>NC_082381.1:62691548-63397798 GCF_027477595.1 Haemorhous mexicanus | reverse complement strand
CTCTGGAGATCATGTAGGTTTGAGAGCAGGGATGTTTGATTTCTTGATTTTTTGCCTGTTTCTTTTAATTTATTTTCTAATTTTTACTCTGCTACTTATATACAGTTACAACTTGTGGTTTCAGTTGTCCACTTAACACAGCACTGTCTGAATTTTCAAAAATCATGTGAAAAAGGTAAACAGAAGAACAGAAGTCCATGAAAGGAGACCTGCACTGTCATATGGCTTCTGCTAGTTGGCACAACATGCATATGAAACATATTTTTCAGTCAGAATGCTGTTTTTCTTTACTGGCCAGGTTCCCTGGCTGCCTGAAGCCTCTGGGAAGGGCACTATGTGTTTTCCTCTTCTGAAAAGAAAGAAACTTTTTTGCACTTGCAAAGCCAAGGCCTGTGATAGAAGATGCTGTTTTATCATTGCTGATAGACAACAGTTTGTGAAGACTCTATTCAGAAAAGAGGTCTTTAATTTCAGCTAAAATATAGTAAACTTTAACCATGATGAAAACCTTCACTAATTTCTAGGAATTCCATTATTTGGCCAAAACAAATTGTTCTTCATGGAAGACAGAACCTACTTGGGGAAAATATTATTTAAAAAATTTAGTTTTCTGCTGAAGACCAGTTTAGCCAGAAAATATTTTTAGTCTGTTGGCTGAGGCTAAATGTTGTGAATTTCTAGAACCTAACTGAAAATTAAGTCATGTCCTTTAAAAGTAAAGATAGAATTGATGACCCTTATGTATCCTTTTCGTAATGCCCCAAGGCACTCCTAATAAATGTTTGCTTGCAAATCACTGTTGAAACTTTTGTTATTCAAATAAATATCTGAAGTATATGTTTGAATGCCCAACATTAATAATAAAAATGACCACCTATAATAATACAACTATAGTAATAATACCTCATAATATATAGTTTTGAAAATATTCTATTATTATATAGCCATTATATAAATTTCCTCCATTACTATATATTTATATATAGTAATGGAGGAAATTAGTATTAGTATTAGTATTAGTATTACATAATAATAGACTAATATTCAATAATATTATATTTTATACAGTATAAAATAATATATTATAATAATAATAGTTATTGTCGTTGTTGTTGTTGTAGAACACACCAAACTGTGTGGATGGTCCATTTATTTCCTTACAAATCCCTATAATGAAGCAGATCAACACAGATTTACAAAAGTTAACATTGTTGTGTGATGTGTCCACCATCCATGTGACCTTGTGAATGACTGATGTGCTCTAACAAATCTCCATTGCATTCTTTCTCAGGATGTTGCACTTGCCTCATTGAACTTTTGCAGCAAAAGTATTCTATCTAGCTCCTGTGTCATCCTTGCATGACATCAGTTCTTTCAAATCCCTTATTAACACATACCTAAGTAATTTCCCATTTGAATTTGTCTAAGAATTTTGTGCTACTCAGCTAAAAATCACTTAATTTTGCACCTGTCCCTTCCTCAGTTTAAATAATGTGCACATATTTCTCCTTCCTGCTATTGTTCTCCCACATAGGAAAAAAAGATCCACAGTGGACATCTTGTAAAGGAAATTACATTAATGTATATTGCAAAACTGCATTTATAATAAATGATATAGCATGGAGGAATCAATGTGCCTTGGTGTCCATTTGCCTCTTAATTGGAAAGGAATGACTATATTGAACAGCTGCTTATTCTCAGGGAAACCACATTCCCTCCAATCACATAAAACAGAGAAATACTTTAAAGAGTACACGTTCCAAAAACTTTGTTTTTAAAGTGTTAGTAGAAAGGTATTGGAATGGTTAAGCTTTTTCATTGTGGAGTCTAAAGCATCTCTAGTCAACTCTGTAGCAAATGTGAAGGAGAACATCAGTACCTCTGTGGACAAACTGCAGGTTCCATATGACACCAGCCTTCATAGTTGTGCATCCTAAATATGTTGGAAAAGTAAAATTTTCATACTACTATATAAGACCTTGGAGAGAGCATTAAGACCACAATTCCTTCAGTTATTAAACTTTTGTAGCTAAGGTGATGTATGAAGGTCTATTTTTAGTTCTGCTGCCGAGACAAGGTGCAAGAACAGGGAACTCTGACTTTCTGATTTTGCATTTAGTGAAGACTAGTTTCAGTTTTGTTCGCTGGAATATGTCTGTACAGCATGTGAGCATTTTTCAGACATTTCAGGAGTTTTCCAAGGTACAATATTGCTCATGTAATATTTGACTCCTGGCTGCTGAGAACCATGGGCATCAAATTTGAGGCCGCCGTACAAAGCAGTATGACATGTATTCAGAATAGAAAACCCCATCATGTTTACTACATATGATGGGATTTTAAAAATTTTTTATTTAGCATTTAGTAATGCATATACTGTGAGTCAAGAGAAGTAAATATATTTAACCACTAAATTCTTCTAATTGTTCTTTTACGGGTAGAGATGGATGGATGAAAGTCACTATAAACTCTGGAGCATCTTTAAAAACATAATTTCTAGCATTATTCTATATCTTCATTACTGCTTGAAACTATTCAAAAAATGTAATCACTTTGCTAGAATAACAGTTTATTAAGTTCTTTAGAGTAAACATCTCATTCTCTAACTGATGGCATATTTTTATTTTATCAGTGTCACAGTAAGACAAATTTTGATTTTGTGAACAAAAGCTTTTACACAAGAATGTGCTTCCCCAATGTTCTGTCTTCTGATAGCTGAAACTAAGGTTGTAGCCCTGTGAAGTTGCAAAAGCAGTAGTGGGGTTTAAGCAGACCATCTTCTGAGTACTTACAAGTTTTGTAGCTACTAGATGCCTGTTCTATCAGCAAATGCAGTACATAATTCAGCAGGTATACAATACAAACCAAAAGTCATATTTATGTGCAAAGTATCCAAAACATCCATATTTTTGTACAGGTGTTGAACAGAGAGAAGAGAAGAATCATGTTGGAAATACCTCTTGTGCACTTGTGCTAGGCACCCAAAGCCATTCACTCACTCCCCTCTGCAAACTGCCCAGAGGAGAGAAAATTTAATGAAGGGTTCATGGGTTAAGATAAGGAGTGGGAAAAATCCCCCACCAAATACCATCACAGGCAAAACAGGCTCAACTAAGATATATTAATTATATTTATTACTAAACAAAACTAGAACTGGACAATGAGAAGTAAAATAAACCCTTAAAAACACCTTCCCCTCACCCCTCCCTCCTTCCCAGCTCTACCTCTCACAGGGAGACAGGGAATGGGGGTTGTGGTCAGTTCATGACCTGTGGCTTCTCCCACTGCTCAGGGAGAAGAGTCCTCCCCCTGCTGCACTGTGGGCTCCCCTCCCATGGAGACAGATCTCCATGAACTTCTCCAGTGTGAGTCCATCCCACAGGCAGCAGTCCTCCCCAGACTGCTGCAGCATGGGTCTCTCTTCCAGGGGTGCAGTCCTCCAAGGACAGGCTGCTCCAGCCTGGGAGCAGGGCCCCTCTCTCCTTGGGTCTCCCATGGGGTCACAGCCTCCTCCAGGCATCCACCTGCTCCAGCACGGGCTCCTCCATGGCTGCAGGTGGATCTCTGCATTCCCCATGGATCTCCACGGGCTGCAGGAGCAGGGCTGTCTCACCACGGGCTGCAGGGGAATCTTGGCATTTGGAACATCTCCTGCCCCTCCTCCTTCACTGACCTCGGGGTCCACAGGGTTGTTCTTCTCACATGGTCTCACTCTGCTCTTCTCTGGCCACAATTACAACTGCACAGTAATTTTTGTTTTGATTTCTTCTTAAATCTGTTGTCACAGAGGTGTTACCACCATTTCTGATTGGCTCAGGCTTGCATTGGCTCAGGCTTGGCCAGCAGCATGTCCATCTTTGGAGCCACCAGGGATTAGCTCTGCCAGACATGGTGGAAGCTTCTGGCAGCTTCTCACAGAAGCCACCTCTGTGGCCCACCTGCTACCAAAAACCAGGCCATTCAAACTCAATGCATCCCCTAAAATGTGGCAAGTAATTGGATTTAGGTGAACCATGCTTACTGGCTCAATGACAATCCTGCAGTTGTGTTTCTAACACATCAGAAATATTAACTACATTCCTCCTTACATACAAAGTATGTTAAGAATTAGCTTCATTTTTATGTCATGCAATAGACACAGTAAATTTTAAGTAACTATTGCCCAGATGAAACATTGTTTCCTAATTGATTGAGAGTTGTTTTTTTGGGTTTTTGTTGTGTTTTTTGTATGTTTGTTTGTTAGTTCTTTTTTGTTTGATCTGTTTTTTGGGGGATTTTTTGGTTGTTTTTGCTTTTATTTTGGGGGATGGCAGGGGGGGGGTGTGTGTTTTGTTTTGTTTTGTTTTTTTCACTGTATAAATAGATTTTGCTCTGTAGACTATCCAGTATAACTAGCACTTGCTCTCTGGGTCCCCAGCTGAAAATAGTTTCTCTTGTGTAGATACAGTTTGCCCTAACTGATCATTCTGTAGATGACATACAGGATTTTGAGATACAGCTTTTTTCATTGCCTGAAAAGTTCTTGCTTTGTGTTACTTTCATTGTCTTGCCTTCTGTGGTTGCTGGTTCAGCACGATGATGATATCTGTGTTGCCAGGCCTGATTCCAGATGTAAATGCTTTGTGTCACTGTGAGCTGATCTCCCATTAGTTCATTTACCATATTTCAAAAAGCACGTGCAATTACCTGGTCCCATGAAACAGCAAAATACCATTCTGTGGATTTGCCCAGGTTTTGTCCATGCTGCTGAAATTTATAGCTTACAACCACAGTGTAAAGCTTATGCAGACAAAAGGATGTTCTATGCCAGATGAGCAGTGTCACATTCATCATTAAGGAGAGGAAGGGCACATGGCACCAGCTGGCTTCATTGGAGTTTGCAAGCAGAACAATTTTTTCCTCAGAAAGCCCTTTGGCTTTACTAATTTTCAAACATGTGAATCCAGCAGTAAACTTAATTACAGTCTTGCCTTAGCTTTGCAGAAAAAGACATAAATGTGTCCAGACTTAGCAAGACACCTTTACCACTGTCAGAATGGTGAAATCAGAGTCTCAGTTTAGTCTGTATGTGTAAAGGAACAAGAAACAATAAAGAATGGCTGCAGCTACAAGCAGCAGCAGCTGCAGTTGTGAAATGCATGAAGAAAGATCCCTCTAGAGCAAACTCTTTGCTTCTTCTCTTACCTGGCAGAGCAGGAGGCATGTGCTGAGCAATAATACTGCCCCCACAGAGAGAGGCAAATCTGTGTGCACAGATAAAGATCAATACAGGGAGAACTGCTTCCTTGAAGGCCAGGGCATTCCAAAATAACCTTGCCAATGATGAGGCATGAATCTTAAAAATACAAATGCAGCATTTTTTGACTAACACAACAAGGAAAATAAGTTAGATTTGACCAGGCCAAAATTAGGTTTGTGCAATAAATTGCAAATCTGCTGTGAATTTTTCTATGCTTCTGGACAGAATTTGTCTCTATTACCCAAAAAGGCAGTTTTAAGAAATGTCTGATATTCTCAGTTTTATACTTTCATTTGTTCCCTTAAGGTCATTTAGAGAAACAGGAAGCATTTTCATGTATTAAGTTTCTGCTTATTGTTTAAAAAGTAGCATTTGCTGAGCTGGCCTTTTAAACACATTTACAGGGTCTAAAGACTGGGTGCTTGGTGTTGGAATCCAGAGAAAAATTCTCTTACGGAAGTAATCAGAGCTGAAATGAATCAAAGTGACACGCAGCAATTTACACCAGTGGGCCTGACTTTTATATTTTCTTGAGTTTCTACATAAGTCCAAATGCTTCATGTATCTCAATGAAGTAATCCAAGATACTGTAAAAAAAATCAGTTCTACTTCAAAACAATTATGTTTTATGGAAGTTTTCAGATTAATTATCAAGATTTCAGGATCTTTGGATTTACAGGGCATGCAGGAAAAAATACAAGATCACACTGCTTCCCATCATCCTTACACACATATATTTCTGGCACAAGAAAGGGCTTGTGAAGCAAACCACCCTGGTTAAGTACACTTAGAGTGATTTGACTGTGACTTGACTGCCAAGAGCTATTAATTAATTTCACAGGAGGAAGTCACCAAGATACCATATAGCTGCCAGCCAAAACTGCCAACTTTAAGGAAGGCATCCAGTCTGAGGTGCCTCATTTCTCTTACCTTGTTCAATTTTCTGACCTTTTCCAGGCAGCATGGAAAATCCATGTGAAACAGAATCTGAAATTCTGTCCCTAAATTTCCAGGGATGATCTCTCTAAAATAGAGGCAAATATCAACATTTTGATTTTAAGTACATATTTATCCATACAATACATGGAATAATCCCTTCATATGAATGTTACTTCTTAGATCCTTGGTGTTTCTGGCTGGAAGCTAAGGAATCAGGATGAATAAATTATCTCAGGTATTCCTAAGTTACAGATTTCAGTTCTCGCATGATTTTTTGGTTATGGTCACAACATCATTTTGAGAATACACGGATACTTGCACACAGAATCAGAGAGAGATGGCAGTCTCTCATGCTATTCATGGGAAATTTTCTAAGGTATTGCATAGTAGACCTGATTCAAGTACAGCATTACAGCAATTTTTAATGTGTTTCCTTTTAAATATATATATATATATATATATATATATATATATATATATATATATATATATATAGGAAGCATACTGGGCTATTTAATTAGGTACCATGGGTGTTGACAGAAATGGGAAACATTCTTGGCATAAATAAAGACCACATGATTTGTTATTACCCTTTGTAATTTCTTCTATTTGCCCTGATTCACACGAGGAATTGTCACTGCATCCAGGATAGGAAAACAGCTCTGATGAAGTAAACACAGTCTTGCACTTTTCTTCTGCCATGGAGAAGCAGGTCTTGTTTCCTCTCCCCAACACCCTTTTTTCTTGGGTCTTCTTTCTGAGTGTGCAAGTGTAAGAATAGAAATACTAAGAAATTAAACAGAAGAACAGAACAGTATGACTCTAAGTTGCTGCTCCCAGGCTGCCTGCATAAATGTCTAAACTAGTTACAGGAGCAGTCTTGCTCAAAACACACACTAATGGCCCAACTCACTATTTATAGAAATGACCTTGAATATTTGAAAGACAAAAACCACGTGTAGCTAACAGGAAGACTTTCAGCTTTTAAGCATGTAGGTGAACAAAGAATTACAGCAATATTCATGATAATTGGCAAATTGAACACAGTTTTAGACCTCTTGCTAAATTATAGGGCAGGAATAGGACCAATGGAGGAACAAAATCACACCTGGCTTTATATGTGAGCACGAGAGAAAAGAGACACACTGACTGGGACTGGAGCAAACATATGACTGCTCAGATTGGGAGAGAAAGCAACTTGTTGTTTGGACATCAAAACCTGAGTGAGGGAGAAGAGACGGCACAGCCAGACCACTATTACTTATAAGCCTTATAACATACTCTCATACAGGAACCATCAGAGCCATACTGGGATATTGCTTCTTATTGCTGCTCTTTTGGCAGTGTGAAATGTCTTTTCTTGATCTGGACAGTTCTAAATACGTCATCAGGATTTGGAAAAAGCTCATCAGACAAATATCACACTCCAACCCCTAGGACTTCAAGGAAAAAAACGTGGCTAACTATGTAAGTATTCCATTAGATGACTGGCTTGGGAAGTATTGACTTGGTTCAGGAAGTTGTACATATACTCTGACCCTAAGGAAAAGATATTTTAAAACAATAGTGTAAATATAAAAAGAACATGAATGAAGTATATGGGACTTCAAATTGTGTACTGTTTTTTTGTAGAGATTCACCTGTAGCAGACGGTGATTGATCACATTTACCCAATAAGTAAGAAATAGTCTGTGGGCAGAATAGAATGGTAAGTTACTTAAAATCACCTGTCAGTGCAAGAACTGCACTGACAGGTGCTCTCTGGAGATCACAGGATAGTTTTAGGCATCCCAGCTTAGGGAGAAAACAGTAATAGCAAGTTACCATTTCAAGTCCTAATTTGGAGTGGTTCTCAGTCTATACTTAAAGCACTCACAGTCATTTTAGGAGCAGACAAGTAGAGGAGCTACCTGCAATCACGTGCAAAGCAAGTGAGTTAACTGAAAATACATGTTTCCTAAAGGGAATAAAAAGTGAAAGAACAAGGTTGATTTCACTGGTAAAAAAGGCAGCTACATGTACATGGCTACAGCTGCACAGGCAAAGCTTTTAATTTCCTTTCTCTGATGATGTTTCATGCTATTCTCTGCTGATATGTAATGGGGGGTGGAACAAGGGGATGTCCAGAAATCTTTGCCATAGTAAGTTACTCTATAGTTCAGTGAATAGTTTATAAAAACAAACAAAAAAATTCAACCCAAAACAGAGGTGTCACTTAGATAGTTACGAACACATGTAAAAATGGGAAAAATCTAAAACTGTCTTTGGTAATGTAAATATTACAATGGCACCACACTTTCTGCATCACATTCTTCATGGTAGAATACTACTTTGTCTGGAAATGTACCGAAGATAAAGATACATGACAATTCAAGGGAGAAATGCCTTGCAGTCCAACCCGTTGAGCCCGTGCAAAGGTACATGTGGTGTAAAGTCTCAGGCCTGAAATTTGACATGCTGATGTTTTCATATGTGTGACTGTTCATAAAGAGTTGCATTAGGGTAACAGACGCTGCAGGTTCTTTCCTGAATTCAAGCACATGCTTTTCTTAGCATTTTAGTGAGAAATGTTTCAAAGCTTTTATTTGCTAATGCTTACAAATATTAAACCCTTCCAAAGGGTAGTAAAAGTGCAGCAGAGCAAATTTTGTGGTCTGAATTTCCCCTAAAAGTACCTAACCACTATGGCAATTCTGTAGATGTATCATCCTTTCTCCATCACAGTTCTCTTTTTCTGTCATTCTGATATGAGAACTGATAAAGCTTCAAACATAAAGAAGAAGTTCTCAACAATGTCTCTGCCTTTTATTTCTCCTTTTTATTCCTCCCTTCCCTTTACCCCTCCCCAAGTGATGGCATTGTAGAGAAGGAGGATGAGAAGTTTCCCAAACTATTTTGCATAAGTTTAGGCATAAACTTAGGACTTTTTAAATTATGGTAAGTGAATTTCTGAACTGATTCTCTTTCCTTTTCTGACAAGTTATGTTGGACTCTCTGTCTCCAGTTCTGCAGCACATGGTGGCTGAAAGGACTACAGGACCACTCTTTCTAACAATTAAGTCAGCAACAAAAAAACCACCATTATTAAAATCTTTATTTTATATTATTAAAATCTTGCCATCCAGAGCAAGATTCATTTACTGTCATAAAGCTGAAAGAAGTGTTAGACAATTTGCAAGTACTTATGGATGGAATAATTGCAAAGGAGTTGTTACTTGGTGTGCTGGTTTGGACTGAGGTAGAGTTAATTCTCATTTCAGTGGCTGGCATGGGGCTGTGTTTGGAATTGTGCTGAGCACAGGGTTGGTAATACAGAGATGTTTTTGTTATTGGCTGAGCAGGGCTTGCACAGAGCCAAGGCCTTTTCTGCTTTTGGTGCAGCCACACTGGGGAGGGGACTGGGGGTGCTTAGCAGGCTGGGAGGAGACAGAGCCAGGACAGGTGACCCAAACTGACCAAAGGGATATTCCAGACCACGTGGCACCAAATTCAGTTTATAAGTGGGGACAAGAAGAAGGAGTGGGGGCACAACTGGAGGGATAGCATTTGCCTTCCGCAGTAACCATTTTTCATGATAAGGCCCTGCTCTCCTAGAGAACTGCCATGGCATTGCATGCTCATGGGAAGCAGTGAGTGGATTCCTTGGTTTGTTTTGCTTGTGTGCACAGCCTTTGCTTTCCCTATTAAACTGCCTTTTTCTCAGCCCATGAGTTCTCCAGCTTTCATCCTTCCAATTATCTCCCCAGTCTCTCTGGTAAGCGAGTGAGTGAGCAGCTCTATGGGGCTTGGCTGCTGGCCAGGGTTAAATCATGGGAATTCTCACTCAGCTGTGTCAAGCATTACTATTCAGTTATCTTTTCCAATATTCTTTCCTAAACTTTTCCATCAAGATTTGTGCTGCCAAGTCTCCTGCTGCAAGACATGTCCCGTACTTAAAGTAAATGTGATAATTTGCTAGCCTGAATTGCCTAGCAGTCACATGACTTGTGATTTTATATTTCATTTTGATGTTGCAGTTTCTGCTGGATATAGGTGAGGCCCTAATCTCTCTTCAAGCAGCTCACAGGTCAGCAGGAGTGAGACTCCACAAACTTCCCTCAACTGCATAGACATTGAAAGCAAGGACTAGCTTACCACTTAGGAAAGTGGACACCAAAAGTTCAACGCACATTCTATCTAGAATACAAACCTTGAAAAAAGCACCTTCATGTAAACTAAGATGGCAATTTCTTTTCTGGGCCAGGTGCTGAAGTGGATACAGGGGCTGACTGCTGTGAGTATACATCCCTGTACGCTGGAAGGTATATGATGGAATTAGCCAAACTAGCTATCAACATGACTATTTGTAGAGCACATGGTTGTCATATGATTTGGGAATTTGCACTGCTATATTTTGGTAGAAAAGGGGCAACAGAGAGGCTAGGTTTGAGTCCAGAACCTTAATTGTAACTAATAACCCTGATATCTCAAGTCAGCATTGGGGCCAGGATAGGTAATCACCAGTCTCAGAATCAAAGAGACTAAAAAGAGAACCTCTTCTGTACAATTGTGTAGTAAGACAGCTACATCATGGTGTCCTGGGAATATGAAATCTTCACTTGTTTCTCACAAGACAGGATAGTCAATAGGTCATCCAGGTGTACAACAGAACAATTCAGTTTGAAATGGACCTCCAAACCCCAGCCAAGAGCAGGTCTAATCAGCTCTTTCTTAGGGGTGTGTTCAGGTTCTAGGTGAGTCTTGAAGACCTCCAATAATAGAGATTTTACATCCTCTTCAGGTAAACTATTTCAGTATTTGATCTCTGTCATGGTAACTTTTATCCCAGTACCTGACCAGAATGTCCCATGTTTCAACTTGTGGCCCTTGTGCCCAATCCTATCATCATGCATTTTTGAGAACAGTCTAGCTCCACAGTCTCATCTGATCAGGATGCAGTAGACAGAAATAAGGTTTTCTCTAAGCCTTATCTTCTTAAGGCTGAGCAAACCCAATTCTCTTAGCCTCTTTTCACCTGCCAAGTGGTGGCAAAAAGGCAGAGTGCCTCAGTCTTCTCCCTGTCATTTGTCATTAGTTCCCCAGTCTCACTGACCAGTAGGGCCACAATCTCCTCAAACCTTTTTTTGCAGCCAATATCCTCAGAAAAGACCTTTCTTGCCATCCTTCACATTCTTTGCTAATTTCGAGTGCAACTAAGCTTTGGTTTTCCTGACTTAATTTATGAATGGACAGGCAATGTCTTTGCATTCTTCCTCGGTAACCTATCCTGCTTCCATCTTCTGTGTGCATCTTTTTTTGTGTTTAAGCTCAGTCAGAAGCTCTGTATTCATTCTGGCCCTGTGCCAGCTTGAGATCATTTCAGTGCTCTGAGAATGGTGCCTCTGAAGATCAACCAGATCACCCCACACATTTTCCCTTCCAGGACAGTTTCCTACAGGAACCTGGAGGTTAAGTCCCTGAACATGCCAAAACCTACTCTTCTGAAGTTTTGGACCTAGATTACTCTCAGGATCATAAACTTCACACTCTTCACTCCACAAGAATCATTGTTACTGCAGCCCTTTACATTATTCAGAAATTGTTGTACATTTATGAGTCACAGGTCCAAGAGAGCATCTTCCCTTACCCGTTCCTCTGTCACATGGGCCAAGATATTACTCTCAGTATATTTCAGAAATCTCCTAGACTGATTTTGTCCAGCTATGCTGTCCTTCCAACAGGGTGACTAAAGCCCAGAGAGGAACCAGAGAGGTCTGTGACTGAGACTTTCTCCAGCTGCTTAAAGAATGCTTCACCAGTGCTTGTGTGTGTGCGCATGTGTATGTGTGCACACACCTTCGTTATCAGGCAGGATGTAGCAGATAACCACTGAAGCATCCCTGTGCTTGTCTGTCCTCTGATCCTTACCCAAAAGCTCACTATTCACTCATCACCAAGGCAAAATCTACACACAGAGCTCATATACAGAGCTCAACCTCTCCTCTTTGCCATCCTTACCCAACCTGTCTTTTCTGCGTCCCTTCACTGCAGCACTATAGACATGAGAGCTATCCTACCACATCACCATAATCCTAACAAGGTCTTAGATCTACAGTCATGTATACACAATCCTCCTGCTTATTCCTTATGCTCACAGATTTGTGTACAACATTCAAGATGGGTCCCAAGTTGCACTGCTTTTATAGGGAAGTGAGAGAGCCTTCCCTGCCATGCTGTTTGCCACATTCAGCTGCACTTTCTCTTGTGCCCTCAGTTCTCTCCATGTTATGGTAATCCTTCCTGGCATACCTCATGTAAAGCCACCCTCACTAGGTTAGAAAGCTTGCTTGCAAAGACCCCCTTTGTTAAGCATATCCCAACCAGCTGTCTCTATGACTGTGGTCACAGAAGCCAAAGGCCTGTCTCTGAAACCAGCCATGCAGCCAAGCTTTGACATACTGTTATGCTTAGTTCACTTAGACCTTTCCCTCTCTCCTGGTCAGGATCTGACAGACATCATCTGTTCTACCTGCTCTTTACCCTCCTCTCAAGTGTAGCCATCTCTAATGAACTCCAGGTTGCTCTCAGCAGCATTACGTGCCCACATGGAAGATCAGCAAAGGGTGGAAATCCAAAGGATAAACAAGCCTGCGAAGCACCTCCTCACATTCCAGACTGGCTGCTGAATTACTGCCTACATCTCCACAGGAAGGAGTCAGTCTCCTTTTACTAACAGGGCTCCTACCCTTCATGCAGACACAAAGTTCAGGCCCAGCTGTTTTGATCCCATACACCTGGTCTGTATGCATGGTTCCTCACCCATTTTCCCTCTAGCATCGGTGCTCCTGCTTTTATTTTGAGTTGCTGCTTGGCACAAGAACTTCAACGCTGACTTTATTTGATGGTACACAAGGACAAAGATTAGTTATTTCAATAAGTGCTGTAAATCTCTAGGTGTGCAGTCATCGCCAACCATTGCTAAAAATTTGAGGCAGCTTTCTGTATTGTAATACACAAGGGTTTGCAGTTGGAGCATTTGTACTTGGAAGAAAACAGCATTTCTGCTTGGGAAGTTGGTAAGTCAGACTATCTCAGTTTTTACGGCACATTCTGCTGGAATTATTAGGAGATCCAGACAACTGCATAAAGACTCAACAAAAGCCCCTGAAGGTCCACAGCCAGCTATCTTCAACAGCACAAGCCAAGATAGGTAGGAAAGAGCACTATCCTTCACATTACAAAACATGGCACTAGTAGTACCAATAGCAGTTTTAAGTCTCCCTAGTTCACCTTGCTGCTTAAATTTATCATTCAGATGAAAATGAAATTACTTAAAAAGTAGTCTGCAAGGAGGCAACCAGACATTTGCTGAATTCAAAATGCTGCTCATAAGCAGCAGGTTAAAAGAAACAGAAGATGAAGGTGTTGAATGACATCTTTTAAAAACTTATTCTAAGGAGAATGTGACAGTAGAAGGGCATGCAAGGAGCCACAACAGACACCATTTAAAAACAAACACGTCTCTTATTTCACAATCAAAAATTTTTAGAAGGATGCAAATCTGAAGTAACCTTGAAAAAAAGCCCAAAAGAAAAACGAAGTTGTGTATCTTTAGACCTTTGCATGGTAGGTCTGCCTCCTTTCTGTAAATATTTGCTTCATGTTATTTAAACTTGTTTAGAAGGATCATTAAATATGTGAATGCTCTTCTTGAGGCCTGAAAACATTCCTGAGCTCTCCTGCAATGGCTAACCCTTTCACCTTCCTTTTCACTGTGTTGAAGAAGAATATTAACTTGAGAGAAGCACAAAAAAGGTGAACCTTCCTCACCAAGACTCAAGATGCTTGTGGAAAGAAATATGAAAAAGAATGAAGTATTAACTCATGGAGAAATGCACAAGCATCTACAGCCGAGAAATGTCAGTCCTTTGAAGACTGCATACAATCCAGATCCTATCTGAACGTAAAAATGAATGCTTTTAAAATTCAATTAAGAAAAGGGGTCCAACGTTCTCTTAAAGGCATACCAATGTATGAACTTATAATTGTCATTGGTGTACAAGAAGCAACATTAACAGATCATTGATTAGGATTTCCACAGAATCCTGTACACACTGTACTGTGATCATTGACAAAGATGAGTTATTGAAATAAGTGCTGTAAATTTCAAAGTAAGTGCTGTAAATCTCTAGGCTTGCAATCATCGCCAACCATTACTAAAAATTTGAGGCAGCTTTCTGTTGTCTGGATTTTCCATTTTAAGACGGCACATGTTAAATATAGGGCAAACAATTCATTCTGCCCTGGCCTTACATAACTGACACTGCAGGCCATCCGTGGAAATAATGTTGGAGAGTATGGTCAAGAAACGCCACCTGCTGTCTCCTGGATCACTGTTCCAAAAGCCTGCTGCAGTGCAAGGAGATGCACAAAACTCATGTTTCATTTTACTGGAGGAAGAACATCTGAGTATGGAAAGAGCAATCCTTTTCCACACAAGAATGCCCCAAAGAGCTCTTAGATCCTCACCATAGCTACTTATAACGCATAAAACGTTAAGCAGCACTTCCTACAGAATCTCCTGCTGAGAAACCTAGAGAAAAAAAATGCAGCAATTCACTTTGAAATATAAATGCCTTGGGTTTTTTTTCAGATTGTTACAAATAAAGTTAATTGATTTAAGAATTTTGACTTCTCTTTGAGTTCAAGGTTCATCACTGATAAACACTGAGTATCAATTCCAGTAACAATGCTCAGTCTATTTTCTGAGGCTGTCTCCATGAGAGTGGTCTAGCAGCTCAGCCCTTGACATTCCATCCACTCTAATCCAGCAAAACCCCTAAGTATTTGCTTATCTTTAGATAAGCTTGGGTTCCTGATCCTGGATGCTGGGATACCAGGATTCAACTCCAACTAATAACACTCAACTAAGCATCAGACTGAAGACTCTTCAACACAAAAGTCAGTGTGAATCTCAATGCACTAAAAGATGAATCCATAAATAATCACCCAAATCCAAGATTACCCAAATAACAGACTCTGGGACATGTATGTCACAAATTAGGCTTAGCTGGAAATCAGCTGCATAAATGTTAGAACTTCCTTATGTCTCCCAGCTTTTTTTTTCCTAAGGGAAAATATTAGCAGTCTTCTACAACACTTCTAGCGCAACAGTCAATATTCTAATTTTAATTGTCTGAATTTTGTGTGTGTTTCCCTGAACTTATCCTTTAATCTTAAGTCCCTGCTTTCCTTTTCTACTAAGTACACTTAGTTAAGTGCATCCTTTCTTTTTCAAGATAAAAATGTTCTCTCTAAAAAAAAAATCAACTTACAAATAAACCTCAAGAAAACAATAACCTCAAGAAAAAAAGTAGTCAAGAGAAAAAAGAATGGAAAACATCAGATATTTTGAAAATTTTAATAAAAGTTATGATTACTTCAGTTGTGGGTAGGATACAGCCTTAGTAAGCTAAACAATTCTGATTAGAATGAACAAGCACACATGCATAGTCGCAGGACACAACAATTTCTTGCAATTAATACAAGTTTTAAAGTGCCAAGTTAGGAAATTAAACAGAACTAACCTCATCTATTTGCTATGCAAAGCTTAATGGGTCAAAATGTCTGTGATGGCCTTTAAAAATGTGGTGTTTACACACTTTCAACACCAAACAGTTGTCCCATTGTACTGGATGACACCAGATAGTTTTCCTGTCCATACAAACAGAGTAAACTGAACAGTAATTAATTTCTTTAAATCCTTTACCACTAATCCTTGCCACACAGCCTTTACAAATCTCCTATCAAATTTATTTGCGGAGAAAGAGAACTTCTCAAGGGTCCACATAGTATTGGTAATGTTGAAAGAATTTTCAATGAAGGGAAACTACATGTGGAATTACATACTACACAATATCACAGAAAAAGTAATAGCTGTGTTTTTAGATTAATGTATGTAGTACTTTAGTTTACACCACCAATCGTAAAAACGGCACACAGGAATCACAGAAGTGTGATACACACTTCATATTACTGTTCACTTGCATGAAATTCCATCTACTTTGTAACAGTTTTTGTACATTTTAAATATTAACAAGACACACTGTGACAAAATAAATAAGTTACAGAGCTAGAGCTTCAGAAGGCAACATCCCACTGACTGGAGCCACATTTGTTTTGAAGGATGGATGGGTTCTTGTTTCTTCAGTGTCTCCCTGGCTTCAGTGATACAGATGCAGATTTTCATTCACAGAAAATATACTCTGAGCTATGACTTTTGCTTGAGTGGGGCAGAGACAAAATAAATAAACAGACGGTAGAGGAGAGATAATGCAGCCCAACTTGGCAAGTATCAAGCTGAGTTCCACCTAGTTCTCTGTTCACAAGACTGTCAAGTTCTTTTGTCAATGTGTTCATCATTTCACATGCAAAGGTACCCAAAGGCACATGAAGGTTAGCCAGTGCATATCTGTTTCCAATTCCTTCTATTCTGGAGGGTGAGTTCATTCAGATTCTTGGGTACACAGGACTGACAGACACAAACAGCTTTTTATTGCTAGAGTCCAGCACATTTGATCTAGAGTCATTAAAGCTGGACAAAATAAAGCTTCTTTGTACTTTCTTTAGTCAAAAACCAGGGTAAACTATGCAGATAGTGTAATTATAGCTAAAAATGTGATCATAATTGCTCTAAAAAACTTTTTATGACTTAGTTGCAAATTTGCATCAAGATTGGCTTATCCTAGGAATCTTAATATCAGAAAATGAGAAGGAAGCAATTTGTGCAGGCACTCACTCTGAGAGTGACTTTTGATCAGGAATCTCCTTCAAGTGAGAAAGCAACCCCTTGGTTACCATGCTAATTCCTATGGCATTTCTATGATCCCAGTTGATAGGAAAAAAATACTAATATATTTCTTTAGAAGAAAAAGATACTAAAGTGAACAAAAGATGCATGCTTCCTTCTGATTCTCTTGAGATCTACAGACTTTGAATTAACAGTTCAAGCACTTCCATGCTTTTTTATCTGGACTCTTGCCTGCCTCTATCCTTTCAGTCAGAACATTTAATCTGATGAAGATCAAATTTTCTTCTCATGAACCACAGAAGTCAGGTCAGATACTCATACCACTTTTCTCACTTTACTCACTTCCATCCATTCACTTCCAGAATATTTAGCATAGGAAAATCCTGTTACAAAAGCCTAATGAAAAAGTCAAACCTCTCTATCACTTCCATTTCTGGACAACACACAAATACCCCTTGTCACAGCTTCTTTTTAGGATCAAAATTGAAGCATGGAAGCTACATGATCAGTATTTAAAATGAAATTTTATACAAACAACTTAAAACTCTCACGATGTAACAAGGGAACAGACACTTAATTTGAATCTGGATTATAAGAGATGCTATCAGCAGTTCAGTTTGGCATCAAATACTGAGCTATCCTAACAACAGATTTGACCAAAATGGATTTGGATTAGCACCGTGACAGCCCAATTGTTTCTGATTTAAAAGCTTTGCAGTGGTCTTCTTTGAACTAGGAATCTGGAAAAGCATGTCTTCCAGTGTGCACATGGTTATCTGTCCTGAAGCTTGCAGTTTCGTATAAATATTTCCTAGTCTGACAGAAAGGTCAGGGCTCTCTTCCATCTTTTCCCTGACTGTAGCCAGCTAAGGAAGAGAAAATGACATATTGTTACAGTTCAGCAAGTGGAGTTCTCATTCTACCACCAAACTGAAGAAAAGCAATAACTCATTGTAAAAAAAAAAAAGTACACAGTGTAAGATAGGTGGCTAAGGCAATGACTCATAAGATGAGATTTTTATGAGAAGTACATTATGCATCACCACAAAATGGTGGAAAGGCACTGGTTATCTATTTAAGAGGGTTTATTAGATTTAAAACTTCCTCAGAGTTGTACAATCCTATTTGCAGTCCCAGTACAGACAAACACAATTATTTTCTATTTAAATCCAGGAAACCTAATTGCTTCCTGGAATCTACTTTCCAGATCAGCACAATTTTTATTATTATGATGTATCTTCATAAATGCACAGTACAGTACAAATGCATAAAATTCAGACTACAGAAGACTGAGAAGTTCTGTTTGCCATACACAAGAGTATGAGCTCAAGTGTTAGGTAAATCCCTTAAAAAAATATTATTATCAATAAACGCTTGTGGAAGTGGGCAGCTAGGTCTAATGCTTAGTCTTCTTCTGGCAGCTAAAAATTTCCCAAACAAAGTCAAAGTACAACACTAACACACGCAACGTTTACTGCAACGACTTTACAAAACAAAATGCTGCTTAAAGAATTTATTTTCAACACAGCAGTTAATATATATGGGCTATGTTTCGAAAGGCTGGCTCTCCTCCTATAATTTTAAATTTTGCATATTAGTTATTAATTTTGTTTAATAGGCAGCAGTGAAAGACTAAGTATTTAATTATTAACATAGTCTTAAATGTCTTGTTCTATAGGCATATCCAAAATAATATACTAAAAAAGCTTCAGGAAAAGCAGCAGAAATGCTGACAAACTGAGAAGGGCTTCATATGTGTGCTGAAGGAAGCCTTATTGTTCAAGGCTGTAAAAACCAGTTTTCACAGCAAAATATAGTTAAATAGCAAGAGCTACAATTTCCTATATCACACTTCCCTGTATAGCATCATAGCTCTTTCATATATTACCAACCTAACAATATCGCTGTTACCAGAAACTTTATTCTCATTTCACATGAAATGAAAATAGCATAGGAGGCAAGGGATTAAATCATTTAACGCCACTAGGGAAAGTGTCACCTACATTCAGATGAAATATGAGCTTCTAGAAGCAAGATACAAAATAAAAAAGGAAGCGAACATCTAAGTGTTTTGATCAAGAGTAGAGGAAGCCAGCCAGCTGTTTCAGCCTCAGAATGCACCAGAACCCAAACAACTAGAGCAGGGCAAACTCAGACACCTGAAGTTCTGTAGGTGAGCCACCACTGTCATGGCTCAGCACAGTACCATGAACCTTCTCTCATCACTGTATACTTACCACCTGCTCAGAAAACTCAGTTCTTTTCACAAAGGGAGGCGTATCCACTTCCACTGCTGCCTCTAATGTATTTATTACTTCTTTTAGCAAACCAGATCTGAGCTGGACAAGGACCTTAAAAATAAAATAAAAACACACCACACAAACATTCATAAGGATGCAAATTATTACTAAAGTGTTTAAGGAAGATACGAAGCAAAGCTGGGCAAAATTCATTTCCAGACAGTGCATTGAGAAAAATCTATCCATTGCAAAGAAAGAGATGGAATGATCAATTTTTTCAAATGTTAGGGGTTTTTTACCAAAAAAAAGCTGGGACCTGGAAAGGAAGGGTGAGGCTTGAGGCAGAGGTCCTCTGAGGGAGCTGCACTAGCTCCTCTAAGCTATGGTTTTTACCATAGCTTAGAGGTCATTTAAACATGCACATGCAGACTTTCTCTCAGATTGTAGACTGCACAACTAAAGAAAAAAAATTGTTGTATGTACACATGTGGATGCGGTGTGCAGAGCTGAAGGAGGCCTAAAGTGAGCAGAGCTGGGTTTTAAAATCTTTTGGAGCTAGAAAGCAAAAATCATAGCTAGAAATTGTTCCTGGGTCTATGCTCACACATGTAGGACTGGTCTACTTTACATTCCCACCTATGGCAGGGAATGATTTTAAAAAGCGGGTGGAGGTTGTTAACAGTTCAGAATGTAAGTCATCCAACTGACAGAAACTGTCTGTTGGCTAAAAAACAAGCTCAGCAAAACTACCAACACATGCCTGTGCTAGTAAGAGGCTGGTCTTCCTTACTTTCCACTTGGGAGTTTATTGACCAGTGTAGAATACTCTGCAAGACAAGCATACTTACTTTAAGATTACTGTATAGTTTGTTCTCTGTTCTCATTATCTGGGAACAGTAAAATTTGGCTTGCGCTACATCGTTCTAGGAAGGAATCAAAAATAATATAAAAATAGTCATACATATGTCAGAAACTTGCATATTGACAGAAAAACAACAGTCCTTCACAACTCTTCAATAAATCACAATGCAGCATCTGGACCAGACCAAGACTCCACCCACCAAGATGATTACACCCAACTCCACCAAGACTTACAGACACCAAACAGCACCCAGCCTGCAAAAGGAATACCCCACGGTGGAGTTCCCATGTCATCTGTCTGTTTAGTACTGTGTGTGTCTGTCACATGTAACCACCACTGAGCATGAGATCACCTAAAAGATGGAAGGTTTACACACATGCTCAGTTCAGCACATGTCAGAGTAATGAAGTGCAGCATATGTTACTGTGTATTTATCCTGTCCAGCCCCTCTAACCTTTTGGACACACACATTTACAATACTGTATCTATGTTATCAATTGATTTGAATAGACATAAAATGTTACACTGACATTTACTAGCCCAAGCAATGCTACTTGGAATCAAGAAACATCTTTCTTACAGAAGGAATGCTGTCAAAATTCATTCAGTTTAAAGAACGATTAAATGTAATGCAGAGCATTATTCCATTTGCAAAACAAGAATTTTATCATGCCATTGTACGCATGAATACATTTATTTCAATGATGCTATTTTACAGTGTCTCCATTCACACAGAGAGAGCGAAAAAGACCACAGAGTGCATAGAAATTTTTAACAATTCTACTCTGTTCATCCAAATTTGTGAATAAGATCAAATTTATAGCACTTCCAGTGTCTCTGACCTCTATTTTAACCTGAAACAGAGAAGGTTCACAACCTGCATACACAAATTAAGGGCAGAGGAAATCCAAACTTAATTACAAACTTTAGAATTTTCTAATAGTTATTTTCCTGCTCCACTTTTCACCCTGTGCTGTGTCAGAGCTCATCATACTAGTACTTAGGCGTATGAGATAAAGCAAAACCTCACTGGGCAAAAACATATTGTGGAGAAATTTCACCTCCCTGGCAGTAGTGAAATACATATCGAAACCTTGGAGTCTGCCTCCCAAGACAAACGTTTAAAAGAGATGATTGCACAAATACTTTAAATTATCTTTTTAATTCTATTTAACAGAAATTACCACTAAGTAGCAGTATCTGCAGGACTAGACACCTAACCATGGTGACACCTAACCTGTTGGCTTAACTCTATAATTTTTTAATGTTCTAGATAGTATTATCACAAAATACGTGTGCATTAGACTCAAGATATATGTTTAGCTTTAGAAACTTCCATATTCAATTTGTAAAATCCTACTATTTCAGGCTCCTAAAAGTTCTGGTACATGAAGCCATTATATAGTCATGCTTTCTCCATGTTAGCTTCCTGTCACTACCTATCTATAGCAAAACTAGAGAGTATCTCTCTCTCTACAGAGACCCAGGAACAACTGAAACAAAGAGACTGTACCTGCTTGAGAGCAGCTGCTATTGCAAAGCAGTAGGCTCGCAGTGGTAACATGTCACCTTTTAGCTGTGCTTCTTCAAGCAGTCTCGCAGAGATTTTGGAAGACTCTGGGTTGCCCTGCATAGAAATATCACAGGAAGTTGTGCTTTTTTTTCTGGTTACCTGAAAGGACTATAAGCACCTGCAATCATATTCAGAAGGTATTCAGAAGTTAGCATCACAAAGGTAATATGTATCTGAACCCAACCAAGCAGATTTTGTGCAGCTCTTTTTTGAGAAACACAACATAAAATATGATATTTGAAGTGACAGAGGTCGCAGGAGGGTAAAAATAACTTCTATTATTTTAACAACTACATGTTGCCCTAACTACTTGGGCTTCTATAACAGATGAAACAGCCCCAGCAGTATACTAAACAAACAGACATTTTCACTTTCAAATAATTTCTAAATCCGGAAGGAAGATTAATTTGTGTTGTTACTTTATTATAAAAGCTACATTAGATAGTTACTGAAAATCAACATTTTCCAAGCTTTGAACTATTGAGTACCATTCCTCTACAGAAATCTGTGTACGTGTGAATTTGAATATTCAGCCATTTTTAGCCTCTCTTAAGGATTAATTATTGAAAAATGCTTCTAAAGTATATATTCTAATATTTCAGCTTAAAAAATCTGCCTTTGTCCAACACAGAAGGCTTCCACTATTGTTGGGAATTTTCAACAGGTGATACTAAAAGGCAATGAGTTTAGCTGTGTGCTACCTCTCAAACTATCGACTCTCCAAACCAATGCTGCTCACACTGGAAATCACAAGGGGAACTGACTGGACCCCAAACAAAATAGTATCTGTCAAACATAAAAGCTGGCAGCAGGAAGGTTTTGTAACAATTGGTACCACCAATATGGATAAGAGTCCTCAGATTTGGTGCTGATTTCTGTTCCTAGTATTCAAAGTGTCACTCATGCAAAATATCGTTCAAAATATGTTCTTTGAAAATTTAGAAACATTTTGACCACTAGAAGATTGATTAGTACTACATAAATACTTTGTTATCATCAAAAGGCCTACAGCTCTTTCCTGCACTAAAGGAAAGACCATCTGTTACCTCAGAGTATGGCAGTGCCTTCAGGGACTTAAACCATCCCAGAAGTGCTTTAGAGTTGACCTCAAAAATACCTTTGTGCAAAGAATTGACATTAATTCCTCTGTTTATCCACTGGAAATAATCTGAGTTTAAGCCTTGTACATTTTTCTGGTCTCTGGCAAGGTAATTCAAAAGAAAACAAGAATGGTAGATACCCAACAAAGCTTTTAATGATACCAGTACCCTTATTTCTCTTATTTGATGTATTAAGTATCTTGAACATACTTAATTTCAAGATTTTTTCTGACATGTCTTATCTTGTGTCATGAGGAAAAGCAAGTTTGAGCTTCATGTTTTCTCCTCTTCCTCCTCCTAAGAGACGAGTCAATAGATTAAGCTTTTAAAAGAGCTCCACCTAATCCTATTTAGTGCATAAAGGGTTAGTGCATAAATAGCTTACTCCCCCATTGAAAGTATTTTATCCTAGTGAAAAAGCCCCACAAATTTATTGTAACTATTCAAGCCAACCAGGTGACAGCGTAGAACCATCCCTCCCTCTCTTTTCATCAATAGTAATAATGGGCCAGATTCTCTATTGAAAATATATGTACGGCCAGAAGTAGAAGAAGAAGAAGAAGCCTTGGGAAGCTATTCCTGTTGCACATACCTTGGATTCCAGCATTTCAACTGCGGGACATGTTAAAAAAACTTGCAAACATTTTAGAAAAGAAGCTACAGCAGACCTTAAGGCAGCTTAAGTCATTGGAAGTGAGAATTTCAGAAAAAACACATAAACTGCTGCTGAGGTACCATTTTAGGCTATGTCCTTGTTATCACATATGCTCTCAGTTTCATGGTATGGTTAACTGAAAAACCTGAGAAAGCTTAGTCTAGTGGTGTAATTTTTTCCACAGCTAGTGTCTTTATAAAAGATAAAGAAATGGAAGAAGAGTTTCCAAATGAGTTTGGGAAAGATTCATACTAAAATTTCAATATCCTTTTCCTGACCCAGAAATGCGTCTGGAAAAGGGTACTGCAGAACTGACTCAAATCTGGAGAGGAAGATCAAAATAAAAAAATTCTGGGATCTCGCTTTGCTATGAAAGGGGAAACAGTTCTAAGAAAACACTCATAGAACTGATGTATTCTAGTTTCGTACCATGCTCGTGCTCTTTTTCTTTGAGCTAAACATACAGGTAAGCTCAAGGGGCTATCTGTTTACCTAAAGGCATTAATTTATGCTTCTTTTCTCTGTTCAGCTGTCCATTTTCATCAAGTGTGTAGGGAACAGATTACAGCTCTATTCCTTGCCAAATTTGTGTACAATTACAGAAATGAAATTACAAGACTGCTTGTAGGGGGAGGGGAGAAATGGATGGGGGATGTCTGGCAAATAGAACATATCACGTATATGCCTTAAGGAAACGAGACTATAAAACCAATGCTGAGCCTGAAGCACAGTGTATTGTCTGAAGAGATACAAACATCACAGAGAAAGAATACTCTAACGTAATCAAAGGCTGTACTAAATTTGTTTCTTAATGCTCAAGTCCGTGCAACTTTTTAGAGATTTGCTTTGTCACATTAGTTTGTATGGGAAACAATGTATATGCACCATATAATGTACAATGAAGCAACTTAGGACATATATATATATATATATATATATATATATATATATATATATATATATATATATAAGTTTAAAATACTTGCACTAGATACAAAATCATGAAATCATGACAGGGAAAATATGGAAATCCAAAAAAATCCAAAATTTAAAATCCAAAAAAAAGGAAGAGATAGAGAAGGCATTTCAAACACTTCTTCATTCATAATACTTACCAGTTTATAGCATATTGCAACTGCAAGTAGATAGGTTTCTTTGTTGAAAGGTATACCTTGTTTTTTCATTTCAACCAGAACTTCCAAAGCACCTATCAAAAATATATTAGTGTTACTCACTTCATAAATTTATGGCTGTACCTCTCATAATTGAAAAGAAGAAACAAGTCAATAAGGTATGAGTTCAATAAGTTTATCTGAAAACATGAATGCAAACTGAAATCTGTTATTTAAAAAACTCAAGAAGTTTAATGCATGGTCACTTGGATCTCTTTCAACTTAGCAAGGAGGTTCTCAGTTTACACTAGCACATGGCCTTATTCCTCCATTATTTTTATGTGAAAATCTAAAACCAAATTCTATACACTTGAAAAAGCCACCCTCATTGTTCCTAACTGCCCAGAAAGCTTCCACCACTGTAGGCAAACTACATCGCATCTCCTCATTAACTCGCATGGTCCATTTCACAAAGCTGAATCACAGAATCACAGAATCACTGGGTTGGAAGAGACCTTAAAGATCATTGAGTCCAGCCCAGCCCTAACACCTCAACTAAACCATGGCACCTAGTGCCACATCCAGTCTTTTCTTAAACACATCCAGGGATGGTGACTCCACCACCTCCCTGGGCAAACCATTTACTTTATCACCCTTTCTGTAAAAAACTTTTTCCTAATATCCAACCTGTATTTCCCTTGGCGCAGCTTGAGACTGTGTCCTCTGATTCTGCATTTGGGTGCTGATCTAGGTTTTTTTTACAGTGGCCCAGTTGCAATTTTTAGGACAACTGCTGGACTCAAATTTGCCAAATATTAAGAGATCAGCTGTTATGTGTTCAACAAATATCAAATAAAGGGATTTGCTTGAAAAGCTTTAAGCTGTTCTCATGGGAAGTCTTTTAAGTTAGGTCAGATGATTTCTCCTTGTCTTCATATAGGGCCAAAATAATTTGAAGCATTGGACTTCTACATTGCAGTAGCCACTCTGAGAGAGGGCACACGTAAAAAGGTACTCTTCCTTGCTCTGACACAAATGCAGAATGGAGAAAAAAATCATTGAGGAAATTAACATCCTAAAGCTCACATAATCCAAGTTTTCAATAGGGAAGAAAAAATGCTATGGGAAATAACGAAGCAAAGAAAAGTAGCAGTGAAGAGAGTTTGGGGGAAAAAGCTCTCTTGGATAACAACAGTTTTGTGGAACTTGAATGGCAAGAATTCTGTGGGGAATATGAAACAGACCATTCAATTTTTATAACACACAACAATGCAACACATTCACATCTACAGTTATTTACACGATGTTTGGCCATCTAAAACCACAGCCAATCAGCCAATACCTATATATACACACACACATGCACCACTTACAGTGAGAAGCATCCTCCCTAAAATTAATTTGCCTTAGCAAATACAGTACTTACTTTCAAAATGGCCCTTTTTAAACAACATAGTCATCAAAATATGGAATGATGTACTGTCTGAGAAAAAACCATGCAAATTCTGGAGAGGAAACAGAGCAAGCATAAAAAAATCAGGACAGTGAGGAGTCTTAGTGCGCACAGCATTTAACAGGTTTTCCTACTGGAATAAGTCTGATCTCTACAAGTTCAGCATTTAACTCTCTGGGTTCCTTGACTGTCTGTCTCTCTGTCAAATAATGTCTAAATTAACAGTGACTCATAATGTTCAAAAGCTTACTAAAATTAAACAGAAATTTCCCAGACCTCTAAGTCAATGGAAGTAGAAGTCACTGACAGTTTGCAGCTGATCAACAATATATTTTGGAATGAAGTACCACCACCATGAAATTGAATGAATTTTTTGCTAATCACAATATCAAATGATCAGCACAAGAGCATGAGTGATGATGGTAACAGTATCAGAAGAGAAAGGAGTTAAATTTTAGGACACTAAACACTGTGTGTTGGGAATAAACAAATAAAATATATCAGAGGTATTGAGTTTCTGCAGCAGAATCTGGAAAAATGGTACTGTACCTGTATCCACCAGTTACTATGTACTATAAGAGAGCAGTTCCCATCTTAATGATACAGATCTCAATTAAAAAAACTGAAACCATAATAGAAACTACATACACTCTTTATTACAAATGTCTAACTTATATAATATTCAAATATAATATATATACAGGGGGAATTACCTGATCTTTGATAAGTTCTACTGCAGGTCTTTCAAGATCTAGCTCATAACACAGTCTCATAAAGAGTGGACCAAATTTGAAATTATGTAAGGCTGTGATTCTATTCTGTTCATGGTACCTATGGGAAAGATTAGAAAATTAATCACACAAGGCATGGAATTTGCCAAGGGAGAGCTTTAAATAGACAGCAAGATCTGTAGGCACAATGACTGAAGCACACTTTCCTAGCTGCACCAGCCAAAGATATATAGACAACAGGAAATCAATTCTAAGGAAAATTATTGCTTTGATCAAACAAATAAATTTACTGGTAATCAATACTCTATTTTATAACCAATAAAGTAAAATTCATTGAATAAATAATAGAATGGGTCTCTGCCATGAAAATTCCCAGCTACTTTACCTTCTATTCATGGAACAACAGCAAAGGAAGTTTGCAGCAGTTTATTTTAGTAGCAATAGCTCAAAAGATAAAGGATTTCACTGTTTTCTTATAGTCCCTATATTGTACTTGCTAGGAAAATTTCCCTTCACAAAACCTTCTGCTATTGACTACTGGTTGCAGGCCAATTTATAACCAGGCATGTCTTGGCTGGAATGTCCTAGAACACCTCTGCCTTGCAGCTGTGGGATAATTTTTCTCTCTGGTTCACCATACCCTAAGACACCACTTCGCCCCCATAGCTTAACTCTCTTTTGACCTGAGAGTCTCTAAAGGGTTGGAAGATTCAAAGTATTTAAATAAAAATACAACCTTAAATTAAGGGATTAACTATGCATATTGCAATTAGGGCAAGACCTCAACTGCAGATATAGCCTGGGATAATCTAATAAAATCAGAAAAATAAAAACAGAAAAGAGAGTTACCTGGATTGTTAAAAATACCTGTAAATAATTTTTCTGGCTAGTTCCACATCAGATGAATTCTGACATAAATGCAGCAAATTTTTTAATTCATTTCTGAGAATGATTCCATTTTCCTTTAGTTTTTCTTTAATGTTTTTAAAGTATTGATCTGAAAATAAAACACATACAGCAGCAGTCTATAAACAATTCTATCACCGGCATTACATACTTAGTACCCGAAACATGGAGACTCCGTGGAGCAGAACTCTTGTTTTTTTCACCAAGAAAACTGCATGAAACTTCTAACACACAAGCATGCCATTATGTCCCCATGAAGTCATGTCAGACTTAGAAAACCAAGGAGATGCTTACTGTGAACTTAATTTCACTATGTATGTTATGGAGCCTATCAGGTAATGCAAAAGTTTTAACAAGGAACAAAGTTTTGTGACATTCTATGTTCTTTTTCTGAAAGGCAAGCAAGCAAACAAAACCATCGCCACTGAGCATTCAAATGACCATAAGAACTTCTACTCAATACTGTTCAGACAGAAGACTTAAATTCCTTCACAGCTGATAAACAACAATGACTTTCACACATAATCTCTCTATTTCTTTAAACAGCCATAAACTTGGAGTTGCTACCCTTCTACTCCAAAAGTGAGGGTTTTCTATCCAGCACATTTTCCTATGCAAAGCAAGCAGAAAGACTAGTCGTTCAGCTGGTAATTTCAAGCCTCTGACTCAGATATACACAAAATTAAAATCACAGGTACCACCGAGCAACTCCATTCCTGTCATGGTGCTGCTATAATCTTGGGCTGGGAAATAAACTTTTCTGCAGCAGTTGCTGGGTCACTGCTGTTCCCAAGCTAGTAACCTGCACAAGAGGTGCAAAGTAGGCACCCCAGACAACAATGTGTACAGTTACTTAATACACATCTGTGCCAACATGCAAATACAAGTCCTTACTCAAGACTGAGGTGCAGAATTGAAGCCCGTGAAGCCAGACATATGCACATATAATGGCTGTGATGTGTTCAAAGATGGGCAGGAATTTCAAAAATATATGGCATCTGAACTGTATTTACATTATTCTAGCTAACTGTACAACTGCTGCAGCTAATGGTATAAGTATTGTAACTACTGTAAAATAATTTTAGTTCATACTTGCCTCACAACAGCAATAAATAATAGCTATTATATATTCTGTATAAAAGTTATTACTGCTTTTCCCTCAATTTCTAAATGAAGTTTACTACTAACCATAGTTATTTTCATGTTTCAAGTATAACATTAAATACTCAAAACAGAAACCACTCACAGATACAGACAAATAGGTGCTTGGAACAATGTTTTCAGTAGTTTTCAAAGGATTCAGTTTGCACAAAACCAGAAGGTCAACTGTGATCTATAAAGTGAAATATTTGGCTTCTACTAACCTGCTTTAGCAGAAATGATTGATCCCCAGCAGAAATGTCAATGTTTCTCAAGTACAGGATGAATAAATGATGATATGAGTATATCATTATCTCAGCAAAATATAACAATATTATGACGCACAACTGCACAATTTAAATTCTACTTAATACAGAAAAAATATCAGGATGATTTTACTTCCCTGTCTGTCCCAGAAGAATGAGTTATATAAAATGAGATCTGATTATTTGTCTCTTCTTGCCTTAAAATTAACTACAGCCTTTGGAACAGTTGTCAATTTGTATCACCAGCACACCCACGCATGATAAACCAGGAGTTTTACCTTGCTTTTCTTAGATAATAAGGGCAGCTTCATGTTTATACCTATGTTTCTAAAAGAAAGGAATTTGTATACATTTGAATAGCCTGACAAGATCTGAAAAAATCCACTGATCCTGCTCCTACCTTAATTTGAAAAACCTGAATTTGTTTTTCATATTCTGAGTAGCATATATCATTTGGAATCAGATGTACAACTGAGAACTTACATTGGGCAAAAAAAAAAAAAAATCTAACAAAATTTGGGGAGCAAATTAAAAAAAAAAATTACTGTGAAAGCCCTTTTCTGGATAGCAATGTAACTATTTAGCTTTGTGTTAACTTTCTATGCTGATATACTTGAAGCAAGGTTTGTAGACTGAAATAGTTTTTTCTATTCGATTATCTAACAAAGTTGGGAAAGTGAGGGCACAAACATTACAAACATTTCAGGTCTTGTGGAAACACCTTACAAACATGAAAGCTTCTCAACATGTATTCTCAACACAACATAATTAATACTACATTTCATTCTACAAAACCTCAGATCTTCCAAAAATGTTAAGTACAAAATATTTGCAAGAGGATGATATAATTTGTTTCTTTAAATGACGTCAATTGATGTCATATTATTATGACTTAGACTGTTTGTTTCCTAAGACTCACGCTAAAGTGGTGACTATGAAACAAATGGTATACCTTTATTGCCACGCAGCTCATTTCTAATTGCCACTTTCATCTGCTGAAATTCTTGTAACTTTATATCTTCTTCTGTTAGCAGATACCGCTTCCCTGCCATAAGAAAAAAAAAGAGGAAGGTCAAGTTTTACATTACACTGTGTGATTTAATAGTATGGAACCTAGCACATATGAATTACGGACAACTGTGCGATGCCAGACCATTGGGATGGGACACTAAAAAACAGACTGCAAAAACCGCAGTTACTCACATCAGCAACAAAACTACCCAAATAATATGTCACAGCTTCCCAGAGCTAATACGTACAAGGACGAAGAAGTATCTAGTTATTGGATGTGCAAAAGAAAAACTAGAGGCTACATTCCTCTCCACTAAGACAAGGTACAAGAAGATTCTGCACAAAATTCCTGCTCCCTCCTTTACATTTTTATAAGGATTTGTCTTGTTTTCCTTTGTTTTCCACATTCACTAGTGTCACAACTTGTTTACCCCACAAGTGCTGGCCTTGCTACTATAAAATGAAACATTCTGGAAGCTCCAAATGCAGCAGGAAGTCACAAAAAGCTTTTTTATTTATTATTTATAAAAACAACAAGTGTTTTATTTGGATTATTTGGAGACCCAGTAATGTTCTGCTGCTGTACAGACGTCAGAGGTAAGACAGTCACTAAGTCTAGAATGTCAAAATTAACTTTGGGGGCTGACTTTAAGTGTACTGTGTTGCAAGCTGCTTTGAAACAAGCATCATGCAAAAACTATTTGACAAGTTTTTGCTGTCACAAAAACAGGTGTCCAGAGGATTTTCATTTGCAACTACTGACTTAGTAACAGAGAGTCACAATAACAGGTTACACTGTTACAATGTAATATTTTAAGGTTTTGGCTTGTAAGGAATTATTCTAACCATGAAATCACAAGAGAAGTACTGAACTGAGTTAGGTTGTTTATTATTATATTCTGCATATCCCTAGGAAAATGTAACTGGCCATGTAAATAAAAACACTTGTTTTCTAAGCAAGTGAACCACAATAATGACACGCCTCGTAAAACCTGAAGAAAAAAATCCATTAAATGGCACATTTATCCATTAAATTTAATTTAAACAGTTCCAATGGGTAAACAAATACATTTTATTCAGCATGAAATTGACCTGCATTACACTGCCATTTCCTTCCCACAGACCTCTGTTGGTCTAGCACTGAAAGACCATTCTTGTCATGGGCCTCTCCAAAGCTGGTGCAGAAATCATGCTGGTGCCTGGGGTAGGACTAGTGCACCACATATCATGGACAATCAGTTGTCAGTGTCAATAGAGAGATTAGGGCAGCAGAATTTTATTTTTCTTGAATTCAATTTGCTGAATTGTACTGTTTCCTTAGACACATACTATACAGTGTTACAGAAACATTTCAAAACCAAAGGGACCACCAAGGAAAAAAGAGGGAGACGGATAGGAGAGCTGTCATGGGCAGGTGGTGCAGACTATCCCAGAGAACTCAACCAACCAAACTGCTTAGCATCAGGCACATTGCAACCCTCTACATGGCCAGTCCCTGAAGGGGATGGGCAGAACTCCACTCAAGAGAGAAAGGTCTCCATGTCTCTGAGGGGTATAACAGAGGTGTAACCTGAGCAAGACTTTCAGCACTGCTGGCACAGCAGGACAGGAGACCAACCTAGGCTGGGGAGCTCGCTGCCATACACCTCTTTTCCATGCACCCCTTTTTCCTTATCTCTGAATCCCAGGGTCTGGATAAGGCTGTCACCCTCCCAGAATAAATACACATTTATGAAGCTGCATGTTTATCTGTTTGTTTGTTTGTTTTTAATGTCATATCCTGACAGTAGCAAGCAGGGGATACGCTGACTAACACTGACCTCTGGGGTGACCTTATCGCAGCCTTTCAGCGGGGCCTGCAACAGAGCTGGAGTGGAAGGTGCACAGGACCCTGTAGTGCTAGGACACGTGGGAATGGCCTTCGACTGGAGTCAGAGGCTTTGATTAGAGAACAGGTTTATGTAAGACATGAAGAAGAAATTCTTTACTGGGAGGGTGGTGAGACAGTGAAATAAGTTGCTCAGAGAAGTTGTGTATCTAGCCTTCCCGGACATGCTCAGGGCCAGGCTGGATGGGGCTCTGAGCAACGTGGTCTAGTGGAAGGTGTCCCCACGGCACGGGGTTCGCAGTGGATGACAATTAAGGTCCCTTCCAAGCCACGCCACTATGTGATTGCTGCACCGATTCTGTGACGCCGTCACTCCCCGGCGTGCACCTCCGCCGCGCCAGCTCGGCCTGTCCACCGCAGCACAATCCGCGGCGCTCCCCGCCACAACAGCCCGCGCCGAGCGGGGCACCCGCGCAGGAACTACAGCTCCCGTCAGGCACACAGCTGGCGGCGGTGGGCGGGCCTGCCGGGAGTTGCAGTACTTCGGTAGCTCCGCAGTCAGCGGGCAGCCCCGCGCCCCAGCCGGGCATCCCGGCGCCCACCCCCGCCGCACAAGCCGCGGTACCTGCGGGCGCGCAGCCCCAGCCGCCCGAGGCAGGCGGGCAGATCGCTGAGCGCCGCGCCGCCTCCCGCGCCGCCCGCCCGGAGCCGCCCGCCAGCACCGCCGCCATCTCCCGGCCGAGACTGCGGGGCGGGGCGTTCGGAGCCCCCCCCTCCACCCGCTCCGCCGCCCGCCTCCTCCGGCCTCGGCGCCATGGCCGCCCCCATGCTCCGGCGCGCTGTGCTCTGCTGCGGGAGCGCCCTCGGCGCGGCCCCAGGTCGGTGCTGGCGGGGCGGGGGGCGCGGCGCTGGCCGTCGTGGTTGTCGCCGGCTGCGGTGGGGAGCATGAGCAGGGATGGGGTGTTGCGTACGGACTTCACACATCTTTCCCTCTTCATCTCCTTCTATGTGCATGTGTGGAATTGGAGATTGCTCAGAAGACGTTTAATGGCTAGTGTGTAGTGCAGGAGACTGTTCGCAATTTATTTTTTTTAAATAGATAATTCCCCGAGCCGATTTCATAGCTCGACATGGTAGGACCTGTCTTTTTTAGGATAGGGCAAGCCACGCGGAATTGTACGCGAGGCCGCCAAACCCGCGGCAGTGCGTGTTTAGGAAAACTGGTATCGGCGGTGACAGGGGCGCCACCAAGGCTGGTGCTTTGGAAAGGCCAAAGACCTGACCTTTGGGAAGAAGTGAGCCCAATCGGGATGGTGCAGTGTGCTGGCGGTGGCTGCCTGCTGCGCTTTCCGCCCTCGCCGAGCACGTGTTTCTCTGCGCCGCGCCCTGGGAGCTGGAGACGCGCGGCCCGGCCGGGCCCCGGCTCTGGGCCTGGCCTCGGGGCCCCGCAGCGCAGCGCTCTCACTCGCGGGACTGTGCTGCGGAAAGGCCCTGGAAAGCCTCGTGCTTGCTACTGGCATCCCTAGCTGTGAATGAACGACTGACTGACTGACTGACTGACTGACTTTGTGTTTATGCTGAAGGAAAAAACCGACAATAAAAGACCCAAAACCCGCCACACAAACCTCCCCGAATCTTCTGTGTGTCTCTTTTATCAACATAAGGAAAAAGACTGCTAAAAGAAGCACCACCAACCAACCAACCAACTGGAAATACCTTTTTATTATTATTTTCTCACTGTTTGGTCAAGTGTTGTACATAATTTTGAAGTCTGACTGGAATTCTGTGTTTTGAATCTTTCTCATGATGGTTTCATGGGGTGTTCAGTGCAGGATGTGTGGGTATAGTTGCATGTCAGAAGAGTGATAAGAAGGAAAAATTGTTTCACAACCAAAATGAAACTTTTAGTGCTAGCAGATGGTATTTAGATAAAGGCTTTGAAGTAGTTGCTAAGACTTCTGTGTAGTGTTGTACTATCTATTTTAAAAATATTCTTATTTCATAATGTTAATTCCTATGACCTTCTGCACGTATTTCTGTATCTTCCTTTAACAAGTTTTATCCAGGTGTTCCTCATGCATTTTCAAGACCTCATCATCTATGACCGATTCACAAAATCTTCCAGCTGAAGCATTTTCTGTTTTGTTTCAAAAGCTAGCACAGCATCTTGAGCAGTTTTTGTGGTACATAGAGTGTTTGGAAAAAGCTCTTAAAAATATTTCAGTGAGTCTGCAGTTCATAGGAGATGGAAGAGTGGCGATTAAAAAAATGAAAGTATTTTCAGTGAGATATGCCTTTATAGGTGGAAATAACCATTCAGTGAAAACAGGGAAGCATGCTTGCATGGGTTTGTTGTTTTTTTTTTTTCCTTGTGTTTTTGACCTACATTTAGCTAATTGCTAACATTTGATGAGAAAGGTCTGTGTGCACAGAGAAGTTGCTTTTATGTTGAGGGTTTTTTCTACCTTTACAAGTTTGTTATTTTCTTAAATCTGGAGTTTAGGTTTGGAAATACATGTTCCACACTGGGGAAAAAACCTCTTGGGGGAAGCTTTTCAGTTTTCAACTAGTACAGTATAATAGTTGATCCACATATAAAGAATCTGAATTGTTACATTAGTACTTACTGACATAAAGACAGTTCAGTGCATTCCACTTGGCAAATATAACACAAGAAGGTGGTACCTAATAAAATTTTTCTGTAGAGCTATGCAAGCAACCTAGCTTACATGGTATTTTCTCTCTTCATTAGGTCGAAGATCTCTTCTTTCTTCAGCCTATGTGGATAGCTCAAAATGGGAAAAGAGAAAAAAAGAGGAGCATAGCCTGGGTGAGAAAAGTTTGTTTCTTGTCTCCACTTTGTCTAATTGCAACTCGAGCTCATTTTTGGTTACCTTACCACATGTAAGTCCTTCAAAATAAAAAAGAGTATGAAACAATATGCTTCTGAGCTTCTATGTCAAAAAGCACTCAACATGTTAAAAATGTATCATATGTATTCAGAGTCATGGTGCAGAAACAAGTTAGAATTTGCCTGTTTACTTAATGTTCAGTTTCTACAAGCTGATTTTTTTCTTTCACAAAATCCAGAGTGTATGACTGTCTCTGACTGATGTCTTCATTGACATTGTTTTAACAGTACTGCAGTGTGAAAAAAAAGCTATTCTTTAAGTATTACAGGACAATCATATTTAAAGAAGTTTTTTAAAGAGGAAATTTTCCTTGGTGTTTTGCAGTTTCTTCTTGAATTATAGATTTTTTTTTTTTTAAGAAGAGGGGGGAATAAAGCTAAACTTTTTATTTTCAACAAGTTATTTAAACTTTATCTGTGCATGGTACTGAGATCTGCTGTGCAAATTTTATAGCTAAATTATTTGTCTAGATTACGTTTGAAATGACATTCCACTATCCTTCTGATGACTACTTTTAAGACAAAGCATCTTGCAGAGCATTTTTCCATGCTAAAGATGGATTTTTTTTTATTTTATTTTGTACCACAGGTGTTTTGGAGACGCTGTAATTCATAGTCTATTTTCATTACTGGGCCCCAGAACTGTGGTTGTTATTTGCTGCACAGATTATGAGGCTTTAAGAAGAATCATCAGCTGAAATTTGGGAGCTTTTGTCAGGCAGGAGGACAGACAAAATAATCAGACTTTTTTTAATGCACTAATATGTTTCTTTTATTTGCCTGTGAACATTTAGGTGGGAATTAGGTTCTACATGGGAAACACCCAGTGGGTCCTTATGTATGTAGCTTGAATCCTGCAGAGACTATTAATACCTTGTTAGACTTTGCTGTCAGTTGGACTGCTTGTGCCATGTATTTTGGGCTGGAGCCACAGATTTGTGCCATGGGATGCATTTGACCTAGTCACACCTCCAGGTGAAAATGGGTTCTTATTTTGGCAAGTGTCATAGCCAGTAGAAATCCACTGTAGAAAAAAAATGTTGTGCTGATACAGTCCATGTTTGGCTTTCTCCAAGCCTGGCAAGACCTTCTGTGTCTGTTTGGCAGGCACAGTTCTTGCTGCTCCTCTGCTGATGGTCTTGAGCCAAAGCAGATGTCTGTTCCCTGATTTTTAAAGAACTGCTTTGCATTTTCATTTTGTGTTCGCAGAAAAGAGAAAACAAGTTAGCACAGTGTCAGCTGTATTAGCATTTTCAGAGAGGAGACAGCCCTGCAGACGTCTGCTCTGTAGCTGTCAATTGTCTGGTTGCACATATAGTCTTATCTGTACTAACTGGTGATTATAGCTAGAGTGAGTTCCTTGTGTTGAGGAAATGCTCTGTTGCGTCTGTGTTTCAAACGTTGTTTTAGAACTGTTGTCACGCAAAGCTATGTTTAAGGGCAAAAGAAGTATTTTTTGATTTAAAGTCAGTCACCTCATTTCTGTTCTGAGGTGATATGTTATCCCAGATACAAACTCATTTACTTACACGTGTGCATGTAAGAGGTGCTTTATTGTCTTCACTTCAACCTCAGTTTAGAATCCAGGTATGAATGAGTTTAACAAACTTCACTATTCAAAAATATATGGGAAAGAGCAAGATGGTATTTTGTGTTCCAAAATGCTTTTGTTCAAGAAGATAGGAATTGAAAATGTGTTAATTTGGAATTTGCAAATTGCTTGTTGGTAGGAAGATGGCTGCCTAGAAGTAATTTCGATTCCATTTAATAAAAATGAAGTACAAAGAAAACCGGAATCCCAGGGGATTGCAGAATCCAGGTGAGATAGGAAATTTTTTATTTTTCTTAGAAAGATTCACAGTACCTAAATTGGCTCATCTGCAACACCAGGTGGCGGTGCTACCCTTACAGACATGAATAATTTCCATTCAAAGCCTTGTTCAGTACAAAGCCATTGAGCTGCTGTTCTTTCCAGTTATGTGGAAATAGAGATAAATGTGGAACAAATAAATTTATTAGGCAAAATACTTGCCTCGGCCTTTATATTTCAGTTGAGTCTTTAAAATAAAACAAAGTTTTCTTTATAACACCAGTTAGCCTGTGAATTAGGGTATTAGCTCTGCCCATCACTCTCAGGACAGGTAAACTTTGCATTTCAGTTTTATTGTCATTTCCCACCACTGGGTCAGACCTCTGTCTTGAATCAACCATTTCTAAGAATACAAGGGTGTAAGCAGAATAAAAGTGACCTTACATGGTGGCCAAATGTGCCCCATATTGATAATGTGCTGCTTGTTGATGTGGCTACATTCTGTGGATAGGTACACACTGTGAATCAAACTGAAATGACGATGATTTCCTAGGTCACCAAGCTAGTATTAGAAGTCATAACCACTGACTTGGAAGGTGAGGGTCAGTATTTGCTGAGTCATATCCTGAACCACCCTGTTGCAGGCAACAAGGTAGTGAGTTTCTGTGGACAAATGAAAATAAAAGTGGACATGATATCTCATGTACCAGTGTTATAGAGACCTCTGTGAAGTCACGGCCTGAAATTAAATGACCTAATCTTTACGGTTTGTGTCTTTAATTTCACTAATTTTTGAACATTACTCTAAAAATAATACATTTTTAGAGAAATTAAATTTATGGAGTTAATCTTGTAGAAATGTATTTTTTAGGCAGCATATATGAGAGACTGTATAGACTAGTGGTTTTTTTGATGAGTCAGACAAAAGCATTTGCAGTATGTGTCTGTTAAAATGGACATAGAATTCTGATTTGGCCATTAAAATATTGGCTTGGTTTATACACAATGGAAGCACTCAGGTTTTACTGCCAACAATGCTAGGAGATTTGGGCATTCACATGCTTGCATTCTAGTACTGCTGTCAGGATGCTTTAAGAAGAAACTTCAGTCTTGATTATTGAATAGCAACTTATGGAGCAAACTTGATTTACAAAAGGTGGCTGAATTATTTCAGATTATGAATTGGTGAAAATTTTTAGGTGTACTTCACAGAAAACAAGCTAGGAAATAATTACTAATTGCAATTAATTCCTGTAATAATACTGCTGCAGAAACCTCAACTTGTCTGAAAACAAAGCTAAATTTTCCATTATCTTCATTTGTCTGCTATTATTTTAGATTTAATCAGCCCATTTTGCTGTGACTCTTACACTGGAGATGATAGATAAGTGTTTAATGTTTATATGGAGTTCATAGGTAAATGCTTTCCATATTGTAAATCTGATGGAGAATTTCAGCTTTGTAGGCAGCAATAAAGGTCAGTCATTAAAATTCTATGTGCGAAATCTCTTGGAGGATGCTGTTGTATAATGGCCAGCAGTGTTGTGGTCTTGTATTCATGGCATTGTATTAATTTGGTTTATACTCTGCTAAAGTAGTCAGTGTTTTCTAGAGCAGGCTCTTCATCTTCATGAGCACCTAGACAGAAGAAATGCCAAGCTCAGGGATTGAGTGTGGCCCAGAGTGGTCATAGGGATCACCTTCTAGCTTTGGGAGGGTATGCATAACAAAAACAGTTCTGGAATAGATAAATGAACTCTGAGTCTCAGGTCCACATTGCTGTATCATCAAAGATACCAGATTTTGAAGGAAACTTTTCTTTCCATCTGTCTCAAAATGAAGATTAAGAGTGGTGGATGACAGTTGACTTCATTTAGGCAAGGACCTACCTGGTGCTTTGATCTGGATAAACTGAGCTGGTCACAGCATCCCTTCTCTCTAAATTCTAGCACTACTGGGAATGCTCCCTGTGCCTTTACCCATGTGCTTCATCATGAACTTTGTGACTTCTGCAGAGATGAGTAATACAGTGTCAAAGGCACTTATAGACACTTCTTGTAAGGATATTCCCATATAAATTTCTTTACCATTAAAAAATTGCTTTTTTTTTTTAGTGGTTATGTTATAGCATGGCCTTGATATCCCACATCACTTCAGCATCTTGTACAGTCTTTTGTAGGATCTGGTACTGGCCTTACCAACTTTGCCACAAATTTCTCATTGCTTTCATGGTCATGGGAAGTTTGCTGTTCCTCAGCCAGAAGATAAATGCTCATTTTATGTTTTGAAGAACGCCTCAAGAGGAAAGCTGTTAAGTAAACAAGGAATACTGCTATGTGGCAGACAACAGCGTTGTACAGACTTGGAGTCAACTGTTTTATTCCAAGTCAGGGCTCTGTCATTTTACTGAAAACTTCATCCATATGCTGTAATTTGACAGATTACCTATAATGAATGTCATTTGTTCTGTTAAAATCGTACCCTCCAGTGTTCACTGTGGTACAGGAGTTTTAAAAGTAATAAATAGGGATATCACTTGTTTTGTGCACAGCATCCCTTGGAGACAGAGCATGTTACTGATGCAGTGCTATTTCCTGCCCCTGACAACTTTGCAAGAGTAGAAGGGTTAGTCCGTTCTGATGTAGTGCTGCAATTTCTGCTTATCTCACGTTTCACTGACAGGTGTGGAGGTAGGTTAACCTTTTTGGAAAATTAATTGTAAAACAAGCCAGCCCATCAGCTGGCCAAGGATGGCCAGCGGGCTTTACTGAGGGGTGTCAGAGGAGTGACTCACTGAGTAACAGTTGCAAAGGAGGAAGCAAATTCGAAATGTTGCAGTGGGAATGTTTTAGATTTCTGGTCCTCAAGATGGAGGAGAATAGCAACAAAGAGTATGGTTTAAGTCTCTAAAGCTTATAGATTTGATATTGTCAGTTCATGGTCAAACAATGACATTAAGCATATCTTGAGCAGCCTACTCTTTCTGAATAATGTTTATTTTCCAGGAACAGTACAGAGCTAAAACTCCAAATTAATTTAGCTTCCAATTAATTCATTAAATGCAATGGCTGGCTGCCTGCTCGACAGTCAGAAGTTTAAGTTCCTGCATGGTCAGATTAATATTGTTATATGACCACTGAAGCAGAATGCTATAAAGCTACTTAGTTACAGGCGCAGTGCCCCATTTGGTTGACAGGATTTCTTTGGATTGCTGTGTGTGATTGTAAGGTTTATCAGTATGGTACTATATGTTTCTGTGTCTCATTGTTTTACTGTAAAATAAAAATCCATGCCTAAAGCACTGTCCAGCATATGCTAGGCTTGAAAGCAAATGGGAATTTTAAGGACACCTGCTAATTTTTTGTTTTAGATGATTTATATTAGTTATACTAATTTTATCCAGCACTTTATAGAGTAGGTTTTTTCACTCTTTTTTGTCTAGTAAGTTAGGATCATCATGTTGAGAATTTTCTCATGCATTATTTTCTGTTAAAGTGTTCAACAATATTTGAAAGTACTGTTTTCATACAATTTTAGAATGGAAATGTTAAGAACCTGGAATTTGATTTCATGGACAGGTTCTATTCTAAGTTATATGATGGCTCTGCAGATTTTCCTCTTATGCCAGTTGATTAAACACATGCTTTTTCTGCTTTCTCCAGCTGACTTAGCCCACTTAATGGACAGAACCTATGAAAGAAAACTGCCTGTCAGCTCTTTAACAGTAGCCCGGGTAAGGAGATAAATTCCAATCATAAACTGGTAGAAGTACTGTGGAATGCTTGTGTAGTGAAGTGAGCTGAGAGGTGATAAATGATACCACCTCTGTTAGGAGTTCCAGGATCATAAATGTCTTGTTATACTATTAAATTGCGGTATAAAGCTGTTTTATTGAGACTTTGTACTCATTAGTTAGTATCCAGATCATAGAGTCTTCAAAACATATTATTTTCCTCAGTAAAATTGGGCCTCACTGTTACTGGGTTGTGTATTTCCCTGATATGTGTTTCCTGCCTTCCTATAGTTTCTTTGTGAGAGCTTTAAAACCTCTTCAGGCACTGCATGAGAGCCCAGGCTGCTAAGGGAATGCATTGCATTAGTACACTGCACTGTCTGTCTCCTTCCAGTTCCTGGCTTCTTTCAGAGTGAGGCAGAGGTGGACATATTTTGCTTTTATAGCTTGCTTTCACTGCAGCAGACTGAGGCAGAGCAAATTGCTGGGTTAAGCAAAGCCATTATTTTTACTGGGAACAGTAACCAATTCCATCCTCTGGATGGGTTAATCTGGAAAAGGGGAGGAAAAGCAGAGAGATGTGTGTTTTTAAATTCCCCGTGTAAATGAGTGTTTGTAATGAAGAAGGAGAATAAATAAGTAGTTGGTTTAAAAAGAAAACAAGAAACTAATTTCAGTTTTCAAAATTATCCAGAGAAGCTGAGTTATCTCAGTAATACCACTAATTAGGATAATTTGCACTACTAACTGAGGAGTCACAGAACACTTTGTTCAGTTACAAGAGCAAGCATTTAAACAGATTAAGCATTCTTCACCATTGCTTCTGAGACAGTGTCCATGAGGGAAATGGGTGTTCCTCTCCTTTTTATGAATCAGATTTATTCTTTTTCCTGCTTTGGGCTGACCTCCCTGGAGAAGTGGCTGTTTCCCAAACAGCCCCACTTTCCATTACCTGAAGCTGACATCAGATTCTTATTTTCCGGAATGTGGGTAATGTTGGGAATTGGTTACATGACAAAGGTCACGTAGACATGCTCTGGATAGCTGAGAATTGGAAAAGTACTGGCCCAGCTAATCTGGGCCCTGCACCTGCAAGGCCGCAGTGGCCTTGGGTATAGCTGTAGTCTGATAACAAGATGATGTAGCCGAGAGCAGAGCATGAGAAAAGGGAGATGTAAGCTGTAAAGAATGAAGAAGTAAGAATAACCAATAGACTGCTTAGCTTACAGAATATGCATGAGCTTATTACATGTTGTGCTTAAATGTCTGATGCTCTAATCAATAAACGAAGCTTGCCGATTCTCACATTGAGATGACCCGAGCTTCCTGCACTGTGACAAATGGCGCCTCGAACAGAGACCCTAAAAGAGGGGGGAGGCGAAAGGGCTGGTGCTCCGCGCCTTGAACAAGGACCCTAGAGAGGGGGGTTGGCAAAAGAGCTGGTGGTCTCCGTGCCCCGAGCGACCCTACAGAGGAGTCTCGGCTTGAACCTGTTGGCCACGGTCCAGTGCAGTATCCGTGTCGGTCCCGAAGCAGCACGGGAGGCAAAGAGCTAGTACTCCGGCCCCGAGCGACCCTAGAGAAGAGTCTCGGCCGATGAACGCCGCCGACGTCTTGGAAGAGCTGCAACAGCGCTGACGTTTAAATTGAAAGGTATGAAAAGACAAGCGGCGTATGATTTTTTTTTTTTTTAATGCTTTTTAGAAAAGTGGGGACTAAAAAGTATTGACCTGGGAAAAGAACTCCCAAGATTGCTTGCATATAGACTGCAAGCTGCAACGTAACCAAACAAGAGTTAAAGAGCCTGTTACAGCAAGCAAAGAAACAGTGAGATCTTTATTAATTGGACATGAGACTAACTTTACAACTTGGTAAGCAGCGGCGAGGTAAAAGTAACATCTAGCTCCCCCGCTGGGAGCAGAAACTGCTGCAGCCACTTTGTGCCTTTTTTTCCTTCTGCATCGCAGCTGGCAATTGCATCCACAGCGATGCCGGTGGGAGTCGACCCTGTATTACCCGTGCAGACCCCTCCCGTGGCCGCCTCCCCAGCAGAGCCCGTGAGAGCTCCGGCCGCGGCTGTCCTGCCATCTCCCGTGTCGGCTCCACCAGCAGCTGTCTGCGCCTGCGCTGCAGCTTTCGGCACCCGGAAAGGACGCGGCTGCCGTCCCCAACCCGGCAAGAGATGCATTTCCTTCAGCTTTGCAGCCCCCACTGACTCCCGCGGCGACCCCGCCTTCGCCCGCCGCGCCGGTAAAGAAGATTGGAGTCGACAATAGCGACCACCAAGCGGAACCGTCTTCGGAGCCGCCCCTCTGCCCCCAGCAGTAGCTGCCAGCGCCTGCGATCAGCCGAGATTCCCTCCCAAACTTTTCGAACTGTCCCGAGACTGCCCCTGCGGGGACGGCTGAGACGGGGGGGAAGACGAGGAGGAGGAGGGGGAGGGGGGGGGGGGGACGACGCCATCCTGCCCCTGCGGTGCAGCAAGGGCCTGTGTAAAAACTCAGCGTTTTTCGCAAGCCGATTCGAGTCTAGTTTAGAAGTTGCCGTTAAAGTTTAAAATACTTAAATTCCCCGCTCGCCCCAGCGGCGTAAAGAAAGTAACTCCTAAAAGTTTTGCCTCTGTTCCCCAGCCCGGGGGGGGGTGTGAGAGTAGTACCAAGGAGCTGTAAATTAACCCTGTGAGTACACCAAAGGGAAGTGCATAACTATAAAGAATCTAAAAGCCTGTGTTCTATAGACCTTTTTAACCATTCGCAGTCTATTTACTCCCAGCTCTCTGAGTTGCAGAGGTTAACTAGAAACTTACAAGTAAAATTAAGCTTTAGTGTTGATAGATAGCTCAAAACTTTAGGCCTAAGATTATAGCTATGTTTTATTGTTAAAGCTAGTATTATAGTAAACATTATAGCTTTGTTAATAGTATTAGTTTTGCTTTGTTTTTGCATGTGCTTATAAAAATGTAAAAAATAATATTTACTGCATTTAATCAAATATTGCTTGTGCAAAAAGAAAACAGGGGAATTGTTGGGAATTGGTTACATGACAAAGGTCACGTAGACATGCTCTGGATAGCTGAGAATTGGAAAAGTACTGGCCCAGCTAATCTGGGCCCTGCACCTGCAAGGCCGCAGTGGCCTTGGGTATAGCTGTAGTCTGATAACAAGATGATGTAGCCGAGAGCAGAGCATGAGAAAAGGGAGATGTAAGTTGTAAAGAATGAAGAAGTAAGAATAACCAATAGACTGCTTAGCTTACAGAATATGCATGAGCTTATTACATGTTGTGCTTAAATGTCTGATGCTCTAATCAATAAACGAAACTTGCTGATTCTCACATTGAGATGACCCGAGCTTCCTGCACTGTGACAGGTAAAGCACACATGAATGCTATGGCCATGCTCAGAAGATGAGATCTCTATGTATACATCATGTAAAGAGAATGAAGGAATGGGAGACCAAATTTCAGTCAGCTGAATTATTGTTTTTAGATTAGGCTTAGGGCAAAGAGAAGTACTGGCCTTGAGAGCAAGTTTGTTTATTCTGAGCTAAAGGTATTATATTATAAAGATGCCATAGTGTTCCAACACTTTTAAACTTTATGTTTGTAAAATGTACAGGAAAACAGGATTCACTGTTACCATAAGACAAACTTATGGTGGTTGAAAACTTGGCTTCTGTCTAAGTAATTGGTAGCACTGGGAGTTCTGGAAGAAGAGAGTATTGTAAATGAGAAGACAATTGTGCTGTACAGCATGGGAGAGTAATTTTTTTCTTACCATTGTTTATAAGTATAGTGAAATACAAAATTTTGCTGTCCCTGTGCCTCAGAATATATACTATGTATAGGCACAACAGGCAAACTATAGGGAAAATAATTTTTTTTGGAAAAGTGATGAGGGTTGTCAGAACTCTCTCAAAATTGTGGCAAAAAAATGTAAGGAACTGAATATATGCTTAAAATAAAGAGCAAAAGATTTAAAGGAACAGCAAAAGTACAGGATATTGAGCTATAGGTGTTTAATCCTCTGATGGTTTTCAAGATACATAAGGTTTCTCAGAATTAAGGAAGGAAGTTGTCTCAGTTTAAAAAGATTTGAGTTTTAGCACTCTAGAAGAAACCAGAATTAAGAGTGAGCAGAAATGTGAAGAATTCCAGTACTGTCAGATAGCTAAATGTGCCAGACAAATGTATTTTGTTTTTTGTTATTCTAATATGCTTCATGTGAGTGCTCCTTTTTTAAGCTTTTATTTCTTATTTTTAATCAGTTTGTTGACAACATTTCTTCACGAGAAGAGGTGGATCAAGCTGAATACTACCTTTACAAGTAAGCATCTTTTCCCCTCCAGATGAGCTTTGAGTCGTACGAGTAAATACCATGAAGTCCTTTGAAGACTGACTCTTTCCAGCTTCTTGGCTTTTGATTTCTCTGTTGCAAAGTATGTGCATCTTCTTGTCTTACAACTCACAGCCAAGGGCTTTCTTGCCAACTTGTCCATGGTTTTGGCTGCCCTTCTCTGGACCTCTGGCATTGTCTCCTGTCAAGCATGTTAGTCTGAGATACTGAGATAACAGCTAATGCAACCTGCAGCTTTGGTTTATGTTAGAGATGCTGAAAATATAAGTTGTCCTGTTTGTTCACAGTTTTTCCTTCTAATACTTTTTTTTTGTTCTCTGAATCATTGTTTATCTGAATTGGCTACATGATATTTGGATGTCTAAGTGTAGGACTCAAGGAAGCTTGTTTCCTTAGAACGAAAATGGGCATCCTGTGGTAATGATCAAGTCAAGGTGAATGAAATATATCATCCCCTTAGTACTCGTATGTTTCCCAGATAAGCTGTGTAGTTCACTTTATGCATGGGTTGTTACATTTTTTTGACAACTTTTTTTGTGTTGATTGAAGTGTATGGGTTTTCTAGTAGTGTCAGGTTGAATGCTTGCTTGCTTTAAGTCAATACCTCTTAATATTGACTTTAAGAGGGTAACAATTATTGCTGATCACTAAAATAAATTTTAAGACAGTTGCACACACATTTTGAGAACTAAGTTTTGTGATGGAAAAAGTAACATGTCCTGCCAAAGCACATGAGAGAGCATCCTTACAAATAATGTCAGGTTGTTATTTATAAATAATAATGATTGGGGTTTTTTAGTTAAGGTGTACTCTGGATAGCTGGCATAAGTGTATACACAGTTTTAAGTAAGTGACTGCATTAGACTGATTCTGTTCTGCTACTGGGACAGTATCTGAACCTTAGAACTTCGAGATAGAAACAACAGAAATGGGTTAATACTAGCAATATCCTGTAGTTAAGAAATAAAAAGTAGGAAGAATCACTCACAGAGGGCAGGTTAGTGGTGTTTTCGTTCCTTTTGATCAAGATTTCACTGGTCTTATCAGAATCTGTAGTCAGAAATCAGTTTTCCATCTTGCAACAGCAGAGATGAAAACAGAAGAAAGTAAAGCCAGTTTAATGCAAGCCCTCTAGTACCTTTTAGTAGCATTCTTGAATGTGTTATATTATGCTGCATGTCCTTACTTCCTCTCTGATGGATCAGGCCCTCTAGGGTCAGGGATTTCAAGAGACCTTTGACTTCCCTGACATACAAAGGAAAGGTAGTTTTAATTGCTAAGTCTCAAAATGGTACAGATAAAATCCAGATTGTGAGGTGTCTGTAATGTATCTTACAGATTCATTCTTTTTGAAAGAAGAGGTTCAGAAAGAGTGACAAAAACTTAGAAACATAAAAAATGATCCATAGTAAGAGGGAGAAAATATTATGGGAATCTCTAACATGTAGATATCCTTCTTAGTCTTAATATGTGCTTGGTTAGCACCTCCGGTTTTAACACAGGTTTTCTATCCTTAAGAACAGATTCTAGTAGAGAGAGTTACAGTTCAAAAGCAATCATGGTTATTTAAAATTTTCCTAAGATAGACTTCTACTATGGCTGGTGAAAGTATAGCTGTATGCATATCAAATACAATAATTTGCCATTGATACAGATTTTAGTCGTCCATATGGGAAGAATAGAAAAGTATTGATGTGTCACATGGCTTGTCAGACATGCTCTGGCTGAAATGTTTCTTCTTTGTGTTGATGGTGCTTTGTTTTGGTGTTGCAAAATGCTGTCTTTTGGTGCTATTAGCATCAGCTTTCAAGGAGACTTCATTCCAAACTATTCTCAAAATGGATGTTTATTCAGATAGTGAAACAGCATGTAAAAATCCTAATTATAACAGCATTTTCTCTTTCAAGTGAAAATATGCATTCTAGCTTTAGGATATAGGAGATGTGGGTATTTGCAAGACACTTTAGTTGGTCTTTTGAAATTGTACTTAGGCTGGAGGCAGAATGAAAGACATTTTTAAAAAGATAGGTCTTTGCAGCTGTAAGGATGTTTGACACAGGAAAATGTCCCATGTAAATGGCCACACCATGAAACATAAATGAGGAGTGTAGAGAGAGAAAGTTAAGAAGCAGAGAAGCTTTGACAGGAAATCTCTCTTTTTCTGCCTTAATGGGAAAATTCCAAGTACAATTTTTCTTTTATTTAATGAGAGGAGACTTCTGAACAGGAGAAAAGCAGTATCAGAGAAAAACTGGTTTTATGTCTGTTTTTTACATTTTATGTCTTCTGAGGTACAGAAGTCTATTGCAAACAAGTGTTGTGTACATGGCCTGTACACAACGTACAGTAATGCACAATACATGGTAAGTTGACTGCATGCGCATTTGACTGATCATCATTAATCAGAATACTCCCGAAGTCCTGTGGTTTTCCTCTTAACTGCTTGTAGAGTATAAAGAGAAAAATTTGCTACCTCTCCCTAGTGTTTGGAGCCTCTGGGAACCTGATGGGAAAGGTAATCAGTTCCAAGGCCCCCACAAGGTTGGAAGATGTTCCTAGTACAAAAGGCAAAGAGCCTGTGGGAAGAATCAGAGGGAAGTAATGGCACTTCCATGCTTGCATTGTGGGATTTTCCTGGAGACAGGAGTGACAGATCTTGTAATTGTTAGCTTTGTAGACTGGAGACTTTCCATCTATAATGTGAAGCACAACGTAGTTTCAAAAAGTAGTATTTTGGACCATTACCATAATGCATATTGGATCCCAAAATAAAATATATGTGTTATATTTAGACCTGTTTCAATTTTCTGTCCTTTTAAAGCATAGAATCTCCAGCCATACTGTCTCCACAGAGGATCTTGAGCTCACAGGAATAGCTGTGTGGAAACTGCTATTGTGGTACATGTCAGTAAGATGGTAAAGGCCAGTTTGAGGCATGATGTCATCTTCTTTCAGTGCTCCTCTTTTTGTTCTCTTCTGAATACCTCCCCCCTTCTGTTAACTGTCAGACTTTAAAAAAATCCTTTCATCTCCTAGGATCCCAGCAAAAATTCTCATCAGAATGCAGAGCACTTTCAGCCAGATCAAAGATCTGCAGTTCGTTGTACTTTGTCCTGTCTTACTGAGATGTCACTATTTCACACATCAGGGTGTTTTTCTTATGATTGAAACATTAGCATAATGAAGAAAGGTTTTGTGATGAGGTAACTGCTGATTTTGTATGTAGGTTTTATGCCAACAAAGATTTTTCAATGTGTGTGAAAAGAATGGGTAAAGTTTTTCTTATGTTGAGCCTCCTCAAGAGAATTTTTAATTGCATTAAACCCATGACCCACCATGTAGGAAAAAAGTATACACAATGTCTGGAGAATGTTTTTGTATGTGCGTGTGCTCTACAAATTCTTGCACAATCTGCCTCGAACTTTTTATTACCTTTCTGTTATTGGTAATTTTTTCTGAAAAGACAGAGACTTTTTCTAGAGACTTCAGGATTTATTACTTGGGGTCCATACCTGATTATAATCACAAAATGAGACTATAGAAAATTATTAGAAGTTATTCTCCCACATTCTTATATGTACTATCTTTAATAGAATCATAGAATTGTTTAGGTTGATGGTAGTAAGTTACAGTTTTGAGGCCTGATTTCACCCTTTAAATCATTCTGGGGCTCTGATCTCTGTCCGTATGAAATTGTACTTTTTCCTAATAATACCTGTGTGTCACTGCTCAGGGCAACATTGCATGCAAAATAAGTTCCACCTGCGCTCTCTATTATTTGCATTTCTGTTCTGTGGGTGCAGAAGTTGCACTTTTACTTTCATACCAGTCAAGCAGCTTAGTGTCTGAAAATGTTACTCCTAAGTATTGTTTATAACAAATTTTCACAATGTACCAAAAAAAAATGTATTTCTGAATGATGTTTGTGTGGCATTTATTCATACTAGTATGGTACTTCGTTTCTGTATAGAAATCTATCCATTACCTGTTCCGGCACAAATAGGAGATGTAGACACAATCCTGTAACATACTTAATTCTTCCTTTGAGATGTTTTCGTTCTTTTAAGGCTGTAGGTGAAATCACTGATCAAATCTTGGTTTTCAGTGCCTCCAGAAAAGTATATGGGTTAAAAAAAGCTATAAAAATAAAAGAGTCAGAAATAGCTGCCTGCTATTCAAGTTATGCAGCAGTTATATTTTGAAATGATATTGAGAAGTGGTAGAAGCATCTGAAGAGAAAAATACAATTTGTTGGCATGTTTTCTTGGCATGGTATGTTTTACCAGTTTGGATACCTTCGAAGGCTGAGTGCTCTAAAATAAGTTAATTTGCAAAAGATTTGGGCAGCTTTTCACAAGGTAGGGAGGCACATGGAAGGGAAACACCAGAGATATGTACCTCATTAGAATATTTAATTATTTTCATGTGAATGACAGAAATTTTCATGTGAATGACAGTGTTTAGTGCTGTTCTGCTATAGTTGCCAGTGTGTGATTCTGCTTTATGTGAAGAAATATTGGTCACTATCCAAGCCAGTGCTGTCAGATTTAGGTATTCTGGCTGTAGGGACTCCACTGTGCTTCTGGCTCCAACATTTACTCATTTCTGCACAGAGGGGCGCACGTTCTTACTCTCCCTCTCATCTTTCACAGTTTCTCTGTTTTCTTCATCTGTCTGTGGTTTGTCACAGTCTGAACTGTTGGAATCTTACATTAGTAACTATGTTTCAGAACCAAGAGCCATATTTCAGCAAGCCTTATCCTTGCTGAGATTTCCAAATCCAAATTTCAGTGTGCTCAGTGTAACATGAAGTGCGGGAGAGCCATGTTTTATCTTATTAAAGATAAAACATTGAAGAGCATTCAGAGGGATATGCTTTTCCTGTAATACATGCCCTTTCAGTCATCTGCTTTTCATAGTTCGTCTGTCCTTTTGTATACATAGTTTTCTTTAAACATGGCAGAAACTGGTCAAGAATTTTCTAGGCACTGCATATAAAAGCACAAAAAGTTGGAAAGCTTTTCATCAACACTAATTTTTTAGTTGTATGTTGCCAATGCTAGAAGGATAAGCTTTTTAAAAGCTTTATATTTAAAACAAGAGAAAAAGAAGGATTCTTCTACAAACAGAATGCTGTATCAGTGTTAGGGGTAATCTCTCCTCGTCATCCACAGTATTTCTGGAGTCAATAGATAGATGAAGCCAGTCGGATTCAGAAATTAACAGAAATTACTTGGTCCACACTCCATGTGGATACATTTTTCATTCAATATTGGAAGACAGGCTTTCATTACTATTCTTGGAAGAAAAGAATATAGCAGAATTTCCATATCTTTTACCTGGCATCTTTCTTGCTCAAAGCTTTTTGTCTAGTAGCTTCTATGGGAAATAGTCTAAAGTACAGTGTGACCAGATCTCAACTGTTGCACTGATATATTGAAGGAAAATGGCAATTTTGTCTCAGAGTTTGACCCATGCTCCTCCTTAAAGGTCAATTTTGCTATGTCCAGTGGCATTCCAGAAGTTGTTTAGTAAACCCCTGCATCAGCAAAAAGTCTGTCTTGAGGCAGATATTGCATTATGTTTTAGAAATACTGAAAGTTCAGACAGAGGTTAAATGCGGCCAGAAATGTAGAGAGTGAGCCATTCATATGAACACAAATGGCCAGGACAGATTAAAACCTTTTATAAGATTCAGAATTTAAAACAAGTGCAAGCAAAGATCTGTTCCTTTGCTAGCTTTAGTTAATGACTAATATGACTAATAATTATAAAGCTATACTAGAGAATTAACTCTATCTGGCTTCCCCTGCAAGGAATTCCTGGTTCCACTACAACCCCTGAGCAGCAACAGCAGTCAAAGCCAGTCTCCAATCCCATGAGGCATGATGTCAAAAAGTAAAAAATGTTAATGGTTTTACTGAATTCCTTGTCCTTCAGCTTTCCTAAATAGTGTTTAAAAGTACAGCAATCTTTTCTCTTTTCAGTTATTTTGAGGGTGGCAGCTACCAGCACAAACCCATGAATTTTTATTAGGCTTACAACCATTAGCAGAGTTGTCATGGTCCCTTCCTTAGGAATTGTTAACTTTGTGGTTATTGTATCCATCAACCTAAGTCATTCTTCTGTGTGGTGCAAGTAAGTATTTCGGTTTTGGATCAAAATAAATATGGTAGAAAAAATTTCTATTAACTACTTGTTACTGTCAACTTGTTTTGGAATAATCTTGACATGGTGTAGACCATAGCTATCTTATTGCAGATAGGTTGATTAGAATTAAATTATTTGAATTGTTGACTTGCTTGCTGATTTAAACCAAGACCAAGAAACCTTAATTCAGATAAAATATTTTAATAATGTTTCATGTTTATAATTTAAACTATCTTTTAAAGAAAGGCTTATCGCTGTTTTGTGGCAGCAGAAAACAAGTTCTTCAAACCAGTTTAATTTCTTTGGAAGGATAGTACTCAATTTAGAAGCATTTTCTTACTGAGCAAAGAGACAGTCTTATGTAGATACATCCATGGCTAACAGGTATTTATTTACAGCTTTGTTTTATGTATTTGATTTTCTTTTTTAAAAAAGAAGTAAATATTTACCAGAATGGTGTTTTTCCTGATGCAGACAGCTGCCTTTCAGAAAGAACCTTAAATGAAAGTATTACTTTTCTACAAATGTTCACATTTTAATGAGTATATAAACATTAATTATATTAAATGCATCATTGAAAGCATTTAGAAAATGTTTTCTATTTAAAACAAACCAATTTAGGAAATCTTGTTTCTATTTGGTGAAATAAGATCCTCAGTATGTCAGGATTTTTGTATTTGTAGGTGCTAGTTTTTATTCCTGTTTCAACTTAGATGTGGTAAGCATGCATTCCTGCTATATTGAGTCACATTAGTCATTTTTGAACTAAACTAAACACAGCATAGAAAGAAGAGTGGGGAGTATATTATGTTATAAAAATTAAAAGTTATTAAAAATTCTGTTTTCAGTTGCTTAACTAGTAACCTTCTCTAGTTTATGTTACGCTTGTTGTGAGGCTAGCTGTACAATATGTGTTTCTTGGGGAAACAAATACCTTTAATACAGATTTTATTTTTGAGGTATGCAGACTGGTTTGTTTTTTAAAAATAGGAATTCTGTTGATTTTTTGGTTAGTTTTAATTTACAGAGTTGTAGTCCTGAGTAGTACAGGGTTGTGGGGTAGCCATTCAAATGAAAATATCAGGCCATTTGATCTTCATCTATTCTTACTCAGCACATGCGAAATAATAAAATAGGCTAAAAGTGGGAGGGTGTTTATCCTATACTTTGGGAAATTCAGGATTTTGTGCTACTGCAGCCAGCATATTCAAATGCTGAACAGTTTAAGCATGTCATAAACAGAGGGTCAAGTACAAAGTCAAAAGGCTTCCGGGCAGAAAATGTCTTAGAAATGTCAGTGATGAAGATTCTTCTACTGTATTCAATAGTAAAAGAAAGAATAAAGGTAGTTTTTGAGCTAAGTTGGGATGTTATTTAGTTGCCATTGAAGGTGGTTTTCCAAGGGTTCAATCAGGGTGTTCCTGGCTTAAATGGACTCTACAAGCAGCTGTGGATGAGCTTGTGATGAGAACAATCATTTTATTGAAAATTGATTCTTAAGAACAGGATGAGTATTTAGAGCCTATATTGTGTTAATTTTATTATGGAAAAAATTAAGTTAGGAGCTGGAGAGTGAAGATATGCAGTAAATAGTGTTGGCTTTCAAATGTCCTCAGTCTGGAAAATAGGAGTTGCATAGCTTGTCACAGCTGTTGTGTTGAAAATACATCTTGGGTTAAACATACATGCTGTTAAGTTTACCCACTTACCAGGATTTACTTTGTGTTTTTTCTTATGATTGTTTTCTCTGACTTGTAATTAATGGAAGACTTATAAGAAAGTGGGACTGGACATCCACTATGAGTGTGAAATGTTTTTAAACACTCCAGGGTGTATCATGTGGCAGTTTAACATGGAAAGGGATGTCTGTCTGGTTTTCTTTCTGTAAAGAAAGAAAAAAAAAATACATGTCTGTATTTTTTTTCTTTACAATGTTTGAGGAAACATTTTTACAGGAGACTAATGTGAGTGCTAGTAAGACCTATACAAGTAGTTTGATGACTTTTTGGTTTTCTACCATGGTAACAGTATATGCTCTCGCAGGTTGCATGGAAGCAAGCCTGGGACCAAAGCATCTCTAACATTCCACTGCCTGAGAATTCCTATTCTGCGCCACAGTTGTTTAGAAAACTGCCAGTATGTTTGAATGATGGCAAGTCATGTGCTAGTTTGTAGGCTAGACTGATGGAGAGAAGGACAAAGGCATTAAGATATTTCTTTCCTGTCACACTTCAGCCAACGTATGAAATACAAGGCTTATGCAGTATGTCAGTGAGGACATCCCTTCATTTTACTATATGTAATGAAAAGTCCATGTGATCTCAGTTCAAAATCATTATTTCATAAAATCTTGGTTTATTTCACAGGTTTTTAAGATGACTGTGATCTGATCAAGCACATTAAAAAGGGGCTACACCATCTAACTGGACTGGATAGTCAAGAAAAATGTTATGTGCTTTCTTGGTAACAATGAAGATGTTCAGCTTAGTAATATGATGCAGTGGAGTGGATCCAGTATAATCGATTGTGCTCAGACTATCTGTTTTTTTGATGCACATTGCTGCATAGTATATAGTAACAGATATCAGGTGTGATACAAGTTCCAGAAGGTGAAAACCTTTGGAAATGGAAAGAACATTTAAGATGACCATGTTAAGAGATCGAGTAATTGCCACAGTTATAGATCTGATTGACTTTGTTCTGTTATACTCCATTTTAGAAAAATGGTTTTATAACCAAATGAAAATTATGATGGGAAGGAGGTAGATTTACATTAGCATACATCTTTCTTTAGGTTGTAAATGACTGGGCTTGTTAATTTTCAGGTAACTGCCTTTTTATTTTAAAAAATGATGTTTATGCTTTTGTAGGACTGAAATTGTTACATCAGTATTTAGTTATCAAGACATTTAGAAAATGACGTGATTATATCCAACAGACTGTAGATTTTTTTTGGCCCCAGTTGAAGAGATTTGAAAAGTCAGTTATGTTACTCTATTCCAATGGTTCAATTTTTTCTAAATAATTCCATCTTCAGAAATGTCCAGAAAGATTAGAGTGCAGAACAAAATGAAAATAAGTAGTTACATTAATTCAGCCTGTATATATCTGCTTATTTCTGCATATACATTTGTGCCTGTGAAAAGTGTTCTCCCTAAGGGCAGAAGCTTGATTGCAGACAGATCCACAAAACAGTACTTTGCTGTAATTGAATAGAGGAGTATTGAATCAGCAGATAAGCAAAGGTCATGATTATTGCTGTTTACAGAAAAGTTAAGGTGCAGATTTCTGAATATAAGATGCTCGGTAGCAAAATGAAAAAAAACCAAACCCAAACAGTCCTTCAGGGTACTTACTTTTTGTTGGTTGGTTGCTATGTTGGTTGCTTGGTTGGCTGTTTGCTGGGTTGGTTCGTGGTTTTTTTGTTGTTTAAATGCTCCTTTAATAGCGAGCATTTTGAAGCTGCATGCTCCAAATAACATATCCATGTTGTCTTCTGGAATGAGTCCAATTGCATTTTGTGTGCTTCTTTCTACCAAGCACTCTGGTGAGCTACCTGCAGCTGTTCCGTCTGCCAATAGTTCCGGTTACCTCTTTCTGAGATTTGCTTGATAAATCCTTGGTTCCTAGCTAGGTTGACTGATCCCTGAATAGTCCCTTCCTTACCTTTCTTTTGGGTTTTTTTGTGGAGGGCATTGTGGGATGAAAGAACAATATGGGCTTGGAAAAAGCTTAGATAGAAGGCTCGGACAAGCCTTTCTTGTCAACTGATGTTATCCCCTTACCTGTTTCCTAGAATCCTTATGTGCTCCTGTCCCTGAAGGAAAATGTCCCCAGGCTTTTCAGCTGCCTCTCTGTCTCCACTTTGCTACATCAGTTGAAAGCCTGAGGGACTCAATTAAATGTGGAGTTGGTTGTTTCAGAAATAGTACTGCAGCTGCTTTCATCACTTGGTTTCTATCTTCACCACTGATGCATCTCTGTGCGATGCTGGACTGCACATCCTTGAAAAGTGCTGGGATTGTCCTTGCCTCCCAGCTTTCATCTAATTAATGATGGTGTGCATGTGTGGTGTGCCAGCTGATTGGGGCAGGTCCCTGGTAGCTTGGAGGAACTATGTGTTTTCTCTTTGGACCGGGTGAGGCTTAGATCCAGGATGCAGTTTAGGGAGCATTTAAGCAGCCACAAAGAATGCTTTCTTGGATTTATTGTTAAAATTGGAAAGGGATAGACAAGACAGCAGCTGATAGAAATGCCTGTTTGCTCAGCTGTGAATGTAGCCACAGTAATCATTCCTTTCTCAGGCTGAAAAGTGAACAGGGATTTTGGTTATTTTCCCCCCACCCCACTCCTTCATTCTAGAACTTGCCAGGCTGAAAGCACACAAATTTTGGCATCTGGATTTGCAAACCAGTTTTCACCTTTATGAGTAATATCTGTTGTTTAAGAATTGGTGTGGATATAAAGCTGTGTTTAATTTCCAAAGTCAACTTTATGATGATCCTCTTTATGTTGACATTTATTCTGCTCTCTACTCTTCTGCCCTCTCCTGTAACTACTGCTTTCATTTAAAAAAAGGGGAAAATACTCCTTTCTTCAAAGTTCCACTAGGGAGTGAGTAAAGCTGGACTAAATCAAACTACAAGCTAAGTAAACGGCCTCTGGCAGCAGACAGCTGGGTGTAAAATGGACACCATCTCCCCCCGCCTTGTCTACACAGTCTGTGCCAAAGTCGACAAACGAGACTGGCTGCTGCTGTGTCTGACTGGTGGTGAAAGGAGTGTAGCAGCTACTGTTAGAGCATGTGCAGTAGGAATGTTATAGTCCACTTTACCAGCAAAAAGATGTTTTTATCTTCATTGAAGTTACTGTCCTGCAGTGATTACTTCTCTTTGCAGTTTTCCTTGACTGGTGCTGTAAATGTCAGTTTGGAGCCTGAATACAAGGTCTGAGTAGGCCACTGTAAAAGGGCAAAGTAACAAGTCATCCTGGCCTTGCATTGTGGGCCAGTCAAAAGCATTAGTGAGTTATCATAGAATATGCTGAGTTGGAAGGGACCAATCCGGCTCATTGAGCCCCAGCTCCTGGTTCTGCACAGGACACCCCAAGAATCACACCGTGTACGTGAGAGCATTGTCCAAATGCTTACTGGACTTTGGCAGGCTTGGTGCTGTCACCACTATATTTATAACCAGCAATCTTGGATGTGTTCCTATCTCAGAAGGGGAGAGAATACAAAATACCTTTTTGCATTATAAAATCCTCTGCCTGTTTTGGGTAGCAGACCTCATTTTACTGTGCAGCTTGCAGCTGCCTACACAAGGGAGTATTTGTCCTACAGTACATGCAGTACTTAAAGAAAAGTACCTGCTGTCTGTCTTTAAAAAACAGATCTGATAGCACCGTCTTTTTCTGAAAAGAATACAACAATCATGTAGCTGGTAAGAGCCCACGAATTTCAAACTGCCTTAGAAAATGCTTGAGTCCATTTTGCCATGTTTATCCTTGATGTACTTGCTGTTCCTTGGGATTGACATATGCAGTGAGGCAAAGGGCATTTTGGTCTCACTGGTCTCAGAAGTTAGATGTACTAAGAGGTATGCTAACTAGATGCCTCAGAAGTACTGTGATTGGGTACTGTGGTTAGAGAACAGTTTAAAATGTGTAAAGGATTTGAGCATTTCTTGTTACTCATTGCTGAGGCATGAAGTGAAAAGTAAACAGAATAATGAACTGTGTGGTAGCCATGGCCTATGCACCAGTGGTTAACCTTTTGGAAATGGTTGCCTTCTTGACAGTGGCTGTGGCTGAAACTGCAGGTATCAGGGGTTTTGTCCAATTTTTGGGTGTTTACATTTAATATTAAAGCCTTCTTGTCTGCCTCTCCTTCACTCATGGGGTGCAGAAGGAGAGCAAATACACAAGGACATCAGACTGTAGCAGTGAAAAATGTAAATGTATTAGGGCAAAATTAGGCTAACTTGAATTGTGTGCCTGTGTCAGCAGACCTGAAATGGTAAAAGTGGAACAGTGCAAATCTAGTTTGTGAAGTGTTTGGCAGCAAATGCAAGGTTTGGCTCTTCCCCTGCTTAAGTTGGTTACTGAGATCCATTCAGTATTTGTATTCCTGAAGCACTGTCTTACCAGCACCTCTTTTTTGCTCTGATTGCGGTGTGAAACTTAACTCTTCAGAAGAAACAGTTTGGCTTGTACAGTTCTGTATTGCAGCCTTTGACATATTCAAGACAGAAATACATCACTTGTGGTCTGTGCAACTTCGACTGTGATCAAACTGAAAAGTGTCAAGGGTTATGTCAGTCGGTGGAATGTTTGAAGCTAATGTGTGATCTATTTCTGGGAGCTATTTTGTGAACCATAAAGAATTTGAGTAAAATAAATGGAAAATGCAACATAGTTACAATGTAGACTGCAGGTCTCAGTGATTAGGTCTCTAACAAAATGACATTAATTTCGCCCCAGGTTAAATCTACAATGAACATTAGGCATTATTGAAAAGTTGCTGTTTGCAAATACAATAATAGCAATGTCTGTTAAAGGTTGAGATTTTTTCCCATAAAATCGAAAAGTCATCATTTGCTTTTCTTTACAGCAGTTTTTATGCATACACATGAAGTATGCCTGTTTAATATGACATGAAAGGGGTATTTTCTCATAGTTTAGGCTTAGTGCTAAAAGTCAGAAACACCCTAATGTGTGATGCACTTCCCTCTGACCCTGAGCTATTGCAGAAGTTAGAGTCACTATTTTGTTTGCATGGAAAGCCTTTGCTGCTATATCTCTGTCCAGTTTGGTTAATGGTTACTAGAAGGCAAGCTTCTCTGTGACGTCCCTGCAGTAGTTGGTAGCTAAGAGATGGTTTTCTAAAACATCTGTAGTAATCTTTTTTTTTTTTTTTTTTAATTAAGCCTAATGAGCTTTAAAGCAATTTAGTCCTCAAATGACATAAAGTTAACTGTGGTAGAAGAAAGTCCATGACCCAAGTACTGTTTGGTACACAAAAGATTTTAAACTTAGTTTTGAAGTGCAGCTAGTGGGAGCTACCTTTCTGCCGGAAACTGACTTTCTGGCAGCCTTTAGTGATCAGTCACTTGGTGAAGTGAACTGGATGCAAAGGTGGTAACAGGAACTAAAAATTGCAAGCAGGCTTTTTGCAAACATTTGTTTTTCATTTTGAGAAATAAGTTTATAACTTGTATACTAGCTTTCAGACAGATTTAATTTGTTGACGTAATGACAAGCATAGCTGAGTTAGTAAAATGGTAACAATCAAATCAGTGCTTTACTCATATATACCTTTTTTTACAGCCTTTTGTTAATCAGTTTTCAGAGATCCAAGTAAAAGAATCAGCAGAACTGACCCTTTGTTGAGCTTTGAAACAGCAAGTTTTATCCTGATGCACTTTGAAACTGCTGAGATTAAAAAAAAATTCCCTGAAGCAAGAAATGTAGTGTCTTGTATGGTTCTTAATTTGTCTGTTTTTGTATTCCAGAGTACCGGAAAAAGATATAATTAATGGAAGAGTTGGTTTTAAATTAGACTTGATTGTAGTTGCATGGGAAAAGGAAAGGCACTTGAGAGAATCTTATCAGAATCACTATAGCAACAGCTCACTTCATCATTCCCTGTGTGCTTTCTCAGCCTGTAATACTTTCTATACAGTATTGGTGACATTTGTATTCAAAACCAATCATTTTCAATTCTAAGTACAGAAGCGTTTGTCAGAGAGAGCTGTGTCCCTTATAGTCAGTAGTATGGGGAGATGTTGAGTTTTTCATTATTATTATTATGACACAACCTTTTCTTCTTAATTGTCACTCTTTGAGTGAATTTCATCCTTATGGAGAAAGTAGTATAGATTCTTCATGTGTGTGAGAAGAAAAATGGATTTTTCCTGTTTTTCTTTTTTTAAAAGGAGTGGGAGAGGTGAAGGGTGGTGGGTAACTATTACCCTGGGAAAAGGAGAAAAATACAAGTACTGTATTCAAAAATCTGTTAATTTGGTTTCCTTCATTGCAGTTCACCTCATCATTTCGTTAAGTCAGAAAGAGGGGTTTGTTCATAGTTTGCATTTGAAATAAAACTGAATGTGATGATTGAGATGTTACAGTGTTCCTTCATGAGACTAAATCAGGCATCACCACCTTTTCTTGGTAGCAGTGTTCTTTTACCTACTCAGTGAGGATCCCCAGATGTCCATTTTTAGTGAGCTAGCTGGTGACTCTCCCTGTAACCTAGAACAAGGAATTGTGTTGATACTGGATTTTTAAGTGTTAAGGTCTTTAGCTTCTAGCTAGATAAGGCCTATGACTAATGTCAACGTCTATTTCAGGTTAGGCGTACAGAGCATGTTCAGCCAAACTGACACAGACTAGTTCACATTCCTCTTAGTAGTGAACTTCCAATGGAGTTCTGTCAGGGAATGCATAATTCTGAAGTACTGTGAATCTACATGACTAAAGGAGCTTTTTAGGAAACACATTTAGCAGCCTCAAAGAGTTTTCCCAGGGAAAAAGTGTGTACTGAGTGTCTGTTCTTTGAGCCTTGGCTTTGCTTTTTCAGTCTGAACTAATTAGAATAAAGATTTGAAGCATTTAAGGTAAACGTATGGGATATTAATCAGGTTGAAGGATTGCTGCTTTGTGCTTTGTAAATATTACTAGGGAGGTTTAGGGCTGCTTGGTGTAACCTGCTGGCCGAAGGTTGGAAGAGCAGCTTCACTGCAGTTCTGTTAGGTTGACTACCTCTGAATGGAAGCATTGATAAATAATTCAGATATTTTTCAGGAATACCAGTAGTTGTTTAAAACATTGCAATACCAGGAATACTTACAAATTGCTTCAGACTTGCCATAGGCTCCTTATCTGTTGTATTGCTATTTCTTTTGTGATAGCTCTTAGGTCTATTTATGTATTAGCAAAGCATTTCTTTCATGCTGTGGTAAAGTGCTTGTCCGTTCATACATTATTTTGAAATTTATAAAATTTATCTAGGATTTTGCAACTCTTTGATCATACTGTTTTTTAAACTTTTAATGTAATAAGTCTTGTTCCTTATGCTTCACTCTTGAAGGTGCCGTAAATTCATCAAAAGGAGGAATAGCATTTAGTGATATGAGGCTGACAACAATGGGCAGAAAAAAAAAGAAAAACTGTCAAAATAGCTAGGTCAAAAAAGAATAAACTACATCCTAGCTGATGGTCACTGTTAGAAAGAGACTTTGTGAAGCTGAGCTTTCTGTGCATGAATGTACTTTTGAGCAATGCAATACCTACCCTGAAACTACTGAATATTGAATTTTCTCCCTTCAGCTGTTGGTAGAGGAAAGTTAACCAGGTGAAATCCTGAATCTTCCTAAATAACTGTGTAGTAGGTACATCTAGCCAAAATACTTCCTTTTCCAAATCTAGACTTATTACTAAGCTTAAGGATTAAGAAGAAGGTGGACTTATAATGTTGAAGTGAACAGAAGTAAAAAGTTAATGTGGTATAACATGAAACAAGACATGATACTTAAAATATCCTTAAAGTCTCCTGCTCAGCCTTGATGTTTGACTGTGGTTCTGTTCTGTAGTTTCTCCATATCTGATCATTTAGGTCTGTTTTGGGGCCATCAGACATGCATTAATGGTGTAAGAGCTCTGTGCAAATCTTGAACAAAAAATGTTGTGCATGAAATATGAATTCCTGTGGAGGTGGAGAGAGCTTAATTTAGAAGAATTAATTTTAATATCAAAGCAATCAAGTTAAATTAGTTCAGAATAAAAGACAGGGGAAAGTCAATAAAAATTAAAATAGAATAGGGGCTGAACGTAGGGTTTTTTTCAGGGAGTCTGCAAACCAGTTTTCTGCTTGCGTAAGATTCTGCCTCAGCCTTAGACTATGCTCTGTTACAGTTGTCATGTCTAATTTTTTAACCTGTCCTATTACTGCTTTTGATAATTGATTTCTTATAGTACACATACTGCTTGAGTATTTTATTTCAACATTTCCTCTGTTTTTGAGTGTAGACAGTTAATGTGTGTGGCATTTCCTATAGGACTGGTAGGTTTACACATGAAATGTTAACAAGATTTATACAAAAAAGAGGAAGGCTAAAATGGCAGTCAAAGAAGAGGTGGAAATATAGAGTTCTGTTCATTTTTTAAAATAAATTTCTCTCAATAATGATTGCTTTTCCAGGATTGTTTTCTTTGATGCTGATGTATGAGCAATTCCTCTGGGTCCATTTAAAATGTAGATTATTTTCCCCAAGGCTTGTGGCTTGAAATGACAAACAAAGGGAGAGTTTTGGGTGACAGCCTTCCAGTTTCCAAGCTAAGCCTGCCTGGAATCCATTTGATCATTATGCACTGTAGCTGAAAAAATGTGCTGGGAAGAAAAAAACATGGCATTGTTAATGTGCTTCTCAGCCCTGTATGACTTTTGTAAAATGTGGAGTTGCTTTGGATTTATTCCATTGAGATAGCTTCTTCCTGGTTTGCAGAGATATTTCCTATTATATTTACTCATTTTAAGTCTCTTTACGTTTTGTGTTGGGACTTTGTAGAATTTTAAGTGGATGAGAAGTAATCTGTGACTCTCCCGTTGAAAGTATATGAACATGAAGATCCATCTTTCTCTCTAGTTTTAAAAGAAGAGAGATAGGATGCGTAGGATGGGTGGATCATTACAAGATGCTTTCTCATTAGGTCAGGTAAAGATGGAGAAAGGGTATCTTCCTTCTGTTTCACAGATTGGGGGAGAATGGGGAAAAGAAAAAATAGTGTCTTGCACAAGGATAGCTTCTGGGGGTACTAGGAATTGGACTGGCCCTTGAGAAAGCCCCAGAGTCCAAAATGGTACTTGTGATAATAAAGAATGGGAACTGATGTGCTGAGCTGGTTTTCCCTCTATACTACCAGGAAGAGCAGAGCAGTGCTCTTTCTCATGTCACTTCTACAGCACTTTCTCCTCTGTAATGCAGCAAATTTTCCTTCACCATCTTCCTCATTTGTGACTGTCCCCAAAGCAATGAAATGTCGTCTATCAACATAGGAAAAAGAATGCAGACCAGCAAGGGGTGGTTCTGTTTGCTTTCAGGTTTGCTGCATTACTTCCCTTGAGAAGACAGGGTGTGTGAAAGCAACTAGAGTGCATCGCCACTTCATGGCACAAACAAAATTGCAAGACTGAAATAAATGAGTTGGGCAGGAATTCAGCTTTTCTGCAGTGTGTGAGTGCACCAATATAAATAAGTCATGCTTGCTGTAGTAGTACAGCACCCCATGAAACACTCTCAGCGTCTGTTGAAGTTTTTTATTGTTCAGTTTCTTTCACACAGCATGAGTGCACCAGCACTGTTGAAAATAATGAGCAGCAGGGCTTTATGCAGTAACTTAGTAAACTGACAATGTAGCCCAATGTGCTGGCCTATTTGTGAGCAAGAGAATGTACTTGCTTGGCTAAAAATGTTCTGGTTGCCTTTTCCTGAGGCTGTAAACTCCTTCTATCTCTTCCAGATTATAATCATTTTGCAAGTACAAAGCAACTGTTGGTGAAAATCAAGTTTCTGGACTGCATAATATGAAAGGCTTTTAAAAATAAAAATAATTCTCTGGAGTATTGCACGGTGTGCTGTTAGATTCACAATGACCTTGATATTTTAGGCTCTCCTTGTATTACAAATATTTCTGGTTTTATTCCCCATGGAGGCATATGTTCTCAGTTCAATGACTGGAAGGATGACCATATTGATTCTTTAGCCATTAACATTAAAATGCCATTAAATAACATTAAAACACAGAGAGAGGTTCTCTAAGAGTTCCTTCTTGTCTTTTCTGAACACATTGTAAGAATCTTGGGCTTCTCAGATTTTTATTAGTTCTCAGAAAAATGAGTTTCAGCACCAGGCATCTGCAAGATAACCTTCTGGTCTCTCCATTAAACACACAGCAGTTGCTAGAGACTTCCTTTATTTAATTCATTCTGAATACGCTATTTTTTCTGTAGTTTTAACTTCCTTCTGTCTTTTCATCTGTCCCTGAACATATTGCCTTGCTTAATTATATCCTGTTTGGTGGACAAAGAGAAGGAGGGGGATGTTAATGCTTGTCAAAATGATGAGCAACCTCCTCTTTTTCCTGATTCCATTTCAAATACAAGGGCCTGCCACAACATTTGGTTGATTTGTCTAGGTTAAGTGTAAAAAGCAGATACTCTGTTGGTTTCTCAGCTAGTACAATAGAGACAGCTTATCTCAACATTATATGTATCAGAAACAATTAAAGTTTGCAGTGCTGTTGTTTTCTTTTCACTTCCAATTGTCCTACCACATCATGGATTAAAGGAAGTGTCTAGTGTTGAGGGATCTTGTACATGCATATACATTGCCTTCATGCACCAGTTTCCTCTCTTCATTCCCATGCAACTGACTTGTAATTAATTGTCAATGTTAGCTAGAAAATTACTTTGTTGAGAAGATCTTTGCTTTTCATTTGCATAGCACCTGGGGCAGGCAAGACCTGATCTGAGCATAAAGATCTTAATAGTAACATACATGCAGTTATTACATCTGAAAGATCCTGTGGTTGTCGTACACACACACACACACACATACATACACATACACACATACTCATGCAAAAATCAGTCCCAGCCCTATAAAAGCTGATGTGCAGATTTTTACAAGGTTTTATGACATGCCTCTTTATTTTGTGCATATTGATTCCAGCAATGAGTGTTGATTGGATCAGCTTCATTCTGTTTCTAAGCCGTATTGTATCCCTGTTAGGCCTTTTGCTGTCCAAATCCAATTTTACTTTGAAACCTAGAAACTTTCATTACAGTAAGCTTTAGCAGTCCCAAGATACAGGGAGTATTGGAGTGCTCTCTCTTGCCGTGGTGTACTCAAGAGAATAAACAGAGCTGTGAAAAAAGTTGGATATTCAAATGCATTAAAAACAGCTGGTTGGGTTTTTTGTTGTTGTGTTTTGAATACTTGCTTTTCATTTTATCAATAGAAAGCCTTAGTATTTGAGAGAGTCTTTGAAAGACAGGTCTGTTGTTTTCCACTTGTGAAACAATATTAACCATTTAATGAAACTTTAAAATATGTTGGCAGCTTTGTTGCTGGGTGCTGGTATTCCAGCTTGACCCTTCTTAAATGGCTGGAAAAAGAGTCTGTAGCAATTAGATAATTTTTTCATCAAAATATGATTTAATCCAAATTCCTCTAACTGATATTTCCTGAAAGCATTTGTTCATGACACAGGACTTTAGTGGAAGCAAATATATATTCTTGCTACTCTCAGTAGTTGAACTCCAGAGAGAAGAAAATGGAAAGTAATTATAGCACCAGAATGGATGCTTGTAATTTAATATTCAAAGCATGCCTTTCTTTTCCTATTAAATTTTTATTTAATAGGGAGATTTCTATGTCACCTACAAATACTTACATTTATATTCTATGGTTGTTTAGCTCCACTTTTGGCATGACTGTCATTGTTCTGAAGGCTCTCTAGGCTGCAATACTTCTCCAACCTTGGTCATCTGTGTAGCCCTCAGTGATAGACAAGAGATTTACTGAGGGGGAAAGAGGGTTGGTGGCCACATTAATCTGATAAGCGTTCTGGAAAGCATGCTCAGTCAGATGGAAGAGTCTACCCTGCCTCTAAATGGTGCTGCATCTTGGCTTGGGGCTGCAAGCATCTGCACATGAGCTCAGCTCAGTCATTGGTGTTCTTTACAGAAAGTGGCAGTCACTTCTGTGCTGGGGACTGAGATCAGTTTTCGTTTGAATTGAGAAAGACTGCATGCATCTCTTCACATGTGGGTGTGAAATTCAGCTCAGGACCAAGGCAGCAGCTCCTACCACTGAACTTTTAACTGATGCTTGAATGTTTGCCAAAGCTAGTTCCATGTGCTTTTTGTCGACATTTGTTCAAATATGGAGTAAAGTGCGGGTGTCTGAATTAGGATGAAATTAAATTAAAAAGTATTTAATTTTACGAATTGTTTGAGCACTGGAGTGGGTTGCCTTGGAAGACTTCTGAAGTCATGGCCTGAGGTGTCTCAGAACAGATTAAACTGGTGCAGAGGGGCAGGGAAAGGCTTTCCAGCAGAGTTTCCCCATGTATGAGGTATGCCTCACTGATGAAGCATTTCTAAGGCAAATGGAGCGTGCAGCGGCCCTGGGATGACCTGTGCTGAGGCATAACTTAATGAATTCTTAACTGGTGAAGTGAGGCATGATTTGGAGAGGGTGAGAGACACCAGATTACACAAGCTCCAAAGATTCAGATGCAGTTATATTTTGATGTAATTCTGATACTTACTGATGTCATCAGTTGTAGCTCTTTGACAAGCCCAGCAATATTATACATCAAAATATTATCTAATACAATCTTACACTATCACAAGGACAAGGTCAAAAAAGCCACAGTATTTATACCAGTCTCAGTTGGCCTTCATAAATATACCACATTTATTTTTCGGTATTCTTTTTTTTAAAGAAAAAAGCAGTAGGCTTTCTGGAAAGTGAGAAGTTTAAATATTATGCATTTGTGAGAAGGTCAGATTCCCCTTTGTACGTACTATTAATATGTCAGAGTTTTGTTTCTCTTATTTGAAAGTGCTATCTGGAACTTTTTAGAGAGTGGTGATTGACTGCCAAGTCAAACATGGAGAAATATATATCTGAGTTCATGAATGGTGAGGTTTTGAAACTCATAGTTGTGTTGATTACAGAATTTGTTTCTGTGATAGCAGAGTCATATTGTCACCATAACTTTTTGTCATCTTTAGGTTTCGGCATAGCCCAAATTCCTGGTACTTAAGAGACTGGACCATTCACAGTTGGATCAGACAGTGCTTAAAATATGGCGCCCAAGATAAAGCCTTATACACAATACAAAACAAGGTAAATTTTACCAAGGAAGAGATACGAATATATTTGATCAGCTTTTGATTCAAGTGTGGCTTGACAGGAATTCCTGTTGCAGCCAGGGCTTGTAGACTGTGTTTTAAGTTCAGGTTTCTTTGTCAAATAACAAATTACCCATTGCACTAGAATTTTAGCAATAGTTAAATCCTCTCTTTTCTCAGAAAGCTCTTTGGTTTTAAATAGTGTTGGTGTCCAAAACATGATAATTGCAGGGGAGGCATAATAACATGATAGGCAGTGCTATTCCTTGTCTGAAAGGCTCAGATAAAATACTAAAACAAATCCAGTGTATCAGAAGTTGGAGGGCCTACATCACAGGAGTCATGCTAATCTCTTGTGTTGCTTATGTACATTGCATCAGTGTGGAGTGTCATTCTTCTGCTCTTTCTGATATCTGCAGTTCATTTGCACACAACTTTTTCCCCTTTTTTTCTTCAGGTTCAGTATGGAATTTTTCCAGATAATTTTACATTCAATATTTTGTTGGATTGCTTTATAAAGCAGAAGAAATATGAAGGTAAGAAAACACATACCAATTCTGCATCCTTAGTTGTATGATCTTATATTTACAGAGCTTTTCTTTAAACTAAAAACTTGTAGTCATATTTTTTCTGAATTCATTATAAAACACAACTTCACCTTCCCTTGAAGTATTTTCTGCATGTTTTTTGTCTCATTTTTTTGGGATTTTATTCATTTTATAGTTTTGAAACTTGTGAGATTCACAGTTTCTACTGTTATTAATCCTATTGCAAGTGTAAACCATCTTCTTCAGTTAGAAGTCTGACATAGACGGTAATGATATGATAGGACTTGTTAGTGACAATTAATTAGAGTGTTACCAGAATCAAAATGTGTGTTGGTATTCATCTTCCATACATTTAGCTCTTCAAAAAGCTTCCTACATAAATTATTTGTGAAGGCTTTCTGTCTGTCACTGGAGGCAGCCAGCTATGCTGAATTCCATACTGGGGCTACCTTTCATTATTGGCTGTTTAAGTGTTTGGATGAGTCCTCTCATGTTTGATGACAGATATTAATTTTGATGACCGATTTTAATTTCACTTCAGGTTTTCTAGTATGTAAACTTGCAGTAAGCTTTCCTTTACATAAAGTTCTTATAAAACAGATAATGGAAAGGAACTGAATGATTTTGCTAAACAATAAATTAATACATGTGGTTTTTTTATTTTGAGACATGCCCCCTCTATCTTTGAATTCCCCCTTATTTTATCCATATTTCTGTTCTGTGTGAAACTGAAGGCCTTTTTCCAAACTGTTCTTCTTGATCTGAAGTGTCACTGGAGCTCCATGTAGAGCTCCTCTAGAGCATTATTTGCTGAATAGACCACTGTGGGTGATATGTGACATTTCTTATCCTTTGTACTCTCCTGTCACCCTAAGGCTAATGAAGTTAAGCCAGTCTTCTTTTGTTTGTAATTAAAACACAAGAATAAATAAATATTTTAAAATTTTTTTTTTAATAATTGAAGAGCTAAGGAAAGAAGAGCCAACTGAAATGTGTAGAGCTAAGATGATTTTAAGATCTCCTTGGCTGTAGTTTCATGCTATTCAACCCATTCTTCCTTCTTGCAGTGTTTTTGAGCAGCCCAAAGGAGTAAGACTAATTCTATTGGTGTATTCTAGTTGCAAAAAGTGTTTAAGTTCCTCTTCAATTATTTCAAAGTATACCATAGCAGTAAAGCGCCAGTGAACATGAGTGGATGCAAAAGGAAGCTATGCTGATTAAGTATCGTTTTCCTCCATAGATGCTATGTCAGTAGTAACAGAGATCATGCTCCAAGAAAGTTTTGATGAATTATCAACACAGCTTCTTTCTCTCTATGTTTTATACCAGTACCTGGCAACCAAGTCTGAACATACGGTAAGCTGACCGCACTCAGAATGATACACAGAGCCTCTGCTTCCAAGGGTTGTGCAGTCATTAGACATTCAATCATTAACATACTTAATATCCCCTAAGTTTACCAGAGGAAAAAAATGCTCCATTTTCTCAGTTTTTTTTTGCAATTGCAGAATAAGAAAGAAAGGAAAAAAGAAAAAAACAAGTATGAAAACCATCAAATCACTTGTCAACCCTTTTGCTCCTTTCTCTGGAAGGGAGGGTGCGTGGGGAGTTTCAGTTGTAATGCATGCCCATTTGAAGGATGTGAATTGATACTTCAGTTCAAAGCGACTCTATCAATTACCACCAAAAAAAGTGTCACCTCTTGTATAGGACCCATTTAAGCTGATTATTGCTCACCATTGGAACTTGATTATGGTGATGTTGCAGACTTATAAAGCATTTATACTAGTTTTTTTGGTATCCCAATTGGCTTTGGGTGTATTGCTTCTTATTACATATCTGTTTTTTAAAATTAATTTTGTTACATTTCTCCTGTCTCCAAGGATTATGGATTTATTATTTACAGCTTGCTTGCTTAAGGCCAGAATGACAGTTCAAGGTCTTGGAAGTGGCATTATTCTACCTTTGCAAAAGGGGCTCATTTAGTAAAAGGGCTCAGTCAGATCTGCCATGATCTCTGTAGGAAGCTATTTTTAATGAAGTTTTGCTCAAGCCTTCAATAGCATGTTGTCATCTATATAGCAAATGCTTGAAGCCTCCATCTGTGTTACATGAAGCATCTTCCAAAATGCATTTTAGAGGTGCTTTCAGGTTTTACTCAACTGGGTTGTAATTTGAGTTTTCACCAAAGAAGAGAAAAGCACATGTACTGTTTTTGATATTTTCTTCATTGCCTAGAAATAAAGTATGCTTAGTCACTTGTATGTGAAAAGCAAAGGGATGAAAATCTGATTTTTCCATTGTGTTTGTCTGTGTTTGTGTATCCAAACTGTGGAGATGAGCATTTGTCGGTATGTGTAGTGTTTCCTGAAAACTGATTGTGCGAGCAAAGGTGGTGTGAACATAAGACATGTTCAAGGCAAGCTTATTTATATAACTGTGACTTATTTAATATGCATTTTGAAGTAATCCCATCCAAAGACAGCAATGAAATGATACTTTTATTTATATACACTGTTCAAAGTACCATTCTACGCCTTATGATGCTTGGAACCGGTTTTCTGTGTTTGGTTTAAGACCTGGGGGTAGACATAGTGAGAAGAACTTTCTTGGAAAATTTCAACCACTCACATTTTAGTCTTCTGCAAGGAAAGTTGTTCCTCAGTACAATTGGTACTGTTTCTCAGGACAGATATACTGTAACTGAACACTGAGCATATTTAATAGTTCTTTACTTTATTGCTGAGATGTGATGAAAGCCATGCATGCTGTCTTTGCTGTCATTTTATATTTGTATTTGTTAAAGGAGCACTTACTTAGTTGATAAATTATTTGCAGTGGGAAGAAGAGAGAAATATTGGAGCTTCGCTATTGCTTACAGGTCTAAAGCAAAGTAACACCGTGGGTTTTAGTTCCCAACTCTGTGGCTATGCATTCCTTGGTAAGTTTTACCTCCCACATTCTCAGCTTTCACCTCTTGTCTTCAGTGGCTGAATTAAATTGGCATCTTTGTTTTATTAAAATGTAATCAAGGAGAAGGCAAAGGAAAAAAAGAACTAGTGGAAGGACAATTTCAGAGTTACGAGTGAACCTGTTTTGTAGGCCTGGAGGGTAGAACTGATTTGAATTTGATTAATCAGACAGCTTCAGAACCAGTTTTAGGGCTCCCTGCATGTTTGGGTTAGATGCTGATAGAGAGAAGATATTCTTAAATAGCAGTGGGATTGGTTTGTTGGTTGATCAAAAAAAATACCCTAAAATACAGATTTCTGTGACACACATTATAAGGTTATGGACAACAGGCTCTTTTTCTGGTTAATAAGTGTCTTAGAATAATATTTAAACCTTATGAGATGGGAGAGCACACTCTGGAAAACACTATGTTTAGAACTTTACTAGTCACTGTAAAGTGAATGTTGGGGTTGTGATCAGCAGATAGCAGAGCCTTTATCCTGTATCTGTTAAGAAGTCTTTGCTGTTAATAACTTGCTATGTAGTATTAAAGAGAAGTTAGATCAGAGTATATTCAGAATTGAAGGGAAGGGAAATGGGCAAACAGTTCTTGAATTTCCCCTGACTCTTTAGTGGAATATGGTACAGATAGATTTTGTTCTTCTCTACAAAATGGTTCTTTACTAGAAAGTAAGTAGTCAACAATTAATTGTAAAGTTTTGTTTTGTTACTGTATTATTGAGGGTAATAAAAATGAATTTGTTCTTCAGATGTCACCTCAAAATATGTGTGGTGGCAGAGTTAGGATGTTGATTTGTATTTATCATGGCTGTAAAAAAGCTAATTTTCAGTCAAAAAGAGGGATAAACATGAAAACTAATTTGAAAGCAGGATTTTTCTTAGCACTGTCGTTTGTAATCCACTGGAGATAGTGTTAGAAACAGGGACTTTGCTGTCCAGTTGGAATTCAGTTTGGAGAGTTTTATATGTCATGTAGATTGGTGGAATAGTGGCTGCATTTCAAAAATGTGCTTCACTCTTGTCTGAGAGCAATAGTGCTTGGTCCATGACATTGACATTCAGTGGATCAAAAGCTATTTACTGTTATGTCGCATATTCCCAAGTCTTGCCGACACTAATGGAACTGACCTCTGGGAGAGTAAAAGATGTCTACGGGCAGAGACTGGCCTCAAGCACCTCAGCTATTTTAATTTAGCCATGGTCCATAGGCTTTGTCTGTGCATTTATTACTTTCCTTTTCCTAAACTGTTCTCTTCCATGTAAAGAGGGTGTCTCTCATAGTTTTGTGTTATTATAGCCAGAGTGCAAATTGGATTGAGAGCTTACCAACTCCGGTAAGCTACACTGGAAGAGGTATTATCTATTTTGCTGACAATAACAAAATCAAAGGCCAAGAGTGACAATCATTGTAAATTGCATCTACTACAATGTGATGTATGTTTCCTCTATTATGCAGGAGTTTCTAGATCTCAAGTAATTACTGTCCGAAGAAAAGCCACATTGCAAGTGGTGCAGTACATCATAGGTCCTAAAATCAATGAACACCTTGTTGCACAGATTGTCTTATACCAAGAATCAGAATTTCCTTTATGGCAGGTGTCCCATATTTCCTCTTAGGAAGCCTCAGCAGAAACAGGGGTAGTAAGCTGAGTACTTAGACATAACATGTGCTATTATGGGTGAGTAAACCCTAGAGGCCACGGAGGTAAATCTGGGGAATCAGATTTAGTGCACATGTGCTCCACAGTCAGCTGAAAGCTGAGGAGACATTTGTCTGAGATCTTCAGGCATCCTTCTACAAGCTGCTGTTACAAAGCCTGACAACCAGAAAACCTGGCCACTTACTCTGATTTCCATCTGGGCAAAATTTCTGGGTGAGGGGGAATGAGGAGGTACCAGAAACATGCACATAATTATATGAAGTTGAGCAAAAAAAGCACATTAATAAAATTAGAGCAATTGAAATTCTATCAGAGCAACTTTGTAGAAGTGTGTTGTTTTTACCACTGAAGCCAAGACAGTTGCTGTTATTGCTAGAAACCAGAGCCAGCCTATACAGGTTCCATTAAGATTCAGATATTGAAACACTAACAATAAACTGTGTTTTTATTACAGGGAAGGTGGAGTTGACAAAAGGATTAAGAGCTGTGTACAATCTAATGCCACTGATGTGGACACCTGGATATTTGAGCAGAGCTTTGCAAGTGATGGAGAATGTGGCTTCATTGTCAGGGGACATCAAAATCTGTAAAGAGGCTGTAAGTATAAAGGCTATAACCCACTGAACAAGGGGAATTTCATATAAAACAAACTTCAGTAAAACCTGTAAATTCTGTGCCTTGTTAATGAAAAGATGCCCTGCAAACTTCAGAGGTCTTTCCAAGACAGGAAAAGTAATGTTTAGAACAGAATCAGTGCTTAAGTTGATGAGCCAGTGATAATGTCTACTGGCATGTCCTTGGCAATGAGTGTGTGCTACTGCCACAAACCATTTAAGTAAGTTTTCTAATCCTTGCCCTCCTTTTGGAGACACCTGCGTCTGTGTCATCGGAAACACGTGTCTGCAGGGATGGGAAGACACTTGTTTCCCAAGTTTTTGAAACCACTCAGAGACATATTTCTTAGCAGTGAGGATGAACTGTCACGTCTGCTTGCTCTTACAGCTAATTGTATGTGTTCTGTGCCCTCAGATGATGTCCTAAGTGGTACTGGTCCAAAAAGCTGACAGAGTGATTTCTAGAAGGTTTGTACCTTCTAGAAATCACTCTGTCAGCTTTTTGGACCAGTCTTCAGTCAGGGAGGATGTCTAGATTCAGTCCATTTATGAGGTCGGCACTGTATGAGGGACTTGGGGCTTAGGAGTGCTGTGGGGAATCAGGCTGACCCTGGAATCAGACAGCTTAGGAGTAACTTAGTATGTCACTGCCATGGGCTGGAGCATAGAAACATCACTGAGGTCTCTCCTTCTCGGTACTTTTTCCTGAAGGTGTCTCTCATGATGGGAGCCTCCCTTTTGCTCCTGTCACTACTAAACTTGCAGTCTCCCCTGACAAGCAGAATTCTGGGGCACTGCTCAGCAGGTACTCCTACCTATTGCTCTCTTTCCTGAAGCTTCTCAGTATAATACCGGACATTCCAAGACAGGTCACATCTGCGACTTGCACTGATTTTGTGTTACCTCTTCAGGTGTGTGGTTTTGGAGGTATCTTTCTTACTTCAGGTCTGAAGAACTTAGCTTAATATACTTGTGATTTTTTTCCCTGAATTCTGAGAAATTCAGGAATTCCTCATCTTGCTCTGGGTTGTAGATGAACATCCTGGTGTTGAAGCAGGGCTGTATGTCTCTGGTACTGTAGGTCCATAGAAGATTGTATCCGTCTCCGTACTGATACTCTAAAAACAGTAAATGCTATTAATACCTAGAAATGCTATCTGTATAGAGGTACTTCTTACTTTGTTCAGTAAATAGCTAAGAACTTGTAAAAGAGGGTTCTTGCTGATTCTTTGCTAATGCTGCATCTCTGTATGTACCAGTAGCAGAGCCCAAAAAGCAATGCATTGACTATGCTTGGGATCTTGGAGAGCCACACAGTCCAAGATCCCAAGCCCACTACAAAATACTTCCAAGATTGTCTCATTTCCTTTTAGAATTTGGTTTTCTGTTTACAGAAGTCATCTCAAAATATAAGGTAATTAATTAAGTTGTTTGAATGCATGACAGTTGTTTTACTTAGATTGTATTCCCAAACAGTTGATTCTAACCATGACAAATGTGATTGTTCAGACTGATGCCTTGGAGGCCATTTTGAAGTCTGTCCTTGAAGCCAAACCTGATTCGGAATCTGCTGAAGAAGGCAAGAAATTAGAGCAGAAGTCGCAGTGTGCAGAGTCAGAAGAAACAGAGCAGTCCAAAGTACCTGAGTACTACAGCCAATTCAAGGTAAGACATTTTAATTTCTCTAAATATTCTAAGCTGTGGTAGATCTCTGTGATGCATTCTAGAAAATACAGATGATGACTTACTATGGCTGCTAGACTGGCACCCTTTCAGTACATCAGGAGTTCTGTTTGGCATTTTTGAAACTAATGTCACCTTACATTTTCACTTCTCCAAACAGGAAGCAGCAGCCTACAAAGACATAAATGCTCAAGGCTACTTGTCTTTTGTCTGTCTGCTGAAATTTTGTCTTCACTTTTCATACATGAAAATGATAACTCCAGTCCTGTTTGCAAAAGTGGTATGTCTTTAGATACCCATTATCTGACCTTGTATGGGCTCTTGCTCATTAAAATAACTTGTAATGGGTGTGAGACTACCCTGAATTTATTGTCCATTTGTGTACATTATAATTATGTTTGTGGATGGAAGGTTGTATCTTGTACTTTTAGACTGGAGAATTAAATCAGGTTCATATCACCTTCCTTTTATCTTTAGGTTGTTATCATCATGCTGATGATAACATTAAGAAACACAGAAGGCTGTTTATTAAGGCACATCTATATAATAAGTGCATTTAATTTGATAATCTGATTTTATTTGATCATCTCAAAATTAGCTAAATGAGCTATCTTTACTTTATCAACTCTGATTTGTGGTGTGGTAAAAATCAAGTACTTCAGGTTGAAACTTACCTGGCTTACAGTTTCCGTTGTTTCTGCTGGACGGCTGTGGCCTTGGACAGTTGTGCTGGGTACAGACTGTTGTAAAGAAATTTCAAAAGTTAAAAGACTGATATCCTATGGTTTCAGCTCTCACGCACACACACACACACACACACACACACACACACACACTCACACTCACACTCACACTCACACACGCACTTTTCCTTACTTTAATTTTTACTTACATAACTTTGCCACTTATCTTTAGATACTAAACTTGTGTTGTAGGCAGTTAAAACTTTTTAATTGAAGTGTTTGGGAATCAGTGGGTATTCAGCATATGGTAGTTAATGCCTGGATGAATTTCAGTGAACTAGGTAAACACAACTGTCCTTTGAAGGAGGGAGTGAGAAGTTTTTTATGTGTCTCTTATTGTCTATCCATTGTCTAGCCTTGAAGAAAATAATGCAGTGCTCAAAATGAGGTCTGGATATCAAACTGGGGCCTGGTGCCAAGAACCTAGTTTACCTCTCAGCTCAACCTTTCCACAAATTCCATAATTAATTTCAATTCAGGCATTCTCTGGTATGGCAGTGAGTGATCTTTGGCCAAAAAACTAGCCCCAATGTTTAAAATCTGACCAGGAAAGTCTGACTATTAGGAAGACATAGCCATGTGACATCGAGGCATCCAACAGTAATAAGACAAAATCTCTGGTTGTGTGAATGAGAAAAGGAGCTCATGAATTAGAATGCCAGTTCAGCTAAGCCTGAAGGAGTTCCTAGATTCGTCTCTCAAATCCATTAGGCCAGCCATAGCAGCTCTTCCCACTTATGCCCTGGGACACTTACAGATGTAGTTCACAGTGCACTATAAATCCTACAAGTGTGAGGGAAGGTGGCAGCTCTGAGTCAGCCTGGTGATGTGTGCATTCCCAGCTGCTGTCCCAGCTCAGATCATCTGCCCCTTCTGTGTAACCCCAGCAGAGGGTTTGCACTTCTGGTGCTGAAAAAAAATCAGTTGCAGTTTGTCCAGCCCTGCATTAATTAGCTGGGATATCCCAGTCTCTCTCCTTGACCTCAAATCCAGTTGCTTCTGCCTCCTGCACTCCAATTCTTCACAAATCATACGCCTCAGAATGCAGGCAAGAGCATATGGGTTTGCTCCAGACATACACATGCTCCTCTGTGGTATTCCATGGAATGGCCTCTGTGTCTCATACCAGCCTTCAGAACAACCATTTGTAAAGTTCCTGAAAAAGGCATGGAAGTCTAACAGATATGGATACTTGTCTTTGCTTCCACTAAAAAAAAGAAGACCTGAGGGCATTTGGCTCTTTTCAGAAAAAGCTGTTAGAGCTGTAATCTAGACTCTGACACCCATTTGTGTTGTAATTACCTGTTTTCAGATCCTATATGCTGAGGCTTGCTATGCACTATAATGTTCTTCAGGCAATTATTTCCATCTGTGTCAATGATCAGTAGGCAGCAAACATTTTATCACATAAATTCTGGAAACACCTTCTCCAAAAGCAATGCACCTTCTTCCCTAAATTGTCTGTGTGCAGAGCTGTGGAGACTGCTTGTAAAAATCATGATTTAACCATTGAAGAATGTGCTCTTCTGGTACCTGTGGGACATATAGCCTGCTTTCCTAAATCAGTATTACTAATGTCTAAGAGAAGAGCAGGAAGTATTCCAGGATACAAGTGATACCAGTGATGGCTTAGGAGACAAGACCTGCTAGTTTACAGTTTACTGCCTTTCTGTACTTCAATTCCCTGTGTTTAAGTTCAGCCCCTTTTCAGCACATCCTTGGTAGAGTTTAATAGGAAGAGTGTGAATGATCTAAATTAGTTACATATCTAATCTATGAATCTGTAGTTGTCAAGTTTCTTCCCCAAACCCAAGCCGTACAGTCTCTTCAGTTTTACCACTGATGCCTCATGTACCTACTGAGACTAATACAACTAAATACTTTACTGAGTTTGGTTTTAGTCCATTAGCTTTGAAGACATTGGCTTTGTCTTAATTCTTTATTATAAAATCAAAAAAGAGACAGAACCAAATATGCAAGCCTCTCAGACCTGCCTGTCTAGCATTTTAAAGAGTCTTTAATCTGCTGTCTGCCAAGCAGAGACCTCCGAGGTGAAACACAACCAAGCCTGCAGTTGTGTTGGTTGAGGGAAAGAGAAGTGGAGAGGCCTCAGAGGGGACATAATAGTTTCCTGCCTAAGAACAAGGCAGAGCCTCCAGGTCGGAGCTGAAGGGATATGCATTTGGAAATTATTGCCAATGTGAGCTTGGGTAAGAGGAGCACTGTTGATCAGCTGCATAGTGCATAAACTTTCAGTGATAACTGGAAGTATGAATATCTGCATGGCTCTAGAACTGCCATTTTGTTTGGAGGAGAATGATCCCCACATCATCATTCCATTGTACTGCAATGCAAAATGAGTTTCATTCACATGAAGAGCATACAGATGTACCTTTCATTAGAACACATACTTACTTTAAACATATTTGCAAGTGCTGGGCTGGGTAAAATGTTTTATTTGAAAGAAGGGTTGGGAAAATGTGTTGTCACCTAATGAGTGAACAAGGCATAAAGAATTTTCCAGTGCTGTATTATCTTCTCCTTGGTTGTGTATCTGCACTTTCAAGGCAACTAACCAGAATGTTAAGGAGCCATCAGGCTAAAGATCACAGAAAGCCAGAAATAGTATCACTGGATGATTCATCATCTTAAGTGTATTACCATTTTATGCTGCAGGAAATCTGTATAAGTAAAGCTTAAGAAAGAAAACTGGAGTTCCTTTCTGAGGCTTTGCTCTGTTTCAGTGTAGAATATCCCTGAAAAAATATGACTTGCTTTAACAGTGTTGTATAATCTGTGTAAGTGTAGTCCTCAGACACAGTAAGTTGGGAAGAAAAATTGTGGGAGTTACTTAGTGTGCAGTAGAAGGAGAATATTTGAAGTGATGTACACCTCTTGGGAGGGATGCTGATGCAGGCAGTATGGATAAAGACATGCAGTTGGTTTTGAGGCAAGACACATACCCAAGGTGTCTGAGTAATATTTATAGTCTTTGACTAGTCAGCTGATCTTCATTAATACCAGATAACTGAACTTGGAAAAAGAAGAGAATTTGAATAATTAATGAAAATGAAATTTCATTGGCTCAGTTTTGTTGCTATAAAGACAAATACTCTAGAGGTTCGCATTTCAAGAAATGGTAGCAACTACCATGGTTGAAACACTTCTCTGTGATAGTAACCTGGCCTGTATAGCAGCAGCAGCAATACTACTACTACTACTACTCAGCAGCAGCAATACTACTACTCCTACTCCTACTCCTAATAATAATAATTCAGTGATATGTTGGTTGTAGAGAAGTATTTTGTGTCTGATTGTTTTGTGATTGACTGGCTTTCTCTTTGACACACCTACCAAATCTCTTTTTCTGGCAGGAGCTGTACTCCAAACTGCATTCACTTGGCAAGATTGAATCTGAAAACCTGTTAACCCTGACCACCCAGCTTGTCAAGGAGAAACTGCCAGAATGTGAAGTGGAAGACATTGCAAAATATGATCAGAACCTCAAGAAGTGGGAAGAACTACAAGTACTTCTCATTGAGAGAGAAAGAGAGATGAGAGAACAGGCTAAGCAGGAAATGGAAGCTAGGAAGCTAGCTAAAGCATCTGCTTAGTACTGGAACTAGGAATGGTGCAGTGGTGTGCACTCCTCTGTCTGTGAACTGAAGTCTTACCGTTATTAATATTTCACTTCAATCATGCTGCAGGTGTGACTGCTGTATGCAAATTAAACATCTCATTTTCTCTGTTTCCTGAAGTAAAGCACATGTGGTTTAGAAATCTTCATCCTGTATATGCTGTGCTTTCTATCTACCATCAGCCAGGCAAGAGATGGGATGGAGACAACAAAAAGAAACAAAGGCATAAGGAGTAGCTTGCCTGTGATGAAAGGTCTAGAGGGTGGAAAGAGCAAAAGAAAAGGGAAGAATTTCAAACACAAGTTGTTTCAGTAGGGGTTTCTCACAGGAAAGAATGCCTTTGCTACTCTGAACTGCAGACACTAAGAGGATTAACATATATTGATTGGGTTTTTTTCTTTTTCCCAACCCATTTGGAAAATCCAAGCTTCTGTATATGGAGTAGGAAGGTAGGAAGCCTAACTTCAGGCTTTTTAAAACTATTTTTAAAACTACAAAGAGTTTCAGCCTAGTGAGCTAGCAGTTGAACATGCATTCAGATGTGTCTTTACTCTGAGGATGTTTGAAATTTCTGCATTTACTGGTGCTGCTTTGCTCTGTTTCTAGTCACTAGAGAAATGTGCAATCACCTCGGCACGCACCAAGGAGCCTCATACTGCAGTGCACTTTCCTTTTATATTCTGGTCACTGCTTCATGAGGTTTTTGACCTAATTCCCTTCACAGTCCCATGCCCCATTCTTCAGATAAGTAAAACAATGCAGCTATTCACAAGAGCACAAGGAAATGGCAAGGGAGGAAAGAATCATAGTGCATTGATTGTGGTTGTAATGCATCAGCATCCATCCCTTCATACATTTCCACTGAATCTTTGTCAGCTGCAGCCAGCAACTTTTTGCAGTGCACAGTGGGGCAAGGTCCTTTAAAACAGGGAGACCTGAGCAACAGCCCTGCTGTAATTACAGTTTGTTAAGGCACCAGCACTGTTGTCTCACTGTGCTTTACCACAAGGTCTAAATAAACATTTTGAGTTTTATTGTGCATCTGTGTAGTTTTACAGTGATAAAACTCACACCACAAACCCACTGTAAATCCCGTAAGAACATGCTGCAGACCTGTGAACTTGTTTTAAGTGTAGGAAAGATATTAAATACACCAGACACCTTTCTTAGAATTCCCAGCAAACACACTCAGAGCCTGATGGCTCTTTCATGTCTAGGAAACCTGATACTAAGGTCCTTGACCCCATCTTGTCAGCAGCTCCCATAGCTTTTCCCATAAAGCAATAAGAGAGTGCTGTCTCCATCCAGGGAAGTGGATGATTTTTTGGCTTGTCTAGCAGTGGAGTTTCCTGGAAAACTTTTGAGAAAAGTCTCCTGATTTTTGTTTCTCTCTTTTTTGGTGTAAATGCTTTCTGATTACTAGGAAAAGTGAGGGAGCCATAAGGAAGGGGTAGAAGGCCAAATACACTCTTAAGAACAATTTCCTTAAAACTGGTCATTTTAACAAGGTCATAGTCACTTCTAATTGAGACACAAGAGAATGTAGTGTCCCTTCCCTGACCACTATTTCAGTTCTTCAGTTTCAGAACATGATCTGTAGCTCCAAAGGTTTTGCAATCACTCCTGCATCCAATTTTATGTATGAGCTTCTCTACAGGCATCAGCTCTTGGATCTTCACTACAGTACAATTTTACACATTTCTCCTTGGTTATTGTTGGCCTCTTGGCAGCATGAGGAGCCTGTTTCTGTGGGCACCTCCACCCTCCCTCCTTCAGCCTGCTGGTGGATGCACCAGGCTGCTAATGCTAATTGAGCTCCAGCAAGCTGCCAGCTGCTGTGTCCCTGCTGTCTCACAGGGTTGGCTTCACTTCCCCCACAACTGCCCTTTCCCTTCCCATTTATTTCGACTTAACTATTACAGCAATAGGAGAAAAAAAATCCTCCTGTGAGTTCTGAGTAGCCTGCTAATGAATATTATACATTGCCTCTTTGTTTTATTCCAGGCATGTGGGTTGGAATCCTCTGACCACAGTTCAAAGCATAAACTTAAACCAGTAGATACAACCTTTCTCTGCCTTTTCCCCAGTCTCCTCTCATATCCCCCTCTGCCCTTGAGAGAAGGGGATTTCTTTGCAAAATGCTTTGCAGGCAGCAAATCAGATTCATGTGGCCAGATGAAGGACATCAAAACCCAAGAGTTGCAGCAGAGGATCCAGATTATTTGTGACATGAACCAAAAGCCAAGCCCTCTCATTTATCTGTCCCCTTGGTATCACCCTGAGTGAGATGCCACTTTTGACACTTCGACCAGCTGGACCAACTGCACACTGGGGACCTTCTTCCCCTTAGGCACCAGCTAAGTATTTCTCCATGGTCCTGTAGCTACTGACCTATTCTTCCCCACCACAATTTTCACCATGGTCTCAACAACAGCCAGTTTCTAATGTTTTGTCTAGTCAAAGTGTTTTCACACCTAGCAAATCCTTACATGTCCAATATGTGTACCTGCACCCTCCTGAATTCTCCAGCAATCCTCATTGCTACTTTATTTTTTGATCTCACCTGTGATCCCCTTCAAGTTCCTCCTATGTATCATCTCACATTTATTTGTTCTTCTTTTCCAAGGAGGCTAGCCATGTCTCTGCCCTGCAGCCACATCTCAGTGGTGCAAGCAGCTTGGGGTACCACGTGCTTGGGCACCCTGAGGTTTGAGGACTGTGGGTACAGCTGAATCTCAAGATGCTCAAAACATGTATTAGCAAATGAAGTTTGAGAGGGGGAAGAAGGTACTCTCCTCTTTGGTGCTCTCTCCTACCTGCTGGCTTTGAGCAAGATCAACAGTAAGACAAGTTGTGAGACAGGCTAGTTCAGAGACCAGTGCTGTTAAGGCATATACTCATCTTCCCCAGCGAGACACATACAGTAGCTCTGTACCAAATGCAACAGCGTGAAAAATCAACAGAATGTCAACTAACTTGGCTTAACTTACTTGCTTTTCTCCTTCCCACCCCAGGAAATCTAAGACTTGATTATTTGCCCCTTGCATAAATCATGTTGCACACAGAACCTGTTTTTTTACCTGCTTGCTGAATTACTCTTAAAAAAGAAGTTTGAAGCAGCACCTAGAGTGAAACTGCGCCCCAAGTAGTCAAAAGCCTTTCTGTCCAGATGCCTGCAGCCATGTGTGCTCTGCTGTGTTCGCCATTGCCTGCTGTGATGCAGCTGTCCACTTTAAAAGGAGGAGGGGCACGGAAGTCATACAGCTTCTTTTGGTCTGCTGCTGCTTAAATGTGAGTTCTGATGCTAAGGGAAGACTGTGGATGTGTGCATCTAAAAAAAATTTTAAAATGCATGTAAAAAAAAATAGCTTTGTGCTCTACAAACACAAAAAGCTTTGAGTTCATCCAGCCCTGCTCCCTGGTACTTAATTTGATGTTTGATGCAAGCTCAAAACCCAATGAGCACTCTCTCACTAGGACCCTCTCAAGCTTTTTGAAGCATTTCTGGTTCTTGCTGTCCTGTTTCAGACAGCTGTCTAGACCTTTCTCTATATGTGAATAGGACTGTCTAAATACTTCCTGGAGGGGACAGACCAAAATCGTTCTTAGTAGTAACACCAGCTCATATTTTTGGAACATCTCTCCTAGAAATGTTCCTTCACATCCTGTTTTCATTTGACTATAGCTGTGATTAGGATTAAAGTTATTGCAGTTTTTCCTTTGCCAGTATATTTCTAAATCACGGTGGTGCATCTTTCTTCTTGCAAGTTTTTGAATAATTTCCCTGCTCATTCTCCTGGTGTTTTTATTGCTAAAGGCAGGGGAAAATCTCCCGTTGCTATAAGTAGTAGTACATTGGCTTGCATAGTCACTGAGCTGTGACAAGCAGCCCAAATAATACCTGACTGTGGTAGTGTGCGTGCCACAGCATTGCCAGACTTGTACATGCCAAACAGTGTGAACAGCTCTCCCATGTTTTCCATGTGGGAGAGGCCCTTCACCAATACTAGCCAAAAGAAACAGAGGCCTGTACAAACGTAAAACCTTCCTGGTTGGTAAGAATTTGGCTGCTCTTAGAAGAAAAAAAGCAGCATCACAATTCAAACCTATGGCAGACACCAAATATGCTGCTGCTGAGGCAAGCAAATGTGTAACTGCCAGTGTTACTCTCAGAACAGTTCCAGCAAAGCACTGAAGGTCATTATCCATTATTCACAAGAAGAGAATTATATATTTATACCCTTGCAGCTCAAATAAATGTTGCCAGAAGCCTTGCACAGATGGGCCCTATTTATGGTAACACCTGATCTTGCCAAGATAAGGTTACAAGATGCTTTCAGACTGGGTCATATGTTGTGTTCTACACTCAGTGCTGGTGTCAAGCACCTGTTCCTTCCCTAAGTGGCCTGACCCAGCTGCTTGCCTGCCCATCCCTGGGTTCTCTGGTCACCCTTAAATAATCAGACTAGGATGATGATGCTTGCCAGCTTTGGGTGAAGGTTGGCTGGGATTTTTGAGCAGTTATCACTCTGCTGTTCAGACAGATGGAAGACAGCCTGGGATACAGGTTAGCAAGTGTCCTCTTTTCCCCTGCCTCCTCAGGAAGCTGGAGTCCACAGTTACAAATGGGAGTTGCACCACTGATTTAAAAAGATGCAAGATGTGATCTGCTAAATAGCATCCACTTTTGCTGAGATTCCTGGGTCAGTTTATGTAGAAGCTACAATTTGGCCCTGCAAAGTATATTTGAATATTCGAACACATCTGTGGAGTGTAGAGTTAAATTTACCTTTCCAGAAATTTAATGATAGGAACTGTTGAGATGAGGAAAAGGCTTTTCAACTGTAGAAGAGAAGTTACTGCTGTACTGCTGAAAACCTGAACTTGTGACAGTGACTCTTTCACAATAAAACCAGGGAGAATTAAGTATAGGTCAAAAATTAGTGGCAAACCATTAATTCAAAAGTAACTTTAGATGCTAAATGTGGTAGAAAACTCTGCCACCTACTCTTCATCAGTGTCCCCACAGAAATCAAAGTTGTCACTGAACTCAGCTAACAATTGCATACTACTGAGTCATGTTACTCTTAAACCTTTCTGATGAACTCAAGTCCATTCTACCCATTCCAAGTTGAAAATGCCCCAGGCACAGTAATAATCTTAGAATTAGAGCCCCAATGACAAGCACACAACAAAATTCAGCTTTAAATGTATCTTGCTTATTGCAAATCTTGACAATTCCTCCCCTAAGTGATTTGGGCAGTGAAATTTTCAAGCCTGTTCTGATCCTTACTCAGGGTAACTCCTGGTATAATTTCGTCTTTGGAAACTGTAAGCTCTGTCTGGGTATACTGACTTGCACTCTCAAGGAGGGCTCATATTATGTGTTTAATTGACTTGGTGGTTCAGTTTACCTTCAGCTGTTAGGAAAGTGACACAGGTGAGCAGCGGTACAGTAACACAAGGTTTGTAAAAGCTCAATCAAAATTATTTTCTGGACCTTAACAGGTACAGAGGATGCAACTCTAGTGCATATAGGCATTGTTATGTATGTTTAGCTTTGTTTGTATTAGGGCATAAGAGATATTTCAATATCTAGATATTTCAGTTATCTTTTCTGTGTGATTTACAAGCACAGGTGATAGACCAATCTGCAGTATGATGTGTAAATCATGCCATGCAATTTTTTTGGCAGTGAAGCTGGCATCAGATGCACAGTCCGCCTCCATCTTGCCAGCAATTCATACTGGGGCTGGTAATGCAGGAGTTGTTGAAGTGTAGAGAAGCAGGTGGTAATGACCCATGAGGACCAGTGAAAAATGCTTGTGCAGAGTATAGTGCCTGCTGATTTAGTTCTGTATTTTTCCTCTGGATTTTGTATCTGGTGGAAATGATGCTGAACATAATAGTCAAAAAACCAGCAAACCTCCTGCTATCATGAGGGCAGTCAGCATTATGCAGCTTCTGGTAGTTTTGGGCTGAATCTGAGTCACAGAATCACAGAACTAACTAGGCTGGAAAATATTTGAGAAATAACTTTGAGATTAGCAAGTTCAATGATGACCTAATACCACCTTGTCCATGAGACAATGGCTCTATGTGCCACATCCAGTCTTTTTTTGAACACCTCCAGGGAAAGTTACTCCACCACCTCCCTGGGAATTCCAATGCCCAATCACTTTTTCTGTGAAGGAATGCCCAACCTAAACCTCCCCTGGTACAGTTTAGGACTGTGTCCTCTTGCCCTGTCGCTGGATGCCTGGGAAATGAGCCCAGCTCCCACCTGGCTACACCCTCCTTCAGGGAGTTGTAGAGAGGGACAAGGTGCTCCCTGAGCCTCCTAAACCTCAGCTCTCTCAGCTGCTCCTCACAGGACCTGTGCTCCAGACCCTTCACCAGCTTCATTGCCCTTCTCTGGACATGCTCCAGCACCTCAATGTCCTTCCTAAACTGAGGGGCCTAGAACTGGACACAGGATTTGAGGTGTAGCCTCACCAATACTGAGTACCCAGGGGACAATCCCTGCCCTGCTCCTGCTGGTCACACTATTGCTGGTACAGGCCAGAATGCCATTGGCCTTCTTGTCCACCTGGGCACTGCTGGCTCATGTTCAGCTGCTGTCAGTCAGTATCCCCAGGTTCCTTTCTGCCTGACCACTGTGCAGCCACTCTGTCCCCAGCCTGGAGCTCTGCCTGAGGTTGTTGTGGCCGGAGTGCAAGACCCAGAACTCATATTTTTGGTTTCTGCCAATCAATCCAGCCTGTCCAGGTCCTTCTCCAGTGCCCTCCTACCCTCCAACTGATTGACACTTGCTTCCAGCTTGGTATCATCTGCAAATTTGATCATGGTAGACTCAACCCCTCATCAAGTTCATCAATAAAAATACTAAACAGAACTGAGCCCCAACGCTGATCCCTGTGGGACACCACTAGAGCACAACTGGATGTGGCACCGTTCACCACCACTCTCTGGGCCCGGCCATCCAGCCAGTTCTTTGCAAAGGATGCATCTGTCCAAGCTGCAGGCTGCCAGATTTTCCAGGAGTGTGCTGTGGGTGATGCTATCAAAGAAGGCACACACAGCACAACAGAGGATGGTACATGCTAATGCAGGCTAGTCACGTCTGTGGAAGATGAATAGTGACTACAACAGCAGACAGCAGTCAAAAGCTGCTTGCTGAATGAAGGACATGGGCAGTGCTTATGGGCTCAGAGATGCTTTAGAAGGCATCATAGGAGTTCTGTTGCAATGCTGGGCACAAGCTGGATCTATGGCATGTCACTGTAGCTGTTAATCAGAGACCCCCCAACGCCTCGTTTTTGCCACATCCCAGGTGTCTTAGGATGCAAATGCAGGATGTGGCCAGGGGTGTGTATTCTATTACCATCTGTTAGAGGTGGGACAGTTACCTTCTGTTAATTGGGTCACCTGTTAAAACCAGGTGGGGCAGTTTTTCTTTATCTCTTCCACAACCAATCCTCCCTCTGGGAGATACCTTCTGTTACAGGGCCCTTGGGTGTCACCGCATGTCTGATAAAATTACATCACCCCACTGGGAGATGCTCCGCCCAGGGGGAGGAGTCAAGCATTCCTACCTGGAGATAATCTGAGACTTGGAACACCAGAGCAGCTTTTTCCCACTGGATTCCTAGAGGAAGACCAAACCCATCTACACTACCACAGGACCTTCAGAGGAAACACACTCCCTTTCTATAGGCTCATTGTTTCAACAGAACCACATCTGCCACTCCAGGAGGACTGCAACCAACATCTAATCAGACTGCTAACAACACCCTGGTCATATTCAGACTCTGTCAGTGTTGTTTTGTATTACTGCATTTTTATTTTTATTTTTTCCTAATAAAGAACTGTTATTCCTACTCCCGTACCTTTGCCTGAGAGCCCCTTAATTTCAAAGTTATAATAATTTGGAGGGAGGGCTTTTACATTTTCCATTCCAAGGCGGGCTCCTGCTTTCCTTAGAAGACATCTGTCTTTTCAAACCAAGACATTGGGAACAATGAAAAGCTAAAATTTCCTCCCATCCACAGAACTCTAGAAATCAAGAATGATGCCACAAGATAGATCTCCCATTTTTTATAGACTGAAAAGATCTGAGGAACTATCATGTTCCCATGGAATCTGAAATAATACCTCATAAGCTGATTGATTTTGTTAAGCTGTGTTGAAGAACGGAGCTTTCATGTGGCATCTAGAAACAGCAAGCCAAACACCACACACGAGGCAAGCCTGGCCCCTGTTACACCTATGCAAATCCAGAAATTTGCTATGCAGCTACAAGTAAATGACTGGGATTGAAGTTTGACCTGGTCTCCTTTGCAGAATCATTTTAATATATTTTAAGTAGCATCAGTTGCTCTACCACAAAGCTTAGAAAGCCTTGATATACACATATGCAGAGTTATAGGATTTGCAGCACTTGACTTCCCTCATCTAGTCATAATTTTTCCCTATTTCACCATGCTCATCCCAATTCAAGCAAAGTGCAGTATTTCTTACTGTCATAAGAAGCTAGGAAGAAACCCTTGGACTTTGGGGATGAATAAGGGCCTGCAAAAGAAGACTGCTGTCTGAGGGTGAAGGAAATCCCATAGGACCTCTGCTTCTCCTGGGAGTGAGCACCCCTTGCATTTTTCTGCCCCAGTCTTTACTTGCTTTCATGCCATCACCATTGACTGCTGCAATCTCAGTACAGCAGGCATTGCAGCACCAAGCAACTACAAAGGCAGAAAGCCTGATGCTACAGCATCCCTCAACAACAGTAGAGGAAGTCTAACATTTATAGAGTAAAAAACTGAACTGAGGGCTCAGCTTCCCCACATGCTCTGTCCCCTCTAACCAAGATGAGTGGGCAGTGATGGTCAGGAAGGGTCCATGACTACTAGCTATACAAGCTATACACTCTTGTTGAACTGCTACAACTTTGGAAAAGACCTCATGGTGGGCTCAGTTTGATGTAACTTATTTGGCATCATCTGTGACTGTGTACTTACTGAAAATGAGTTGTTTTCTCATTCTGCTGAGGAATACAGGAATGAGAACAACAAAGAGAAGTCATGTCATGGTACATCATGGTAATGTTTCACACCACAAGATAAAAGTATTCTTCCATATTTATCTTCCAATTACTAAAGAGAGATTGGGGTTTGTCTGGCATTCAAATAATCACTGATCTTCAAAAAAAAAAAAAAAAACAAAACAATAAACCCCATAGACTAGGTAATCATGACTAAGAGAAAGGGAGAACTTAAAAATACATACATACACAAAGACAAGAAACATATCAACACCACTTTACCACTTTTGTATTTTATTGTGGAACTGAGTTTGATTCCTTTACATCAAATATCCTCAATGGAAGAGGGGATATTGCACACAAATATCATAAAAGCACTACATATTACTTTCACTGGAAACTAATTTTCTACATTAGATATGACTGGATAGAATAGAAGTGATGCAGGATTATAAGACATAATACCATACACAGCTGCAGACTGACACAAACACCATTCAGAACAAGAGAGAGGAGGTGTGTGAGGTGCTTCTCAGCCAGCCACAAGACTTTCTTTCCATAGTTTGGAAGATAATGGCTGCATGCAAATGCGTGAAAGCATATTTCAGATTTTGTCTTTTACATTGAGATTACAGCCCAGTCTTGAAGAGGTAGCTCCTGCCTTCTGGAGCACTTAGTTAGCCTAGTAGAGAGAAGTTGCTTTTTAAATTTTTTTCTTTCTGTATTTTATGCCATTGTTTTATTTAGTTACTCTTTTTTTTTAAGAATTTTTTGTAAAGTCACAACAAACAAGAGTTTTTTCTTTTTTTTAAATTTTAAATAGCAAACATTTTTAAAGCAGGTGATTAATATAATTGCATTCTGAGAAATGCTTACCCCTAGTTGATTTTAGTGTTTTGTTCAATTATTAAGTGAAATTATGAAAGCTTTTCTTTCAAGTGTAAACATTATATTTTTTCATATTCTAGTAAATCCAGACCAAGAAAATTACTATTTCTCTCAAAAACATCATTACTGAGCAAGAACCTCTGGCGACAGATGAACAAAGAGAAGCGCATGACAGAAAGATTCCAAATGCACAGCAAGTGCTCTTTGGAACTCGTTTGCTTGTGTTGGGAGGGATTGAAAATTCAATTAACAAATTTATTAAATCTTAGTAAAAGAGTACCAGAACTCTCCTAAAATGCATAAGCTATCATAGACAATTAAAAAAACCCCAACATTCATATACACAGTTATCTCCATTCACCACAGTATGTAAAATAAGTAAAAAAAAATCAAAAGTGATTTCTATGAAAGATGGGGTGAAAATAGAGGTCAATGAGTCAGGCCCACCACAGGACTTTGAAAAGGCATGCAAGAGAGGCCCTGTCCAAGTTCAAGAGTGGGATGGGATCCCCAAAGTTAATTCTTCATTGAATTATGAAGCATTATATTAATAGCATAAAGATCATGACTGGGAATGCTGTTATGGGTAATACCATCATTGAAATGGAGTGTTCTTTGCACTCAGATATTGAATCTTTACAATTAGAGTAATCAATAACAAACCATGCTCCTAGAAATCTATGCTGATCAACAGCACTCATCGTTAATGTACACAGTACATTTTGATGACTGTTACACTAAACTAGTTGTGTAGTACTAGGATTAGCACAGGTAGATTAGATCCACAGGCAGGAAAGTCATTAAGGGCAAGAGGAGCCAATGGAGGAGCTCATCGCTGTGTTGAATCTAGGTGCCATTGCCATTTGGAAGGGAGTGGATGGAACAGGCATTATGATACCTCAGAATAGCCAGACCATGGTTTTAATATTCTTGTAGCAGCAAAAAAAGGAAATGTACATGTAACTGTCTAATTATCATTATTATTTCAGAAGTAAAACGAAAGTTTCAGCCATCATAAACTTGCTTGGGCATATTTAAGGCTTGATTCCAATTTAATTTACAGTAGGATCAGATGACTGTAACTTCCCTGACAGTAGTGAAATTGCTCCTGATTCACAGGAGTAAGTGGCATAAGTGAGATTAGTCACAAAACCACTGCTGTACTTAAAACAATTTTCTACCAAAGCAGAGATACAAACCATATCAGGTGTTGTCAGAAAATCAGAAAATCTGTTCCCACCCACTCAGAAGGTTTGAATTCTGAACTTTATAATAAAATAGACAAATCAGAAAGAATTGTAGAAACAGTACAACTGTTCTGCTAAAAATTTTGCAGAACATATCTGCAAAATTATACAACATAGTCTGCAAACATATCCCATATCTTTGTAGACTATGTATTACAAAAACATTTTAAAGTGAATGACATGAGCCCAGCAAACATGCTTGTTTTCACAATACATTTCCATCTGCCTTTTGTGCCATAGTCACTCTGAGTTATTCTTAACTACTTAAAAGGTATAGCAATAAATAAAACAGCATTGCTAGACAAAACTAAAAAACAGAGAAGACATTAAAAATAAATCAAAACCCCAACCACTGACGAACAGTAATTCACAGCATTAAATGGGCATGAGAAGCCCACATTTACAAGACCCTAAACCAGTATTAAAAAACCCTCAAAAAAATTAGGAGTGCAAACATACACCTATTAAACAAAAATTTCCTAACAATGTAAAATTGAAATAAATTATAAGTAAAGAAAATAAAATGAGGTCATAGTTCACTACATTGTAAAACTTAACAGCCATAATGGTGATTCATACAACCAGCACATAACTCCGTGCTGTAGGCCTTTACACCTTCTTAAATTCAGATTTGCAGACCTTCTGCAATGCAACAAGATTTTTTTAATTGGGGTAAAATTTCTGAGACTAAAAAATCCAAACTGTCTTAAATCACAGAGCAGTGGTGCTGTTCCTCTGCAAGCAGTCCAGAGCAGGAAAAAAAGGGAAACATGAAGAAGGAAAGAAAAGGAAGAAAGAAAGAATAGTAAAGGAAGAGGCAATGAGAGGAAGAGGAAAGGAAGTGAAAGAGTAAAAAAAAGAGGAAATGAGAGGAGGAGAGAGGAGGAAAGGAAAGAGAAGGAGGAAAGGAAAGAATAGAGGAAAGAGGAAAGCAAAGGGGAAGAGAAGGAAAAGGAAGGGAAGGAAAAGGGAAGAGAAGGGACTTTTAGCTTATTGCTTGTTCTGTCCTTTTCCAAGATCTTGTGAGGGTTGAGAATGTAGGTTATAACCTTTTAAGTATTTTAATCAACTTCTCAAATCCCATTTTCTGTCACCATCAACAGAATAATTTTATGAGTGTATCCTTCCATACCCATCTCCTGAAAAAGGTATTGACAGTTGACTGTTTTCAATAAATTTTACCTCAATATCAATTCTCACTAGAATCTTAAACAACACTACTCATTTATCTTACAAAACTACTAAAAAGAATGCCTTCACCTGAAAATTTTGTCTTTGCATTTACCTGTAAATGAAAATGTTTGTTACAAGTCATGTATTAAAAGTTCATGCAGCACTAAAAAGAAAGGCTTCTCTACATTTGTTCCCATGTTCACTCTTAAATTAAACAAATAAAATCAGGTAGGACAAAGGAAGGCTGAATACTGTACAGGCTCACAGGTAACCTTTTCCATCATTCTGAATGTTTCACTAAGTTTTGTAACTCTGATACTGGACACCACTTCAATCTTGCTTCCAGAGTACGAAAGGAGCCTTCAAAAAAAAGCTCATCTTGCCTTGTTGAGCTGTCCAGGTGCATCTGTGAAGTGTTCACATAACTAATATAAGTAATTCATAGCACCAAACCATTTGACCAGTCAGATAAGTTCCTAATACCACACATGCACACTCACGCTTCTTTAGTGGTGTAACTATGATCCTACACAGATGTTTTATAAATTTGCTGTCTCAGCATTAAAAAATAAGTGCATCAAGTTTCTTTGTACATTCAAGTCACTTTCTAAGGCAAATTGTCTACTGTATGTACTCCCGACCGCTTTGGTATTTTGCTTCAGTAAATTGACAGTGGACATGGGTGTTCAAGCATGTGGACTGGTCAGTTCTGGCTGGAGTGAGTGGGCTTTCGCTGGAAGCATGCCTTAGGCCAACAATTCTGCATGTTGTAAGAAAGGTTTTAGACTTCTGGACGGGGTGCAGGCTACATGCATATTTGGCCTATGATTGTTACAGTGTGTCAGTATGCAGAGTTCAAAGTAAAGTGTAAAGCTGCTGATGAGTGATTAGGTCATACATCCCTTCCTAGCCATGTTCTCTTTTTTTTATGTTTGAGCTAACTTAATTCTTTAAAAAAAGGATCCCCATAGTGATAGCTCAAATTGATAAAAATTTAAAACTTTCTTCTCATGTGAGAACATAAGCAGACTGTAGTAAGCGATACATCTATTGCCATGAGACTAATGCAGACCTAATAATTTACTACTTTCTCCTCCTACCCCTCTCTCTCTTTCTCTCTTTGTGTTTCTTTAGAGGGCAAATGCCTCTACCTGGCAAAAGTCAATTGGGGTTGCTAGTGCATGGTTTCAAAATGTTCAGCGGAGATGCAACTGGATCTGTATTTTCGCAGTAATTTGTACTCTACTATGGGAAGACTGTTATTTCCCTTAGCAACCAACAAAGACTCAAAAATATTAGTGACTTGCATCACTGTGACACAGTATAGCATTTGGCAGGTATATAGTTCAGCAGTTGAAATAGATGACTTGAATTTTCAGGAAAGGTGTTTTCAAACTGAAGAATTTCTGGAAACAAAGTTGAATCTTGTGATGCACGGTCTTGTTCTTACAGTTCAATCTTGCATGCAGGAAAAGATTCATCTTGCATAACAACAGTGCTGCTGCTTGCCAAAACCATGATGTTGAGATCCTGCTGTTTCTCATGGGTCTCTTGATACCATTCCCTCATCACTTCTGAGTCATGGGTTGGGATTAAAGTCACCTGCAATGTAAAATAAAAGTCCTATTGAATGAACAACAGAAACAGTTGATATGTAAAATGTCCTTTCAAGAAGCCCCAGCCAACAAGTATGTTTCCCTTTTGGAAAGAGTGAATTTTTATGCAATAAATACTTGAATAAACGGATAGATAAAAAGAAATCAACATGTAGGTAAGTTAGAATGACTGAACATAAGGTTTATCAAAATAAAATGGTGGTTTTGTAAGGTGCAGTTATAAATAACTATGTAGTTCTTGGCTTTTGCTATTATGTATTGGCTTTTGTAAATTATTATTAATCACCATGATTTTGATATAGTACAATTTGTAATCAGTTTTAAGTGTATTTAATATAGTATAATTTGTCAGCTTTTTGTGGCCAGTGCCTTGGTCCCTGTGTACCTTGTATATTTTAGTGATGAACAGAAATTATAGTTTAGGCTTTCACAAAATATTAAAGTGGATGCTATGTGTTAAATTTTGCAGAAGTAACTGTAGTTGTGGAATAATAACTAATGTCTTTGTTTTTGTAACTGACAGAAGTGAGAATAACAGATGAATTTGTGAAATAGCTGATGTTGATTTAAAATACTTGTGGAAATAGCTAAAATGGTCTGCACGGTCAGATAACATTTGAGGAACAGATGCAAAGACCCCTGCCACTGACCCTTCAACTATCACTATCACCTGCTGAAACCACAGAAGTGAGACATGACTCTCAAAATCACTTCCATGATTACTGCATGTAGTCTAAAAAGATGGGTCAGGGGTTCGAACCAAACTAAAGAATCCCTGGAACATGTAAACAAGTTTAAAGAAATCTTAATTAATATGTATTTGAATATATATTAATTTAATCTTTATGAATATGTATTTGACTAATGCAATGAAAAAGTATATAAGAAGACTTGCTGTGATTAGCCAGTGTGCCTCTAGCTACAGCTACGCACCCATCACTGTTTACTGTCCCTTTTATGCCTTATTAAACTTTTAAAAATGTTGAAGAGTGAGGCTCGTTTCTCACAGTGCTGAGATACAACTTTCAGGAGAAGTATAGGGTTGTAATCTGCCCTGATAACTCTTCATATTATAGACAATTTTTTTTTTCACTTATTCATCATAATAGAAAGGCACATGAAGTTTCCAGCTGCATGTAATTTCTCTAAAAAGCGTGAAACATTTCTTCCCTACTTAAGACTGCAACAACGCCAAACTCAGATCATATATGTGGTGTAGTAAAATTATGAGACGGCCAAGCTGGCTCTATAAACCAGTACTCAACTGTTTTAAAAACCAGGAATTAGTCTGAAGGGAGAGCAGTGCAGCTCTGTGCTTTACGCATCATCAATGGTTTCACTGGTACCCAGCCTGGAAGAGTGCTGGGGTTTAGGATTCTTCCTTTTGTTTTTTTCTCTCAAGGAATTTTCTCCTACCTGTGTTGGTAGGAGATAATAACAATGGGGTACTTAAGAGAGGCAAAGAATTTTGCCTCATCTCAGGGGAAGAGTGCAGCTAGCTACTCTCTCTTTTTACCTGGGGGTTTGTCTAGAAAGGACAGAGAAACTGGGTGAATTGCTCTGGTAAAAGGTGTTGGGTACAGATCCTCTTTCCTGTCATCATAGTCTCCATTCCAAAGGAGGTTCCTACCTTCCTTGGCGGACACCTGTCTTTCAAACCAAGCCAGGTCCCCATTCTCTGGCAGCCACCATCCATGCCAGAGGTGCTCTAGTTTCTCATAGCTGAGAAAGGTTAGATTTCCGGGTTGAGATAGAAATGAAGAGCCTACCTGCATGTTACTCTCCCACTGCGCCTTGCCCTCCAGCAGGGAGTCCAGAACAGCCCTGCTTGGCTCCTCAGCCGCAGCATCATTCCCGCTCACCACATAGTAGGATGACCGCACCCTCTTGAAAAATTCAACATCAACATTCTTGCTATTGCTGTGGTTGGGAATGTACACCAGATCCAAATACACCGGAGGTCCCGGAGGCACTGCTGTAGATTTTGCCACCTTAGTATTCCCAGGTCCTTTGGGAACCAAACAACAAAAGAATATATCACAGGCTGGTTAAAAGTATGCATTTATTAATTACTGTTATAACCACTGAGTTGAGATGTGACCAATTATGGAATTACCCTCCTACATATAATGACATGTTACAGCTTTGTTGGACCCCAATTATGATTGTAATGGGAGGAAAAACCTGAAAAACTGGAACTATATAATACAATAAAAAATCACTACCATATAACAAAAATTTGGCTGAACCTTTCCCAGTAATATACTACTATTATCCAACAACTACTATGCAGGGCTGTGATTACTGAATTATCATTCAGTAAATGGTGCTATTATTTTCCTAATAAAGAAGTGCAGCTTTTTGAAAGTCTAGGATATGACTGATTATAAAATCTAGTATCACACAGGAGGCCATGAAAATCTGAAGCTGTCCTGAAATCTGAGGTACATAGCAAGACATGATAGCAATTGGTGTGCTCAGGCTGCCTTACAGATGCTTTAGGAAGCTAATACATGTGAGCACAAAGAGGAACTTGGAAGGAGGAAGTCGCAAAGCAATTCAGGGAACAGAGTCAAGTATTTGTCTGCCTGCTGTATCCTTATTTGCATACACAAATTAGCTACTTAGCGCAAAAAGGAGAGGGAAGCGTTTCTTTGTTGCTGTACTCAGTATATACAGTACTTGTTTTAAGAAGAGCTGCAGTCAAAATGAAGTGCAACACGTAAACACATTAAAACTATTACACAAAAATTTGCATCTTTTGCTCTAAGATCATGGTGTAAACTAAAAATCGGGCTTCAGTCAGTAATTTTACCCAGATGATCAATGTTTATGATTTATTGGCTTTCTCATGTTGTTTAAACTTGGAAAACAATTATCTGAGCAATATGATCAATTTAGGGTCAAACAGTGTAAGGCCAGGATACTCCCTTACAGTTATCTAGCATGTTCTGATGCTCACCACAGGGCAAAATGCCAAATGAAGTGATAAAATTTTCTGATTTATAGAGGTTTTGCTAATGGTTTTGTTACAAAATACTCTGATGTCATTTTAAATTGTACATACCAACACTGATTAAGATAATTGTTGCTATATTTTTAAATTTTATGTCATTACAAATTATTCCAGCACATCCCTGAGAAGTATGCCTAATGACTTTAATACAGAGCTGAAGTGCTGCAGAAATGCAAAGAATGAATAACTACATTGCTGCTTTGAAATATTTGCATCTTCTAACAGAGATGCAAATGATGGGGTTAGAAAGGAACAGTGGACTACCAAAAACGGGGAAGCTACGGACAGTTGAATGCTGGTTTGTTTGTGCTGAATCCTAGAACTGCTCCTTGTAAAGAAGCTTTCAACAGAACATCAGTCCTCACAGCAGAAAAATCAAAGTATCCCCCAAATAGTCCCTAACAAGGTCTGCTGGAAACAACCGATTAGCACAATACCTCCTCCTTCAGTAATCTAATTCACAATTTTTTGCTACTTAGAATGTATAACAGACATTCAAAATTACATTAACTTCCTGTATGTTTGGTCATCAGCGATGGCATAAGACCGGATTATGTGATGTACATGCTTACTTCACTCAAAAGGCTTTCACTAATGTTAAATTTTTTTAAATGCTGCTTTTAAAGTCAATCCAGCAAAGTAATAAGAATATCCAGAGATAGTGACTTTGCCTCCCACAATATTAAACTGCATTAATTTATGTTAAAGAGAATTGTATCTACTTATTTCTCACAATGAATAAAAGGGTTCACCTTGCTACTGATTTAACTTCACCTAAAAAAGTGGTACTTACAATTCTATTTGGTGGTTAACTGTTTAGACAGCTTGTAATAAATTTTTTCTATTTTATGTACTCTCTGAGCAAACTGACATCAATTTTTCTCAGATTATAGAAGTAAAACTAGTTACTTTCATGCATTTAAGTGTGGCATTTACATGCTGGATTTGTACTTAAAAACTGAACTTTCTTTGAGGATATGCCACAAACCACACTTTCATATTTAATATGGAAGTTTATAATGGCAAACTAACTACACTGCAACAAGAAAATCAGAACACCAGGGCATTGCTATTTGTCTTTACCTGTTGTTGCAGTCTTTGCTGACTTGGATGTTGTTGTATTTGCTGCATTCTTGGTATCCTTGTCTTTCTCTTCCACTCGGGACTTTACCTCTGGATTAGAGAGATTTTTGGTTGCCTTCTCCACAGATTCCTTCTTTTTTGGAGAAGCTGTTCTGGAAATTTTGTCTAAAGATTCTTTCGTAGCTGGCTTTGGTGAAGCCACTTGTTTTGATTTGCCATCACTTTTTTTAACAGGAGAAGATGACTTGGTCTTGGTACCTTGCTTTTTTGTCTTTGTCTTTTCTTTGAGGTCCTTCTTCAAAGGTTTACCTAAATTCTGTTCAACAGGCAGTGCCTCTGGATCAACCATGGTGACATCAGGGTGCCTGGGGGAAGGGCTGCGATCCTGCATTGGGACAGGAGGTGGGTCAATGTGTTTGTACGTAATTGTCTTGTCCGTTGGAATGGTTTCCGACTCATCTTCTGAGTCAATGTTAGCATCTGCAGTGATGGAAGGGCATTCCTCAGTCTCCGGGGGAACATCTGAATCGGTCTGAGATGGGGCAGACTCGCTCACAGATGTGGGAGGAGTTTCATCACACTGCCGCCCTTGCTGCTTTCCCCCAGAAGGAGGCTGAGCTCCCCCAGACTGAGTTAGTGGCTTCTCTTGATCTTGAGACTGTTCTTCACTTGCAAACCACTCAAGGGGATTTGGGTTGATAAATGAAGGTGAAAGTTCAGTTTTGGGATGCTTATATTCACAAGAGGACACAAGGCATAAATCAACATCTTGACGGGATTCTGCTAACGATTTACTTGGAGTAAAATGTGCACTTGCTTCATAGGAATAGCTGGTAGCTTCGGGTGACCTCCCAGGAGTGGCTCTCCCAGTTGTCTCAAATGAGTAATCTGTGGCTTCAGGTGAACTGGAGGCTTTCCCAGTCGTCTCATAAGAGTAAGTCATGGCCTCTGATGACCTGGTGGTTCTCCCAGTTGTCTCATAGCAGTAGCCAACGGCTTCTGGTGACTTAGAGGTTTTCCTTGTTGTCTCATAGGAATAATCCATAGTATCGGGTGATCTGGTAGCTTTCCCAGTTAACTCATAGGAATAATCTGTGGCTTCAGGTGATTTGGTGGTTTTCCCAGCTGTCTCATAAGAATAATCTGTGGCCTCTGGTGACCTGGTGGTTTTCCCTGTTATCTGATAAGAATAATCTGTGACCTCAGATGACCTCATATTTTTTGCAATTATCTCATATGAATAGTCAGTACCCTCGGGTGACCTAGTAGTGTTCCTGGTTATGTCATAGGAATAATCTGTGGTCTCAGGAGACCTAGTAGTTTTTCTGCTTGTCTCATAGGAATAATCCATGGCTTGAGGTGATCTAGTAGATTTCCTATCAGTCTCATAGGAATAGCTGATATTCTCTGGTGATCTTGTACTTTTCTCTCTGTCCTCATATGAATAACTAAGTTCTTCTGGTGACCTGCTGCTTTTCTCCGAATCTTCTTTATCTGGGCTGAGTAAAGGTTCTGGACTGTGCTTTGATAGGGGCTCCTGATAACCAAAAGCTTTGACAGAAGACACATGCTGTGACAACAAAGGAGTGTGACTAGCTGACACTGCTTCTGTGATTGCAGGAGGTGAGTCTGGAAAAGTAGGAGAATACAGGGGAGAAGATTCCCTTGGAGTTAGTGGAGAGAGGTCAGATTTTGGTGACAGCTTTTCTCCCAGGCTCTGCACCTTTTCTGAGGTAAAAGAAGAATGCAGTGACATCTCTCTGGGTGGAACACCAGCTGAAAAAGTTTCCTCTGGCAGTGGTGAAGCTACCTGGGAAGGTGTATGAGCTGATGAACTTGAGGATGAAGCTTCAATTTGAGAAACTGAAATAATTTCTGAAATATCTTTCTCTTGAGAGTAAGATAACTGTTCCACAGGTGAAATCTTCTGTGCAAAAGGAGACTCCTGTGTATCTGAAGGGCTATAATCTACTTCTGTTGGTCCGTTTTCAGATATATGGTGTACGCTAGTGCCTACAGCAGGATATTCCGGAGACTGCCTACTAAAATCCATTGCTAAAGACTGCTCAGGTGACTCCCGACCATACTCTACTGACATAGCTGACTGCTCAGGAGATCTGTGATCAAGCACAGGTGTTCTTGATTTTGCAGTTTTAGGTGAGAAATCAGGTGGAGAAATTGACATAGGCCTTGGGCACTCTTCTTTAGATGGAGACATTTCTGTTTCCTGAAAAGTCGTTGGTGTTTGTACAACTGACACTGAAAGGGAATCATCAACTTCAGTAGAGTGGGGAGAACCAACCTCAGCATGCAAAGAAGGAGATACGTCATCAGTAGTTGGTTCTGGAAATGAACTAGTGGCAACAGATGCTGTAGAGACAGAAGCTACTCCTTCTATATGAGAATAGGTGTCTTCTGCAACAACCTCATCAACGGGAGTTGCAGACTTGTCAGAGACAGTGCCTTCTGAAATTGACATTTTGGTATCTTCTTTTAAAGAACCGAACTGACTGATATCTATTTGAGTTGGTGAGAGGTCACCTGCTAACTTCCGCTCATCCAAGACCAGTGAAGACTGGGAGCTGCTGGGTTCTGTATCCTCCATTTTCCTTTCCAGGCTGAAGCCTTCCTTAATTACCATAAATTCCATGCTTTTTTCATCTTGTTTTTCTTGGAAGACGCCCACAGAGCTTGCTTCAGAAGCTGGGCTCATCTGAACAGGTGATTTTTCTTTTTCAGGTTTCCCCTCAGAAGGACTTCCATAATCTCTGGCAGGAGACTTTAAATCAGCACTCAAAAATGTATCGTAAGTGGTCTCTGAACCTATCAGTGGAGGACTCCGCAGAGGCGAGAGAACCTTCTCAATAGGAGATTCTGAATCCGGCACGGGCTCATCCATAGGGCTGATTCTGCATTTCTCAGACTCATCTTTGACTTCACTGAACTCAAAGCTAACAGGAGCTTCTGTTGACTTTTCACTGGTTTCAGAGGGAAGCTGACTGGACTTTTCATCAGTGGGAGACTGATAATAAGGTGTGTGGCCAGCACTACCAGCAGCAGACTGTGATGGAGATGCTACTTCTAATGTTTTATCTTCAGGGCTTGTGCAGTGCTCTTCAGCAACTTCTTGGTGTACGTCAGGCAATTTAGCAGTGGGGACAGACTCAGAAGGAACTTTGATCTCATTGGGAGTGAGCGAAAAGTTCACACTACGTTCACTCAGTGGTGTTTTGGCAACAGGCGATGGAGGGGACAAACTGTCAGCTGGACTCTTGGCTGAACTATGTTTTCCACCATCTTCTTGATAGGGTTCTCTGATTTCTAATTTGTCAGTACCTTGGATTTCACTTTCCCTTTGCCGGTATACATCTTGGAATGCAGATTTGCAGAATTTGTCTTCTTCTAATGAAGAGGGTGGTGAGATGGTGGAAGCTGAGGCATTATAATCCTTTCCTTCTGTGGCCTCTGTTTTGGATCCTTCTGATAACCCATTAAAAGCATCTGGAAGTGGAGAAAGTTTAGCTCTGCTGAACTCTTGAGAGTACAGTGATGTATCATATTTGGTGATGTTCACATACTCCTGAGAGGGTGATTCGCTTTCCTCATTGTTAGTTTCATCACTCATGACATCTCGGGGTGTTGACATTTCATCCATTGGAGTTGGTTCACTGGATATTTCAATGGTGGACTGTGTGTAACCTGAAGTAGCAGTGAATTCCTCAGGTTGATCTTCTCTATTTTCTTCATCAGAAACAGTGGCTTCACTTTCTGAACCACCAGGCAGTGTCTCGTCATGGATAGAAGAAGCTGGTTCAATCACGGGAGACTGAGACTCTGAGCGCTTAGTTGGTGTAATTATGAGTAAACCATACTTATCCTCGGCTTCACCAGATTCTGCAGCTTTGTCTACCACAGCCATCACATAATCTTCTTCAGCTTCTGTTTTTTCAGTTTCTTCTTCATCTCTGATATCTTCTGCTTTGTCTTCCTCATCTTCTTCTGTCTCTTCAGTTTCTGCCTTTTCTATTGCTTCTTCCCTGTCTTCTTCAGCTCGTTCATCGGATGCCTCATAATCTGCCTTTTCAATATAATTTTCATCTTTAATGTTAGTATCTATTTGAGTCATTACTTTTTCTGAGCCACCTGGAATTTTTCTTGATTCTTCCACGTATGGTTTTGTGGCATCCAGTTGTGTTTTTTCTACTTCATTTTCATCTCGTTCTTCAGCTTCTTCTGTCTCTGCCTTTTCTTCATAATCTGCTTCAGATGATTCTTCCAAGCCAGTTCCCTCATCTTCAAACTTTTCATTGTCATCAACCTTGTGTTTTTCCACAGGTTCCAATTCTTCAGGTGTCTGTTCACACTCACCCTCAGCCTCTGTGGTAGTTATGCCTTCATCAGATGACTCAGCAGGTCCTTCATTATCCAATTTTTCTTTTTGTATTTCAAAAGCATCTTTTTGTTCTGTGCCAGTGAGTTTCAGATCATCCTTTATAAGTGCAACTTGAGATTTTGTTTCTTTTATTGTTTCTACTTCTTCAGCTTTTAATTCCTCAAAATCCTTTGTTAAATCCTCTGGTGAAGACATAAGGGATCTCTCTGCTTCCAGCTCCTTTCCACCAGCTGCAATTTCTGCAGCTGCTACAGTGGCGGCTCCAACTGCTGCAAGGGCAGCTTGTGCTCCACTGACTTTGAGGTCCTTCTTCACACTTTTAACTTTTCCTTTTTCCTTTGGCTTTCCAGCAGGTGTTGCTTCTTTTTTAGCAGGTTCCTCCTTCTTTTGAGGTTTAGGCTTCACTGCTGGCTTTTTGGCTTCATTTGAAGGAGTAGCTGTCTTCTTTGTTTCTTTAGGAACCTTCTTGATGTCCTTTTTGGCTTCTTTGTCTTCCTTCTTGATTTCCTTCTTCTCTTCTTTTTTAGCTTCTTTTTTAACTTCTTTTGTTGAAGCTTCTTTCTTTATTTCCTTCTTAGCTTCCTTCTTGTCTTCCTTTTTCACCTCTTTCTTAACTTCTTTCTTGATCTCCTCTTTTTTTGGTTTTTCCTCTTTTTTGATAGGTGTTTTCTCTTCTCTTTTAGAAACCTCTTTCTTTGGTTTTTCTTTGTCCTCCTTCTTTTCTTCAGGTTTTGCTTTGACTTCCTTTTTCACTGTCTTCTCCTTTGACATTTTCGGTTTTACATCTGTACTTTGTTTTTCAGGCATTTCAGATTTCACTAGTTGCTCTTCCTTACTTGCTATGTCTTTTTCCACCACTGCTGGTTTGGTCTCTACTTTTGCTGGTTTTTCTTTTTTAACTGGAACTTTTTCTTTGCTCTCCAGCTTCTGAGGCTTTTCTGGTACTGGACTAGGCTTCACAGGCTCTGGTGTTTCTTCTTTAGATTCCTTTCTGACAGGCTTATTTGGTGGTGTCTTTGCAGCAGGCTTCAGACTCTCCTTGCTATCTGTTCGTTGCTTCAATTTTGCTTGTTTCACAGCTGGACTAGCAATGTTCCCAGTTAGGTCTTTTTGTGTAACCATTGGTTGTTTAAGGAAGTCCAAGTGTTTGAGTTTTTCTAGTCCCTCTAGAATATTATACTGGGTGCTGTTTCCAGGAAAGAGAACTCGGATTATTTTTTCTGCAGGATTAGCTGGATGCCAGACAATCAGGGATGAGACAGAGGTGAAATAGGATAATGGAATGTCTAGCTCTTGGCCATTTGGTAGCAGGAATTCAGCTTTATCTTTGTTAGTACCACTCCACTGTTGCATAAAATATTGCATCTCTTTGCTATTTTTGACAGGATTAAGCACATACATCTCAAGTTTGCCAACTCCCATTTTCTGAAATAAAATGATAGGGTCAATGGTATTTCCTGTATTTCTGAAAAGAGGTTCTGGTTTCATAGACAACTTATTTAAATACTGGAGAGTAAAACAAGCTTCTTCTACACTCCTTTTTACTCTAAAGTTAGGATCCAGGTTCTTCAGGTTCTCAGGTACATTAAGGAACACAACTCCTAAATCAGGTGAGATCAGATTTTTCATCCAGTCACTGTTGGTAGTAGACCCTTGAGACTGTTCCTCTTCTAGTTCAGCTATCTTTCGCTGAAGCATGCTATTGATTCCTGGCAGATTGTCATCTCCGATGTGAGTGAGCAGAATGGAATCTACCCTGTCCAAGTGCCGGATAAGTTTCCAAAAACAAGATTTTCTTTCAGATCCTCCATTGATAAGCATATTGAATCCATTCACTGCGAACAATGCAGAATCCCCTCTTCCCCCTGGGAAAATGTAACAGCAGGGTTTGGAGAGCTTCAAGAAGCCTCCTGAGGTTGGAGGTTCCAAAATATCAAAAGGTGATGGCACTTCTACTGATTCTGACAGATACTCTGTGAATTCAGAGAGTCCTTCCATCTCAGGCAATATGGAAGCTGAGTTGAGTTTAATGTTAATGAAGTCTTGAAGGTTGTGTCTGTCAAGGTTGGAATTTTTCCAGTCCCCTTCCTCAGGGCAGAAGAGAGTTAGGCTGGCTTTGTTGGCAGGGTGTGTGGTGCTCAACAATTCACCAATCTAGGGTTACAAAACAAAAACACAAGAAGAGGCACACAAATTTATTTTTTAATGACAATTAATGTCAACACATATTTCCTGATCAGATAGATAAAACCTTTTTCATTTAGCTCTGCACTGGTGAGTCCCCATTCTAGATGCTAAAGTAAGCTGGTATCACAACTATTTTATTGCCTTATTTTTTAGAATACAAAGGAGGACCGTTTTTCTGGTCAGTGCTGCCCAAAGGACAACAGGATATAAGGTTCCCACTTCCCTCCCCCATACTTTATAGAAGGATTGTCCTAACTATTATGCTGAGAGGGTATGAGGACTGTGGCGATAATGCAGCCTAAGATGCCACTGTATGTCTACCATGACATACAGGCTCATGAGTCTCCCAGCAGGTCCAGTCCACCCAGAAGAGACAGCCAAGCATCTAAAGGACAAAGTACAACCTCTTAACAGGCAGAGAGCAACTGCAACACAGAGGAGGCCAGCATCCTCCCAGGGGTAGTTGCCATCCTTTCTGCTTCTCTTGGGATATATTCTACCACACCACTGTTTGTGCAGGTTTTTCTGTGGGCTAGCGGCTGAAAAGCTTCCAGATTTATCAAGATTGGCTGCAGGAGAGTTTTTCAGAACAATGATCATGAGATGGTGGAATTCAGAATCTTGTGAGGAAGCAAAGCTGTAAGCAGGACTAGAATCCTGAACTTAGACCTCTTCAAAGACTACTTGGAAGAATTCTATGGTTTAGGGTTCTAGAAAATATGGGGGTCCAAGAGAGGTGGTCAGTATTCAAGCATCCTTCCTTTAAGCTCAAGACCAATGTATTCCCACGAGCAATAAATCAGCCAAAGGGGTCTGGAGACGTGCATGGATAAGCTGGGAGCTTCTAGTAAATCTCAAACAGAAGGAAGAATTTATGGGATGTGGAAAAAGGCATGGACCACATGAAAGAACTATAGGAACATTGTTAGAATATGCAGGGATGTAACAAGAAAGGTCAAGGCCCACCCAGAACTGAGTCTGGTAAGGGCCATCAAGGACAGCAAGAAGGACTTCTACAAGTGCATCAGCAGCAAAAGGAAGAATAAGGAAAATGTGGGTCACTGATAAATCAGATTGGTCTCCTGGTCCAATGGAAGACTTAGAGAAGGTAGAATTACTGAATGTCTTCTTAGCCTCAGTCTCAAATCTTGGAGATAAGGGAGGCTGGAGAAAAGGAAAAGTTTTCTTGGTTCTAAGGGGTTGCATTAGAGATCAGCTGGGCAGACATAACATCCATAAATCCATGGGTTCTGGTGAGATGCACCCACTGAAGTGGGTGCTGAAGTAGCTGGCAGATGTTGCTAAGGCACTCTTTGAAAAATCATGGAGAAAAGGAGAGGTGGATGATGACTGATGACTGGAGGAAAGTCAGTGTTACTCCTCTATTCAAAAATGGGAAGAAAAAGGACATAGGAAACTACTGTCCAGTCAGCCTCACTTCCACTCCTCGAAAGGTGATGGAACAGATAATTCTGGAGGTCATCACCAAGTAAATGAAAGAAAAGAAGGTCATCAGGAGCAGTCAGCAAGGATTCCTCAAGGGGAAATCATGCTGACCAATCTGACAGCCTTCTATGATGGCAGGGCAGGACAGGTCAGTGAGGGGTGAGCAGTGGATGCTGTCTGCCTCCACTTCAGCAAGGCTTTGGACACATTTCCCATAACATCCTTGTAAGTAAAGCTCAGGAGATGTGGGTTAGATGAATGGACAACGAGGTGGATCAAGGACTGGCAGAATGGCAGAGCTCAGAGAGTAGTTGTCAGCTGAGGAGAATCTAGTCTTATTCAAACTGTTTATCAACAACCTGAATGAAGGGATGGAATGCACCCTGAGCAAGTTTGCTGATGACACTGTGGGGATTGGCTGACACATTCAGCATGACCTCAAAAGGCTGGAGAACTGGGTGTAGAGAATGAAGTTCAACAAAGGCAAATACAAGGTTCTGCATGTGGGGAGGTGTAACCCCAAGTATCAGTAACAGGTTGGGGGCTGAATTGCTGGGTAGCGCCTCTGCAGAGAATGACCTGAGAATCTTGGAGGATGACAAGTTGACTATTTGCCAGCAAAGCGTCCCTGTGGCCAAGATGGTCAATTGCATCCCTAGAAGATACCATTCCTAAAAAGCCAGCACCATTCCTTCCATCAGGAAGAGTGTAGCCAGCAGGTTGAGGGAGATGATCTCCACTCAGCCTTAGTGAGACCACATCTGGAGTGCTGTTTTCAGTTCTAGTCTCCACAGATCATGAAAGACAAAGAGCTACAGAGGGTCCAGCAGAAGCCACAGGGATGATGAAGGGTCTGAAATATCTTTCTTAGGAGGTGAGAACATGGGAGCTGGGCCTGTTTAGTCTAGAGAAGTCTGAGAAGTGTTCTGGTCAAAACATATTAAATATCTCAAAGGCAGGCGTCAAGAGGATGGTTCTTTTCAGTGGTGGCCAGGGACAGGACAAGGAGCAATGGCCATAAGCTAAAACACAAATTCCACTTCAAAATGAGGAAGAAATTCCTTTGGTTGAGGATGGCAGAGCACTGGAACAGGCTGCCCAGAGAGGCTGTGAAGTCTCCTTCTCTGGAGATATTCAAAATCTACTTGGACATGTTTCTGTATCAGTTGCTCTGGGTGACCCTGCCCGGGCAGGGGGCTTGGACTGGATAATCTCCAGACGTCCCTTCTAATCCTAATGATTCTGTAATTCTGTGATTAAGAAATGAGTTAATACTTCAGAAATGGAAATAACTGTAAGTTTTTGTGCCTCTCTCTCCAAGGAAGTCACTGAGGATCTTGAGCATGTCCAGAGAAAGGCAACAGAGTTGGTGAAGGGCCTGGAGGACAAGTCTGACCAGGAGTGGCTGAGTGAGCTGAGGTTGTTTAGCCTGGAAAAAAGACGGCTTGGGGGATCTTATTGCTCTCTGCAATTGCCTGAAAGGAGGGTGTAGCCAGGAGAGGGCTTGGTCTGTTCTAACAAGTTACAAATGGCAGGAGGGCAAGAAATGGTCTCAAATTGCACCAGAGGAAGTTCAGATTGGGTAAGAGGGAAAATTTCTTCCCCAAATGGGTTGTCAAACACTAAACCAGGCTGCCCAGGGAAGTGGCTGAATCACCATCCCTGCAGGTATTTAAGATCTGTAGATGTGGTGGTGCTTGGGGGCAGAATTTAGTGTTGAATTTGGAAGTGTTGGGTAATTGCTGGACTTGATGATCTTTGAGATCTTTTCCAACCCAAACAATTCTGTGAACTTGTCTCTTCCAACCTTAACAATTCTATGAACCTATGATTCTAAATTTCATACTTCTGAGACTCCAAGGTCCAGAGTCTTTGATCAAGTCAAAGATCAAGGAAAAAAAATAGGGTTAAAAATGGTCTTGCCACTAGTTTGAGTTAAAATTCATGGACCACAAAATTTGAAATATAGAGTAATTATATTAATTTTGACAGATTTACTTAACATTCTAGTACCAAAACCAACTGCTGCAATAAAGGCACAGAAAATACGAATTTCCATGCCACAGTACAAAGAGCCATTTTTTATTCCAGGGTTCTAAACTAAAAAACAGTATTTGATGGTCCAAGATAAGGAGACAAACATGAAAAAGTATGGCATATTTTACCTTATCTCAGTCCCACTGAGATACTTTCATTTGACTTTTTTTAACTGACAATTCATTTAAATGTAGCTTATTTCTGTTCTATTTGCCCTTAACAAAGAGACTACCAAACTTCTATAGAGAAGTAATTCAGATATAAAATGTCAGTGGAAAATGTGCCAGCACATCAAATGAAAAATACCATAACCTTCTTTGCAGAGTTCAAGATTGGTTGTCAGTTCAAGATTTAAGAGCATTTTTCACAAAGATGATATAGATAACACTACAGCTGAATAATTGGGAATTCTTGGACCACAAGCTGTATCAACAGAGGAAATTAATATATAAAAGATTAATGGTGTTCGATTGTGTTGGATCTCTTTGGGCCTTTCTGTGTGTAGGTCTCACTTTTTTCTTTGTGTTACGTTACTTATTTTTTAGCATTAACCAAACACAGGACTCAACAAAGATGCAGTGGCTGTTTTAAAAATATCAGTCCAACCAAGAGATAAATAAAGCCCAAAATAAATATTTTCTACCTTCCTGTATCATTGTTACTGGGTACCTAAACCATTTGAGAGGAGTATAAATAAATCTCACCCTTATGTCAGATACGGCCCTATCTGAATGACAGCAAATGAAAAAACAAAGCAGAAAGAATAAATGGAGAAAAGACTGAAAAGGTTAAAAGATAAGGACAATTGTGGAACCATTACTGTTGCCTATTGCAGAATTAAGAAAAGAGGGGCAGCACGGATGACAGCTTTGAAATGTATTTAGATTCTCAAGAGTACTGCTTATGATATGTGTCTGATCAGGGTTGAAAACACAATATTAGGAGGGGCCAAATGTAAGAAAAAATCATTTCCTCTGAATAAATGTCCTAGGGTGACTGTTATCCCCATTTGTGTGTGTGTAATTTATGCTGGATATTATGTTCTGTGCCTTTAAGCCTGGCAGAGTGAAAGTTTTGTTTTGGGCCTCTTATCAGCCACTCGGCAGGACATCCAGATAGCACCAGTGCATGTTGCTGCTTTTTGCTTTTTGCCCCTGCTTTTTGCCCCTGCTCTTGCTTCTGCTTCGCTTCTGCTTTGCTTGCTCTTGCTTTTTTTCCCTCTTCTCATTAGTTAATTTAGCTAAACAGTCCAAATTCCTTCCTAGACTGTTTCCCCTCCCCTGTTTGGACCTGCCGAACCCACTCCGGACTGGGATTTGGAAACACCGAGCAGCTGCCCCAGTGCCGGAGGGACTGATAACAGCGACCATCCCCAGGAGAGACTTTCTGAATTTGTCATCTTTTTTCAGAGCAGTGAAAGAGTGGTGTCATCCAGTATTGTTCATTGTGTGTGCTGGGGGGTGCTGTGCCTGTTAAATAAACAGGTTCTTTCCACTTCTCTCCGAGGAATTCTTCCCGAACCGGTTGGGGGAGGGGCCGTGTGGGTTTGTTTTCTGGAGAAGCCCTTTTTGGGGATTCTCTCTCAAATTTGCCCTAAACCAGGACAAAATCCAAGTCTGTTGCATGCATAAGGAAATAAAACTGGAGTACAGACTGTTCCTCATAAAGGGCTGATTTTCTGTCTAGATAAAAAAAAAAAATTGTATGGTAACATACTGGGCTAATGAATATACTGTGTCAAGGTTTGGGGTGAGTCCTCCCCAGTTTATATTACACCATATTTGGATTTCTCCTTCATAATTCTAAATTCTGACTTTTTTGGTCCTTAAAGTTGGCATGCATAATGCAGACAGTGTTAAACTACTGGAAGCCCAGGCTAACGAAAAATTAAAGGAAGTTTATTCCAGGCACAGATTGTATGTGTTAGGAATAGCAAATTTAGTCATGCCTCAGAAAAAAGTATTCAATGGATTTGAATTTCAAATGGTGACACTAGGGATAGACAGTAACACAAAGATGCAGCCATTCCTCCTCCAAATTCAAAACCACTGTGTGAGCAAAGAAAAATAGAAATATATCACTAAACCTGAATAAACCTTCTTTAAACATTGAGAGATATCTGTTGAGGAATGCTTGAGTTTTAAAGGTGTCATAGCCAGTGAAGACAAACAGTAAGTTGGCTGCTCAAAGAAAACACAGTTATTACTTCCCACCCTGAATCACAAAGATACAAAGAAAGACTTTCATGTTTTAGCTGTTGTTGCAGAAGCAAGGGAATGGGACATTTCACACCTTCCCACATAGGATAAATTGAAAATCCTGCTTTCAGGCTTTTCCTAGAGAGTTCTTCCTGCTAGAGACATTTCTGAATTAGACTTTATACAAGTATCTCCCAAAGTGTATTTACTTATTTGCAAGCACATTCCTTGACCTTAGTTCAGGTTTGGCCCAGTGAAGTAAAAATGGGTAGAGACCAGAAACACTTACTCCCACCTTACATGGTCATAGAATCATATAATTGTTTAGGTTGCCAAAGACCCTTAAGGTCATTAAGTCCACCTGTAAATCTGTCACTGCCAAGTCCTCAAGGATCAGAAGAGCACAGCAATTCTTTCATCTCATCACCACATAGAAAACCAGTAGCCACTTTTTCTAGACCTTTTTTTCCTAACTATTCTTTTCAATTTTAAAAAAAAAGTTGCACACATGAACTGCAGTATGACAAACATGATCTTTCTTTGGTTTTGTGAAAGCTTGCAGACACACTGAGACCCCGAGGCTTCAGAAACAATAGGCTGGAAGCCAACAATTGCTGAGAGCCACGCCAGCTGGCTGGAGAGCACATTGCCAGCCACAGAGATGAGCCAAATGAGCCTTACTCATAGCCCATGGGAGTGTGTCCTGAACACCCACTACTGCAGCAATCCCACAGCATCTGCAACCCATCACCAACCCCCATCCTCCCACTTTCCAAGTAATAATTTTGTTTCCTAATGGTAATGGTAGCATTTGCCCCTAGTTTTGCATGTAGTCATAAAGTAATTATGTGTCACTAATTAGGCAGACAAAAGGAACTTGAGTTTGTAATTTCATAGAAAAGTAACTCTGAGAAGTGCCAGGGAATTTTAGGTGCCAGGACTGTCTCAGGGAGCAGGAATCCAGCTCTTTCCTCAACCATTTGCTGAACAAAGAGGCTTTGAGAATAGATCAAATGGACACAGTAAGGTCAAACGAGAGCTCACGCAAACTATGCTATTTCAGTGCTGAACTTTCAAACCTCAGCCTACTGACATGCTTCTAATTAATAGTGGAAACTAAGTTTGTATGGATGCAGCCATACAGCTTATTTAAATATATACTTCACATGGCAGCCAAATTAAGTATGACAGCTTGTTTACTATGGATTCCTGCCCTATGGGAGCTTTCAGACACAGTACTTTAAGGAAGAGAGCAAAGTAACAAGTCATGAAACAAATGGTAAATACTGGTATATTTAATGCTTATCATTCTGGTATGTAAAACTCACAAGTTTTACAGATTCACTGGCCATATTTTAGACACTACTATAAAAAAGTTAAGCAGGTAGATGGTGCCAAAAAATACAGTTATTCTAACAACCACCCTCTGTCTTATTAATGCCACTTGCCAATTAGCCACAGACAAGAACCTGGTGTCAAGTTCAATTCTACTACTTTGTATGTGCACCTTAGATTAACAACCTGTGTATTTTAAACACTGCACTATCTCCTTCCATTGTTAAAGGTTCCTTGAGCTTTTCTTTCTGAAAGTTGCAATTTAATTTCCCAAAATAATATTTAATTATTTTGTTAGGCAATTTACATAAATCTAAAGTAAATTAAATAAATGCTTTGCAAGAAAGCCTATAATAAAGAGTAAAGAGCAGCAGCACCAGGCTGCCCATGGTAACTCTAACAAGACAGACACTTTTAGTTTTCTAGGAATCTCTGCCAGCATGTAACAATGCATGGAAGACACTTTTCTAAACATACCTCTTGATCTGTGAAGATCTCAATGAAGTTCTGGAAGGAGAAGGACCCTGACTGAAGAATGAGCTCTCCTGTGTTTTCAAAGCACTGGCCAGTTAGAACAAGGAGCTTGTGCCTTGCAGCATCTGTGATCATTAAGCGCACCTAGAATGAAGAAAAGAAATACATCAATAATGGGAGTGACCATGTGTTTCAACAGTCCACTGAGAACACACACTTTATGTCTCTTAATTGACAACCAGTCTCTGGAACAGGACTCTCAAAACATTATGGAGTTATACAGCTGTTGACAAAAGACAAAGGGGAAAACTTGAAAAAAAGGAGGGGCAAGATGCAGTTAGAAAGAAGGTCTGAAGAATAAACCAAATTAATGACAGGAAAAAGCCAGCAAGGAGAAGAACAGGATACAACTTGAATGAAGAAATAATCATTTTAGCAACAAACTTATTCATAGTATAAATTTGAATTGTACGGATTTGAATTTATGGAATTATATCAGGACAGCCTTGGTAAACTATTTAAGAGCACGTGCTTGTTCCTTTACTTGGCCCTCACTACAGCTACTATTTGTTCTTGCTTACCACTCCCAAGGGGGAGATTTATGTGCATGCTAAGAGAAAGCCATATATTCTAAATTTAGGAATAAAACTAAACAAAACCTGTGTAAGATTCTATATTGTTGAGTAAATGCTTTGCCAATACTTCAAAAGTCTTACCGAACACTGAAATACCAATTCAGTTTATGGTAAGCTATGAATTTCAAGTGCACTAATTTCTCTATTAAGGAAGGATTAAATCAAACCAGAACAGTGATTTCAGAACAAGGCTATCCACATATTAAACTAATTGAGCAAATGAGCAGAGTCCATCTGGGACAGCTCCACATGATAATGCACCCAAGTTCCATCTCCATGGAGATGACACAATCAACTCAGCTCTCCTACTAAGATATTCTTTCCAAGGTTTATATTGATTGTTAAGCAATCAATTTTTCTAAATAACTCTTGTGAATGCCGGGAGGCTGAGCCAGGGAGGCTTATCTTGAATCTCTGCTGAACAACTCACGTTTCCAGTACAAGAAGAAAACACAGTATTTGTGTGGAGAGTATGTGTCTCAAAGAAGATCCCAACTCTACCATGTCTTCACTGTTATTTTATTAAAGAAATGACCCTGGTACTGAGCAGCAGAAAGTTCCTTTAATTAAACGTAGGACTAGTGCTGGCCTGACATTAATTGCACTAAATAATTACATATTCAGAAATATCATGGATGGATTTAACGTATCTATTTCTATTTCAGACAAAAATATAGATAAGTGCAAACATTTGTCTGATGTACATTACTCAAACCTTTGCTGTTTTCACTCTATTAAAATTGTATCAGAACTGGCTTAGTTTTCTTTTGTTGCTGCCAGCAGCGCTTATCAGTCTGACAACTTTTGTGTAAACTCATCAGGTTTTCCAACAGTAAAACTACTTCCTGACTTGTCAATCACTTATATTTGACTGCCATATAACTCCCCTTCAATTTTATTAATTGACAATAAAACACATTCTACAGAGTTAGCAAACTATGCCAGGAAAGTAAGTAAAGAAATATTTGCAGATTACAGATCATAATGTGTACACATAGAAGACCTTAAGAGACACATAAATTCTGTGTCTGGGTACAAATAAGGTTTTTTGAAGGATGACCAGAAATTTGTCTCCTGATTTCAAGACCACCTAATTTTAGAAGAAATACTGCAAGGTGATGATTCAGTTTAACCGCTTGTTAAAGTTCAAAACTTGTTGAAGGAAGTGCACAGCAAGATGCAGGCTCAGTCAAAACAGAGATTAAGATGGAGTGAGAACAGAGACCAGCACATCAGCAGATCAGTGGTTTCCCATGATATGGTACATATGATATGGTAGAGTCACAGGAACATTAAAGCAATTGAGTACTTCCTAAAAAGGAAGTAAATCAGGGTTTTCATCAGGGTTTTCATTGAGGTTTTCTTCAGGAATCTCTCTCCTTTTGGGGCTCTTTCTTATGGGAGGTGTTTGGCATTTGACAGGACATGACAGGAGCTTTGGGCATCATCATGTGTGAACTACCACCAGGTAAGGCTATTAACAGCCAGGTATATTGTATTTCTTTCTAATTTTTATTGTTTGTTTGCTTGTTTGGCTTGGTTTTCTTTCTTGTGTTGTTGTTTTACTTTGGTTTGTTTTTTGTTTCTTTGTGTGTTTTGTTTTTTTCCTGAGTGAATAGATTCCAGTTCCTCTTCTGGTGAAGTCAGAGCTTCATGGTATATCTCTGTCTCCCCAAGACTCACCCTGGACATCTCTGATATATGAAATCAAGATCTGTTTGCCATAGTGAACAGAGAATGTCTGCTCCAACCTCTGATTTAATTTGGCCACCTCTTTTTGATGGTGTCTTTCTGAATTGTGTCTATTCAGAGCCTTGCTTAGCCAGCCAAGTTAAATCTCATCTGCCTGACTGGGACCAGTTTGGCAGGATGAAAGCAAAGATCACCTCCCACAGTTTTGTGAGATGAAATTTACAGTAACATAGCCAAACATCTTCCAGAGCCAATGGAGTAAGCCCAGGGTTCAGAAATCATTAATGGGTGTCAGATCATGTTCTTCTATGTAGTCATCCATCAAAGGAATGACAAGCAACAGTAACAGAAATAGCATTTCCCAGCTTTTGGCAGTTTTTCGTCTCTTCCACCCCTCCACACATGCACACCCCTCCACACATTGATGGCTTTTTACTCAGAATGAATGCATAGAGTTGCTATCCTGGTGACCCCTTTGTCCTTACCAAGCACCTCTAATGGTTTGTAAGAGATTTTCACGCATTGTATTTTAGTAAGTTCCCATTGACTAAGGTGGCTTTTAAACTTCTGCAGGTTCAGAAACTTCGTTTGCTTTGGTGTCCTTTCTTCTGTTTGCGTTCAACATCATTTAACAATTGACAGCAGAATAGTTTTTTCACCAGTGACCACCAGCAGAACTGCTTTATCTCCCGAAAGAAATTAGACTGTGGCAGTGCTTCCCAGCACAGACCAGAAATGCAATTATCCCCATTATTTCAACCTTCTCACTAGCTAAATAAATAATTTTTTTCTTTGAGCTACACAATCAGTTCTTTGACTCTGCTGAGTTCATAAGGAATTGGCAGTCCTCTTATGGGTGCTCTCCAGGGTTCACTAATCATGTCACATGCTTTTTGAAAACAGAGAGATCAACCTAGAGTCACCACCATATAGCTGGTAATTCTCTCAGACCCAAATTTGTCAGTGGGCATGTTTAGACACTTTCTTCATATGTAAAATAGGCACCTAGAGCTACCAAACAATGGCAAAGCAAAAGAAAAGCTTAACCACTGCCTCCACTCCATCAAGAAGAGAATTTGATGCATCATGAGAAAAGGAACACTGGGATCAGAGGCATGTTTCTGTCCCATGCTTCTGACAAATTTTTAGGAGTCTGGGAAACCAGGGAAAATATCAAAGGATGGGTGACATTTTTCATTATATTTATTCCAAATGTACCCTTTAATTCGCAGTCGGGACCTGCTCTAATCATCTGCTAAGACTTTGAAAAATGGTATTTCAGTTTGTCAGCCTCTAAGCTGGCAGGCAGTGACAATGCTCCATAATCACCTCAGCTACATCTGCCTCAGTGCCCTCATCATGTCCACTTAGTAGAACTTTCATGACATGTTCAACAAAGTATTTCTTACTTACCTCAGTGCTAACTGCTTCATCTGAGGGATTGATGAGGACTACAGTTTCTAAGACATCACTTCTGTGGTGAAGAATCTTCTGACCTACAGGTGCAGAGAGGAAAAAAGAAAAATTAAATTCAACTGTTGCGGTATAGACCAGGATTTTCCAAGAGTTTGCTGTGTATCTCATTGTGTGACAGCCCTCTGGCTGACCTGTCTGAAGGACTACCCATAACTCACCTTGTTCTCACCGAGCTGGTGCAGGTAAGGGAGTAACCATCGCCAGCTGAGCATCTGGCCCTGACAAATCAAGTGAAAACTAGAACCCATGCTGCCAAAATGCTCCCTTCAGCCTTCCGCTGGTATTGATTAACACTGGGACACTGCAAAAAGTTCCCTATGGGGATGGTTAGACATTTGCCATGCTGCCCTACTTTATCTCACTCCTGCTTACAAAAGCTCTAGCAAGCAATGTCATGCAACAAGAGTGACAGGGCATATAAATAACATCTAGATCCTGAATTAGTGAAGTCTGGGCAAGTTTGGAGCAGCCTCACAGCCTACTGGCTTTCATACTTACTCTGTCTCTGTATTTAATAGTGATATTCATCTGACTGGGTGTGAATGCCAGAAAAACAAAATAGGACTGTTGAATTTCCCCAACCCCCCATGTTAATTGGCAAGTCCTTATCAGGGTCTCTTTCTGTGAGAATTGCAGTGAGACTAATTAGCACTGGATTATCATTCAGAAATCCAGACTGGTAATTAGTCCAAAAAACCAGAAGAGCCATCCCTTCTGAGCAAACTGCTTGGCGCAGTACTAATCAATTAAAATAATTAATTAGGCTAAAAAGGGAGTACAGGACACAGACCTATTTGCCAACTTAGAAAACCTCCCCTGTAAAGAGACGTAAATTAACAAGTCTGAGGACAGTCAGGCTGAGAGGAGGTCCACATGCCTGAGAGCATGGTGTGAGAGAAAGGGCAGCCAGCCATTCCCACAGCGTCCCTGGCTGGGGCAGGCTTGGTGCTGCCCTACCTGCCCCAGCAATGCCCTCCTCCTTCCTCACTGACCTGCCTTCCTGCCTTCCTCCTCTCCTTGCCCCCTGAGCTCCCACTGTGCTGTGTCTGTCACTGTTGCTCTGGGGAATCTCTACATTTATAAGCGTGCAAGCATACAACCAAATGATAAAGTGATGGAGAAGGAAAATAGTGTCCTCAAGTAAAATGTGAGATAGGGTTGTAATTTATTCTCTTGTGCGTGACAGTGCCTAGAAACTTAGGGATAAGTATCTACTTAGTTTGAAGAAACCTGGTTTTCTTAACATATATTCTTTCTGCTATGCTTCCTTGAAAGGATACAAATTATATATTACAAAAGGGGTAGATGGCAGGTCTCACTCCCTCTGCAACACTCAGTTCTGATATTACCCTTTACAATTCAACTTATTTTTAAAGTTTTGCTTCCTTGCCTTCGGAAATGCGCATATAAAGCTACAGTCAATGAAACATCCAGATGGTTCTGTCACCACAGACTCCTTCAGAAGATGCTCTGTGCTCTGATATTTTAGTTATTTGTCAGATTTCCCTTAAATTAAGAGATTAGGCGGTTTACTGAATCTTATCGTTAAGAAAATTAAAGGAACCCTTTAGCAGACACTGAAGTTTCTTGCTTAGTAGTTGGTGACACTGAGCACAAACTTTGCTTTAGGCTAGACTAAGCCTCATATATCATTAGACATGAACACATAAAACACTGGTAGAAAAGAAATGCAATTAGCCACGTGCAAAGTTAGACAAAAATGCATAGCTTTCATCCAGCTCAAAGCACACACTTTGGACTTAACTGAAGCTGCTCCAAATCTTGTGTCTGTGTATCTAGGAAGGATTTTACCTGAGGAGTCACAACTCCTGCTGACCAACACCAGTGGTGGTTACTTACATCCCACCTGACACCCTGCTCTAGTGCTTGTGTGGGTTCATGGGCCCTGAGACTGATCTCCAGGGGCAGACAAGTTGTCTGCACTGTGTGCATGGTGCCCGCTCAGACATGCATGAGTGACTGTCTCCCTCTTCAGCTCCTTGGGATAAACATGTTACTGACTACCACACAGGGTGGGGACCCGGCCCTGACAGGGTGTGAGCCACTATGAGGGCTCCCATCCCAGGAACATCTGGGAAGTTTGCAGCTATTTGCTGATGTCAGTAACATGGTCCCATGTCACTTGACAAATGGGAAAGACTTTGAAAAACTATTTGCAATTTTGTAAGAGTAATGCAGGCTTGCTGCCCAGATTGATATCCTGAGATGCTCAGCTGGAGTGAAGGAAAGTCTCCCTTGGGAATGGTTTTATCAGACAGAAATTAACTATTACAGTGTGGGAGCAGAAAGCAACAACAGCACATCATAAACTGGCAAGAGACTGTGACTTACTAAATTACAGACAGGAGTGGGAGAACCTGAGACTTGTGTACATCTGGAGTTGCTTCACTGGATTTTTGCAGCCTCTCTCTACACAAGACAGATCATTTCTGTGATTTGACAGAGGAAGAAAGGAAGAAATTTCCACATTGCATGGAAGTTGTTGAGTAGATGGATTTTACCTGCTTATAGTTTCTAGGAAGCAAGTCAAAGCCCCTTCTAAATATTTAATATATAAATATTATTTGTGTTTGGAAGAAATCCAAGTGTCTGTCTATCTTTTGACTTTATTAATTAGAGCTTCAAATTAAAAACTGATATGAGCAAAGAGTCTGGCAGCTGTTTGATTCAGAACAAGAACAGAAAGAAGTAAACAGCATGTGAAATTTGCTTAAAATTGCACTCATCAACCCAGTTTCTATGGCCATAGGATCCTTATGCCCCTCTACTCATCCAAATATCAATTGTGTGATTATTGAGATGGGGATGGTGTTAGTCACATACAGAACAGTTTTCTTAATTTACACAGTCAATTTTTTCAGGCCAATCAAGCAGCATGAACATGAAGGACACTTTTAACAGCAACTATATAAATTTGTGCAAACACAAAGTGCAAATGAAAAAAACAAGTCCTCATTAAACTTTTGTTTAACCAAGCATCACACTGACACACTTTTTCCTGGGCATGCCTGGGCAACCCAGCCCATGGATGTGCCTGCTATAACAGGCTACTCAATAGAGGAGTTTCCACCAGCTTCTCCTGTCACTCCAGGTAGAAATCAACATTCACTTACTCCCTGTCAATACAATTCCTGCACAAAGTAAACACAGAGGAAGCAGGCAAATCCTTCCTGTGGTCATTCTTGGCAGAAAGGGTGAAAGGACTATTCTCCCTGGAAGTATGCCTTCTTCCTGAAAATGGCAACCCGATCTGGCACTCAAACACATTTCTTTGGCAACTTTGAACACCTCTCATTTTTCATTGTAAAGAACTGCCAGAAGACATGACTGTGGCTGTGTTACGTCAGCCACCGTGCTGGGTGGCATTAACAGATGGCACAGCCTGCAAGGCTGGCATGGGGAACTTCCCACACACCATGGATGTGCAGTGACCTCTCTGCAGCTAGAAACCAGCAGTGCTCTGCACTTGTAAGGAGCTTCAATGCCCAGGTCCCCCCCACAGCTGCCCCTGGTCTTGTGGAGGAATTCCCAGACATTGAGGGGAGAAATTCTCCAAAATGAAACATAGAACATCAATCCCTAAAATTCTAAGGGAAGCTTAGCCTCTTGAAAGACAGTATTGGAGCTTGTCAGCCACTGTGCTGGGAAGCAATAACTGATGTTCAAGAATCATCTCAACTGCAATCTGTTTCAGATTTACCATGTCTGATGAAGGTTATTGGAAGGTTATCATATCCCTAGCAGTAATACATTTCAAGTAACTTCAAAGTGCTCACTATTTCAACTACTATTTTTGGTCTGGACTTCAAATTTGTCCTCCAAAACCAGACATATGAGCTTTGGGCTCTTTCTGATTGTTCTATACTATCAGCAGTACACTCAGAGTCTGGACAACTGAACATCTGGTGGTTGCTATGTCTTGTACTAACTGAACAAATCTATTTTTCCTTGTTTTCAAAGCTCAAGGGGTATAAATTGTCAAATAATACTTTAATTGTGACCAGCCTCAAATATCCTGCCTGCCTAGAGGCACTACCTTGCAACAATAATTACAGACCACAGAGAAAGAAAGAAGATAACCTTTTACAGCAGACTATCAATTATCTAAAGGAATCTTGCATAAATTATATGGAGCACTCCATCCTCTTCACCTTCTTTGTTGAGAAAAACATACAAGGCATGCTGAGCTTCCTGCTGAACTAAACTGCAAGCTGGAGAAATAGGTAAGTTTCCAGCACTGAGCAAGGTAGTGATTTTACAGAGTCACCAAAGCAAATTCTGATGCTATAAAACTCTAGAGTTCTGTATCTGCAAGTAAGAAGAAAATGATTTGCAGACCTGATGAAGAAATAGCTGTCTAATACCCAGGCACTAGACTACATGAACAGGACTTCAGAAAGCTGCTTACAGAAAGGTCTGAAAGCCCTGCAGGTGATGCCAGGGACTGTGAAGAGCAATCATTCAGTCTTGTAACTAGCTGACACAATGGGGCATGCATAACACAGGCATAACTTCATTTATGCCAGAGAAGATGGATTCACTGCCTCCAGGGCTCAATTCAACCCAATGGCTTCTTAAATTTAGGCTGTCATCAAGGAAGGTATAATAATTTTTTTTCCAGCTATAACTCCTATATATGTATGAATATCAGAATATTTTACACATTTCTAGGTGAAAATAAAATCCCACTAGGATGCCGTGCTGATGTGACAGCTGTGAACAAATCTAAAGAGTTAAAATTGCTGAGCCCTCTAATGGAGACAAAGATTTGGAAGAATGACACTAACTGCAATATGTGACTGTTTTCCTTGCCATCATTTAAGCCTGCTTGCTCTGGACATGATGGTAGGTTCAGATTCATAGCTAATGTTACATGCTTTTTATAGGGAATTATGTGCTGTCTCTGCAAAGTTAGGTTAATCGTTCTTGCATCTGATCAGCTGGAATACTGAACTGTGTTGTGACTATTCAGAAAGCATAAATCTCTAGTTTATTTTCTCCCTCTCCCCACATAAAAGGAATTGATGTTTGAATTTCATTTGGTTCAGCTGCAGCCTGGTGATGATAGTTAATCATTCTTCCTACCCACATCTGACTTGGAACAATTTATTAACTCCAAGTCCGGAGAAGCAATGTCCTGCACCCTCCTGTATTGTATTTTTTTCATTTTTTAACTCATATTTATTTAATGAAATAAAGCCTGTTGCATACAATTTCATTTTTGGTTTTGGGTAAGTCCTTATCTGTCAGATCTCATTTGAGCTTGGACCTCTAGATAATAATAGAGTCCTGCAAGAGGGAGGCTAGACAGAAGATGATTATGCAGTCTGAACAGTGACTGCAAGATTCAGCCTCCAGTTACTCTACTCAAACCCAATTAACCAATCCTTGCTCAGGACTCTTAGACAGCAGTGAGAGAATGCAAGTCGACCTGTTGGCACTAATTTTCATAGCTGGATTAATATTTTCTGCCTCAAACTTTAATCTCTAATACTTGCAGACTTATGAACTGAGCTGTGCTAGGAGCTGTTGCAAGAACTACAAGTGATTACAGGGACCTCACTGCTCTGTGACCATTCACCCTGAAACATTCTGAAATTAATCCAAGGCATTACATCACCTTTTTCACACCCTGTTGATCAACAGACTAATTGCATCATCTTTTCACACTATTTAAATATTGATTTCTTCCATGTCTGCCAGCTTTGTGTGACACCTAATCTTCTGTCAAAATTTATCAAGTAGAAGCAAACTGCCCTTTCACTCCCACCTGTTAGTGTTGGGCAAATTAATACTCTGAACTCTCATTTCTCACCTTTAGAAAATGGTATTTCTCACATAATTCTTGTATTTGACAACATCAGGACACTATGAAGGAGTTCTAAAGCATTAAAAATCAAAGACTACCCTGAAAAGTTGAAGCAAATAAGTCTGAGTGAAATAACAAGAAAAGTTTACATGTTATAAATTTTAATGTCTACTAAAACGGATTTATCTCCCAAAAGAGGGAAAACTGAACCAAGTAGCTTAGGGATTTCATTATTGACTTCACTGAGTCTCTGGACAGAAGCAAAATTTAAAACCAATTCTTCTGAAGACCTCAATAAAATCAGAGTCAAAAAACCCTCACTTGCTATTTATATGCTGAATTTGCAACAGTAGTGGAATCCGATGCCCAATAAATGGGTTCACCCTTGACTTTGCTTAAGAAAAAAATATAGCAAATAGTCAGTCAACAGTATCAAATTGTTCAATTAGCTGAGTGACACGTTATTGCTGTGGAGCACTGAAATTCACTACCAATGGGAAAAAAGACCAGCCTCTTAGTGAAATGAGTGGCCATCTTTGATTGTTGGAGTACTTCTTGGATTAGGAAATCAAACATTCCTGATCTATCCTGTGACAACCAATTATTCCTAATACATAAGATTTCATCTTTTTGAGGAAACCATGCAATATCCTAACCAGTTGTAGAGACAACAGAACCCTGGCAACAGTCTTTGCTTTTTCCTATGATGCCACAGCCCTGCACTGCTGTCTCTGAACTCTGTAATTCCTCTTCTTCCATTGACCTGTATAATGAACAATTCACATGACAAGTAAAGCTTAAATCCCAGTAGCCTTGTACACAAGTATTTAGCAGCACTGTGATTTCAGCAAGAGGATAGCAAGCATAGGATATAAATATGAGCTGGAACACCTGGAATTATGCTTTTCAAAAGGAACGTGCAGCTTTTTGATCCTACTCCAAGAAATTATCTTCTGTGATTACAGAAAGAGGAAAAAAAGGAGTGTTCAGAGAACAGAGAAGTTTAACATCAGGGCAGAAAGGGAATATAGTGTTTATTAGAGGGCTGTGCAATGTTCCTAGTCAAGAACTGCCTTAACCAACATCATGGCTGTAGTCAGCATAGCTTTCAGCAGACAACACCTCTTTCCAACAAGTGTCTGACATGGGCTTTCATCATGAATTCATTTAACTGAAGCCACTATCTCCCTCATGAATCACTTCTCCAGCCTTGAAAGACGCAGTTTCAGAGATGCTAGAGGACTGATCAATTCATAATTTGCCAAATTGGTTTGCCATTTGATCCTTTCTGTAGAATTATATAGCATTTTCCATTATTTTCAAGGCAACATACAGCACTTATTAATGCTCCAGATAATTAAGATTCAAGCTCCTCCTCCAAAATATTCACAGTTTCAGAGTGCCTTCCTGAAATTAATTGTGTTGTAGAATATTTCCACATCCTGGTTTTGTAAATATAACTCTATAGACACTGTGATCTCTAAACAACTACAATTTATTTTATCTTTAGAACAGATCTGATAAGTGTGACAGAATTTTAATCCCATAAAAAACATATAGGGAAACAATTTCCAAGGTCACATGGAAGCAGAAACATGAAGCTTTAGAAGCCACCTATTGTGTTGTAACCAGATAATCCTTTTGGCTCCACAACTACATCAAAATTTCGTGGTTTTGAGAATACTGAATATTTAAAAAGCTAAGATACGCATAATGGATTTTTTATTTAATGGACCCTGTTAGATACTTCCCAGAGCTGAAATTCTTCCATAAACTACTTCCCTGACAGTTAAGATATTGATATTATTTAACACTTACAATGTTATCACTGCAGACCTTAAAACCGTAACTTCAAACTGCATCAGAAAACAACATCCAGTGAAACTTTGCAATAAATTTGTCTGGGACTATCTAGACAAAAGCAAAGCAATTTCATCTTTTCCTCTTGCAGATTCTGCATGTCACAAAATTGAGGCAGGCAGGTAGGTAAATGTGAGATTCTCTCTAAGCATTTTTCTTGAGTTACATATCTCTAGATTACAGAAGTAATAATCTTAAGAAGCTCTTAAGAGCAAGATGGTAATTTACTGGCATATATACCATGGTCAGCTGTATATTTTTAGACTTTTTCCTTGTCTCTCATTAATCTCTCTCCTATCCTTAAATCTAAATTACATAGAAAATATCATTGCTCTAGGATGCACTGCAGAACTGGTCAGATGTATTTTTCAGCAGCACAGCACAGTGCCCTGGTACTGCATAGAAACTGGCAGCCAACACACACCGTGATGGGAGACTGCAGTAATGCAGAGCTGACTCATGAGTCCTGAAGGTCAGTAAAAGTCCTCAACTGAAACTGCATTTGGGAGAGTTACTAAGCAGGGAGAGAAAGAGAGGTGCGCAACATCAGACCTCTTCCACAACCCTCTCTGTCTAAAAAAAAGGAAAATTTCTTCTTTAACCTCTGGAAAACATCTTGGACATAGGAATTAAAATAATCCTGAGCAGAGCAAACCACTTCCTAGTATAATTTATTTAAAATAGTTACTGCAATGTGATATTTAACTTTGGTCAGCTGTTCAGAAAAGGTATCTTTCACATCTCGATTGTCAAATAGCCAAATAAAATCTCATTTAGGAAAAATGCTACTTCTTTCTCAATACCCCTATCTCATACTTCATGGTTTATTGAACACATAATATTTCATAATTCTAGGACTGGTTAGAAGCTTAAGTGTTCTTTTGTTATACCAAGTGACTGGTATATTCACATAACAGACAAAACTGTTTACTGGGCTGTTAAAGGTGCTATGCAGGCTTTTTGCACCAAACATGCTTGGCACTTTTTCCAAGGGCTGCTTTTTACAGGAAAAAACAAACCAAACCAACAAAACTAGTGGACTAATTTTAATTACTTCTTTAACCAAAATGTGATTATGCCAATCTCCATTAACTAGCTTAGCAATTACCTCAAATCCAAGTATACTCCATAGGAATATTTCCACTGAGGAATGGAAAAGGTTCTTTGATTATAAAGATCTGCTTTTGAAATCAAGATAGGAAACCAACAATTATGATTCTCCTTAATGGTATTTAACCAAGTAGCCAAGACCCTTCCTATATTTCAAAAGAATACTCAACCTCAGTTAAATTTATTTTATTTCCTTTCAAATGTTGCCATTACTAAAACCTTCTCTTTTTACATCCTTCCATTTTACTTCCCTGTGCTGCAGTGCCTGGCTGTACTGTTCTGCCCACAACATCCTGACTGCCAGGGGAGGGAAGCTTTTTCCTTTCCTCTGCAGCACTCTGCAGATGCTTCCTTGCACTTCACTGCAACTCCCACTTTCAGAAGGAAAACGGAGCACAGCAGCATCAGGGAAGCTATGACGTAAATTTCAAATGTGTTGCAAAGGGATAAATACTGAAATAAGAATTTCAGAAAAAAATTATTTCAGAAGTTTGCCTTTCCTCTTCCCAGACATCTCTATCTGAGTACATTTTTAGTCTTTTGCATCTCCTTAGGGAGAAGTATCTGAATTTTGATCACTTCAGAAGGTTTCTGTTAATGCTCCTAAATTGCTGCAGCCTTCTTACTAATGGGTTTTCATCACTATAGCAGCTGAAGCCAAACCCAGAGCCCCAATTAGAATCCTCTGGAGAATATTTCTGGGTCTTGGTATCATTACCTTACATGCAATTAAGTTTTAAGTTCATCTGCCATTCCTGTTGAAAATCTGACAAGTCAATACAACCCATAAGGGCTTCACACATAGGGAATCCATTCCTTCCCTAGAGCACATTTTCTTTGCCATGTATTTATTAAAATTTCTCAGTTTAGATACAATTTTTATTCTTCCTCCTAGTTCAAATCAGAGAGGATTTCCTCACCTTGACAGCCCATGAATAATGAATGACAGAGTCTGTTTGCAAGCACTGCAGCTGTTCCAGGAGCCTTGCACTGCAGATTAGGCACTTTACTTTGCAGAATTTTAAGATTACTTATGTTTGAATTTTCCTATGGTCTGGGAATCAGTATATTTTCTTGGGAAGAAGCTCCACAGTTAATAACCCACCCTTGATCCCTATACTGTATTGTTTATTATGTTCCAAAAAACCTCTACATTTTTTGTCAAAATATCTCCTTAAACATAATTTACCTAGTGGAGCTCTTTGAAGAGCCATTAATTTCTTCTTCCTCAAGTAACATCACAGCTTTATTGCTATTTCATGAACAAATCATAGCATCATCGCAGCTGTATTACAGTGGGAAAATTGTATTTTTTTATACTGGGGTTTATTTTTGTGCATTTTAGGAAACTGGCATTCTATTGAATGTAGCATTACTCTCAGCTAATTCACCAGCTGTGGATATTCCTGAGTCTCTGCAACCACTATAAAACATAACAAGATGCTCTGTTTGTAAGCCTTTAATGAGAACCAGGTATAAGCTTTTCCCCTGGCAACCACCTGGCTTCCCAGCTTCATAGCAAAACTTGCCTAAAGCTTTTATTCTGCTTTGCATATAAACAGTGTTGCTAATCAATTTCTGGATTAAATTCACTGTCCCTTTCTAGCAGCAAATGTGCTTTCCTGGTCTGAAAGAACAGAGCAACTGTTCCACCCCAAGGCAGAGACGAGAGAGAGCCTCTTAAAAACCTCCAAACCCCTTCCTCCACTGATTCTTTACTGGATGTGTGCAATTCTTCACTGTGATGGTTTTATACAAACTGCAAATGTAACATGAAATCAATTGCCTCTGTGTGCAATACCAAAAAATACTATTAATTATTGCTACATTTTACAGAGAAGAAAATGAGAAGGCACACCTGTTTCAGCACAAAGGGAACATTCTTCTGGGTTTCATTTCTGGAATTAAAACAAGCCATAAAGTAGTCCCTCCAGTCTTCGGCCTTTAATTTTTTGAATGATGTGTTTAAGTACAACTAATTGAACTACATTACAAAGCAGAAAAAGACAATAATATTCTCTAATTAGATTACCAAAAAACAGGGAGAGGCTTTTTGTTTATCAAAAACAAAAAGCCAGCATGTATCTTCAGGAAATACAAACCCATATTCAAACATTGCATTGAATGGGCAATGTCTTTTCATACCTAACCTCTAAAAATTTCACCAACCAATTACCCTTGCCAGTGGTTGAAACTGTAACAACAAAAAGCAGTGCATAAACAAGAAATAGTGATAGCCCTTTCCACTGATACAAGAAAAAAATAGCCACCAACAGAGGTCAGAGGACTTGGAAACCAGAAATCAATGAACCAGCAAGTGTAACAGCAAAAACTGGCCCTGTAAATAACATAGTGGAGTGACTCCAGAGGCCAGTCAAGCATCAGCTTGGATGTTTTTATTGCTTGACTGGCCCTGTATCCTCTCCCTAAACCAAATTCTCTATGGAAGTGTGAATGAGGAACAGACCCAGCTCTGAATACACCTATTTTAATCTTCAAATGTTTAACTTGTTAAATCTTTTTCTTGGGAAGAAGTAGATGGTCCCAGAAATAGCTCAGGCAGCCTCTGAGCTGAGGAGGAGATGACTACTGTTGCAGACCTTAATGGCAGGATCCTTTTTGTTTAAGCAGCCACAGCATCTACAGGAGGAAACAGAACTCACACCTGGTGAAACTGTTTACACCTGCATAGGCAAGAACTACTGTGGAGAACTTTGTCCTCTCTAACCTCATGCAGGTCCACCAAACTTCCAGAGAGACCATGACAATGCTCAGCACATATCAAAACTAGTAGAAAATGAAATGAAAAAAAGCAAACTCTCACTCTGTCACAGAAAGCAAAACATTTAATTAAATATGAGCTCTGCCTTAGGTTCTGTCTCTTGCAGCTAAGTCTTCTCACCTTTTACTAAATCTTCATTGTTATTTTGGAACCCCTAATCACCTTTTATGCCTCAAAACCACAAATATCTGAAAATAATTAACATCACCCAGTAGGAATAGTCATACAATTTTGGCCTGGTCCTTTGTGAAATTCTTGGAAACCTCTAGCATATTATGATTGCTTAAACTTTCAAGCTTTATTCTTCCATTTTTGTGCGTGCTTAACTCCTGTTAATGCCAATGAGAACTATGTGCATACAACAATGAAAGATTAAACTCTTTAATTGTCTAAAAGGTGCTATCAGCCCTGTGCTGCTTCAGTGAAAAAAAAAACCCCTCAAGGATATTGCAAATACTATGGGGAATTAATCTCATTACACACTACTAATAGCATTTGTGGCAGTGTTTGGTTCTTAGATCAACCATAGGTGACCACCTGGTGCCTGGTAGCTAGAAAGCTGCTTCCACAACACATGCACAGACCAGGCTCTTCTTGGGAGATTAATCTGTAAGCTGCTATGGCTCTAGTCTCCTTACACTTTCTCTCTCACTGAGAAGAACATGTGTTTTCATTTTCAGTTTGAATATTTTTAAGTGAAGGACAGAGCTTTGTGGAAAAAAGTGGGGTTTTTTAAAGAATGCAAAGATTTTTAGTTATGAATTAATATATTGTGATGCTTTCCAGGGCAAACTTCATGTAGGCTTGTCTTCTTGAGTTACCAAATGATTGCATTATCAGCTTCACCTAGTCCTTTCCAAAAGTAAAATTACTGCAGGGCTGATTTTAAGTACTCTCAGAACTATCAGTGAAAATAAAGATATCTGTAAAAGAGAAAATAGGATACTGAAAAGCACACGAGATGACACATTTATTTCAGCATTGTCTTGTCTGTAAGTATTATAGAAGATAAGTATTAAATTTACCAAGGTATTTTTAACTAGGTTTTCTTAGCGGATACTAATTAAATCAGCAGGGTCGTTCTGACTTAAAACAGCCAGTGACCTAGCACACAAATGAGTTTTACTGCAGATTTGAACAGAAAGGACACAGTCACTAAGCAACTGTTTGCAAGCACCAACTGAATAATTAAAGCTGGTTCCATCATACAGATGACACATCATGCTGTGAAAAAAAATTACCTCTGGCAGCTCCTGTTTCTGTATCTGAAACCTAGCAAACTTAGGGTTGAAGCACAAAGAATGGTGATCACCAACCTTTTAAACAAATTTCAGATCTCTAATCACATCTGACAATTGATACCAAGTAGCCTCCAGCAAAGGACTGCCAAGATGACACATTTCTAAGTGTCAAAATTGAAATCTATAAATGTATTTGAAGAGTATTTTTAATAGAGCTGATGTCATCTTACAGGCATACAGCAATTAAAATACAGTTCTTTCATTTCATGTGTTTTAAAAGATGTCTTGTATCCATATTCCACCTGAGGATTTCATAAGGACACTGAATTTAAGTGGTATCGCTTGAGCAATACAGAGTGGATACTGGAGATACAAAGGTTCTGTTTAAATCAGAGGAATTAGAACAGTTTTTGGGCCCTCTCCCCAGCAAGCTTCAGGCTTTGCCTTTGCCTCTGTGCACAGACTGCACCTGAAAATGTGCTTCTGGAGTTCTGAAGCCTGAAGCCTGTAGCCCCAAGAGTCATCCTGTTGAAATTATCCTAATGAAGTATCTGTCCTGATTAAAAAAAAAATTTAAAAATTTTGGAACACAAGAGCCAGAAAAAAGAACAGGTCTTGGGAGTTTCTTAAAGGACAAAATCCAGATAATGTTGAAAAATTGCTCAACTCTCACATAGTTGAGAATGAGACAAAGTGGTAAGTTCACTAGATAAATGACAGTTTTGTGGAAAACTTTAAAGTATAAATTATCTATCAATAATGAATAACTACATTAGGATTTATCAAAGTCTCAAAAATTCCTGCAGGCTTTCACCTCAAAAATTCTGCAGAACCTAAAGTGTCAAAAGTGAGAATTTTGTAGCATCTTTGGCAAGACTTTATGAGGATATTGAGAAGATTTAACAGTGTGGCCTTGGATAGACATGCACAAAAGCAGGTCCATTTCAACATACTTTGAAGGAGACCTCTAGAAAAAGCAATGGAAAAACTTCTTCCTGACTCCGATATGACGGTATACCATTGGGCATTTTCCAAGAACAGATGAATACATGATAAATAAAGGAAGTCATGTATAAAAGTAGCATTAGGGAAGTCAAGCACCGTACAAATTCAGAATGCATGTGCCTCAAGCTCTGTCTTACAGTGGAGAGTATGCACTAGGTCTGCACAGGTGGCAGGGCACAAGGAAAAATCATCTTGCCCAAAGGGTGAGATTGCACTGTGTTATCTGAGTATTCCATATTGCCTGCCTTTCTTAACCTAATGACCATTTCTGGAGAGCTCTTCTTCAAAGTACAGTCACTGCACAGGCTTTTATTCAGGTTTTGTTTTATCCCCAGCTGATACATAAAATTATTGCCATTCTGAGTTTCTAGCTCACACTCTACCACAGGATATCCCACTCCCAGGCTCCATATCCCACTCCCCTCACTTCTATGCAGTCCTATCTAGGCTGATGAAAACATCACCCAACCCAGATAACCTGTACCTTCATCATTTGCAAAAGAACTGGCACTGAAACAGCTGATTTTTAAACACCCACAAAATGTAAATCTCCAGTGATTATAAAAAGAGCCATTGGTTACAGTGGCTCCCCACATAAGCCTAGCCAGGTGGCTAAATCCCATATGCTGCTACTCAGTTTTTAACAGGTCACTGGGAAAAATTTAATTCATTTTTTATAAATGCTAAAGTTAAAAGTGAATATGACTGCTGGTAGGCATGGAGTAGGAGATGGTATATGTCCATAAAGAGGTTTATAAAGTTTTTCCACATAGCTAAAAAAAGATAAAATGAAAAACTATATGTATTTATCCTTTCACTAGGACTGCAGTGCTGGAAACATTCAGTGCTTATCCTAAAGCTGCTTGTATAGAGCCAGTTAAGAGGACAGAACCAGAAGAAGACCCATTTACGCATCTGCATGTCATGGGGATTTTAGAAACACAGTAAGATCACCCTTGATGACAGCAGGTACCACCCAGACAAGAGAGGTCTTTGGTACTGTCAGGATAGTTTACATCAGGAATTCACAGGGAGGTTGCACCCCCGTTTTGGGACCCATCCTCCGTGACGATCAGCAGATTCACTGAGGTGAATTTACTTCCCCTGCTGGGCCAGACCCATGCTTTCCAGTGCTTTAGGAAATTGCTAACAGGGTATGAATATATCAGATTTAGATTTCAAAACAGTGTCTCTGATTCCTTCCCTAGCATCCCTTAATTCACACTTTGATGGTCTCAGCAAGATTGCTGGATTTCCAACACATCTTCTTTGGCCTCTTTTCTCCAAATAATGTGAGAGACCGCCTGTGCTGTTGTTTTTAATTTAAGTGACAATGAAGCATGGAATATAGTCCAATCAAATTCTGAGCAAAAAATATTGTCTGGTATGACACCAATATTTGATTTGTTCATCAATAAAACCCTCGTATTGATATTTACAGCAGAGGGAAAGGTTCTTCTTTTATATGCCAAAGAATAAAAAAAAGTATGAAAGAATCTCCAGAAAACTGGCACACTTATTTGCAGACTGTCCTTGGACTGGTTGTTATGAAACAAAACCACATGTTCTTTGGCATAGCTCTCATTTTTTATAGATTTAATCTACTTGCTGTTTATGAGTATTAGATCTTGATCTGCAACTTCAAACAAATCCCTGTTGTTCACTGAGGTGAAACTTGGGGACTTATACTTTATATCATCAAGACTCAGCATGTTTGCTCTTATTTCAAAATATTTATAAAACATCCCATGCAACTTTCCTTTGAATTCCATTACTTGCTTTAATTTACTCAGGGATACTGAGAATTCAACTGGCATTGCCATATTTCATTTAATGCAATAAACTCTCACAAATATCTTGTAATATTCAACTGAGTCAGAGGAGAGTTCTTAAAACATTAAGAGTTCATTTATATCTTCAGAGCCTATGTCAGTTTTCAAGTCACATGAATTGTATGTGCACACCAAGTGCATGGAAAGGATATATTCATGAGCAAAAAATCAGTTAGTAGGTCTGACCTTACATTCTGATTACACTGATACAGTTCTCTTTTCCCTCATTTGACTTCTGTGTTTTAACATTCCTGTGTATTAACATATCTATTAGATGGTGCTTCACTCTCATTTTCTCTGAATGTTGATCCATACCAACATTATTATGCTCACATTTTTCCTACCCATTTCAAGTATCTGGGTACTATCTACTGCACTATTATCAGATTTATTGTATATGACATTCTCCATCCATATGCATACTTACAGTTTCTAAAGTGCCCTTCTTTCTGTTATTTTCATCTCCAAGAAAAACATTTATTTCTTATCTCACCACCAGATAATATACTAAACAATAGGCTCATTTAAATTTAAATTACAGATTGCCATACATCTCCACAGTTTGTGTGGCAGTAAATTCTAAAACCTCCTAAAACACAAAAGATCTTAATTCTAGCTCTGAGTAACTTAATTCCAGTGTTTGAATCTTTCCCGTTCATAAACCCAAGATGTGAACACCGGTCACACAAATTGTACTACTGAAGTGCAGTCTGATGGCTTGCAAGGATCTGTCTTGATCTGGCCAAATCCACTACTGGAAACATGCAGCTCCTGGTGGCTTGGAAGGAAACAGGAAAGCAGCAAGAAACCAGATCTCCTGGGCAGGTTTGGCTCTCTGACCTTTTGATGAGGATGAGGTATCCTATCCCACTTCACACCATGGCATTTTATCTCCTTTGCACCACCAGCATCACAAAATGTTGAATATGTTTGTGCTGATTAATAACAAAACTGCCCTAATTTTTTCACTTATTCATTTCACTTCTTGATCCTTGCCTTCTTTCTGTCCAAATCATAATTTTCATGGACAAGAACTCACACGAGAGGTAAGTGAACTGACACAAGCATGCAATATAAACAAGTAACACAAAAGCAGCATGAGCTGCCCAGGAGCCCAGCATGCATTAGGTAAAAGCTTTTAAATGGAATTAATTTTTTATACCATTTCAATTTAGAAATTGTGGGGGCAACAAAAAGGAGGTAAGATTTTACATGTTTGCTTGTATCTGAAAAATCCTGCACATTTTATCAAAATGTGAATTCTATTGAAAGGGCATTTTCAAATAAAATTAGTTTAGCTAAAACCTTTGAGCAGCTTTGCAATCTTCATATTCAGTAGCAAAGGTCAAAATTACACTTTTGGTTTCCTTCAAGTGTGTCTTCCAGCTCACTCTCCGAGCTCCTGGGAGCACTTGCTTGCTTTATTCCTGACAAAACCCCTCCAGACCACAAGGACAGGGGGCTAATCCCAGTGTGTGCCACATTTACATTTGGAGTGAGTCTCACAGCTGCAGCTGCTGGCCTATCGTTTCTGTCATTATTTGCATTTCAAACAAAATCAATGGAAGCAATGAACTCCAAAACAACCTGAAGGTCTAGAGATAAAACTAATGCCTTTTTTATTCTGAATCAGCTTCTGGAATACTAAAAGACTGAAAACTTGGTAAGACTGCACAGTCCCTAATACTGAGTACCACATCAGGTGAGACCAACAGTACTTATCTGTCAAAAACTGTAATTTAAAAACTCCTACAGCTGGTGGTAACCTAGTTTTTAACAGGTAATCACCTATGTGATTAAAGCCTATCTTAAATACTTTATGATTCCAAAAATAGTATAATAGAAGAGAAATTGAGGCTAACTAACACTTTCCATTTTCTTCCCCCAATACCTTATACTGCTCTATGTTTCACATGCTATAAAAGTCTGCATTTCCTGCCTGGAAGTTCGATTTGCCGTTCCCAGACTAATATCTAGCTCAGCCCTACTGCCATATCCTTTAGTCATTTCTCACTTGCATCGATCCACAATCTGAAAACTTGCTTAGGAGTCTAGTGTCAGATATAATGGAGAAACTGCAGGCAGATATAAATCCAGGTTCTGCAGGGAAGTGGAAAAGGCAGGAAAGTCAGAGACAATACCCCATAACAGTCTCAAGTCTCTAACATTAATCTTGTTCATTCTCCCCTACTTCCAAGCAGCACTGTTATACATGCCCTGCTGTACCTCCAAATGATATATATCATGTCCAAATACTAAATAACATTTCTGACAAAAATCTGGAAACCTACAACTATTCCCTGGTGAGCAGGGCAGTGAGGGAGCCCTGGGATTTGGATTGGCCACAGTGATCCTGTGGGTATGACATCAGACTTCTAAAGGTGATGGCTGGGACACTAATAGCAAGAGTACTCTGTTTCTTAATGGACCTCTGGGTTCTTCAGGCCTCCCTTAGTACAAATAGTTCAGCATTAGTCCTTCCCTTGACTCCTTCCCCTTTTTTCCCCCCTCTTCAGAGCTGACATAGTGCTAGATAAATAATCTTTGCAGAAAGTGGCAGTACCAAGGTTACTATTTTATCTTCCAGTCCTTGATAGTGAAAGTTCAAAGGATTGCTAGATCCTGCAGGGACTCATCTCTTCAAAGATGTCTTACAAAGATGTCTAGATGCACATGGAAGTGTGTTGACTCAGTAAGACACAAAATCAAGGTTCTGTCTACAGAGCGTCTCTTGATATCTTGCAGAAAGTTTGTGTGCCACAAATTAATTCCTATCCATGTCGTTTAATGAGTGTTTAGGTAATCTTTACATTTTATAACTTCCTATGCGACTGGATCTTTGTTCCAGTTGTAGCTGTTGTACATGATTTGCAATAAAAAATAACAGAAGTACTACAGAAGATAAGATTATAGAATCATAGAATGGTTTGGGTTGGTTAACCAAGTTAATTCTGACTTGGTTCTTGGTCTAATATTGTGAATTCAGATATAAATTATTTATCCTCTCTTATGTACTCCTATATCCCATTGCAAGTTACATAGAAATTGCCCCCATGCAATGGCACAGATTCCATCTCATGCAAATTGGCACAGCAACAGTAGGTTCACATCTTATGTTTAGCCTGCACTTAGCAAGAGGCCCAAAAAAATTCTGCTTGAGAGCACCCTTATCAACTAAACAGCCCCGATGAACTGAGTTCTACAACCTATGCGTACAGTGGTGATCCCAGCATAGACTCTCTGGTTTTATTATCAGATGGATTAAGAGCTGTTTGGAACAGTTGAAAGAAGAAACAGTATTTCAGTAGAATGCTTAAAGCCAAGTTAAATTAAAGGCCTAGGTCTAATTCTACTAATTTAGGTCCAGGCACCTGTAAATGTGTATGTCCTTTTTAACCATCTCATTTAAACTCTTCTCAACAAAATCAGATTAAGAAGACAGACTGGAAGACAGAGGGAAAGTTTAAAAAACAGCACTCTTAAAAGTACTATTTTTTACATCTCTGTAAAAAGACCCAAACATGAAAACACAAGCAAACGTTTACATCTTTGAAGGATGGGATCAAGCCAAATTTCTATGATCATGAAATGAGTCACCTGAGTAAGAAGTTTAGAAGTAGACCCAAACACGTAGTAGCAGAGCTTTACTAAAGTGATAGGTACAATTTTTATAATAAAAATAATAAATACTAATAAATAAAATATTCTGCTACAACCATATAGTAGCAGAGCTTTACTAAAGGGATAGGTACAATTTTTATAATAAAAATAATAAATAAAATAATAATAAATATTAATAAATAAAATATTCTGCTACAACCATGTAGTAGCAGAACTTTACTAAAGTGATAGGTACAATTTGGGTAATGAAGTAATTATAAAAATTTCAGAAGAAAATCTCTTGATTTCATACCTATTCATCCCATGTACTAGCTTTTTATTGTGTCTTAAGATAATGTTAAATAAACTCTTATAGATTATTTCTCCAAGTGTTTGTGCAAAACAGAACCCAGATTTGCACCCTTCCACAAATGCTACCTTTAGTTTGTACTCCCTTCTGCTGTTGAAGACAAATCCAATCATATCAGATACTTATCCAGTGACAACTTAAGGATAAATGAAAGATGAAAAGGAAAGTTATTTGGCTTCCCTCTCTTACCTCCTAGCATGTCTGATTTTATTCATGCCTGTCTTTTGTGATCTCCTTTTGTACCACACAGAGCTTATCAACTGACACAAAAATAAATGCGTAACAAATATTTTACAAGACCAGACAAAGGGATTTGCTAAATATAAAGAAGCTGCCTGGTCAGACTTCTACTCTTATCCCTAAGGGTAAATACTGTTGCTTCTTACATCTCTCAAGTTTTTGCAATACCATCTCAAAGGCTGCTGGCAACCAGTGATTAGTCTAGTTCTCAGACACCTTGAGGGTCAATAGAGAAAAAAAGGCAACAGGTCCTACAGATTACCCTAAAATCAGCTTGTGAAACTGGAATGCTGTAATGGATGGCTATAAACACTTCAGGAGGGATAGGCAAGGAAGGAAAGGCTTTTGGGTAGCCCTGCAAGTTAGGAAGTGTTTTGATTATCTTGAGCTTAATGATGGTCACAATAGGGTTCCATAGTGTCTATGGGTAAGAATCAGGGGGAAAGCCAACACAGCAGATATCCTGGTGCAAGTCTGTTATAGACCCCCAGCCAGGATTAAAAAGCAGCTGGGACAACCACTGAGCATTGTTCTTGTGGGGAACATCAAATTAATGGATTTCTACTGGAAATGCAACACAACAGAGACGAAACAGCCTAGGAGGTTCCTGGAGGGTGTGGAAGATAATGTCCTGGAACATTGTGAGGGAGCCAACCAGGGAATGTGCCCCAAGGAAAGGTGCTTGTCTAACTCGATCCCCTGTGACAAAGCGTCCCACCTAGTGGATGGGGGAAAGGCCATGGATGCTGTCTACCTGGACTTCAGCAAATCTTCTGACACCATTTCCAACAGATTTCTTCAGGAGAAACTGTCTGCTTGTGGCTTGGATGGGTTGCTGGGTAAAGAACCAATTGCATGGCCAGGCCCGAAGAGCGGTGGTGCATGGAGTTACCTCCAGCTGGTGGCTGGTCACCAGGGCTGTACCCAGGGCTCAGTACTGGGACCAGTCCTGTTTAGCATCTTTATAACTGATCTGGATGAGGGAATTGAGTATGCCCACAGCCAGTTGGTGGATGTTACCAGGTTGGATAGGAGTTTTGCTCCACTGGAGGCTCTGAAAGCTCTACAAAGACATTTGGACAGTCTGGATTGATGTGCTGAGGCCAGCAGTGTGAAGTTCAACAGGACAAATTTCCAGGTAATCCCTTTCAGTCACAACAACTCCAGGAAGCACTACAGGGTGGGGCAGAATGACAGGAAAAGGACCTGGGGGTGCTGGTGACAGCAGCTGAACATGAGCCAGGGTGTGCCCAGGTGGCCAAGAAGGCCAATGGCATCCTGGCCTGTACCAGCAGGAGCAGGGCAGGGATTGTCGCCCTGTACTGAGCACAGGTGGGGCCACACCTCAAATCCTATGTTCATATCTGGCCCCTTCATGGTAAGAAAGATACTGAGTCCCTGGAGCAGCTCCAGAGAAGGGCGACAGAGCTGGCAAAGGGTTTGTAGCTCAAGTCTGATGAGAAGTAGCTGAGTTTCTTACATTGTTATATCATGTTCACTCAGTATCATATTTCTGCATGATTCCCCTAAAAAAATCCTGGCAACCCATCTCTGCTTTCTGTGTGGGGCAGGAACAAGTATAAGACAACACCTGGATTCATGGCAACACACGTGAAGTGGTCTAGCAAAGGAAATAAACAGAATGGATATAAACTTAATATAATTTCCTAACAAAAAAATTTGTTTTCTTTTATTTCCTCCTGGGATCTGGCTATATTTCTAATCAGCATCCATCAGACATTCTAAGATCATTTGTAGTGTACCTGTCAAAGCTAGATCATAACCATATCATGGGAATGGCCCAAGAGTTCAGACACAAGTCATTTTCAGGGTTTTTATTTGTAAGCTTGTTCTGAGTGTTTTACCATTTGACTACCGTAATTTGCTTCCCTTAAGAAAACAATATGGGAGGTTAAAAGTCTAATTTTGAAATGCAAAATTAAAAGTTCACAAAAACACTGGTTTTCAGCTATACTTCTAATGTTCAAATTGTTTTTGTTTCTTCTATAAATGCAATAAAAAATGAAGTCTCATTTAAAATGAAGTCTCTCTCAGTTTAAAATTTTCCTGTGAATCATCTAGTTCTGGCCTTCACCATAACCCAGTGGTCTTCATGACAATTATGTATTTCTTGTGCTGATGGGCTTGGAGTCTAACTAGATGGGAAACCCACAAAAGATGTGGAGTAACATAAAACACATATGAGCAAGCCCAAGCAAGTGTGACAAAGGGAACAAGGGCTTCCAACAGGTCAAACCAGGGGCTCTTTGACTCCCTGACCCACGCTCCAGAACAAGGGCACACCTGGATGCTCCGTGGGAGAAGCTCTTGTCTATGCCTTCATCTCTGTTAGTGTGCACTACACTGTGCTCCCTACAACCACAGGGGCCACATAACGTGGCAGTGTGGCAGCAGCAGAATTACGTTTAGATAGAATGGCTTGCAGCAGCCCTGGCTAGTCATATTTGATAATACAATCTACATACAATCTGACTATACCAGTTCCTCTGATATTAATGAGAATTTTCTCAGCTTTCTTTCTACAGAAACTCAGAATGGAAATCTGTTAATAAAAGGCACAAAGGCATGGCTTCCCATCTCCTATGTTTCATTAAAGAGGAAGAAAATTTAATACTAAAATAATTTTTCACATGGGTCTTGTGTCAACTTTGGCCCCTCTATCATTTATGCAGATTATACATACACAAATAACCTGCTAACTGTTCATGCAGACTAAGCATTCCTGTGTACATATGGTCTCCCACTTGGGGACTGATTCCATATTTGTGCATTTTATTACTTTGTTAACAAATGCAGATATCTTTGTAATTAAACGGACTATTTAATGTTCTGAAGTATGCGACCATGTCAAGATTAGCTGCAATTTATTTCCACTCATCAGGTACCTACTGTAGAAGGGAGCTGTTAACAAAGGAATGAGATAACAAAAAAAACCCAAATCCAACTATAAAGAAACACAATAATGATGAATCTCTCTTTATCCTCATATATTTATTTTTTTCTGATGACTGATCTGAACAGGTTGTCTGAGTAGTAAAATGCCACTCACCTGGTAAAATCAAAGGTTTAAGCTTTGCAAGAATTTTCCTTCAGTACTGGTTAACCTCAAATTAATGTTTGAAGATGACATGTAACATGAAGTATATAATGCACTTTTTTGTTTTGTTTTTGGGAACACAAAATTTGTTTCCAAGTCTGAATTTCAGCATAGACTATTAATAAGAATTGTCTCCAGGGGAAAAATATATTACTTTGGAGATAGCAAGATTTCCTTTGGGCTGATATAAGAAAATAAAGGCCTTTTTAAAAGTCTAGATGAAATTTTTTAACTGGATTTAAAAAAGGAAAAAAAGAAGTAAAATTAAGGCAATACTAGTTACACTGCACTTTGATATAATCAGTAAAACATTTTTGCTAGTAATAAATAAACCCCATTCAGCAAGCCTTTGAGTAAAACCAAGGAAAAGAATATTTCCTCTAGTCACCCAAATCACCTGCTTCTCCTTCTTTCAGCCAGCAATACAGCCATTCTCTTCTAGGGCTGGCTGCAGGGTGGATGGATGTACCAAATCCAGCACTTTGGGATGGTCTTGTTTCCAAAGCCATCACAAAACAAAGTTGTACGAGAAACAAATCCAACCCTTTTTTGCAACATCCAGGATGATTCTGGAGCTCTTTTCTTGCAGCCTTACCTTGATGATTTTCAATCAGAAAATGCAGAAAAGTAGACAGCAAACTTGGCTCTCAATTTAATACCTGTGTCTACTTTGGCTTCTGTGCTCTGTACTTACAACTGAGAGAGCAAGAAAGCAGCTGGTAGCTGTGAAAACCAAGAGGGTCTCTGGCCATCCCCATCTTAGGGGGTTGGCCGTTCTCATTCAACACTTGAGCCTGCCAGAAGGTATGAGCAAGTACCACAAGAGGTCTGAGCAGACCACAGCTCCAGCCCCATGGATTAGTGCCTGAGTGCATTTTGATGGAAAGAGCACACTAACGGGCAGAAAATTAAGGAAAAAATGAGAATAAATGCCTCCCTCCCTCTTCAAGGCTTCTTCCAGCAGCAGCCACAAAAACTGGACATAATTAAACCTTAAGGAAGTGAAGGACATTCTTTCAGCCCATGCAGAAGTGAATGACATGACAGTAAATTTCAGCCATTTCATTCTTTTTTAGCCAGGGGGGAACATCCAGAGATAGCACAGAAGGTGAGTAAAAGCCATCTAGTCTGTCTGTTTACCACTGATCTCCCCCTTGATATATTCCTGTCCCTGCTCCTCCCCTGAGAACTGCTGTCACATCACTCCCTCGCTGCCTGAGAGGATGGTGTCTGCAGCCTGAGAGGCTGTGCTAGAGCTGACCTATTCATTGTCTGGCAGACAACACTCTCACAGGCAATTCCATTAGCAATATCCATCTCAATGACAAAGTACATCTTTTATGTGTCTGGTTTCCAACCACATATATCTAAGTGTTATTCTGGGTCCCTTTTTTTGACATTGGAAATCACTGACATAGTGCAAGTTGTGTTTATTGCCCTCTTTCTTTCAAGCTTCTCATTGACAGAAGTTTTCCTTTAAAAAATGTTCCATATGCTTTGGTGGTAAGGACACTGCTCTGGCTGGACTAAGAGAACTAATAACAATGAGCTTTCCACATAAGGCCCACAAAAAATAAAATTATCTTTGAAATGTGAAGCTGCATTTCAAAAACATTAATATTTCAAAATTAGGTTAAGAATATTGGGAAAGGACCCTTGTATGTTATTTGAACTCTGCACTTAACTTCACATTATTATTCTTGTTTAAATGAAAAAAGTAATCCAGTGAAAATTAAATGAACAATTTTCATGTGAAGGCCTCTGGGCATTACAAAGATTCACAGCATAAGTGTCATGCTCCTTCATAATAAATTAATCTGAGTAAGGTACAAAATATCTACTGCCTTTATAACTGAAAAAACATTTTGCATCACCAGTTTCTGGAGCAAACTGACAACCAATTTTTTCCTTAAATACACAGCCACGGGTTACATGTTCCAGCATCTTCCAGTGGCAGCATCCATCCTCCTATACTTTGGCAGGCAAAATAACCCTGATTAAATTAATTTAGTGTCTTTAACTACTGTCGAGCTCATTAGCAACCCTCTAACATTGTATGTTCTGAAGATATATGCTTAAGTGCAGTAATTTTAGGTATTGGTTCATTAGCAAGTATGATCAACATGGGTTATCAAAAACATTTTTCATGCATAACAAATAGAGCAAATTGCTAAAACAATAAAAGAAATATCTATGATCTACAGCAGGTTCATCTACATGATGTAATAATTTGTTAACGTAATTAGAAGCAGATTTATAATAACTTAATTTTCCATCTTCTTTAGTCTACAGGAGACCAAGGATACTGCCCTGCTTTCTGCAGAAAGTTTGTGCCCTGGCTGGCAAAATGTCAGGTGAAATTAAGACTGTGCAATGAAGAAAGTGTTCTTTTAGATGTGATAGACACTCTTTAGAAATCTTGCTGATTGCACACAGGCTGTGTAATTATGGGCACTTGTGAACTGTACTTCATTACAATGACAAAGTGTTGGCACTGGTGAGACATGTAACCCTCCCAGTATTAAATGAACACAATTCAAGTACTCTTTTAGAATCACCATAATAATTCGAAAAAAACCAACACAGGCCCATGCTTAAGAAACATGGTAACATCTTAGTTGCACTTTTCCCCCCAAAGATTAAAACAGGCAGTATTTTTTCCTCCTTCTTGGGCAATAGAAATCTCACGATTTTTAATTTTTTCTCTTGACTAAAGAAATGTAAATGTTGCCATCAGATTTCCACTGGAAGCTTCTGTTCTTGTGTATTATTGGCAGAGGTGCAATATTTTCATCTTTTCCATATGAACCACGATACATCTTAAGTTTGGCACACTTTAATTTCAAAGGGAATTACACTAAAAGGAGAACTATTACTAGATGTCAATGAATGGACCTATGACTGATGATAGTTCTAAGTTGTAGTGATGCATAAGTATTCTTTCTTAGCTTAAGACAAAAGCACTTACCTATGCAGAAGAGAAATAAACAATGGAAGGGTTGACACTGCCTTCATTGGGATCAAGTGCAAATTTCTGACTGATTTCCAAAAGGAAAAATTTCACACATGAGACTTGTTAAAAATTCAGTTTATATTTGAAGGCTCCAGCAAAGAAAAGAGATATTCATCAATGCTGTACTAGTCATATCTGATGTATCTGCCAGTTTGAGCATACTTTTTAACGTTCTGATTATGATCTTTACTGTATTTTTCGGAGTGGCTACACTTACACAAAGTTACATTACTGTGTAGTTCATAACTCATTAAATAGAGAAATGCAAATTTAAAACCAGAAACATTTCTACTATACAGTATTACAAACATACATTTAATAAAGCCATACATAAGGAAAATGCACAAAAGTTTAAGTCTTTCACTTTGACATTTTCTGCTAAAAAGTTCTGATTTATAGCTTCTGTTTCAAGACCTTTGTGAATGTTCATAAATGAGCAGAATATGCATATTGTTCTAACATGTTCCCAAGAGGGGAAATTGCTTTCCTTGCAGAAAACACTAAAATTAATTTGAGAAGAAAAATCATGAAAAGAGAATGAACAATTACCTGGTCATGCAAGCTCTCCTCATTTGGCGTTTATTGTATGGCCTCTGTAAACCCAGCCACTCACATAAGTGTTTAGAACACTAGACTATGCCACACTCACCTTTCACATGAAATTTGGATAATCAGAATTTATTTAATGGAATTATGTAGAAACTTCTTCCCACCACAGTGCTTGCAAATTACTCTACAGCTACATATATTTACATTTGGGCTTGATAATTTTTAGCCAATGCCTTGATCCATTTGACAACCTCTCACTATGCTCTGCAGTGCTGCAAGGAAAGGGCAGCAGTCCCCAAACCCAACTCCCTCTATCAAACCTATGTATCAGAGAAGAATAGCAAAGCAGAGAAATGCAGATGAAACTAGAGAGAATACATGGTCAGTCAGTGTTAATCCTTTTTAATATTCTACTTCCCACCAGAGAGCCTTTAATTGTTTCTTAAATGGCTCTAGGGCCTCTGAATGAGCAAACCTGTCCAACAGAGCAGACATTTCTTTGAAAAAAATTCTCTGTAATAAATATTGATCTATCACAACCATAGATAATTCTGGAGTCACGGCAATCTCTTCTTGCCTAATTAAACTGTGCTAATATGAAAATGCGGGCCAGGCCCATAAGGTACAACAGATCTGAGGGAGTGTGGAAATGCCTGGAAGTTGCAAGCTCTGGGCAGAGAGGCAGAAAGGCACAGGAACTGTGCCTGCATGCTAATGAACTCCACCAGATCATAATCCATACAGAAGCAATTTAAATTCCATTCCACATCCTCAGCCTTAAATTCTCCTAATTAACCCGCAGCCATGAGATAAGCAGCCATGCAGAGTGGGGGGGCTGGCTCAACAGAGGTGACAAAAGGCAAAAGGCTACTCCTTGCCACTTCTCCTTCCTCGGGATTTGAAGGTTGTGTCAATCATTAAGCCAAACTCAGAGGGTTAATCAAAATGTCATTCACTTAATTTCCCCATGACATTTTAACTTTTACCTTTATAAGCATTCCTGGATTTAGACCTGGCAAAAATGTTTAAGCAATCACAAAACACACACCTCCACAACCACGTGGCAGCACTTAAAAGCATTTCACTCCCATTTGACAAGAAGCTTTGTTAAAGATGGCAAGCAGTATTTCACCAGCTTGGCTTACAGTTTTTGTAGAGACACTCAGCTTCCTACAGAGGTTTAAGTCTAATAGAAGTCAATTTATTTCCAGCTCCAGCACCATGCAGACTGGCAAGGATACCATAGAAGAGAAGTGCTATACTTTATTTTGGGTGGTGTCACAGCAACCCAGCAGTGTTGCGTTGTTACTACATGTAGAAACCTAATACAAAACAAAGTTCCCACAGCCATTTCCCCCAAACTCTCTATAGATGAGATCTACAAACTGCAGTTCTTCACAAGCATTCCTAGGATCTACAGACTGCAATTCTTCAACAGCAGTCCAATACTGCCTTAACATCTAACAGGGTAGATCCAGAGAGACCTGTCTGTTTTCAATAAAATTCCTCATAATTTACACTCATTCAAAAGCAGAATTTGTCAAAGTGTTTTTTAGTAAACACAATAAGACAAACTGCCATATTTGGTTTTGGGCATTTTCTGGGGTTTTTTGGGTTTTTTTTTGGTTTTTTTTTTTTTAAAGTTGGCTTTGTTTGTTTGGTTGGTTGGGTTGTGGTTTTGTTTTTTTTTTTTAAATGAGTGGTAACAAAGAGCTGCTTTCAGTAAGCATTGAGACCCCTGCTACTCCACCGCAATTTAATGAGATTAAAAGTATTTGATTGTCCATTCACCAGTATTTGCATATATGAAAAGATTTTGCCCATGCAAATGTATCCAGGTGTTGTTTAATAAAAAGGTTCTCATTAACTCTTTTTTTAATACAACTCAGAAATCTGAAAGAGTTACACAATTTCACAAATGGCTAATCTCAGCTTTCCATCTCTATTACTGTTATTTTCAAATCAATTTGAGTCATCCCTTTAGTGTTTACATTTAACATCTGGATAGTATCTTACTAGCTTTCTTGAAGAGAGTTGGTGTCCTCATTTTGAATTTTAATGAAGACCACACTGCATAAATCACTGACATTAGATTCCCTACTGGTACACTTGGCCTTGATGGGAAAGAATTAAAAGCCATTACATTACTGCAATTGAATCATCCAAACCATGGGACATCCACAGCACCTGAGTATGACTGCCACAGTCAGTCTTTACATAGTTCAGGGGCAAAATTAAGAAGAAAACTTCAGGTCTCTTGACTTATGATGCAGCTCTATTTATGATTTATGATTTGAGATATATGCGCTCTACAGTCACTTAGAAAGCTGTGATTTTCTTTCCATCTCTGAGAAAGGAAAAATGCCACACTGGGACTTAACTTGTATGAACAATTACAAGTATTTTTAGATGGACAATACTGATTTGCTTTGTCAAACTACTTGCTACTGTACTCCTATACTCCTAACAGAAAGTCATAGTACAGACTGAGACAGGGAAAAAAACCTGAGATATACTAAACTTGACAAGTGAGTCAGGCTCTACTTGCTTAGGTCTCAGGTCTTTTATTCCACGCTGCGCTCTGAGAGAGAAAGGCACTATTCCAGGTCTTACAGTGGTTTATACTGCAGCTTCCAAACAGGAGACACTCAGGCCTCCTGGAGATACCCAGAAAATGCAGAGAGTACATGATCTGTCAGGCTGATTTTCATCTAGAGACATGTTAATTTGTGCACAAATCTAGCTGTATGTAATGATCTTGCTTTTTTCCCTACTAGCTCTGCAGAGTTAATATTAAGGCTTTTCATAAAATGATGACTATCTGTGGTCTTCAACCTGAGAAAGTTCTTGACCTGAATGAGCTTTTTCTTCATTGACACTAAGAGATCTGAAGTTTGCTGAGTTCATTTCACATAGAGGGATTCGTCTTTCACAGTCAACAGAGCTGAAGTCTCTGAAATTTAAACTCCCAGCAAGATCTCAGAGAAAAATGTAAACATATGTCTCACATTAAGAGCAAAGACATAAAAACATTACAGAAGTATTCATACTGACTTTAGAATGTGATCATTTTCTGCACAGCAGTGGGCATGGGCATTGAGAATGCCATCTGCTGGTAAAAGCAGCATGAGGGAGTACAGTTCCTTGTAAGGCAACTTCCAAAAATGGGAAAGGTTAAGAAACATGATGTGGATGGTCAGTTGTTTGGTTTGGGTTTGTGTGGTTGTTTTTTCTTTTTTTTTTTTTTTTAACTGCTAATTGGAAGATTTTTTGGTTTTTTTTTTTTTTCTTTTCAATAAACTAGCTTTACCTGCATGATATAATGAATATTACATAGAAACTTAGGTGGGAATGAATTTTGAGCCAAAAGAGTACTACACCTTTATTTTGCAGTCAAAAAGACTGAAAATTGTAACAATTTAAAAGACATCGTACATAACAAGGAAATATGAATAGAGATGAAAGACTGAGATTGCTTGTACTTTCTTGTTCTTCTGGAGGGGAAGTCATATGAGGAGCAGCTGAGGACACTTGGCTGTTCAGCCTGGAGAAGGCAAGGCTGAGGGGAGACCTCACTGTGGTCTTCAACATCCTTGTGATAGGGAAGCAGAGGGATGGGCACTGATCTTTTCACTCTCATGACCAGCGACAGGACTCAAGGAAGTGGCATGAAGCTGAGTCGGGGAGGTTTAGGTTGGATATGAGGAAAATGTTTTTCACACAGAGGGTGGCTGGGCACTGGAACAGGCTCCCCAGGGAAGTGGTCACAGCATCAGCCTCATAAAGTTCAAAAAGTGTTTGGACAATGCTCTTGGGCACAGGGTGTATGTGGTTCCTTGGGTGTCCTGTGAGGGCCAGGAGTTGGACTTGGTGATCCTTGTAGCTCTCTTCCAACTTAACAAGTTCTATGATTCTGTGATTCTCCTATTTCACAGGATCTCAAAAGTAATTCTCAAGAATTTATGAACTATTTGGTGAGAACATGGAAAGTCTAAATCTCTACAGTAAAAATTGAGAAAAAAAAAAAAATCAAACTCAGCAGTGAATCTATTTGTTAATGTGCCATCACCTAGAGCAAACGATTCCAAGCTTTCTGTGACCACTTTGTGATTTGATCAGTGGACAATACCTGTCTGGTAACTTACAATCCAATGATTGTTGTCATAGGACTACAGTAAGACAGATCCACAGAAGCCATACCTCTGCTGGTCTCTGCTGAGTTGAAAACATCTTTTCTTTCTCTTTTTTTCCCCCTCAATGATAACTGATGAAGTGTTTTATGGCGTCCAGTTCCACAGCCAACAATCAACCAAGTTACCTAAATTATCTAATAAAAACCAACTGGTCTAATATTTGCCTAGTGTTTTCTGAGAGTGTCCCATCTTTGCAAGCCAGTCAGAGACACGGGACAGTACATAGGAGGAAGATTTGGTGGGGTTCAGCAAAGACTTTGGTCTAAATTTGATTTGATTATTGCTTAGACTAAGTTAACAATCACTGACAAAGAGATGTCCATCTGCTCAAAAGTAAGACCAACAAAAAAGTTGGAAGGGACAGAGGTCAACTCCAACATATTTAATAGCCAAGGGAAGCCAGAAACAAAAGAAAAAACTACAAAACATAATTTGTGAGCAGTCATCCCTGGCCACAGCTTTTCCTAAACTCATCTCTTAGAAAGTACACATTTATTTACTGTCAGCTGTGGTGCGGCTCCAAGAAAGGCAGTGCACCTGGAAGATCCAAAACTGACAAGATGCCATTCACATTTTACTACTAAGTTACCGTTACTTACTCTGACATATAGGAAGGTTCCAATAAGAAGAGCATGGATAAAAGAAGGTAAGTGTCATCTTGGATGAACACAAGCTTCTCTCAAGTCCTGAAAACTTCTGCTAATTTGAAAACAGCATTTCACCCATTTCAGGAAAGAAAGGAACAGGATACAAGGTTTAAAATAAGCTTAAGAAAATAAAAAAAACTATGGAAAATAACATTTTTAAATGTTAGTGTCACAGAATAAAGCCTTTGATCTCTGCTCTGTCCATGCAAAAACTGCCCTTGCAGGGATACTAAAGCTCTCCCTGAAACAAGGCAGTAGAGCCCTGTTATCTCAGAGCTGTGGTGAAGGTAAATGCTGATGTGGTGAGACTTTCCTGATGAATCTTCTGAGAGGCCCATCACTAATGAGATCATTCTTCTTCAAGGGACTGAAGTCTGGGGCTGCACTCTCCTGAGTGGAGGTACCAGCTCATCTGTGGCTGTCAGGCTAGCTCTACACAGGACTGCCCTGCATACCACTCTTTCACTTCCAATTGTGAAAGAAAGATCTTAGGGTGCTCCCTTCTTTTAACATCGCCCCTGACTAAAAGTCTAGACACAAAGGCAAAAAGTGTTAAATCTGCCAGGATTGGAATATTGCCCTGAATATAACACGCTGAATACAGCACACAACTGCTACCCTGGAGAGCAGCAGGCACTGTGTTAAAAACTCACTTGATTCTCAGAGCACTCTAGGAATGCATGAGGACTCATGTAATTCCATAGATTACCAGCTGTCTCCTGACACTGCATGAAAACATACTCCAATTAGGAATGAAAGTCAGAGGAGCATCAACTCCTCAGCATGTATGTAACATGCTGTGTGAAACTCAAAAAAGTAGAGATACACAAAATAAAGTGAATCTCTAAGTGTTTTCCAGTTCTTTGCAAGAAGCTGATTCCTTGGCCCAGAATATACTTTCAATTTAAAGCAATTTAATTACAAAGGGAGCACACGGCGCATGAAAAGGTCCAGAAATTAAAACAATACCTTTTAGGTATGTAGGGGTCTAATGAATGGTTGCATTATACTGTTCAAGAGACTGAACAGTAAGTTTATAATGCTTAAGGAAATCTGCTGGCTTGCATTCTTGCTCTCCTTCCTCTGATTTCTGTCTAAAATGGCTGTGGAGAACCCACAACCCACACCAATTAGCACAACCCAGTAAATGAGCTTCCCCCACTCAACAGCTCCTAACAGATTAATACTTTAAGATCCTTCAATTCATCACAAAATGAGTATGTTGGCAAAGTCTCCTTTCACATGATAATCCACTGCTTGACATACAATGACACTATCCCACCAAAGCTGGAGACAAAATGTGATTCCTGTTATAATTACAGGCTTTAATAGGTACAGAGGGTTGTTAGGTGCCGAGCAAGTACTCTCACTAGGGAGTCTTCAAGAATACAATTGGTGCACCCAAACTATTTAGGCCATTGAGATGGTCCTACGATCAAAGACATCCATCTCTACCTTTTACATAGTAGGTTTTACAGAGATAGATAAGATAGCAGATTGAAACATGAAAGGAAAGGAATTACTGAAACAGTGGACAGGAAGATTAAAATATGTAAAGTTGCTGGGAAATGGTAAATGTACAAAAGCCTAGTTAGTATTGAAAAATATTTAAATCTTCCATGTCTAATGAACTTTTAGAATTTGAGCTTTGCTGCTAGTAATGCTAGGTTTGAAAAAATCAATAGCACTATATAAATTATTATGAGCAATGCCATTAAATTATTACTTTGAGACAAGCATTAAATCCTATCCCAAGATACTCTTGAAGGCTTACTTTCTATATTTGTTTAAAGTACTGGCCACATACAAAATAAATCATTTTTTAAAAGTTTTTCCAAGTGCTGTGCAAGTTCTAGAAGACCAGGAAAAGTACAGGACACAGTCTGAGGTTAAGTAAGCATGCTGGAAGGCCATAATACCCATGACAGGATGCGTTCTACTTCCAAGCCTTAAGATCAGAAGCAAGACTCCTGTAGTTGGCCTCTTAGGACTCTGTCAAATTTCATCCCCTTTATTTCAAAAAGTTGACAATGGTGTCAGCAAAAAAAAAAAAACCAAACCTGACGGGACACTAATACCTGCACACAATGTCATGCTCAGCAATAAAAGCTAGAGTAGAAGAGGAAGGTGGAGTTTTTAGTTACTAAGATGGGGGCTGTTTAGAGACTGGCTGGGCACTATTTTGCCTGTATGAGGTGCTGAGCAATTTTCTTCATTGTCCTAATTGGTTTGGTTTTGGTTGTTTGGTTTTGTTTTCACCTATTGACTCGCCTTTATCTGGACCAATGAGTTTTTTTACTTTTGCTCTTTCCAGTCTCTCAGGTGTGGGGGAGATACTCAATCCACCATAAAGAGCTTAGAAGACCTAGGAAAGCTTATTTCATTACTGAGGACATGGGAGCCAAAGCTCAGATCAGTCTTCAGAAGAGACTGAAGAAAAGAACTGCCATAACACTGGATCAGCTTCCAAATGCAGCCTTTGATAGTGGGGAGTTGATTTCCAGGTGAAAGTCTGTGTAGTTCCTTAGAATCACTCAGAGATTATACAGTCTAAGCATATGGCTTTGCAAGAGGTTTCTTTTTTTGTTTTTCTTCGGAGGGTTCTTTTGTGAGGTTGATTTCTTGTTTTAAATAACACCCCAAGCTTTCCAGAGTAGCAGACAGTCATAATGTCCCACACATAGCAATGCATGAGACAGGGGCAGAGGAACACAGGACAGTGACTTATCTCACCATTACAGACAAGTGTTGAAGTACTAAAATACTTAAAATTGCAACACCAAAACAATACTGAAATTCACACGAGTTTGTTTATGAATTGGTTATTAGTTTAACACGATTTTTTACATGCAATCTTTTATCAGCAACTGGTTTTGAATCACAAACAGATTAAAATCTGCAAATCCAGGTCACGAGAGTCACTGCTTTTCTTCTCAGCTCTAGGAACAGATTACCACCAGCAACTACAACCCCAAACTAACCATCTTGTATTTTTGGTGGGACCATCTGGGGGATTGATGCAAAAACATGCACCTTCTTCAGAACTATCCAGCTTTCTATTTGGGACTGACTGCAGTGCTTAACTCATCTACTCATAGGGGCTGTGAGGTACTGTGGAATACTCCCGGCCATCAGAATCACATGGATTGGCAGCCAGTGGTACCTCTTGTACCTGTCTCTAGAAGGCAGATGACGGCTGGAGCACTAGTAAGGTTGCTAACAGTAGCCACAGTGTCAACTCTCATTCTACAGATGGCAGTGGGAATAAACATGAGCTCCCCATTCCACCCAGTCTGGAGAAAGGGAGCGTCTCAACTCTTCTTACTTGGGTTCTACTTCTGAATACAGTGGTAGGCTATCCACTTCAAATGAAGTAATATTTTTATCTTCCAAGAAAGAAGACAAAATGTTCACTTTTTTTGTAATTATGGGGTATTTTTGTCTTTGTTCTAACTTCAAAATACTAGATAGTAATTTCTCTAATCCAAAATCCAATCCAATTATTTCAGATGCCTTTGGATCAAGTCTCTTCTTACTATAAAGTCCAATTAAAACCTTTAATATTTCTCTCAAGTAACCGACAAATTAAATAAGAAAGTAACAAATTCCACTAAAGTAAAGCACGTAAGTCTTAACAAAATTAAGAAACACAGACAACTGACAAAAATGTTGCACATGACAAAAAGAAATTAGATTTTTAAAGTGGCAATGATACTCTGGTTACATATTTATCATAAATCCATGATGGAAGAGATGAGAGGTAGGTCATCTGTAAATGATACTGGGCAGAGGTCAGAAATAAAATACTGTTGAAATTTTCAGTTTCATAAATCCCACACAGACAAAATGTTAAGAAAAAGATTGAGGACTCTCATAAGCAACATATTAAGAATTATAATTCTATCAGAAAATCCTTAACAAAGTAACCTTTGTGAATATACCTGTGAATATATAAGCATATTAGGTATGCATAATTTTCATTCTAATAAAGAGGAATGGGGATTCAAATTTCATAATGCGGTTAAAATCATTATTCAAAACTAACTTAATCCCATGCCTTTGGTAGTTGCCTCACACAGGCCAAAACCTGTTCCCATAAAACAGGGGCTGTTCTATGACAATTGAACTTACTGTATTTAATTTTGATACAAGGCATTTAAAAATAACCTCTCACTAATTTTGCTGATTCACACTAACAGCTTAGCATCAGCAGGTACCAGTGTTTTGGCAGCAATGCAAATGCATGCTAATTTTCTTTGAGATCTTTCCTAAAAAAAGCAGAAATGGAAGTCAATGCCAGAATGATTGTCACATAAGTGCAACACCTTACTCACTGTAAAAAAGATGATAAAGAAACTTATTAGACCATCTTTAGAATTTTAAATAGTACTGAAAAAAGAAGGCTTTGACAATTCTTGTATCCAAACACGCAGGCTATCACACTGTAATCCTCTCCTGAAACACCAAAATCCCCACAAAAAGCTCAGGAGCAGTCCAGGGCATATGCTCCCATCAACATTCTCCAACAGGAACCAGGGGCTGCTGGCTTTGTGCTGCTTCAGCCCTGGACCACTGGCAGCTGCAGGTCACCCTGCAGGGACACCATTTGCAGCCACTGCAGCATGAGTCAGCTCAATTACCTTTTCGAGTCTGCCTCCATTTTCTTTCTTTCAATGCGCAAATACTTTGAGACAAAAAGCAAGTCTAGCAGCCAACTAAAATTAACTTCCCCAAATGTATACTGAGCTAAAATGATCCCACTCAATAGCTACTCCAGCTATGATCACTGCCTCTAAATACCTGAAGAATCATATTTGTATCATGTCCCTAAATGTGCATACCAGGCCACCTGAGATCTTAAGCAAAATTCATTCCTAGGCAGTTAAGGCATTCTGACAGCACCTGAAAAATGTGGTCTTGACTTCCTGTCTCTTTTCCCTTTCTTTCATTTCAAATAATAGGTTTAGCTCAAGAACCTATGTCCCGACTTGAATTTTGATGAACTAGAGTTTTCAAGTAAATCAGCACAAAGCCCATGCTGTTCAGGATTTTATTAGTGATCCACAAGCTCACATGGCAAGTTACTAGGTGTTCTGTTTACTGGTTTTAGATCTGCTTTGACAAATGAAATGGGACTAGACACCACTTTGTCAAAGTACAGACCTGTGAACATTGCTGACCGAAATTCCCAGATCCAAAAATTCTCCACAGGTTATGAGCAGCCCGAAACAGTAACTTTTGAAGTGGTAACTGTCAGAAGGGAAGTTGTTAAGGCTTTATGGAACAATGACAGTATCGTGAAGCAAAGACTTCCTAGGAAGCCTGAAGGAGGCAAGCCCACTGCTGCTGCTGATGCAGATAGCTGCCAAGAGGAAATAAAACATGTCTTGCACTTTGCCAAGATCCCCTTTGGCTGCAGGCAGGCTGGCAATAAAATAGTCCTAGGCACAGGTAAAGGAAAGACTCACTTGAGTCAGCAGTTGGCCTCTGCACTGGCTAATGGGCAACAGGAGGCTTCCTGGTACTATTCAGATAGGAAATGCATAGACATTCCTGATATCCACACGGCAAAGAACAAAGTAGCCACAGTACATAGCTTGAGCAGTATTTATTAGAAGGTTGGGAGTGAACAGCTATTTAAATAAAATGGATTTTATCTAGACAAAGGCTTGAATATGCACCAATGCAACAGTTAAGTGTCTCCAGATGGAAACTGACAGATAAAATATGAATGTACAAGTCTTACAGAAGGGCCCTCAACAGCTTCAACCTACCCCACCCAAAAACATGGTCTTTTGTGAAGCTGCTTTATGCAGCTGAAACTTTCTTGTTAATTAAGCAAAGATTGGTAGGTACAGCTGCAATTTCAAATGAGCTCTTTCTAAGACTCTCCACTTGTTCTGCCTCACTACCAGATGCACATTTCCTTTTCCAGCTTGTACATTGTTTGCATTTTTTTTTGTCCTTTTCATATTACCATGAGATGGAAGTCATCAGTACATGACAAAGAAAACAGAGGCACTACTGGAATACCCCTTTAAAGTCATGTTGCCTGTTGTCATGGCAACCTTTTAATTAGTTGTGTTACTCACTTTTCACCAGCACCTGGCAACATCACCTCCCCAAGATCTGTTGTTATTAAGGAGTCTGCTAACTCAGCTGCTTTAAAAGGCTGCAGAAAAGATCTGCAGGAATTTCCATTCTGAATCTTACTCTTAAGGAATCACAAATCACTCATAAATTGCCCAACAGCTGAATACAATGTGCACAAATATTACCGTGACAACCCATGCCCTTGAAAAGAACACAAAAATAGTCTTGGGATCTAATCATGCTCCCTGCAGTACCAGTATCTACATTGCTATTCACTGCACAGGGAGGAGCATCAGACCTTACATTCTTTAAGTGAAAACACACAAAAGTCGGACCTGAGAAAACCAGGAGCCTTCCTCAAGAGTAAACTCTCCCTATAAGTGAGCTGCACAGAGACTTCAGACTCAAAGGGCTGGGAAAAAAAAGGTTGTTTAATTACATTCCACAGGCAATCCCATCACCTTGGATGAATACTTCTCTGGGACAAAAGGTCACCTAGTTACCTAAATTCCATTTCTGAGTTTGGGACCATAAAGGAATACATACTTACAATCATCTCTTTGAAAGTCCACGTCTCAATGGTTGAACACCCAAAGTGTAATATTTGGGTGCTGTAACAAAGTAAACATTCTGACATCTTATTAGAATGTGGCAACAAAAAAGCCTTCTCTCTGCCAGACAGCAGAGAGGATACAAAGGAGCCTCATACAGAATTCAACGTCAGAGAACTGCAGAAACTAAAATAACTCTCTGATCTGTACAGTGGGATTCCGGAGGTACAAATGTGCTTGTCCACAAAATTTTAGATGAGAAGTTGGTCAAAACAGATAGTTTTATCCCTTGATATTGCCTTTATTCAAGTTTCAGGCTCCCTTGATGCTTTGAAAACACAGATTCTGGCAGTTTATTGTTTAAAGATTGAGCAGTAGTGAAAAACACATTCATTTCTGCTTGTCAGAGATGTTGATGAATTCCAGTCACATGCAATTAAGATAGAATTCAACACAATGACAGATTAAAAAGCGAAGTCTAGACAAACAAGGGGGAAAAAAAATCAATCAAAAATACAATTCCCAGAGAAAAACTCCTAAACAATTCTATCTTCTTTCTGCTGAAAAACAGGTGCACAATCTTATCTTATTTGTTATATGAAAGTAGAGTATTTATTTTATTCTAATTCACACAATGGTATTAGAATGTATCATCTAAAAGAGGCAGTAAAAATACTAGTCATGCTGTAGTATTTTTGCTACAGGAGCAACATAGGATCTTTAAGTTTTTAAAGTAAAACACAGATATGGCAAAAATGGGATACACTGCATTTTGCATTTCTTAAATTCCCTCTCTGTAAAGCAAAGCAACAAATGTCACAGAGAAGTTGAACTGGCTTCATGACATTTAAAATGAAATGAAAGATAAGTATTGTTGGCCCCAGTTTACATCCACATAAATAAGGGGCTACATGTCTTTACTCAAAAATCTTCATGCTGTGTATTGTTTTATTAGTTATGCTGGTTTTCAAACCAGAGGACGAATCATAGAAATATATATTTTTTCTTAACCCTGGCAGTGCTTCACTCTCTCTAGATATGGGGAGATACAGCAAAAACTGCTTTAACATATACTGCAAGAAGAAAAAATTAGTTTCACAAGACATTTTTGTACTTTATTTAAAACCATCAGATCAATGCCGTCATGATAGCAAGGCATCACAGTCTCTTTGTAAAAAATGTATAGCAACTGACCTTGGGAAGGTGATTTAGTAGTATGATACAAAATTTCATAGCCTTTTTTCACCACACATGAGAGATGTTCCAGAAGCTGGAATTTTTAACATTTGTCAAGGGTAGGTTGTACTGTATGACAGCACTCAACTGCATATAGCCATGATGATTTCACCAATGACAAAAACCTCTACTACTTTGAAAAGGTCATATATGTTCACATGAGAAACCTGATTAAATTCATCCATACTCATTCAGCAATGGTATTAAGAGTAATGTGATCTTAGAAAACTTACCGAACACTTGATTCTCACGAAATCAGAGCAAACCCAAACATTACACTCCACAAAACCGGCAAACAAGTTTCAATTTATTGAATGAATCCTCTTAAGGAAGAACGAGCTTGGAAAAAAGGCAGCAAAAGAGATTTAGTCTTACTAGCCCTATGCATTCCTGATTTCCTCATACAAGTCAAAGAAAGTTCCTGGGAGTGAAGGCAGACTCACCATAACACAGCTTCTGATACCAAGAAAGATAGCTAAGTTCAAGTCCTTTGGGAAGAAACACAGGGCTTGAGCTGCAGTAGTGCAACAGCTGTGACATTGGTTCTGGCTCTGTCCAAGTACAGTGCTAACCTTCCCAGTTATTGTTTTGTATGCACACAACCTACCACAACAAGCTTCCGTCACTGGGCTACTAGATTGGCATCACATGAAGAAACTGTTCAATCAAAAGGTGAGTTTTCTTAACTTTAAAAAGGCCTTAAAACTAATGGGCCAGGCAATTTCAGAGTGTAATTAAGCAGTTCTGTTCTTAAACTCACCTCGAACTTCAGGAGAGAATCGAGCTGAATGGCGAGACACAAAAAGTTTCAGTTCTTGATCCAAGTTGCATTCGACCAGGTTTGTGTCCCATGATCGGATTCCTAAAATTCAAAATGCAAAACACATGTAGCTTGACACATGAGCACTGGAAGTTTTAACTGAGTACTTTTCTCTTTGCATTCAAACTATTTGCATATTTCTAAATTCCAAGCCCAGCCTCACTTTCTTCCAAGGCACAAAGCTATTTTTTAAAATGCATTCGGAAGGATTCTGACAGGAATCTGAAAAAGACCATCTGCCTTTCCAAAGGATGACAAATCTTTAAGGCCCCACCTTTAGAACTGCAGTAGTAGCCACTTCACAGTAAGTTACCAATGTCCCTGACATGACTTTAAAATCCTAACATACAGATTTACAAAAACAGAAGAGTGAATCACCCAGAGGACACTTCACTCATGTTGCCCTTTTGAGAAGAAAAAGGCAGCATTACCTAGCATGTTGCTAATTAATATTTAAACACAAAGTATTAAATTGCTGACTTCTTCATTCAGTATCTTTGAAGCATACCATATTTTAAATTAAAATTCAAGTGATCTTTTATTTATGAAGTGTCAGAACTCCAGTTTTGAAATTTGAAAATGCTGTGCTTGATCTTTTTTTCTTTAAAAACCAAATTGCACATCTCTGTTCCCTACTGTTCTTCCCCAGCTACTTAAAAAGTAAGACAAATGACACTTATATGACCAAAAAGAAAATATTATTCCAAAGTAGATTTTAAAGACTGAAATTCGACCAGGGAAAAAAGTCATTGCAGCCAAAAGACAGGTTTCTAGTTTTCTTCCATAAGATTTCAATTAATTTGTGAAAAAAAAAAAATAGAATACACTTCAGATTTTTATATAATTTTGTTTTGAGATTGTTCTGAAAATCTTCTACTTTTGAAATAATGAGCAGGCAGTAACAATACTAGTGAGTCCAGGCACTGCTACAATTTTGAAAACCAAAATTGCACTCATTTTTTTGTTCTAAAAAACCATTATTACATCTACTGAAAGGAACCTGCAAACAGAAAATGGATTGCTGGTGAGGAAGTGTCTGGTGGCCCCTCCCCACATGACCATGCTTTTTCATGGAATTATTGGATTTGACCACTTTGGGGTTTGACAACAAGATGTCTGAAGAGGTGTGTCCAGCCCCTCAGAGTCTAATGAGTCTAGAATTAACACTTTTCTCAGTGTTTCAGGCTATGGATGTTACACATAGCATGGGAAGTGGCATTGACAGTATCTTCTGTTTCAAGGCAGCAGAAATGTCAGAACTTAGGCAGAAGCCATGTTGCAGGGATGAAGCATAAGGAGAAAAGGGGGAAAAGCAGAGAAATCAGATCTGCAGTGCTAGTCTCCCATTGCAACTCTGAGTAGGTTCTCCATGCAAATATGAACATCTGCATTTCAAGAGCCTGAAGCCTCTGCAAGAAGAATGCATCCAGGGCTCTTCTTTGTCAGCATCCAAGTAAAGGTAGTAGCAAGCTTACTGCAAAATGCTACCAATTAAGTAGCTGTCCATTGAATCTCAGGAAAAATTTGAAATACACACAGTATTGCCTGTGTGTTCCATAACCACTTGAGAAAAATAACTGAGCTATAACCAGCCACCTCCACTTCCTGACTGATGCATCATTGTTCAGAGGCATAAGCAGCAAGACTCTTCTGCAAGTCTCCTTACTTTGTTTTCTCAGAAAGCACTTGGCCATATGGGACATTTTTGGGACAAGTTTTGGCAGGCAAATATATCTAAACAGGCTTTAATATCTTCCAGGTGTTGGAATATCTGAGAGCAAGAACACCAAGATGATATAATACCATACAAAGAGAGCACATATGAAAACAATAACTATTAAACTGACATTGGTCACAAAGCTGAAGTACACTGAATGAATGAGTGCTGATCTTCAAGAAGCTTGAAACTTGAAGAGAAATAGCTCCCTGGCCTATGACACCAAGCTTGAGCACAGAAACTACCATGCTTTCTGGAGGTCCGTTAAACAACATGGACTATGATTCATGCTAATGAAAGGACTGGTCCACCACCTCCAGCTCCTTTAGATGTGATCCTAATTTGCTGTAGGGATAAGATTCTGGTTAGATGTAGTCAAGATTGCTCAATCATTGCCTGATTGAGCCAGGCAATGTCCAAAATACAGGACTCAACACAAAATTCATAGGAAAAAAAAAAGCCAAGGGCATAAAAGCCTTTATGCCCTTTCCATGCAAGCTGAAGCTGGAATTTGGGTAGACTATCCAAAACATGCAACTGCATGATTCAGCAATCTGGATGCAAAAATTATGCGTGTGTATTATAGCAGAGCAAAATGTATTAAATGAATAATATCACTATATCAGGTTTTGGACAGAACAAAGGTAAATGTGGATAAAAAATCCAAGGTCAATCCAATGATGGCTTAGCAGTGTGGACACAACTGCTGTAAATATGGCGGAACTGGAGCTATTTCTTTCTTTATGCAGTCTTAAGAGTGCAATGCCACTAGACACAGGAATAATCAGACAGCAGGGAGGGCACACCCAGTAGCATCTGCTAAATCAGTGGAAAAATCTTGAAGCTTTCTCTTCACTCCCCTCTTCTCTTTTGGTGGATGGTGGGTTGGAGAATTGCCCCTTTAGCAAAGTCACGTCCAAAATGTAATTAATGAAAATGCGTCTTGGCAGACCATTCCCTCCCCACGATATATTAAGAAATGACTCTGCATTCCACCAGGTTGCGTAGCATCACGCCACTGATGTGTTATCAGCAGATGTTTTCTTTGACACGTTGCTCTGCAGTTTGGCGCATGAATCCACAGTTTTCAGTGATGGTACTCAGGAGATGTACCAGAGAAGACAGTAAGGCAGAGTTATCAAGAACCAAAATGCAATTAAATCTCTATTGAGAATAAAGTCAGCAAGACATGGGTTTTTTCCAGCCTACAGCAGACTTTCCAAACAGGAAAATATTAGCTGAGCCTGCAATTGCCTCACATAGACAAAGTGTCAGACTCCCACTGTATTCATCCAGAAAAATGTACCTCAAAATTTCACCAAGCAGTTTTCTTAGCAGGCAAAAATCTCAATCAGATGATCAGATACTACAAGCAGCAAGGTAACTTCTAATCCAAAATGATGAATTAAAAGGCCAAACATTCCCTCTAAACACCTAAACCTGTAAGTGGGTATTATGCTTAGTGGCAGGAGACAGCAGCAACTGAGCTATGCAGCAGCAACTGTACAATAGGAGATTCAAGAAGAGACTGGAGAGCATTTCCTCAGAGGAAGGGAATTAGCTGTCTTAAGGAAGAAATTTTACCAATATGATTTATAATCTTTGACAATTTAATTAAAATGCAGCCAGTTCTCTTCTAACACAACTGAAAATTAGATAGAGTTAAGGAAGAGCAATGCTGAAGAAGCTCTGAATGACAAAGCACCTGCCTCAGTAGCTCTCCCCAAGAGACAATGGTAGCAATAAAGATGAACAGGTTATGATGAAACTGGTTAGCTGAGATGAGGATGCCTTTTACCTCGAACAGTAATGAAAAAGAATTCAGAGAAATAACCAACTAAAGCAACAATGGTTGAGAAAGCAACAATAGAGACACAGATGAAGTCCTAGCTGGACTGCTGAACCACACCTACATGACAAGGCTGCTACCAATTCCCCGTTCCGGGATCTCTTCTCCACTCTAAACAATGGCAGTTTCTGAAATCTTTGTTTTCACTAGCCCAGAACAAAAAATACAAATTATAAAATCAGCTATCAACTGAGTTAAAGTAGCTGTAGGGTCCGGCAATAATTTTCTTCGTGCTTTATTCCACTAATACCGCAACAGCTTGTTGTTTTTTTGTTTGCTTTTTTTTTTTCCTTCTCCTCTCCGCATATACACTGCAATCTATTATATCAGAAACCCCAACGAAAACTTATAAAACCGTCGTTTAGCTTGCAATACCACCCTGCATCGCCGTCTTAAGAAAAGGACAAATAAACGCCGAGTCAGAGGAACCCGCAGTCGGACAATAACGAGGCTGAGCCCTCGGGTAACAGCCTTGTTACTCATATGGGTTTTCTTTATTGGAATATATACGCGTATATAGAACTTGGGTCCTGAAAAATTGTGCAGGAGACAGAAAAGTCCCAGCGCCCAAAGTTAGACACAAAGGCGCGGCTGCGCTCCCGCCCGCGCAGCCTCTGCCGCCAAGAGGGAAAACGCCCCGAATCCCGCCAGCTTAGCGTGGCGGTGGGGGACGGGGGACTGCGGGCGGCAGCCGCCCCGCAGCTCCAGCCCAGCCCATCCACCCCATCCCCAGCCGCCCTTTGTCCGCCCCGAGCAGCCACCGGGACCGCAGTGCGGTCCGTGCCACGCCCACCCGCCGGTGTCTCCGGGCAGACGGGCTCGGCGGCGGGCGCTGCGCTCCCGACCCGGCCCCTCCGCCCCGCGATGGCGGGGAGGGGGCTCGCTGCGGCTTTCCGCAGCCCCGCTCCGCAGCGTCCGCACCCCGCGGGGGAAGGTGGGTGGGTGGGCGATTGCGGCGCGACCCCCCGGGGAATAAAGAGCCGGAGCCCGCTGCTCGGCGGGATGCGTGTCGGGGGTTATCCCGGCTCCCGGCCGCGCCCAGGGAGGGGCAGGGGCCGGCGGGGGGTGTCGCGGCTCTGCTCGCCGCGCCCCGGCTCCCGCCGCCTCACCTCGCTCGATATTGGTGATGGCCCGTCGCAGGTGCTCCTCGGTCACCAGCTCGCCGATGACCACCAGCAGGTAAAACTTGCTGTCTAGGAAGCGGTGGGAGAGACTGGGCGAGGTGGAGGTCGGGTTGGGGATGCTGCAGGAGGGCTCCGAGTCCACTTCCACCACTACGGTGGCCATCGCCTCCGCCCCGCGGCTCCGGGGCGCTGAGCGCAGAGGGGCCGCTCGGCGGCAGCTCCGCAGGCGGCAAGGAGGGAGTGAGGGCGGGTGGGGAGGCGGCGGCGCTTTTATACGGAGACGGTGCAGGGCAGGGACCTGGTGAGGAGGAGGAGGAGGAAGGGGGGGAGCCGGCGCATCCTCCGCGCCGCCGCCGCCTTTCCAGCATCCACAGCTGATGTCATCTGCGGCAAATCCTCCCCGCGGCGGCCCCCGGAAGCAGGAAGGACGCTGGGGGCGAACAACGCCCCGAGGGGACGCCAAGGGGTGCGCCCCGCGCCTGGCTCCCGGCCCGGCCGTGGGACCCCTGGGTCCGCGCCCCTCGCGTTCCTTGGTACCCGTGCCCGTTCGGGGCGTCGCCCTGCCGGCCGGTTACCCCTAGGCCCGTCCCTTGAAACAGGCGATGAGGAGCCGCAGGTGATGGCCTGGCAGACCTGAGCAGCTCATGCGGGAAAGCCGGCATCAGGACTCCAGCAGCGTTCCAGAAGCGGATCAAAAAGCAGTGCCACTGCCCAAAGCCAATTGTCTTCTCCTACATCTTGCTGTACTACTGCAGCAAAATTTGAGTCATACTTAAACACACACCCTCACCCAGCAAGCTAAGTATTCTTTCTAACTTTTTAAATTTGAAAGCAGTTAATTTGATAAGATACTTCACACGTAGCCCTTCTGCACATATTCAATGCCCACGGACATATGACACCAGAAAAACACTGGTTTTGGACAACATTCTGAAACCCGCAGTCTTAGCTTATTCAAAGCTGAAGAAATTCAAAGGGCTTTGATAAGTAATGTTGACCGGACTCAAGCATCTCCAGGGAGCAATGATAGCAGAAAAGTTACACAATGACAGAACCAAAGGTTTCGTTTCTCTTCTCACATATATTAGTATCTACACTCCAATACTCAGTGATAACTACCTCTGAAAAGTGTCTTACTCCCTGCTAATGAGAGATGGAGAAGTCAAATCTGTCTGAGATTTGTTCCTCTCACTTTACTGACATAAGCAAGCCACTCGTATACACTAAGCCTCTTGTTTATATGGCTCAAGTGATGCGGGATAAATTTCACTGTGACATAGGAAATGATATTAACTTTTATAGCTTGTTTTTTAAGATAACCTCTTGTCCCTGACTGAGAAGACACATCCTCTGTCTGCAGCTTCTTACAGTGCTGGGTGTGCAAATTCTCTGCCTGCTGCTCAGGAACAAAGTGCTTTCCTGGATGAACCGGTATATCAGCCTTGTCTTCTTCGTATTTTGTACCAGGGCACAGTGGACTAATTTGCATGCATTTCAGTTTGTCACTCTTAAGCTTTTTCTGTCTTACTAGCCTAGAGGCTACAGTTTCAACCCACAAAGGTTAGTCAGGATCATTATAAGTGCTGGTGTTGTATCTGTCTATAGCACCTAGTGGTTTTGATATGAATAGTTCCTCTGCATAAATACAGCACTCAGAGTCTTGGCTTACACGGTGTGGTGTGTTTGGATGTTGCATCCAAAGCAGACTTTTCCTGAACTGCCATTATTCTGAAGGTTGTGGAGTGCGGACAAGCGTTTTCATAGCCATGTCAGGCGGCAGAGATGACACAGTGGTAAAGAGCAGCAGTGCTCATTCTTCACTGGAGCTGACACTGCTGATAGAAAAAATACAATGGCATAGATGTAGCAGAACTAGTAGCAGTTTTAAGGTGTGCAAGGTACTCAGAGTTGCAGTGTGTTCCTCTTGGGAGCACCTCCCTTAATCTGGGCCCCACTGTGACTTTGCTGTTTCCTCTCAGTTTCCATGGGATGGTGAAGAGGCCTACTTAGAAATAATGTCCATCCCCTGTAGCCTTTTCCTATATGACCCCCTTCCTAATAATTTATTATAATTGTAGATACCTTCAAGACTTGCCACGTGGTACCCACTGGAGAAAGCCAGCTTCAGGCTTCTGTCACTGCAATCTGTAGTTTTGGGATATGCCTTTATGTCAATCACCAGCAAGAGCAGCTTGTCTCTCAAGCATGGAAGGGGCTTGCCAAGGGGTCTTGCTGGCTGGTTGCAGAATAGACAAATGCTAGTTCCTGGACATAAAGGTAAAACAATTACTTGCCTCACAAGCACAGCAAGTTAAATGTGATAGTCAGAGAAATGCACACTAGTACTCAAAAGGCACTATATGTGCTTTTAAGAACTTTCTTATTTTAAGGAAAAGTGGAAACATCCATAGCTGGAAAGATGCCTGTGAATTTGAAAAAAGCTGAAAAGAATGCATTTTATCAGAGAATAAAATGCTTACGTACAGGTAGGTGATGCAGTTACAATTGAAATAGCCTGCTCAGGTAGTCCTCTATTTTATACTGCAGTGCTAAATAACACAGTTAAAACATGGTATGATAAAAGATGAACTGTTACAGTCAAACTGTCTTGTGATGGGTGATGCAGCACCCATTAAAATCCTAAGGACAAGAGGTTGTCTTTGGAAAAAACATGATCTCGTGCTAAAGTCTTTAAAGGATGCAGACCTCTAGCTTTGTCTATTCACAAGCATATGCTGCCTCATCTGGGATGGAAGGTAGATGAGAAAGGTGCTTTATCCCCCAGAACATATCTCTGAGGAAGCTGCAGAGTCCGAGCTCCGTAGTCACTGCTCACGCTCTGTCTTGCCCTGTCTGTATCTCAGTCAGGTAGATTTGTTTGTCACCATCTTTCCCTACCTGGAAACTAATTTATATTTTGAAATATGGAGCATCAGATCCACTGCTGAGGGAAATGTGGAAGTATGCTGCACAAGGCTGACTTAGTGTCCTGTGACCCCCACAGTTTGAGAGTGACACCACCTGCCTATCTGCAGCTAAATCACATAGCTATGCCCCTTCAGTAGAAGAAACAGCAACATTCATGGACTATGTAATATATCTTACTGTTTCAAAGAGAGTGATTGAGATCTGCACCTGTCTGGCTTTTGATTGCCTTGGCTTGATTTTGTTGTTTTATTATGTTTAATACCAAATTGGAGTCCCACAGCTGAATGTGGTCAAATAGTATAGGCAAAGCTGTATTTTTTAGATGTTGTATTTTTTAAAGAGGCAGTTTAAATAAAGTGCTTGAAGTTTAAAACATGCTTCTTAGTAGTCTGTGTCATTTGTTACCCACTAATATTCAAGCTTTGTTCAAGTCCAAACTTCAAATTTTAAATGAAGTTTCAGTGATGTACAAGCCTTTAGACTGGCCCTTTGTCTCAGGTCAAGTGTCATCCCTACCATAAAAGAAATATATATCCATATGGATTGCTTCAGACCAATTGACATACAGACTGGGGAACAAGAGGTTGGAGAGCAGCACTGTGGAGATGGACCTGGGGTTGCAGACTCTTGGGAAATACTCTACATTTTGGGATGGCAAGCTTTATCTTTACCTATCTTTAACTGGAAAATAAAAATTACTTGACCAACATTCATTTCAGGTATTTTAAAAATACTTAAATTTTAGTGATTACTTTTTAAATTTCAAATTAAAAACAGCTTCTATTTGGTTATTGTGAAATATTCATTTCAATTGCTGTTTCATCTGTTTCCCACTCCTTCCACTTTCTCCACAGAAAAGGAGAAGTTACATATTTAAAAAAAAAAAAAGTGAAGAAAGCAACACTATTGCTTTTAAAAATAACATTTTTTCTCACTTTTAGCTTTCTGTCTTGAAGTGAGGGGAAAAATAACACCAAGTAACATTTTGCATTAGTTCCCACTGGAAAACTTTATTATTTTTTATCAGAGTAATTTCCCTCTTTTTCTTTAGTGGAAAAAAAATTAGAAGTGAAAAAAAGAAAAAAGTACTTTATTTAACTGCAATGAGCACGAAATGAAAATAAATAGATTTTCTACTGGACAATTAAAAAGAGACAAATTAAAAAATAATTCTTTTGCATAATTTTATTCTGACATTTGCTATGAAAAGAACATGTAGCTTTTGATGAAAATAAAATGATTGCTTCTCCACTGTTGGAGGGAAAATACAGCCATTTTATGTAATTTTTACTAATGAGGATGGTGCTTAAAATTCAGCAATAAATGATAATAAAAGTATTGAAGGCAATGGTACCCATTGTACCACAAAGCTGGATGGATAATTAAAGCATCATCAGCTGCAAAAACAATGGTAAGACAAAGTGATTGGCATCAGGCAGTAGTTTTGAGCATCCTTTGAGCTCAGGGCTCAGTGGTCAACTCTTCTGATCAAGAGAGAGAATGGTCTCTCTTGTGGGATATAGTTAGGGCTTCAGCAGCTGAGTTTGTCAGGGTTTTAATTCTTATTGAAGGACTGCAAGTTATACAATTTAATTTGGGTGTTAGGGGTAAAATACAAGTTATCTCCTATCACACCAACCTGAAGAACCCTGTGGTCCAGAGTCCCCACATGTTCTTCCTTTCAAGCCAGTTTTAGAGCTCAGTCTTGACTCAGCAGGGGAGACAGATCAAGCCATGTGTTTAGAATGACTATAAGTGCACTCTCATCTGTCTCGTTTGGGGGCAGCTGGGAGCTCAGAGTTCTTGCACTGGGCACTGGCCGCCGTGACCCCCATGTGCTGCCCGGCCACAGGCTGCCCAAAACCTGTCTGCCTTGGCAGCACACCCTGTCCATGCTGGAGGATCATCAGCCAAGCTGTTAGTCCCTTAAATCACTACAGGCACAAAGGAGACAAATATCAATGAATATGAAAAATATCAAAAAATAAAAATGTCAGCTGTTGGCCACATGCTGCTCCATCCTAGATATTCAGGTGACAAAAGCACATGGAGGTGCTCCAAAGAAAAGGGTGGGTTTTTTGTTTGTTTAGGAGTTTTTTGGTGGTTTGTTTTTGTTTATTTGTTTTTGTTAATGTTTTCTCTCCAAGCTGAATTGTCTAAAGCTGCCTCTGGGAATTAGCAGCAAGCAGATATTTTACGTAATATTTTCATGTCATTTTAAGACATGACTTACAATGTTTTTCAGAAGTTACCTGCCAGCTCTGCTAGTCCTGTAGGATTTAGAATTGCTTAGAAATTATTATTTTATCTAGGGTCCTGTTCTCTCAAGCACACTACAATAGAAATGACAAATCGCTACTGCACAGAGAATAGAAAGCAAGAAATCTAGGCAAGCATAATTTCATACAGTGCACTGACAGGCTTCCAAACACAGAATCTGGGGAACTGCTCCATTATCCTACTGGAAAGGTCCAACAGACCCTGGTCCTACACTGGAGGCATCACGACTCTCCAAGGCTGCAGGAATTTCATGTATTGCATATCTGCAACCAGAGTAGTGCACAATTTTGCACCCTTGCCTAGGACTTTTTGGGCATGCAAGGACCTTGATGCAGCCTTTCATTCTAGTGCTCTTATTTTGTCAAAAGTTACAATGAGTCTTATTCCTAAAAGAATAGTTTGTGACTCTGATACTGCCTAAACAGCATTTAGCCATTCTACTGATGTAGCCTGTAGTCCTACTGTTGCAGTCATCCCGTCCTTTAAGTGTTTAAAGTACCACAAGCCTCCTACTTTTTCAATAGAACTTGGTATTTGAACAGCATAAATGGTAGAAATGGTTAACTTAATTTTATATGTATCTCAAAACAAATTCCGCAGTTGGAATTTGTAGGAGACCACCTACATGATGGACCATCTGGTTCCTTTCCCCTTTTATGCACTGCATTATTTTGGCTTAACAGTGATGTTACTATTTGTATGATTTTGCAACATAATTTTGGCATTTGTTTGTTTGTTTGTTTCCCTTTGTTTTCTGGGTTTTTTTGTATCCATCTGCCCCAGGCACTCCAATAGGCTGACACAAAGTACAGATGATTTAAGGGTGCTCTTTAAGTTAATAAGTCATTCCTAGTCATTGGTATTTTGCAGTAGGTTGGGATGTGCTGACTAAGAGTTGCGCAGCAGAATTTACTGAAAGGCCTGAGTGCAGGGTGTACAGCAGGGGTGCCAAGAGATCTCGGTAAGCTGAGCATTTTGCTAAGGGGCTCCTGTTTTGGGGGTGGACAGAAACCACCCCCACTGGGCATTCTCATATAAGGGTTCACCATCAGTGTTTGCTTTGTGCCCAGGGGTGTGCCTTTTAATCCGGTCATGGCAGTGCCCCAGTGAAAGAGTCCTTGTGGAGCTGGAACTATGCTATGGGATAGGCAGGGTCTGCCATGATTGCCTCCTAAAAACTGATTTTCTGTCAGGTTATAATGCAACTTTCTTGGCAGAAGTTGCATGATAACCTTTTTGGGTAATTCTAGGGTGGCGCTATATTTTTGAAATACAAAGAAATTTTGTTCTTTCTCATTATTTGCAAAGGAAGTAGAGCAATGCTGAAAAGTATGATTTCCAATGGAGGAATATAGATCCATGATCAAGTACATTATAAAATCAGAAAAGAAGGAATTTTTTTAAATGTTCTTTTCTAAATATTCATAGTCTGGTTTTTGAGGTTGTCCTGTGCCGGGTCAGGAATTGGATTCAATGATTCTTGTGGGTCCTTTCCAAATTAGGTTATCCTACGATTCTATTAAACATTCCATTCAATTTTCCTTAAGATAGCTTGAACTTTAATTGTGGGGTTTTTTTCTAACTTCTCCTTATGCTGGTTCCAAAACCATTTTGAATTCCATGTTTGAAAGGGTACAGTAATCCTTCAAAGCTCAAGGTAGGCAAGATTTGCCTTAGCCTGATCTATTTCATTGCAGCCATCCTCAGGCATACTTTAGAGATAGCAGCTATTATATTGTCATTATGTGGAACAATAGCATATACTTGTGTATATCCCATAAATGATACAAGAAAAAACCCTTTCTCCTCCTGGTAATACTGGTAATACTACTTTTAACATCTTCTACCACAGCAGCACAGAAAAGTTGCTATTTCTGGGATAACACAAAGTGCCATTGCACTCAGTTTTGTGAAAAGGCATGAATTAATATATCCTTTCCAAGCAAAGTCATGGACATACACTGCATAGGGAGAATGTAATCTCCATTTTTGAGTAATACAAAGGCACTGTATTTTGGCAGTATGTGGACAGAACTGTTTTTCATATTTCCCTGAGAAAATCCTGGTTCCACAAACCACAAACCAATGCTGACCCTGTAATAGGAGGGAACAGTTTTATTTATCTGGATATCCTTACCACAAACTCTGTATGCTTTCTTTGGATGGTTTGTGTTGGGTCGGTTCAGTCACAGTAGATTTTGTCATCACAGAGAGAAAGCATTCAAAGAAATCCCTATGACCCATGGGTCATAAAATTGTTTATTGCTATATTCGTGCATTTATGCATTGTATTTTTAACAGCATTAAAGTAATTATAGATGATTCATTCAATGAAAACGTTTGCTTATCTCCAGAGGAGTCTCTGATTACCTCTTGCTTTTTTGACATCTCAAGCTATTGGCTCAATCTTCTCTTTTGGTCACATCATTTTCCTAGGGTTCACTTAATGTCTCAATCTGATTTGATAGTAACATTCTCAGAAGAGAGCATAAAGCAGCTGTCCATGGCCACTTTTATAGAAAATTAAATTAAAGCTGTGGTAGAAGGACCAGTAAATCTCCATCTAGAAGAAAACTGCTTAAGCCACCTTGCAGAGCTAAGTACTGGGAAGAGGAATTAATGGAAATAAAAATTGGGAGACACGGCTAGTTTTAGCAGAGATAGAGTTAATTTTTTTTTTTCACAGTAGCTGCTACGGGGCTGTGTTTTGGATTTATGCTGAAAACGGTGTAGACAATGTAGAGATATTTTCATTATTGCTGAGCAGTGCTTTCCGCCAAAGCCTTTTCTGCTCCTCACACCGCCCCACCAGTGAGGGGGCTGGGGGTGTAGAAGGAGTTGGAAGGGGACACAGCTGGAATAGCTGATCCCAACTGACCACAGGGATATCCCAGACCATAATAGACTATATGGCATCATGCTCAAGATATAAAGCTGGGGGAAGATGAAGCAAAGGGAATATATTCAAAATCATGGCATTTGTCTTCCCAAGTCACTGTTATGCATGATGGAGCCTTGCTTTTTCTTGAAGGAAGCTTACCCATGGAAAGCAGTGAATTAGTTGCTTTGCTTGTTCATGAGGCTTTTGCTTTGCCTATTAAATTACCTTCATCTCAATGCACGAGTTTTCTTGCTTTTACCCTTCCAATTCTCTCCCCATCACGCTGGTGAGGGAGTGACAGCTGGGGTGAAACCTGTCAGAGACGAAGTGCAAAGAGCACTGATGAAGTTATAATAAAATGGACAGGGAGTTATGTTCTTCCTGATAATATTTTCTGTAGTCTAGGTTTTATGCCCCTGTTTTTTTGGGGTTTTTTAAGGATCATCAAGGTTGATGGTAAGAATTTTTTGCCACTGGCTTTCCTAATTAGGAGGCTAGCATGGCAGTCTGGCTCCAAACAGAATTGCTGGTAGGCAAAGCCCATGTTCTGCTAGTATCCACCACATGAAAGGGGTAAATATCAAGGCTGTGAAATATTTTTGGGAGAAAAAATATTTCACTTCTTCTTTCTGAAGAAGAACTACATGATATCAAGGAAGACTGGAAAAGATGCCCTAGATGCTGTGCAACCTAATGTTAAAACACATATTAGTTCCTCTTTTGAGGCTGCTGCCACTGGAGGAAAAGTAGAGTAAGAGCAAAGAGGTGACTAGCTAGAGGGCCATGATATTGTCAATTGAAATTGGAAAGTAATTACAAAAATAAAGGATGAGACGATGTAGGAAGAGACTTGGACAGGTATTGAAACAAACATTAAATATAATCACTTCTCTTCCCATTCATTCAAGTAACAGTGTAGGAATTCATCATTTGGGGAAGAAGAGGAAGAAGATTGGTTCTGGTACAATTCCCCTTCAGCCATGCAAAACGCAGGGCATTGCACAAAGTGTGGGTCAAGGTGTGCACTGGCATCTCCTCCAACAAGAAGAATGATTTCTTGCAGCCATGGTTATCTGTGTTCCCCATGGAGCAGAGCAGTGGCCACGCAGTCAGCACTGAGAGGGCACCTGAAGATTCCCATGTGACTACAAAGGACACAGAAGCCCCTGCTGGAACCAGCAGAACTGGTTGTGCAAAGCAAGGGCACGGTATCATGTCCCAGGATTGCTATCCAGCCTCCTGCCCAACAGCTTCTCTTCAAGCAGTGCCAACATCCTCTGGGTCCAAGGCCAAAAGCTAATGGGGATGCTCTTCTGAGTAAGCATTTCTGGACTGAGTGCACTGTGTTCTTCATGAATTGCACATCTCTGGGGAGAAATTTCTCAAGACTGCTTGCAGACCCCTGCCTCCCTCTATCTCTACATCGTGTCACTGGTGGCTTAGCCTGTACATCCACCATTGCAGGAGCAGCAGCAAGTGCAGAAGGACTAATGACAGGTGCCTAGCATATCTCCAGATTGGGGCTGTCTAAAAAAAAATGTCACTAACATTTTCATTCCATGAGGATTTTTTTTAAGTGTCTTCAGCATAAATTCCCATTTAAAAATTTTTCCTTTTTGTTCTGTTTTGCTTGGGGCTTTTTTTGTTGTTTTGTTGGTTGTATGTTTTGGGATTTGTTTGTTTTGTTATTTTTCTTGGTTTGTTTTGGTTTGGCTTTGATTTTTTGGAGGTTTTTTTCTGTGCATGACCAGAATCTAATAAATACTGAATGCCAGCCCGGGCTATTTTGGGTTGATGCATCTATAGTGATATTTTGCAGTGAGTATTTAATTAACGTTATCATAAAATTCTCTTTATGATAAATAAACCAGAATAAAACCAGCTGATCTTCCAAGAACTGAATTTGTCCTCTGCTGTTATTGGCAGTAAAAATTGATAAAGTATTATTTTAGTGTGCAGTGTAAGCTTAAATAATTCTCAAGGAATGAAAGGAGCCTACCTGCCAAAGGAAACTATGTATTTTACCTTTTTCCCAAAGATGTAATTCATATGAAATAATATAGTTGGCCCTCATTGTTCTTCTAGTTTTTCATGTATAAACCACAGATTTTCTTGGCTTTGGAAAGCTGTTTGAAAAGGGGGATATAAATTCTTCAGGAACAGCAAAGTAAGAAGTGCTTTTTCTCTAGTTTTTAGTTTACATTAAATTTCTTCTGTTCAATTTCCTACATGTATATCTTGATTTTAAGGAAATTTCTGCTAGTGTTACTCTGTTGTTTGACGGTTTTTACTTTAAGTATTTATGCTCTTGATGTCATTGATTGGAAAAGCAGGGAGATGTCCATATGCAAGGGAGTGAAAGTGAAATTATGTAACACGAGAGGATGACCATCCTCCTTTTGCAGTCTCCTAACCTGAGGGGTCATCTTATCTACTCTCTAGATAAATATTAAGCAGCCTGTGATAATATTAACAAAATGAGTTTATCATATTGTGAGTTTATCATTTGTACAGACTTCAAGATCCAGGCATGCTGAAGAAAAGTCTACCTTAAACTCATGGTTTTTATGTTTTCCTGAGAGAGTAAAAAAAGTTTACTCTATTGGTATAATAGTATACCCAGTAAAATGTAGCAGCATACCTCTCTTTTTACTTGTGATACAATGCCTCTGGCTTAGTATAAATTCATTATGCAGTACGCCCAGTTTACTGAAATTCTGGAAGCTGATAACAATAATTAAAGTACTACATGACAAGTAGTGCAATCCCACAATGCCTCAGTGAGTTGTTAGGCACACAGCCAACTGCTTTGAACCACCTGGAAGAATTATTTTTATACCTATCATGGCTAGTGCTAGGGAATGATCTGATGGGCTTGCAGATCTGTGGTTATCTCACACTAATCACACTGGTAAGATTTCATCTCCTGAGTAACTAAACTGATATTGAGTAAGTGATAATGACCAGGGGTGAGTATTGCTGCTGCCTCAATGACTGATGGAGCTAAACACGTGGCCCAAGACAACAACACGCCCTTAGTCAGCAGGCAGAGCCCCAAATGCAGCTGTGGGTGTTGTTATAAGCTAAGACAGGCTGCAGGTGTTTCAGTAGGAAGGGGAAGAAAAAAAGCAGCATTTTTGTATAGGCATAGAATATGCCTAAGGAATAAGGCATGCATGAGCCAGATGTTGTAAATGTGCTTAACATTTCATATCCATAAATATGTATGTGCAAATTTATCTTAGTATAGCTTCTAGTTTTTTTTTTTTTTTTTTAATAAAGCTTTTTCAGTCAAATTACTTAAACTATCTTAAAAGGTTACATTTCCAGAAAATGGGATATCCTCAGTCTGGATACTTTATTCTCTGATGTCCAGTTTAATAAAGTATTGCCTTGATTTTCAAATTCATTTGTGTACCTTTCCAAGCCTTTGGTCCCACTGGAACTAACCTGGTAAGTGATGAAGTCACAGCAAAAATCACAGTTGTTTCACTGGTATCATAACTCTTGCGTGGTGGTTTTGCAGCTTTAGGATACTGACAGGTTAAAATTTGTAGTATTTCTCGTCAGGACCACAATAACAATAATTTATTTTCTTCATTACAGCCTTAAGAACACAATGATCAATCCTTTTGTATTGCTACTTAATGTTGAATTCATGTACATTATGTAAGGAACACATCAAGATTTCCCAAAATAGCCATGACAAGTTAACTTTGAAAATTCACCATGAGTATTGGGAATAGTCATGTTCTCTAAGAAAGATGCTAAACACAAGTTTCTAATAAGGAAGGATATTTTTTAATATACTCCTAATAAATTCTTCCTAATTTCCGTTCTGTGTCTTGTCAGGAGAGAAGGAGATGGTGTTCAGAGCAAAAGCCTAACTGGGGTGCTGTGAGAAGCACAGTGGAGGAGTATCCATTGTCCTCCTCTTGTTGTAGTGGGAACTGAGGAAGCTGAAACAGGCAGGACACTAAATTAGATGCCAAAAAAAAAAGTTATATGAAAAAAAATTTCAAGTTTGTCTTGTTAAATTTCGTCTTGTATAGGGAAAGTAACTGAGTAACTAGTTTTGCATGAAGGCTGAAGTAGTTTTGGTTGGTCAGCTGATGAGACAACTCATTGTTTCTTAGAAGATATTGATTGGTATTGGTGCATGTCGTGATTTAGGAATGATACTCCACAGTTTAGTGCTTTCAAGGACACTCTCCAAACCATGTTGCTTTTTGCTTGCTCCCCTTCCTCCTCCCCCTCTCCTGCACTGGATGGAGAGGAGAATTGGAGGCAAAACAAGATAAAGTGTAGAGGGTAGAACAATTTACTGGAAACAGCAATGAGATAAGAAAACAAACACTCACGGCAACAATATAAATAAAAAAGTGTATGAAAGAGAGAGTGATTCACTTGGAAAATGCTCACTGCAGAGCTTGACCTGACCACAGCCACACCACCTCAATGGCTCCATCCAGCTCCTAACAGGTGCCACTCAACTACTCCCTCTGGCTCAGAGCCAGCATCGCCCCACTGTTCCTCTGCCACGCTTCCTCAACAGGAAAGAACCCCTGCTCCTCAGAAGAGAGTCCCTTTCCCCTGCCCCTGGCAATGATGTGAAGGAGTCTAGAACAACTCCCAGGTCCTAGACATGCCCCTTCCAGGCTACTGCAAAAATTAACCCTGTCCTGGCTGGAACTAGGACAGTAACTGAACTGAAGAGCATGAACACTTTGTCACTTGTTCAGTGGTTTTATTGCTGAGTTTCATCTAAACTTAACAGTCCAATAAGGTGTTTGAAGGAGAATCAAATTTCTGTTCTTAATGAGTGAAGGGCCTTTGAGCATTTTTGCCTTGAGTGTTGCCTCTGGAACATAATTTTGTACTACATTCTCAACATTTCAGAATGCAAATTCAGAAAACATATCAACACAAAATTCAGACAGACAGTGTGATCATGACAGTCCCACGCTCCTTGAAACCCATCTGGAAAGAGAGCTCAAATTCCACAAGTCTTTGCCATTTTCTGTAACACAAAAGGGAATTTGAAACATGCTGTGGTAATTCCAGTTGCCTGGCTGACTCGTAGGCCAGTTCAGGTGTTGTCTAAAAATGGCTTGCTCTTGGACAAGGCTTGGTCTGGTGGATTACAGCAGAGGGACCATGTGGTGACAGAAGATGCCATTTGATTTCTCAACTGTGACTATAGGGTCAGTCATAAAATTTTAAAAAAAGAAAAAATTGGGATAGCTGATCAATATCTGGGCTACAAGCAAAATAGGTAAGTGCTGTGAGTATAGAGTTTGTGAGCCTGCACACAGGCTGGAGGTGTACAGTATTAACCTGTCATTTAACTCAGTTGTGTGAGAGAAAAACTTACGGAAGATATTTGGGAAATCATAAACCTGGAAAACTTCTGTGCAACAGTTAGTAAGGAGGGTGTCTGAATATATATTTAAATGCCGTATAAACTCTACATCTCACAGAAAACACTTAGCAGAAGTCTTTTAAACTCTCCATCTTATAGAAAACACGTAGCAGAAATCTTTGGGCAAACTTCATTCATGGAAGTTGCTGACAGCAAAGTGAAAGGGCAAATGGCAAAGGCATAATCTCAATAGAAACACAGTCACCAGAGGCTTATGAACTGTGTTTCCAAGAGTAGAGCTGGACAAGATAAGTGGAGCCATCACAACTCTCCTTTTCCTGGCTTCAGACCTGTCATGAAAAGCTATGCTGCTTTTTGCTTCCCTGACAGCTTAAAAGGCATGCAGCCTATAACTACCCTGTTACTAGCTCAAAGTGACTTCTCTTTGTTATCAAAACGTTTGCCACAATGTGCAACACCGGAGAGCACAGACAAAATCCCCTGCTTTAAGTTTTAATTTACTATCGTAACCCTAAGGGAAAATGCTGTCCATGAAGTTTTCCATGAAACATAATATGAGAAAGGGTTGGAAAAAAAAAGACAAATGAAGATTTTCCTGCTGTGCTGCTCTCCTTGGTGGTGTGATGGGCTTAAAAGCTGGTTTAAAACCAGAGCTCTGCAGGTGGCTGCAGAAGACAAGCACAGTCTGTACCACCTGGCTCTGAAGAAATTTCCACTTTGATTGCTTGTACGCAAGTTGCCTTGAAAGGTGCTATACCATCAGCAACTGCTGCCAAAAATGCTCCTTCTCTGGAAGTTTCAGGCTTTTAGCACTAGGACCCCATCCAACAGAAGGCTCAGCAGTGATGATAAAGCAAAGCTAACAATCAGCTCAGCTAGACAGACAGTAGTCTCTTTGATGTAGGTAAGGAAAAATGCTTTTCTCAAACAGCAGCATTCAAGGTTTCCTTTGCATTTTTAGTTTTTCTTGCAGTTTACCTGTATCAGAGAAATGGTGGGGGGGGGGGATGGGCTTGAGACGTCTAATGCATGCCTTGTTATGAAAATAGATTAAAATTGCATTCCAGCATCAGTCTTGTACAAAACAGAACACCATCAATTACAAAATTCCATTCCTTCACCTCCTAAAACTCATCAATATTTTCACTTTTTTCTGCTGTTGTGCTTTGAGTCCTCAGACTCCATTAGTCGTATCTCTTATCCAAAGGCAATGCTCAAGGATGGCTGAACTCCCTCACACAGTGCAGGGAGCTGTGCCAGAACAGATTGCAAGGAGAGTGATGCAGCACAACTCAGCTCCCTCCTTCTCTCAAGATAGAAACTGGGCTTTGAAAACAATGAGCCTCTCCACCAGGCATGCTCAGAAGCTCCCCACCGACTGCTGATTACTGTCGGCATCCACTTACTGCCTGGAAGGTGCAACAAGCCAAGCCCCAGCTCTTTTCCGATGTACCAGAGGGTGAATCACTGCATTGTAGTTTTGAAAAATATAAATATTTGATGAGCTACGGACTATCATTGTCTCCCAACTCCTTTTCCTGCGCTGTATTTTTCACAGAGGAATCAACTTAAAATCTGTGTCCATACAAAGATCACGTATCCCCCCCTGTGAAATGAACTGTTAAGGTGAATACATCTAGGTGCACCCTAGATGATAATTTAAATCCCATTATCCTATACTTCAGATGACAGAAGGACTTTGCCATGAGTTACAGATTTTCTCCTGCAAGAGCCAATTTCTTTAGAAATTTTCCTTGGATTTTTCAAATGTCATAACTTTTCAGTGCTATTAGTGGAATTAAATACTGGTAAAAAAAACTCCTAGAAATTCTACAACAGTGGCAAATTGTATTGTCTCCACCAGAGTATTGATCTGAGATTGGACAGTAGCCCCCAGTTACTTCTGAACATAGCAGTGTCAAGCTGGCAAAATAGAAGTCAGACTAAGGGTAAGGTCACCAATAAGTTGAGAACAGAAATATTCTATTAAGAGTGATGCAAAAAGAATAAAAGCCAAATAATTAGTGCAAATTTTTGAAAAAGAGTAAAGATTACCAAATTAAATTAACTTTTTTTTTTTTTAAATTGTCATCTTTCTATGACAGAACTTGGACAAAGGAATTTTTGAGAAGCCTGATACAAGGAACTAAAAGCTTCCCTGTAGTTATTAGTAGAAAGGAATATTATCTGTTTATTTCAACATCTGAGAAAAATCAAAGCAATCCTGAAATCAAGGTCACCATAAAAAGAGGCTTGCCTAGTAATTCAAACCATGAGTTTTCACGAAGAACATTCACAAAAAACCTTCATACAACCTGATAATAAAGTTTGTTCCTTTTTTTCTCTATAGCTAGAACAGTTCTCATAATTTACTGCACACTGACAATAGTTTATTCCCCAATTTTCAGCAGTCCCCACATATATTAGAAATACTAGCCCAACACTGTTATATTACTCCCCGAAACCCAACATCATGCATCTTCACAGCTCACACACACTTTTAGATGGAATGCTTTTATTATTATTTTATTATTGCAGCTAGAATAGAAAGAATCATTACAACATCTCCTCGATGAAACACAGAGCCTGTACGACACACACAATAATATAATTGGTCTTAGAATGGACCAACCCCAGAACAGGATGCGACCCTCACTCTACACCTAAGGAGGCACATCACAGCTTTGACATGGCATGACTGCCCTGCTACTCAGCAGCAATAAAGATATGTGTTCAAGAAATGTTCAAGGCCAGGCTGGATGGGGCTTTGGGCAACCTGGTCTAGCGAAAGGTGTATCTGCCCATAGTAGAAGTGTTGGAACCACGTTTGATCTGTAAGATCCTTTCCAAGCCAAATCATTCTGTAATGGTTAATGCTCCAGAAAAAGCCTTGGGTTACATGCAATTTCCTCAACCATGCTAAAAAATTTCAAATCTGTACACTCCCATCCAAAAAATAAGTGCGTGAAGCCCCAGACCATCACTTGGGAATACTCTGGCCAAATATCTCTTTTTGATATTGTTCTTGTAGCATCATGAACTTAAAAGATTAATTACATGCCAGATTCCACAAAAACGATCAGGAAAAAGAGGCAAGACATCAAGAAAGGAAGATCCATACAATTTCTTGGTTTTGTATTTTCATGGACTCTTTCAGCCCCAAAAGAGAAGGAATAATATCTCTCTGATCTCTTATCCTGGGTTTTTTCAGTTACTGGGTACTTTTTCCTAATAAAACAGCAATTTCTTTAATGAATTAACTTTCAACAAAGAATCGGGTTTGGTGAAGTAACAGATTTGAGTTTCTGAAACAGTTACTTCAGGCTTGGGTAAGCACGTCTGTAGATGAGGACCAGAGCTATTTCCAGGTCCATTAGAGAATAAGAGTGATGCCATGGTGATCAATGCAATTATTTTGCTTCAGATGGAAATTGTTTGGCAGGGACATTTTGCAAAGGAACATTAACTGGAATGTTTCTTTTTATTAAATAAATTATGAAGGTGGTTTCTATATTGTTTTAAATGCATGTTTGTTCACTTGTATTTTCCAGTGTAATCTGTAATCCAGTAAATTTACAATCTTTTTAATCAGATATGTCCAAGAATAGTATTTGGTAATCAGGACAACATGATGTACAGAATAGCAATTTACTAGATAAATCTAGTTGCTGAAAAATACATCTGAAAGTGGAAAATATATAGAATGATCATAGAAGTTTAGGTTGAAAAAGACCTTTAAGATTATTAAGTCCAATGCTGCAAAGTCCTCAGGTAAACCAAATCTCTAAGTGCCACATCTACACATCTTAAATACCTCCAGGGACTGTGACTCATCCACTGCCCTGGGGAGCCTGTTCCAATGTTTAACAGCCCTTTCAGTGAGGAAGTTTTTCCTAGTATACAATCTAAACCTCCCCTAGTGAAACTTGACCCCATTTCCTCTTGTCCTATCACTCGTTACTTAGGAGAAGAACCTGATCCTCATGTCTCTGCAACCTCCTTTTAGGTAGTTGTAGAGTGTGGTAAATCACATTTCGCACCCCACCCCAGCCCTGAGCCTCCTCTTCCCCAGGCTAAACACCCCCAGCTCCCTCAGCTGCTCCTCACAGGACCTGTGCTCCAGACCCTTCCCCAGCTTCATTGTCCTTCTCTGGACATGCTCCAGCACCTTTTTTCCTCTAGTGAGTTGCCCAAAACTGAACAGAGGATTCAAGCTGTAACTCTTTCCCCTCACATCCAAAAAAGAATGGAGATTCTCCTTAGCTCTCTTTCTGTTGCTAATACATTATAGAACAGAATATAGATTTATGTTACAGTAGCAATGTAAATATAGGAGAAATATTCTATTCCTTCTTTTGTTACAAACAAGGGGCATATGCCACAAACAGCATTTTGCTTTCACTTAAATCCTTCATAATTATTATTCCTTGTTTTCAATTGAACCAACCCCACCCCTCCCACCCCCAAGAAAAAGAAAAAAAGATATGCTAGTGATGGATGACATAGCTAAAATGTGGTTTAAGGCTGTCTGCATGCTTGATATATGTGTACAACAGCATTCAACATTTGAGAAAATAAAGTGAAATGCCATAAGATTCCATGAGATATTTGACAGTTCCCCTTTAATTTGCATGCTGGGTAATGCTGGAGTTGTTGGATGGATGCCAACAACTCTGAAAAAACTATCCAGACCATTTTGATTCTGTCCTCCATCAGTGTAATGATATCCCAGGAGGCTGATGATGGAATTTCTTGCTTGTGGCATGATGCTCCTTGCAATTTTGATTTTTATATCCAGCAATCATGCTCTTATGAACTGAGGTCCTGGAAAGGAACATTTTTACACCCCTACCTTTATGGGTACCTTTTTTCCTTTCCTTTTAAGAAAGAAGACAGGCTACTTAGGTTTTCATTATAAATTTGAGCCATGATGAGACCACTGTATTTGTCCTTTTTCCTTATTTCTTCAATTGCTATCTTATGGACTTGCTTTCTATCACTGAAAAGGAGCCCATTAATAGACTCTTGAGTGGTATGATTCGTTATTCAGTACCAATGCAGTAAAGTCTTCCATGTAGTTTGCCAGAAGCCAGAGGTCTTAATTTCCCTGGTTTCACATTCCTGCTTCAGTTGGCAATGTTGGAAATGCAATAATGAAAAAAATAGTTGGATGCATACAGTGATCCTCCTAAAAATAAGAGATATCACTTGGCTGTCAAAATGGATGATCATATTGTGTTTTACTGATAAATGGTGTTTACCTTTTAGATTTAATGCATAATTTTTTAAAAAAATGCTTTAACTCGCAGAACGAAATCATCTACAAAGATGATATGATCAAAAATCATCTACAAAAATCATCTGCTTTCTTTCAAGACACAGACACATATGCTTCATATCTCGGTAGTAACACACTGATTCACAGCAACTACAGCTTCTGTGACATGTATTTGGGTTAAAGTAATAGAAAATAAGTGAAATGTTTGGATTCCAAAATACTGGCCAGATCTTTTATTTATTGAGTTGTGTAAAAGAACTTGCTTTTCAATGGATGCAAGAGGAGGAAGGGAGCAGTTGGATGCACTGGAATGAAACCAATTTACAGAGCAGTCTTTATCCTGTCAGAAAAAAACACGACTACTGTCTTATTGTCCACAGCCAATCACATCACTGTGAGACTAGGCACTGTTTTCAAATGACATTGGTCAGACATAAACTTATTTATTAATCTCATCCCATGAGCAGGCATTATTTAATTGCATAGTCAGACGAAGTTTAGTAGCAGTCAGGTCAGAAGATTCATGAAAGAATCATGATGAGACTGGATTTGATCTTAATATCTACATCACTTGTCAAATCTTTATTCATGACATAAGAAACAGTGCTGAGTTTCCACTTTGTGATGCTATTCTGAGACTACACTGAGCTGCCAGAAGAGGTTCAGAAAATCTAGGATACAGGGCAGAGAAAATCCATCTGCCAGAATTGTTAAAAAGGGGCTCTTGCAGGGTCTGAACTGACTCTGAGATTTCTGAAGAGCTGACTGATCCCTGCTTTTCAGAAATGAAGGGCTTCAAACAATAGCAGCCTTTTGAACCAAGATAATATGCATTTGGTGTCTGCTATGTTAAAATCTCTTCTTCTTTGTTAAGGAGCCTCTTCTACTCAGTGCCATATTATTTCCATGCATACTTTCCCCCCAACAAAACCCACCCAACAGTCTGGAGGTTGCACTACAGCAGGTGCTCAGAGTTTGCTTTGATGATGATTGTATCTCCCAGAGCAAACAGCTCAGACTGAGGTGGTACCCAGATGCAGCTCTGGCTGAGAAGCTGCAGAGCAGCTCTGTGCAAGCACAGAGGTCCCACCAGAGGGGTACAGCATGTGCACAGCATTGCACACATGCAAAGCCTGGGCCCAAGGACACAGAACTGACTGGGATGGCCCTGCTGCTCTTAAGGCTAAACAATATTGTAGAAGCAACCAACGATTAGTGGGTGATGGCTGGTAAATAAATGAGCACACTGTGCTGTCAGATAGCCATTGCCATGTATTGACATCAAAGCTGGTGGAGTTATTCTGGATGTGTACAGGTAGAGAAGAGATCAGCATCCTGCTTGCTATATGGGTTGTAAATATAGAATAGCATAGCATATTCAAATGAAATGTATGCCAGCCTTTTATATACAGTTTGATTAATTTCAAAGGGGCTTCTGTAGCACAGAAGCCATCTCATTTGCAAAAAAATCAGACCCAAAACAAACAAACAAAAAACCCCTGCCGAACTGAGATAATTTGCCTGCTTCTTATATGCAGCATACCTACTTATAATAGTTCCAGTATGACTCTAATGACAAGAAAAATAACAGTCTTATACTCACTTTTTTGCTACTGCACATCCATCTTCTGTGTTAGACACATTTTACTCTATGGCCTTTCAAGATCATCCCTTTTTCCCCACCCTCTGAGTTGCTGTGTGTCAGAAGTCAGGCTCGTCCTTTGCTGTACAGACTGAGGAGGGGAAGGTATGGAAACATGATCTGTGTTACCACACATCCAAACTCACAAGCCCCATGCATGTCTGGGAGCACAGGAGACCCCAGTGGCTGTGCAGCCCCCTGTCCGTTTCCCTTGTACTCATCCTGCAGCTGCAGCCAGGCTAGACAACAGCCTTTTTTCCCCCTACCATGACCCATGCTGAAACTCTAGCAGTGTGAAAAACAGAGTGCCAGGCATGACATGAGGTGATCCCTGATACATCATATTTTGCACAGAGGGGTCAGTGGGAATTTGAATTTTGACATATCCAGGCAGTGTTTTCCTGAGCTTTTTTGGAAGGCATGATGCCTAGTTCCTAGTTTAACTTGTGTATTTGTGGGGATGCTGCCCACCCCACGATCTGGGAAAGTTCAGGGAATACATCTATTGCAAAAGAACTGGGAATAAAAAATTCCTGTGAAATTCAACATATGTTCATAGCCACACAGAAATCATAAACCTCCTAATTTTCCAGTCCTCAAGAAAGTCTGCCAAGATAAAGAAAATATGGTTTACTAATGTAAGAAACAAGCACATTGTGCTATATTGAGCAGGGAAACTCTCACACAGAGGTCACAAACCTTTGTTTACATTCCACCTGGCTAGAAGCATGTAATTTCCTTGGGAAAAAAATATGTTCTTGTTGAATTATTCAGTTTTACTTCATTATACACACAGGTATGATTTATGATTACTATCATTATTCATTTGTGTTGTTTTATTATCCACTAGCTCACTTCCAGGGTGAATGATGTGATGGTGGATGTGGCAGAAATCCGAAAGAAAAGAACAGTGACTACTTCACACAGATGAAAATGTCCTTCTCTGGCTCGGTCCTGGCTCTTCCTACTAAAGCATGAGCTGTGCAGCATTCAAGGCCAACATATTTCTGCCAATAATAGAATTAAACAATTGCCCCAAACAAATAGATGCATGAGGAAGAGAAGAAAGCAAGGGTAACCTGAGAAGGTGTTAATGTAGATTAGCTGTGTTTAATCTCAATTTAACTCACTATCTGCCTCCTCCTAACCTGCATGTTCAAGAAAGTACCGTGATTCAAAAAGGAGTGAGAACTTGCCTGATGCATGTGGATGAAACTGCTGCTTCCTGTACAGTAGTTTGTTCATGGTTCTCTTTCTGTCCCATCAGGGTGCCTTTGTTTTAGCCATGCTAAAAATAAACAATGAACACGGGCACCGTGGTTCTTTATGCATATTTTTATATATGTGCTATGTTGGTAAACTAATATGTGTATCTGCATGCATGTGCTATCTCTGTGTGTGTGCACAAGTATACACACACACCCCCCCCCACGTTTTTCTAAATGTATTCATCTACACGTAAAAGTTTAATAGGAATAACAGTATTTGAGAGGTATTTTAAAAGTGTATATGTAGTCATTCATGAGAGAAAGGGAGTAATAAAAATCCAAACTCTGGTTTCAGCACATTTTTTGTTAGTTATTATAATAAACAGCTTATCTATAGGGATAATAGAATTTTCACAGGATTAACTGAAAATTTTAAAGTCTTAATATATTTAATGCATGAGTTATTTATTTGGATTTGTGTTAGAAAAAACCAAATACATTGGAAAACCCTTCAAATTATATTTTCTAGTAGCCGCTTAAAATGGTTACTAAATATGGAAAAGATTATGCCATTTTTCCTCTCATACAGCTCCTGTTTTCAGACTTCAGAACTGGGCTCACACTGCTGTCCCAGGAGGAGCTAGGCTTATGGCTTCTCGGGCAGCTGGCTTCCAGAGGAAAGGGCTTGTCCTACCCTGAACAGTCAGTTTGCTCTCTGCCAGCCCACACGTCTCTATCACCCCACCAAGCTTTTATAAAGGCTATTCCCTTCCAAGCACAGAGAAGTATCCTCTAAAACATTAATGAGCTGGAAGGATCACAAGCATGTTAGGATCTCTTGGTCTTGCAGATAACAAAACTTGGTAGCCCAGATTTGTCTCCAATTGCACAGGAGCAGTGAAAGTGAATGATCTTCAAGAACTTGAGGTATCCCAGCTCCACATTTGCATTTTCATAGCTTTAGGGCTTTTGTAAGCAAATGCAATGTTTTGCAATGAGCTTCAAGAGCAAAACACAGAGCTGAATAATTCAGGCCCCCTATTTTTATTACATTTCAGAAATGGCTCCATCTCTATGTTTCAATGCTAATTTATATGCCACGAGAACCCTTTTGGCTACACAAAGGTCCCACAAAATGTAAGGTCACAAAGATGCTGCTTCCACTTTTTCTGTTATTAGCAATCAAAGGTGTCCTGCTTTTGACGCTATTCACTCCCTACGGTATTCCTCCATAAAAAAAAAAAAATCTCATTTAAAATCCTGTGTGAGAAAAATATTAAGATCTGAAAGACTACAGGAGACACAATATCTGCACAAGCCCGTGTGGATTTCAGGTGAGAGCTGGTCCCCTTGTTCCTCACTTAACAACAAAGAGGAGCAGAATTCATCACTTGCATATAAATAAGTAGGTGAGCTCTGTGATGTATTGCAGGGACCAGCCCTCTCTGCTCCAGCAGCATCCTAGCTGGTGTCTCCCTGCAGGAAAGCCTCAGGTTTGATAAGTGCCACCTTTCTCATCTCTGCTGTTTTCTTCTGGCTGGCTGTGTTTGATTTTTAAATTTTGTTCAATCTGTCTTTCATATCCTCTCAGCACCACTTTCGTCTCCTCCCTCTGTTCTCTTTTGTAACTAGATGCTCTTAAGTGTCTTCACCATAATTTCCAACCACTATCTATTTCTTTGCATGTTTACTCTAGAAAGAATGTGAGGACAAAAACATTAATTTTCAGTCAATCAGGGACTTTCAAAATTGATCAAACCTCTTCTCCTCATTTTGAAATGATTCTTACAATATTCCCATTTTGCTAAACGAGGTTTTTAAGATAATTTTTTCTGTCTATGCTTTCTAATGGCTTTTTAATTACCAAAATTTATAGAGCAATTTATATTTAATAAAGCTGATGCCCATTTGCTTAACACAAGAGAATGTTTGCTAATAAGAGGGCACTTAAATAATCAGCTACACAGCCCTCAGAAGCAATGCAAGAAAACAGGAAACTGCAAGTCACAGTGGATCTATAATGAAACAATGCCCTCCACCCAAGCATGATGTGTGAGAGGAGCACCTGAGCTCTACTGAATCAGCTAATCAAGGCAATGGAGGCCCCACTTGCATGAAACAAAACCAATAAATAATTAGTATCTCAGGACAAGCTTCAAAAACCAAATAATGAAACTTGAGCCTGATGCAGCAGCATTTACAAGGTAAGGAATTTTGTATTGTAAAAGTTCAGAGCAGGCACTGCCCAGGCAGTTTTCACTCAGTGTCTGGATGCAGCAACACAAGAATGCTTCCTATTTCTTGCCCTGCTCTCTAAAGTTTTCTCAGATGCTTCTCCCTCTCATTTCAGAAGCACTGCACTTAAATTTTGGTGTCCTAAGTCTGATTTGTTCACTTTCTATTGTTGGAGAGTCTTACAACTGAAGTATTTCCAAGAGTATGCCTCACAAAGACACATTAAAAGATAGCAGAGCAATTTGAATCCCAACATGCCTAAAGTACACTGTTAACAAAATTTTCTTATTTTTCCACTTACATTGTTTTTTGGGACATTGCCACCCTCCTCAGAGCCCTTGGCCTTTTGCCATCACTTTGAAAAAAGTCAATGGGAGATTAGCGTAACACTCAGTGACAGATTTGGCACGTTGCAGCTCTAATACTGAATTTGCTTGAAGGGTCATAAGACTTAATAAGTGTTCATATCAACCCCCTTTGGCCATGTAATGATATACTCCATCATTGATGCAGCATTAAAAACCTGAAATTCATTACACACTGAACCACCCATGGTAATTTTGCTATCACTCAACCTGATGAAAGTCAGCTTTGGCACCATAGATATTGTTTCATGACAGCTCTACAGTTCTTTTTAATCATCACATTAGGTTGTATCCATCCTCTTGCTGCTTCTGCCTACCTTAAGGTTCTATTTTCACTACTAGTTTTTAAACTCCTACCTCTAAAACTGTCTGTGAAACATACACACATATTTTTTGCATGCAAGTGTGTATTCATCCATTCATACAAATTCATACATTCATTGACATATGCTTCCTAGTTCACCTTTGCATATATACAGAAATGCTAATTCTGTATGAAAGCAGATATAAAAGAAGGTCTAGCATATGTACCTTTGAACTCAGACACCAGTCTGAATCTTCCTGGCATTTTGACCTTTTCCACTCACCAGCTCAGACTCAGAGGCAGAAATGTGCAAAAGTAACAAGGGGGGACTCTCTGTTTTCATCCAATATATAAGCAATAAGTGACGCTATTGAAATGGGGCAATTGTTTAATCACTGAGAGAATGAAGCTAATTCAGATTGATTTGGGATGAAAACACAAAGTAATGCTAATCCCAACTGAAACACAGCAAACACAATTACCATTTATTTGGAGAAATAAAACTGAAGATATGGCAACATTCTTCCACAACTAATAATTCTGTGCTAAACTTTTTCAGCTGAGTCTATATGCACACTTCATGGTGTCCAACCTTTAAAAAACAGCAAATAACTTCTAATAAACAGCAAGTAATCTCTCAATCAAGTTTTAAATAAACTCTAGCCTTGGCAAGTGAGTATCCGCAATTAAAACTGGGACACTAATCAGGACCTTCACCAGGGCCTTTCAGCTGTCTGAATAAGAAAAGCAAGGGCACACACACGCATACACATACATGTGATATTCCCTGGGGAAATGCCTCTCCATCACAAAGGAGCAACAAATGCAGCGGGTCTGGCTCTGTAAAGAGTGGCCTGCAAGCTCATTCTCGGCTCACTACCTATTATCCCATAGCATTTCACCCTTACTTTCACAAAGGCCCTTGCTACACCTTCCCTTCTGATTTTCCTCACTGTTCAAAGTGTCCATGACAAAAAATGAGTGTGTGGTGCCTTTCACTGTCTCTGGCAGCATGGAGATGAGAGATGTCCTTTGTAAACAAGAACCCCTGCTGCTGCAATTTCAAACCATTGGGGCAAAACAGAGGCTGACAAGCTTAAAACCCTTTTTCAGACTTCCAGCCCTTCTTTCAGGGTTTTGCTGGCTGAAATGCTGTTTTTCTATCTTTGTTACTGGACTTGCATCCAATGTTTACATTGCCCTACCAATATCTGCTCTATATTGCTTCTGTCACAGTGTTTCAGATAGCATACATTTTCATTTTATAGCTCTCCTGCTTCCCTTTAACTTATGACCTTTATTGAAAATGAACCATTTGTTTGCAGAATGTCAGGCGAAAGGGTTGAATCACAGGGGCTTGGCATCTGTGAGATGCTTTGCAATCCACTGCAGCTGTATCAGGAAAGTAGTGACGGAAAACTATAAAATGCCGGGGATTAGAAGTTTATTCTGCAGGACTCTTATTTGCCTTTGGATTTCCAGCCGCATTTCACTCACCTGTTGTGAATTACTGTCTTGATGCTTCCTTAATACATTTTTTTGTCGTCTCTTCTATGAGCATTGCTGTCATTTCTGTCATATCTTTACTGCTCTCAGTATCTCACAGCTCTCCTCAGTGGGCCCTACGTACTTGCATGTCGTGCTTCAGAAGCCAGATGGGGACTGGGTGAGTTCCAGAACTCAGCAGTGTTTGGCAGCAAAGTCCACACTGCAATGCTGGGACATGGCATGTTACAAAACAGAGGCAAAAACCCATGTTGCTTTAATTTCAAGAATTCATTAAACACTAGCCAATCAGCATCTTACATTGGCATTGTATACCAGAAGCCTAAAGAATGCTATAGTCTAAAAATGCATACATCTTGTGTTCAGAGAGGGGCAGTATGAGCTTTGCACCAGTGCCTCTGACAAAGGGAAGGATTTATCAGGAGGAGGATGGGATGAACATGATGCAATATCTGAAGCAACTTGTATGCTGTTGCTGCAGATATTGCTGCAGATATTCCTAAGAGGGTCTCTTCACACCCAGACTTTTAGCTAAGGAAGTTCTACCTGAGAGCACCACCTGAGAGCACAGTTTTTCAGGATTTTACGTAGAATCTGGAACAGGATTTAGTAATTTGTGGAAGGCAGCCACAGTTAAGCAAATCTCCTTCCTATAACCCACTACCCCACAACCAATGCTCTGCAAGAGTGAAGTGGCAAGGTCATGTGCAGTTTCCCCCATCACAGACCACAGATTGATATCTTCATTCCTCTGGGTGAAGCAGAATGGGAACCTTGTGGTGGCTTCCCCTAAATGGGCACAACTTTCAAGACTGGCAAAAGGGATGAAAAATGGGCCAAAAGTCAGTGACATAGGCTTTATTAGATATACCTGGCTACTGAGCTGGTACTTAGATTGTCCTGCTAGCTATGTGCCAATTACTGACAATTCATACAAGTTCTAATGACCTTGGCAGTGTTCAGAACAACAGCATCTTTATTGATCCTGAAGTTAGAGGGCTTTGAGGACTTGACAGTTTGTTTGGAACACATTTCTGGAGAAAAAAATCAAGAACCACAGAGAATGAAGTGACAGTGGCATTTATGTGTCATGCATACAACTCAGAGTTAATTTGGCACCCTAGGAAAACATACAGTCCATGCTTACCAGAGTTTATTAGAGGCCTTGAGTAATGCAGCTGATCGAGGTTAAGCTGGGGTGGGGAGAGAGAGGAAAACCCTGCTGAAACAAAAGAATTGAACTCAAAGAAAAGTATGGAGCACTTGGGATTTTTAGAATAGTTTGGGTTAGAATGGACCTTAAAGATCACCTAGTTCCAATACCCCTGCAACAGGCAGAGTCACCTTCCAGCGGATTAGAGTGCTCAGAGCTCCATCCAGCCTGGCCTTGAGCACTGCCAGGGATGCAGCATTCACAGTGTCTCTGGGCAACCTATTGCCAGGCTTCACCATATTCACAGTAAGGAATTTCCCCCTAACATCTAATCCAAATCTCCATTCTTTTAGTTTAAAATAATTCCTCTTTGTCTTATCCCTAACTGCCCATGTAAAAAAATCCCTCCATCTTTTGTATAAAACCATTTAAAGTACTGAAAGGCTGCATATACACAATTCTTCACAGAATCACAGAATAGCAGAATTGGAAGGGATCCACGAGGATTGCCAAGTCCAACTCCTAGTCCTGCACAGGACCATCCCCAAGAATCACACAATGTGCCTGAGAACACTGCCCAAATGCTTCCTGAACTCTGTCAGGCTTGGTGCTGTGACTGCTTCCCTGGGAGCCTGTTCCAGTGCCCAGCCACACTCTGGGTGAAGAACCTTTTCCTGACATCCAACCTAAACCTGCCCTGACACAACTTCAGGCCATTCCCTTGGGTCCTGTCACCGGTCACCAGAGAGAAGAGATCTGCCTGCCTCTTCTCTTCCCCTAAAAAGGAAGTTGTAACTGCAGTGAGGTCTCCCCTCAGTCTCCTCTGGGCTGAACAGACCAGGTGACCTCAGCTGCTCCTCATCCAAGTTTACCTCAAGGCCCTTCAGCATGCTCATGACACTCCTTCGGATGCTCTCTAACGGTTTATTGTCTTATATTGTGGTAACTAACACTGCACACAATTTGCAAGATATCTCAGGAGATGCTCTCATCTGAACCCCACTCCCTAAAAAAGAAAACACCACAAAACATAATAGACAATTATGATATAACTTGCTTTGAAGGGACAGGTATCCTTACCTCTCAGATCATGAGCTATAGACTTGAGCTTGATAAAGACTAGGCAAGTGACCCACACTGGCCCACTGTCAAAGACTGATTAAGGTATAAGTAGCGGACAGGATTTCTAAAATGTGTTTTATGTGAAAAATTTTATGTTTATTTGGAAATTTCTTTCTCAGACTCAGCTGTGCTATTAGGATCAATGCTTGTCTTCCCTTAGGAATGATGTAGATTTTATTTTTAAAGGTTGATTTTTCAGTGTTGTTCTCATTCAAAATTTTTTCTGTTATAGGCTATAGCATATTTTGTGATCTCTTCTTGAGATCTGTCTCAAACAGCTGGATCACTTCATAGAAAAATCAGACTTAATCTCCAAATCATATTTAGTATTCCTTGCTCTGCAGCTGAAATACCTAAGTTGTATTTTCTCCATTTTTTGGTCACTGCATATATTATGTACTTCTGGGCAGGCTTGTATTGATCTAAAAAAGCATTGTAAATTTTTCAGGTTCAGACTCAAGTTGCATTAACTGGAAAATGCAGATCACTGTAAAATGCAATATTCTGAAGAATCAATAAATCTTGTTACCAGAACGGATGAGGGTTTTCTCTGCCTCCCCTCTACTTTCCAGCCATCTCTTCAGGGGGAAGCAGGAAATTTTGCTCTGCAGGAGGAATGGTCACAAACCAAGTCCTCACAGTACCCCCCAGTGTTGCTCTTCCCATGGCAGCAGCATCCACTGTCTGGCTACTGGACTAGGCACAGACCAGAGCAAGAGAAGGGCTGGATTTGGGAAGTTAATTAAAGTGGTGTTGGCAGAGTGTTTCAGGTCTACCAGCCATCTTGCTGTCTTAATAGAATTGAGGTGTGCCAGGCCTGCAGCAATCACTTGTATGATCCCTTTTAGTATTCCTCCATTTCTTAGCATTGATTTCAAAATTTTTACTGATGCATTTCAGTGTTTCCTATTTCAATTCCCACAATAAATTTTTTCCTAACAAATATCTCGAAAATATCAAGAATAACAGAATTTTGATTTTTTTGTCCTCCTCCTTCATATTCCCCATTGTAAAATCACTGTCTTGGGCATATGGTCACAACAAAATCTCATTGCAAGGAATGCTGCTGCATTAGACTTGTTGCTGCCTGTTTTGCTGCAGACAGTTTATCACAGAAACTTTATTCTGTGCAGCACTTATTCCAAGTCATGGATCTATTTCCTCCAAGTCATGGATCTATTTCCAGTGAGTGGAGATGAAATTTTCCTACAGTTACTACAGCTACTTCAGTTCTGCCTCTTTTCAGTATACAAAAGATTCATGTAAAGAGATTTCTTATTTCTCCAAAACAGCCAAAAAATCCTGGAAAACTGAGAAATGATAAAAGAACATGTGGTCCTTCAGAGAGATTGGACAGGGAGAAATCACAAATTTAAGTGTCTGAACCTGCTTCTGGGTGGGGTTTTAATCAAGACTGTTAAAGCCACTTGTATTTTATTCTTAGCACAAGGAAAATTACAAATCTCACATATTACCAGTACCATCAGCAAGAATTTAAATATTTAACCTCAGCTCCTTTGGTCCCAGTAACTTCAGAAGTGGTTCCATGACAATTTGCCTCTATTATAATCAGGAAATTCCTTAGAAATCCTGTGCAATTTATTTCTTTTCTAGTCCTATAATCAGCACCTACCCATGAGAAATCACACTGGGTTTTTTTTTTTTTTTTTTTTTCTTCTGACAGCTGAAAATGCTGAATTAAAGGCAATGTTTGATTTCACTCTTGGTTGCCTTTATCACCTGGGCTAAGATCTGGCATAATACAGTCACAACCAATCCTAACTGAGTGCAAGCAGCACTGAGCAGATCAGCAATGCAATTAACTCCCATTAATGGATGGCATGGTGGGACTCACTTTTTCTTTCTCCAGCCATCCCAATGAGGCCTCTACTGAGAGGGAAGACCTCTGCACCCAACAGCAGTTTTGTTGCTTCAAGAACCAACCAGATCAACCTGCCCAGGACCCCTGATGCCATGCCATCAGGGATTTCCCCTGTACCTGGATGTAGCCAGACTTACAGGTTGATGAGAAAGAACAAAGCAGTTAGGTCAGTGTCTCAAAGGCTGGGATAGCAACAAACAAAGCAGATGGCTGGGGCTCTATGAGATGCCCTCTGTCTATGAGAAAACATTGTCTTTCTTTAAAAAATCCAAACCTTTGGCCTCAGCTTTACCAACTGGGTCCATCTCATGCTGTCTTATTTTCCCCTGAATTGGCATTCAAATGTTCTGGTGCATTTTTCAAAGAATAATTAATCTCATTTTTGAGTCTTTTTGCTTTAACCTACTGTTTTCAGCCTTGGTTTTATTTCCAAGCCCTACATTTTCAAGTTTAAATTGTTATTTATTCCTCTTCAAAATTTCTGTTTTATTTATAATTGCTCACTTAACCCAGAAGGTAGATTTGATTATCAAGTCTGTTTATTTTGGGAAGAGGGGGGACAAGGGAAGAAGGGGAATGAGAGTAGTTAATAGCAGATTTAGCACTAGGCAAAAAGGAATCACAAAATTCTATGGACTGGCTGGTACCTCTAGTCCTCTAGTCCTGATCCCAGCAGGGTCAGGGTCAGCATGTTGCCCTGGAGCAAGCCCAGGTGAACTTTTAGTATCTCAAACAACACCTAATAATATTGAATCGTTGTTCAGAAAATTTAAGTACCAACAGAGAGCAACAGTTAGCTATAAAATACTCTTGTTAATTGTGTGTGTTAACAATTTTTGACAGTATTACCATTCGAGACAAATAATGTCTCATCAAGAATTTGGGAACTTCCTCTTATCTTACCAGGATATCTTCAATTGCATCTTTCCATCCAATCTAAGAAAATTACTACTGCTTTCCAGTTTTTTGATCCTAAGGATTAATTTGTCTTCTGAATGGGGCATTTTAACCACCTGCATGAGGAAAATGTCGTGGCAACCAGAGTATTTTATAATCCTGGATGTCTCTTTAATAACAGGCGTATCAGATTTTCTTGTGATACTTCAGAAAAGAGAGCTTTGGGACATGATACCTTTGGGTACTTGTACCTGCAGGCCAGTCCCATATCCCACAACCTACACATTCACAGCAGTGACTGTGCCTCCTATCTCTTATCAGTTTATCATTTGATGACTCTGAGCCCTCAGGCTTCTTCTAGTGACATACAACATGGTACAGCAATTACCTCAGAGGGGCCCCAGCAGCTCACCTGCATCTCAGGAAAGCACTCTTATAATGAATCCTCCTCCCTGCTGCCACACATAAATCAGTCAGGAGAGTGTATACAACCTTCATCTGCCCTCGTCTGAAGCAAGTGCTGCCTGCTTTGCATCCCATCTGACCTCCTGGTAAGGTAGCTGCAAACTTATTGCCCCTGGTGAAAGGCCATGTTTGCACTGGGAGACATGCAGAGGTGCATTTAATAAATTGAAAAATCTTGTTATAATTTTTTATTTCTTCTGATTTCAGATGATGAAAAAATCTTGCAGGCAATTTAAAATTCAATTCTACAACAGGGAAGTAACTGAGGTTTGATTGAAAGTGAGTACTTGTACGTGCAAAATGAAGCATGAAAGAAGTGAACATGTAATGGAAGATCCATTACCCTGGGGTGGAATGAAGCAGACCCTTGACCTTGGGAGACGCTCCTCCCTTACGTGTTAGAAATAAGTAGATGCATTTCTAATCAGCACAGCCAGGGTGAAATAGCAAGAGAAAAACGAACCCAATCCACCATTTGCCTGGGACTAGTAGGTAACATCACTACACTACTTGAGAGGGACTCAGGTTGTGGCTTGGGAGGAAATAAGCCAAGAAACCCAACTCCTTACAAGCACAGAAAATGCTGGAGTGACAGCTCACTCCCAGTTTGTGGAAAGCATGGGGTTACAGAGCTGTCACATGAGTCACAGCAGCAAGGTCTGTGAACTGCTCTTGTCTCCTGAGAAGACTGGATATGTATCAGGAAGGGGATCTCTGAACAAAACATACTGTTTCACGCAAACCCCTGCCTGTGCATAAAAAAAGTGCAAGATTTCTCCAAGCTCCTCTCCAGCCTGCATGTAAATATCACAAATGCATCTGTGCTCAGGTGAAGTCAGCTGCGGTGATAAGCGTTTCAATAAATCACACAGCTGACTTCTTCTTTAGCATATCCACTTACAGTCTGTAAACAAATCCTGCCAGGTACTAAACTAATAAACATTTCTATGAAATTATTTTTTTCTACTCTCCTAATATTCTGGCAACAACAATATAGAAATCACAGAAATAATGTGAATGGCATTTTCTGTTGCTCTTGCAAACAACCTGGTTGATGCTAACAGTGATGTTCAAATGACATTGTAAAGCTAGACTTTCAAAGGCAGCTTGCATTACCTTGATTCTGATCCCACAGAAGGAAAGGAGGTCAGCTTTGACAAACACTGAGAATCTTAGCCATGAACACTATTGTTCTTACCCATAAGGGATATTCCTCACTGAGGAGGCAATAAGCTGTTCAAATAAAAATTACCTTATGCCAGACTAACTTTGGACCTTGCCCTGTGGATGGCTGTGAGTGTTGCAGCTCAGACCATGTACCACTGATCACTTCATGTTGACCCAGGTTACAGGGTCTGTTCAAGGTCTCAGAGGCAGTCTGTTTCAGAGTGAGATATTAAAATCGGCTTTCCTAATTTCTGGAGCACTGCTGCAACCACTATTCTTATCAGCTTGTCACTGATTCTTCAGTATTTTTGCGTGGACACCACGTTAATTTATGTTTCTTTATGAAGTGTGTCTAGAACAGCTGGATTTGTCACATGTGCAGAAGCAAAACATTACATCTGACTGAAAATGAATTACTGAGACCATAATCTCATTCACAACTCAATCTCCTCAGCTTAAAGGCAGTTCAGGTCTACTTTGCTAGCACATGTTTTTTTCCTTTAATTAAAACATTATCTAAGTTCAGTGTATGTTAAGAACAATTTTTGCCAAAAACTCATCCTGCAATAACCCTTTTTCCTTTTCAAAGCTTTTGTCTTACTCAATATTAGAATATTAATACATCAAAACCATGATTGTCCTTCCAAAGTCACAGCATAATTGTACTTCATTTTAGTATCAGAACATTATTCAGCAAAAATAAAAATAATTATCACAAGAACAGTTCACAGTCAGTATGCCAACTTATTTTTTAAGGTACCACTAAGGTACGCAGATGTTTTTCTCTGTCTGTTGCTTGGAGTGCGCTCTTTACCTTGATGCTAATTTTCTGTGAAATTTTACTTTGTTTTTATGGTATTTGAAGAGAACAAGTGTCAAATTCACAGGTTTGATACCCAGAGCATCCTTCTCCATAAAAAATCATCTCCCAAGCTTTTAATCACAAACTATATTCATCCAGAAAAGCCATGAAGCCCTAAACACAAGAGAACAGGGCCACATAACTGATGGTCTAGTCAACATGTCTCAGTTTTAAGCACTGGATTCTCAAAATGTTTGTCATAAATCCAGAGTTCAGGAAGAAGGGGAAAATTATACTGAAAAGCTGAAGGATAGGAAATAAGGTTTGTCTCACTACCATTCTGGAAGAAGAAGGGGCACTGAAAAAAAAATAAAATAAATCACACACTGCTGAATTGTTTACTCTACTACCAAGGACATATTTGGAACAGTTTTGCTTTAGAAGGGAGGTTAAACTCAGTGCTACTGCACTCTGTGCTGTCAGGTGAGTCATATTTCTTTGGAGACAAAGTATTTTGGGTTTTTTCCCATTGACTAAAGTGCTTATATTCGCTTCTTGTCAATCAGCCACAGGGAATTGTCTGGTGGTTCTTGAAGTGTAGAGTGACAACATCAAGGGGCTAATAAAGGAGCAGCCACTGGGGGGGAAAAAGAATTAAACTTCTGCAGAGCCTGGCTCTGTTTCTCTGTTCTCCAGGAATTAGAGTTCAACCAGGCATTCACAAAAGTCAGCTGAAAACTTACAGAAGGAATCAAGAATGTGATTTCACTCAGTGCTCTACCGTAGAAGTGCTCATATCGCAGAGCAGAAAAGTGTTGCTGTTAAACACCTATCAAATTAAACTAGGGCAAACATGCTGGAAGAGAACAAAGGGCTTAGGGGAAAAAGCAGAAAAAACCCACAATCTTTTATTTTTCCTTGAAACTACCAGAAGGTATCTCTCTCTAAAGGTCAGTAACTGTGCTCTGTGTCAGTCCACGGCGCAGCCCGGAGCTTTTTCAGGAAGCCCAAGTGTCACACTGTGCTTCTCTTGGTGTTGTTCACGCTACTCCGCGCGGCGATGCGCGGCTGAGATGGCAGGGGTGCCTGGTGGGAAGGGATGGCCCGCCTGGAGGGCAGCGCTCCCACCGAGGCTCCCGCTGCAGCCAGCCAGATGCCACAGTACGAGCCAGAAGCCAGTCCAGCAACATGACTAATTTTCTGCTCTACACAGCGCCGCTGAGCTGTTTCTGACGCCTCCCCCTCCTTTCTCTCATGCAACAAAGGCTATTTCATAGGGAGGGGCATTTCCAATTCAAGGGTAGAAAAGCTGTGTATTCAGTATTTCTGGGGCATGATGGGGGGGAATAATTACACAGCAGCACAGCCAGTTGCTCTGGTTTTGTCTGACTGCTTAGCAAACTTTCAAAGGAAAGCAAGTAGTCACTATAGAAACTACCACATCATATGGCTGTTCGTGTTGCCTCTGAGATACAGAATATCTTTTACTAAGACATTCTTATTTTTTTCCTGCCTTTAGAACACACTGCACAATAAATAGCTAGGCTTTGTTGTGTGTGGGTGTGTGGTTTTTTTGTTGTGCAGTTTTTTTTTTGGTTGGTTGGGGTTTTTTGCTTTTGTTTTTAATTTTGTTGTTGGGTTTTGATTTTGTTGTTTTTGTTGTTATTGTTGCTTTAATTATTATTATTTCTTCAGGTTTGCTTTTCCACTACTGAATGGAGTAAAAGGGTAGGGTTTACTTGGAAATAGATTTCCACAAGCGAGAAATGACCAGTCATTTCAGTCTGTTTGAGCTTCATTTTCAGTGGCAAAATCTTATCACTGTGGAAGAACTCACATTGAAGGATAGGTATAGTAAAGCTGAGTACAAAAATAGCTGTCAATCCATGGCTCATTGGGAAGGAGAGGTGAAGAGATCACATGCATAAAAGTCCACCAGGTCCCAGTTTGATGGCCAGTAATCCAAAACTCAGTGTCAACGGAGAAAAAAGCACTAGCTGTTTGCATTGACTTTGTAGGTAATAGAGCTGTCACATAAAAGGTAAAACATCATAAAAAGCACCAATATGTGCAAAACCCCTTGAGTCAGTGAAGCGCTCAGTAAATACGTTAAGAAAAACACAGTGAATGTAACCTTCCAGTGATGATTTCCCTGTAATCCATGGTGACCTATTTCTATTTTATTATCTCCACCATGACAGAGCTGAGAAGATATAAATCATTCAATGGCACAAACCCACTGAACTTTGCCTTTGTTCAAATTTTCACCTCTCAGTTCCCAAATCTGTTTTTTCTTTTATTTCTCTTCACTGAAAGGAATAGAGGACTTTTGTTGGAAGTTTCTGATATGCTGTCTGGGCTCCCTCTTTTCTCACAGTGAAAGACTCCCTCTTTTACCCCCTTTTTTTTGTCAAGTGTTTCTTGGGATATTTGCATGAATAAAGAATCAGGTATTCAGAAGCACAGGATTATTTAATGAGATTCTCTGAATGTTTTCCACTCCTTCAACACAGCTTCCATCTCAAAACAACCTGTTCCACCAATCCAGCCTGCTCTCAGCCTCATGTCCAGCTGCTCCACCACACAGACTCAAGCATCCTTGCTGATCCTCAAACGGTCCCATTGCCATGTGTATTGCTACTTGTTTACCTTTTCCAGCCCCTCTTCATCCCCAGACTCCCCAATATGCCAGCTGCCCTTCTTGCATCAAAGCAAGCTTTTACCTGCTTAGTTCTGCAAGAGCTACCAAGCCTTTACTTTCACCCAAAGTTGCATGTTGCCCTCTGCACCCTCTGTGCAGAGTGCAGAAAGCAGCAGGCAGAAGGAGAAACATTCCTGGCACCAGGTTGTGTCCCTCATGCCCATACAGTGGAGTTGGAGGGCAGAGGGGACAGAACTAACCAGCACTGGTTAGTCTCAGATATCTGGGTGTGAGCAGTGCCAGGAGCTAGGCAAGGAGCTCAGATGAGTTGGGCATCTGACCAACTGGCCTAAACTGTGTCTCTGTCTTGCACAGAAAGGCAAGCCTAGGAAGCTAGCATTTCTGTCCTCATGCCTTCCTCAGAGACACCACAGATTTTATAATGCCTCCATGCATACTTCATTGTTTAACTACTGGAAAATTACTGTTAATCAACCATAGCTGACTGGCCATGGTCTCAAGACAGGAATGAATTAAGAAATATGCAGGTCCTGGATCTCTACCAAGCATTATTTCAGCAGAGTTTTCACGCCAGTTTTAAACAAGGTACTGCATAATCCCTACCACCAATATAAACTTGGCCTGTGATACCTTTGTGTATCTGCTTGGCAGGTTCATATTCAGACATCTGCCTGGCGTTAGACCTTGAAGTTACAAAGACAGATAATAAAGGGAGGCATTTCTGATGGGCCAAAGGAGTCTGTTCACAGTCCAATGCTATTTGATGTATTTTCATTTAGATGATGACATAGAGCTGGAAAAGCTGGAAGTTGAAAAAGAATGGGTGGACTGGTGAATAGATGAGGTTATGACTACTGTCAGATATGTATTCCAGTGGTAAGACAATATCAAACCAGTATATTGCATTATATCTATACATAATGTCTCAGATTGAAGGCTATAGGACACACAAATACAGGAATAGTTTGGAAGCATGGGATTCAAAAAGACCCAGAGTCAAGCAGATTAACCGACTGACCCTGCCTTCCCAGCAAACCTAACAAAACAAGCAATAAACTCAGAATTATCAGCAGAAGTAGGGATGTGTTACTTTAAAGCTCTATGTGGCGTTGGTACAGAAACTATGGAATCCCACACTTCTGCTGGGAACCACTGTGATGGACTCATTGCAGCACTGAAAAGAGGTCACAGGAAAACAAGGAGAATGACAGGAAGTCCAGGAGAAGCTATTTACTGAAGAAGCACAGTCTAGTCAATTTAGCCAAGAAAAGGTTGAGAGGTGACTTGCTCCCTGTCCAGGAATTTCTGCATGGGCAGGTAATTACTATGAGCAAAGAGCTCTTCAGCAGGCAGGGGCTTAACAAGACCAAAAGGCTAGAAGCAGAAGCCAGCTGAAATTCACAGTAAAAAACCCCTCCTGCTTAGAAAACAGTAACCAATAGAGCAATTTTCTAGGCCAATGTTCTCACTTCAACGTTTTATCACAACTCCCTTTTTTTCCTTTGAAGATGTGTCAGGAGTTAAGCCTCTTAAGGTAGGAATAACTCAGTTAATTTCTATGGCCTACTTAAAAATCATGACAGCAGCAGCTACAGATCTGACTTCCAGGTCCGTGTAACACACCTCTTAGAGCTGGAGAAGGCTGCCAGAGAGGCTGGGCACAGCACAGTGCTCCCACAGGACAACCTCTGCAGCCTTCTCTGCTGACAGTGCCAGGAATCAGCCTGAAGGGAGCTGGATCCCGGGAGCAGGCTGCTAGCCTCTGTGCCCCACAAGAAGAGGCAAAATGCTCAACCTGCCAGGAACAAGCACAGATTAACCAGAAACAGAAATACCACCAGGGGAAATGAAAGATCAAACCAGCCAGCCTAAGGAAAGCTCAGAAGACAGTGGGAAGTCCGGGGAAGCGAACCCTGCCTGCTGGGACCTTGGGCCAAGGGCATTGCAGAGCTCAGCCACTTTCCTCCTCCCCTGGGACCACCTGCTCTCAAGACCAGCAATGGTGTCCCTTGGGGCCTCTTTGTTTACACGCAACAAACACTAACATGGCTCCAGACACCCAGCTGCTGCAAAAGTACCAGACCTCCTCCAGATGCTCCCTCATTTCCTTCCTCTTCCCTCATCCATACTCTAATGATACCAGTCATTATCACCTGTCAGCTCTCCTTCATCAGGCCTCCTCCTGCTCATTATCACTATCTTCCCAGTTTTCCTCCTTCTCCCGCACCTCTCAGCAATGAGCAATGTGGAGCGTGATAGAGTCCAGTATACAAATGCTCAAGCACAGTTTGTCCCTGTTGTGTGGCCACCAGGAATAGGTAGATACCTGTTGGAAAAAGCCATATTCCTTCAAGGAGCTGGAGTCTCCAAACAGATTCTTCCCAACAAGGGTCTTTGGCAAATGTGAAAATCTAGCACAGAGCTTCCAAAAGCCAAACATAAAAAAGTCTCGGAAATATATAAAGAGTAAAGTGTAGTCATTGCCAGGGAGAAGAAACTAGAAATTATCCAGTGCTGTAAAAAATTAAAAGCTTAGGGGAGTAAAACCATTTCAAAGCAAGTGCTGTGTTAGCAAAAAACCAGATAAGGTTCAACAAAGAACCAAAAGGGGAAGCAGAGATTTACAATAAAAAAACCCCAGCTATTGTAGGTAGCCAGAAGACTGTAGCAGTTACCAGGACTACAGACCTGGTCATGCAACTTATCTGGGAAACTTTATAGCTGAGTGTCCTTCTTCACTAGGAAATCTAAATGTTTGCACTCTTCACAAATAAACCCATTAGCTCTTTGGAGCAAAGACTACATGCATATAAACATAAAACACCATCAGTACTCAGACATTAAGCAGAGTAACAAAATGTTCTGCATGGCTCCCAAAAGAGCAGGTAACTGCACCAGAGACTTGGCTAGAAAAATGTCATTAATTCTTGCAAAAATGTTACCAGAAGAAAATTCTGCTTCTATTAGGAAGGATGGCTTTTCACTTCCCTTTGAAATTGGCAGCCATCTATTTTTAGTTCAGAAATACATCATGTTAAGACCATAAATCTCAGTGACAAGGCTAGCCTCAATCCTCTGTGGACACCTGGCCACCTGCCCTCACAGTAGCAGTGAATTTTGTCGTGTACCAACAAGATTTTCGTCATTGATCTGTGCATTCAAACCTGATTGCGTTTGCAGAAAACTTATCCACAGACGCCCTCACAGCAGCAAATCCCAGAAGATTTGGACTCCTAGGTCAGAGCCATGCCTGCTCAAGTGACCTTTGCTGCTGTCAGCACAGGATGCACTCCCACCTCAACCTATCTAACATGAGTAAGAAACAAGAGCCTCAACAGTTTGCATGCCTGCAGTTGAAAGCCTTGCAGTATCCTTCAGCCATTAAAAGATGTGTGGCCCTGTTTCTTAGAATCTGTGAAAGCAGGGTACTCTGTATAGTCAGATGACAGGAGGGAGGCTATAGAGCCATTTCAGTTCTCCTTCAACAGCCACAGAAGCTTTTAATTGCAGGCTGTACTCCACAGGGAATACAGCACTCCTTGCCTGTCCCTGTGCTGAAGCAGGTGCTGTTTACCATTCTCACCCTCCCTTAGGAATTTTCCAAAAGGAAAATAGCAGCCTCCTTGAACCAGGCCTGTAGAAAACGTTGATGAGGATATGAGCATCTGATCCCATCTCTTGTCTCTTCTCTTATCAGTTTGAGAGTAGTTTTAGCTAAATCTAGGAAGTTATAGTTTTTGAGTATCTACAGCTGATTCCAACAACTTCCCTGACTGCACTTCATGTCAGACCCTAAGCGGTGCCCATCGCCACAAAGGCAGCCTTTGTGGTCATGTGATACGGTTCTATGACACCGCATCTTTGATAACTTCATTAATATTCTTTATAGTAAACTGTCTTCACTCCAGTGTAAGAGAGCCTTACCTTCTGTGTGTATACTGAATTCCAAAAACTACTTTGATTCCATGGGGAATACAGGATTTTCTACCTTGACAGATTTCTTTTCCCTTTTACAATCAATGCAAAATTCTTGACTGGCTATCCTATAAGTTCAATTTTTTGAGAAAAATACACACCTTGTATTCTATGTTTTACACAGCTTTTGGTATAATGGTGGTTGTGTTTTATACTTGCGCGTCTGAGGGGCAGTTCAGCTGGTAGCAGTCTAGTTAGTACTGTGGATGTAGAAAAAAGGTATGTGCATTGAATAGGCTCTTTAAAGGGAGAATGGTTGGTTTTCATTTCCCATTGAAAAAGCTGTGGTCCTTTGTGGAGAAACCTTTCTTACTAAGTGTTAGAACAGTATTTAATAGGCTTTTACAACGTAAGTGTTTAGGAATTCAGGAACCTCCCACTTGCCTGACTAAGCAGGCAATGAGGGCTCTCCCAATGACTGCCCCACTCAACTCACAAAGCATCTCCATGATGCTGGGGAAAAATATGCTAAGAGTAAATTCTAAACATTTCACTGAGGTTTCAGCTATTATTTATTTTTGTCCTTTGAGACAGCCTCGTTTTTTCAAACCAAATCTTTCTCTCAGAAAAATACATTTTCTCCTGAGAAACACCAAAACAAAGCAGGTAAAGAATTTCAATAAATTATTGCACAGCAAGTGCTGTACCAAGCTAGACCAAATCTTCATCTCATCTTGCGTCTCATCATTGGCAGATGCCAAAATCCAGTGCTCAGGGCAGGGCAGAGTGAGTGTGTTGAAAAGCTGCCCTGAACACTGTCCTGGGAGGAACTGGCAGCACAGGGTGTTGTCAATCAGGGCAGTTGTATTTGTCATTAGCAGCTTCCAGTGGCTTTTATTTAGAGAAGCTCAGTGCCTTTTACATTACTGTGGGAATTTAGCACCTACCTGCTGCTACTCCTATGCCCAGGAGCTCCCACGCTCAGCTGCAGGTCACATGAAGATCCACATTCCTGTGGCACAGCATGTGATGAAAAAGGCATTGAGCTGTTTTTCCTCTTCCCACATACTGGTGTTTTTCAGTGTCTGCAGAGCCCTCTCAACAACACCTATCAGCTCACCTCCAAGGTAAAACCCTCTCATTCCTTGGGCAGTGGCTGCCCTTCCTCTGGTCATCCCCTGCCTCTGACTGGGCTTCTCTAATTTCTGCCATATCCCCATTGAAACATGGAAGCGGAATTTGGCAGAATAACCAGCATGTGGGGACTTCAGACATCAAATCAGGATAGGACATATCACAAGCAGATATGTCCTATCCTCTTTCCTCCTAACTCTATTTTCAATCCCAAGCAAATTTACATTTTCTGGACTGCTTCTGGCTTTGTATTCTTTCAAAGACCTAATCCAAAACCACCTTCTCATTTCCAAGTGGATATAGCAATAATATCTTCAGTCCAGATACTAAGGGAAACTGCCTCTTCCCTATAAAAAGTTCAGATTTTTATCAACCCAGAATATGTTCATAAAGAAGGGGAGGCTTTGCTGAAGGAAAAATCCCAAAGGCTGGTTCAGGAAGGAAACTTTCACAGACACGAGGCTAAACTATGAGATTCATTGCACCTGGTCTTTCACAACACTGACTTCTACCCTGACCAAAGCTGTGCTTCTCCCAACATCACTGAACAAACTGTGTTCCCTACACAGAAACAGCTCCTGCCTCTTCCATCATTCCCCCAACTAGGACTGAGCCTGTCATGTTGCTAATTAGCCCACAGCATGATTATTCAGGTCAGGCATATTGTAAATTGTGTTCTAGAGGCTGTTAAACCCTGATATTTGAGTTAACCTTTAATTAAAATATTTATAAGCACAAAAAAATCATCTCTGAGCCCACTGCACCAGACAAGACACTGAAAATTAATTGGTCTAGTAAAAGTTAAGGACTAAGAAACAGTGATAATCAGAAGAAAGGACAGCAGACACTGTTTTAATGATAAGCTGCCCTAAGTTTACAGACAGGAGACATCAAGAGGAACACTGAAGTATCTCCACAAGCAAGTATTTTTTTCTGTAAAAGTTGAAAACAGTAACTACAGTCCAGCCAATAGGTCAAGAGAAAACAAATATGTTTGAAACGATAAGTGAAAAGAGTAACATAGAACATTTCTAAAAATACTACTGATGGTAATGGAAACACATGAGCTAGCACTTTAGCAACAGAGAGAGGAATCAGCAGCTCCTGTTTTTTTATAACCCCACCTTCCTTTGTGAGCCTCAGCAAGGCAAGTTCAGTATCGATCTGAGGCATTTGTAAGGCTCTACCATTTCATTTCTTTCAACATAAATCAACAACTTTAGCAAAATCCCTCATGCACTTTTAGGAGTTCCAGGCATATCTGCATTTTTGTGTAAAAATAGCAAGCCTGGGTATTTTTAAAATTTTGGTTATTTCAGTTCCTGTAATAAGCAGCATTTTTAGCTCCTAGGCAGTTTCTTGTTGTTTGAGAAATAAAAAGGAAATTCTTGAACACTAATCTGTCATTTGGAGTCTGTGTCTTGCTCAGGAGAAAACATTGCCTATTACCTTGGAGATACAGGAAAATTTGTAAATATTTTTAAACCACAGGAAGAGATAAAAATACAGTTCAGGTTGTGACTGGTTGATTTATTTGACCTTCTCTGTAAAGGAGATGCTATAGACCAGCAGACAAACACTGGCCTTGTCCTTATTCCAGAATTTCATGTAGGTTTTGAAAGACTGGGTATACTATGGGCCTGAACCTTATTGGCCTGGTGGAGTTGCCCCTCACCGTTTCACTGGCTGGGCTGACATACTGTTTGTGACTGAAGCTTGTAGCTCTGTTTTGCTCAAAAGACCCAAGCCAGATACACAGACAAATGATACTGAGCAAAAGGGCTGAGCACGCAGCTCATCAGTGGTTATCCATCACCCAGCTGCACATTCTTGCAGCTTGCTCTAAGTGCAAGGTGGCTTACAACTACCACAGACCAGACATTACATGTGCCTGTGACTGTTAGAATCGCTCTGAGGTTTGTATTCATTTCTCAAAGCATCTATTTATAGGTGAAAAATAATCTCTGTATTTTTAGAGATGCATTTGCTCGACCCTTTTAGTGACAGCAGCCAGAGCTAAAATAGCCATCCACTTATAAAGTAAGGGAGTTTTTTCCATACCCTTCAACTGAGATGGTGGTTTTTTGCACATATTGAAATTCCATCTCAAGAGCACAGGAAATTCAGGTGTCTCATTGCAATCACACCCCAGTAATGTCTGTGCAGACTCCTGCCATGAAGATAAGGGTACACAAAAAGTGTAACCAAAAGCCAAAGAGAAAATTATGTAGTGGGTAGAGAAAAACTTAGGGTAAAAACAAGGTTAAAGCTAAGATGTCCTTGTGTCACATCTGGGGTACTTTTACTTAGGAACAAATTGCAGTAAATTTTGTAGAAAAAGCCTGATGCTGTGAACACACATGTATCACTCTGTGAAAGGTAATAGGATGACTTTTTTGAGAAAGGTATAAAGTCTAAACATCAGTCTAGAATTTTCTTTATTTCAGAGCTAATAAAAAGGAGGAAAAAGACAAGGGAATCTTTTTACAGAGATAAAGCATGGAAAAAAGGAATTTTTTTCTTTCTTCTGGATTTTCCTTTGAAACTGGCTGACATTTGTGATGACAGTTACATGTTTAAATGCAGATAGATTTGAAAAACTCACATGTGTTATACATGAAAAATGCATAGATATTAATCATGATGGGTTGTTGTAACCTTCCATTGCATGGTGCCTGCTGCTTTTAGGTGAAGTCGTAGAGAAAATGTATTGGATTTGAATTTACTCCTACTGGAAAGGATGAAAAGCAATAGGTAACCTGAATTTAATTTGAGAACTTTGTGTTTATTTTAAATTATTTTAAAAAGAAAGTATGATAAAGAAGAAAAAAACTGAAACACTAGGAAACAAGGAGGGCAATGAACATCTACATCAGTTTTGGAGGTAACTGAAAAGCTTCATCAAAAATAGAATCTAAAGATTAGGGATTCTTAACTGATAGTAAATGACTTTAGGAGGCTACACAGTGACAATCTTATAGGAAAGTTAGACCCAAACAGTTCTCTGAAGGGGTGCTTTTTAATTCCTACATCTTTGCCACTAGAGACCATCTCCCATCATTTTGTTCCTGTCACTAGCCCTGAGTGCTTGTACGCCATAGATTTAATGTAATTTAATTAATCCCCTTTAACTGTGGAAACTGGAATACTGCCCACTGGTGATTATTCTCATTTTCCCTCTCTCTACACTGTAAATACTTAGCTACATGTCTTCAAAGAGGACTGTCCCATGGAAAGAAAACCCATAAAAATTATAAAAACAAATTAACAAGAAGGCAGATTTAGAGATTCACATGTGGATAACCACAATAGCTTGTTTATATTAAAGGGGTTTATGCTGGTGGTAGCTGCAAAAGCTGATTGACAGAAGTAAGAGTGATTTTTAGCAGTAAAGGTGCGGGCATTAGATGGACTGTAATTCTGAGGTTGCTATGAGAGTATCATGGAGAGATGATTGATAGATAAACAGACAGATATAAATAGACATATAGATATGTGCTCATATTTATAGTATTTCCACCTGTGAGTTAATGTGATCTTGCTTCATCACTTTCCCTGTAGATTAATTTCTGCATCTCAGAAATCTTGTGCAAACTGATTATTAAGAAGTTAGAGACACACTTCTCCACTATTTCATAATTTCCTCTTTCCTTGCTCTCTTCTCCCCTAGTGCACAACACAAAAGATTCATTCCTACTTGAGAAACTTGTGTCACAGCCTGATGAAATCTCAGACTGAATTCTGCTGCTGAGACATCTAGCTGCAGATGCGTCACTGCTATGAAGAAAAATTACACCTCCGCTGTACCATGATTTGTCTTCAGCTGCATTCAGAGTGTTAAAATCCAGCTCCACAACTATTACCTGACAGATCAGAGAGAGGGTGAGCCTTAAAAGGACAGCAAGTCTCTCTGGCAGGCACATCTGTTGGAACACACACAGTCCTGAGAAGGGGCAGAGGGATCAGTTTGCTGCACACCTCCTGCACTGAGGATGGTAGAAAACATCTGTGAATTCAAGCAGAAAATGTGTGAATTTAATTTTTAAAAAAGAAAGTGAAATACCTTGTACATTTAAGGTCCGAAGTGGCATGGTGGCATGGTTCATGTGTTCATACAGAGAATCACAGGAGTGTTAGATGGGATGGCACCCTGGAGATCTTTCCTCTTTCATATCTCTGACAGGTTGGTGGGGCTTTGCCTAGCCAAGCCTTTGAAGACTGTGAGGCTGGAGATTCCTCTGTGAAGTGCTGCATGCCCTCCTAAGGAGTAGGATGCCTGTCCTGAGTTTGCATGCTGCAACACTGAGGCCTCACTTCACTGGCTGATGCATGGCCTTGGCAGTCACCCTTTGCACAACTGCAAGCAATTCTTAGACTGCACTGCTGACTCCTCTTTGCAGACTCACTTTCTTCCAACTTTCCATGTGCCTTAGGACTTGAAGTCTCAGCTAGACCCTCGGAGGGGCCTCTTGTTCTCCTTGCACAGCACCCTGAGCACACCCTCACCCAGGGCCATATAAACAGTGTTCATAGCTCCCCATAGTGCTATGGCTATAATACCCAGTATGTGATGTGCCTTCATCATATAATGCCCACTAGAGAGGATAGTAGGAAAAATCTGAGAGATGGGAATTTATTTAGCACAGTTATGAGTTATTTTCATACAAACAGTACTTGCTGACAAGCATGTTTTCTGCTGCTGTTACTTACTTTCTTCCTAAAGTTCATCAGACACAAGACAAACACAAAAAATTGCTTTTGCAGAAGTGATTGGGAGTGTGGGAATGTACACAGTCCTCTAAAACTTCTTAGGAACATAGATAAAACCATTCACAGCCATCTTTCTCTTGTATTTTTAAATCAGCATGGGACATGTCTTGACATGGCTTCTAAAAACCAAAATAATTTAGCCAGGCAATACTCAGGGGAGTCCCTATTTCACGAGCACGGGAATTTCAAGGGCCACAGCTGAAGCAAAATTATTACCTTTGATTGGTTTTGAAAATTTTGGATGAGAAGGTATTGATAAAATTTTACTAGTGACTGATCCCTAACTGATTAATTACTTCAGTTTTAAAAACTGGGAGCTTTGGAGAAGACAAGAGGGAGCTTGGAAAGTACTGTTTGAAATGCATGGTCAGAGGGCTGCTGAAGGTGTAGGAGGCTGTTGTTCCTACATTGCATTGGACACACTTACAACTTTGAGAAATCTCAGCATCTTCCCAATACAGCACACATAATGAGAAAAGATCATGGTGTTTCTTTATCTTCAGCAAGAGCTCATGAAGATTTATATAACAATTGTGCAATTCCTGTACGCTGCTCACTGGCTTTTGCGTTTGCTTGTCAAAAGTATGAAGTAGAGGTGCTGTTCAAATGAAAGGTAATCACAATATTTGTGTTTATGGAAAACTTGAGTGCCAGCAGCAAGAAACAAACCCCTTGATAGTAGTTTTCAGGCAAGAACTCATGCTAGATGTTACAGACTGCACACATGGTCCCAGTGGAGAAAAGCCTTCCATAAAAATCAATTCCTCAAGACAGGAAAAAATAAAATCACTTCATTCCCCATTCCAGCAGAATGTGAATATCATGTCAGCTTCCTGGACCTGCATGCCAGATGTGAGTATGTCACAACTGCTCTGTATCCAGTTTGATGTTGTCTGTCAGAAATGAAAGCTTGTCAGGTACTCATCTGAGCAGGTATGTGTGAGTGTGTGCAGTGTGTGCATGCACACATATGCAAACTTTTGTTGGACGCATGCACACATCGAGTTTTTAAGTCCACCAGAAATGTTTCCAAGGCAGAAAGAAAGCAAGCCACTTTCACTTGAAACACTTGTCTTCATGTGTTTCCATCTTTCTGAATTAAATGGAATTTTGTGGATGTTTCATGGTCAGAATCTCATATCAGTGGTTTTCTTTCCCCCAGACATGTTAGTAAGATTCCACACAGTTCAAAAAATGAGTTTGCAACACTTAAACAGTCTCTTCAGATGATTTTTCCTGTTGACTTCAGTTAAATTTAGGTTGTAATTTCCTTTCTAAATTATGAATGTACCTTCGTCATCAAGGATGAATTTGGTTTTATCAATGCTTCTATACATCAGGGTACCAACCCCTTTGAGAAGGCTACAACAAGTTCCCTAAATTCAGTGGTTTTTAAATAAATGCATTTGTTCCTGAGGAAAAAACACTGAAAAACATGAAAGAAAAGAAAACAGGGGCAGAAATGTGGAAAGGACATCCACAAGTCATGTCCAGGTCTCAGGAACTTCCACTGCTACCTGTTGAGGTAAATTAGAAACATGGGATGGCAGCATGTGCTTGCCTCTCTGTAGACATACTTAGAGATGTGTGGAAGTGATTTGCTTTCATGAATCTTCATGAGCTCTTGCTGAAAGAAGTGCATGATTAGTGTAGAATATCTGGCTGTATCTTGCTGCTGGCACTCAAGTTTTCCACAAACACAAATATTGTGATTACCTTTCATTTGAACAGCACCTCTGCTTCAGTCAGGCCTGCTGCTTCTGCCAAGCAAACACAAAAGTCAGTGAGCAGTGTACAGGAATTGCACAATTGTTATATAAACCTTCATGAGCTCTTGCTGAAAGAAGTGCATGATTAGAGTAGAATATCCCAGGGCTTTTAAAAATACTTTTAGGCTGGGAATTTCATGGCTCAAGAGAAATAGACATGTGCATTCTAGATTTTGTGATTCTGGTAGGGTAAATTTTAAAAAAAAGGAATTATAACATTTTTGCTTTTTTGAAAAAAGCATTCCATGTAGCCACAAATTAGTTGTGTAAAACCTTCATGCTGAATTCACAGTATTTTGAACTTAGAAGATGCAACATGCTAGTGCACAATACATTGCTAATCAGTCTGTCCTTGGCATCATTTATGTATCAGTTGTGGACTCTATACCACACAGGTTACCTCTCAGGAATCGTGGCTTTACTGATCTTTGTGGATAATTGCAGCCTTTATCTCCTCTGACAGGCATTACGTTGTCAGGCCAGCAGCTTGCTGATGAAGTCATAAAAGAGCAACACTTTGTAGTCTCAGACAGCTATATGATCCAGCCACCCCATTCATTGCCAAGCATTATTTTATAAACTGTTAAACACGTCTTAAATTCTACCTACTTGTGATTCTAGATTAAATTCCAGCTATTTGTGATTAAAAATTTATTTTAGGAATACTTTTTTGTTGCTAGTCTTTCAACTTAAAACTTCAACTTTTGTTTCATCAAGGAAAGACTCAGCATTCCCATCTGTGGTTTCAGGAGAAATGTGTACCAAGGTTCAAGGAGCACACCTTGTGTACTCTGCCTCCATCGGGGCAGTGAAGCTACGTGATCCTCAAAATGCTGTCAGGAAATAGAGGGGCTGGGGCCTGAGATCTGGTCGGGAGCAAAGGACTGGAGGCAGAATACCTGCAGGTCCTGACTTTTCAGTTGGGTATCCCCCAGGCAAGCATCCACAACACTGGCAGCAAATAGCCAAGAGACACACTTGAAGTCCAGGCAAGAATTGAAACATCACACCTGGGTTCTAATTTCTCCATAATAAATAAAATATGCTCTCTGGTCTAATCTAAACATACACATAAATATATCAGTAAAATGCAGATGATTTAAAAAATGCAGATGATTAAAGTGGGTGTAATCTCCTTAATACAAATGAGAGCTGCCATTCTCTGTGCAAAGCCAAACACTGCCATGCTGCAGTTATGTAAGGTTTACCTCACTGTTGGTGGGGGATGAGGGAGGAGAGCATGTCTGAGAGCTATCCATGAAAAAAATTAAACATTTTGTCTGTGTCAAATAAAGCAGAGCCCAATAGCACAGAATGGAGTATGCCTAACTAACTATCAGAATAGTACTTAAAAACAAAAGTCAGAGAAGAAGTACTGTATTTCACAATGACAAAGATGGCATGAAGCTCATTTGCTTTAAATAATTCAATAAATTTCTGAATAACACCCCTTTAGCTGCCCGCTGTGCATATGCAGACTCAGATCAGTGATCATGAACCTACTTTCCCAGGAGGTTACTTTTCAGTAAGTCACTTCTGTGTGAAATGTCACTTGTAAATGAGGAACAGGATCTATTTAACCATACATTTGATGGAAGACAAATTGCTGGGGGCATAATTTTGGTGGTTGCTCTCTCTACATAGCCCAGGTAGGAGACAAAGCATGACACATCTCTTATAGATGTGCAATAAAGTGTAAATAATTAAAAGCTTTTTGATATTATCCTGCCTTCTTTTAGAATATGTCTTCAATAATTCAATTTTTTTTCTCTGAAGTGTTTTGTTGCATATCTTCAGTAACTTCCACAGTTTTCTTAATTAACCTTGGGATAGCATGATTTACTCTATACATGCTTGTGCTTTGATACTGTTTGTATTCTGTGGGAATTTTCTTCTCCTGTACTCATCATTTTCCACATCACATGTGAATCATCACATCTTCTGCCTCTCTTAGCCACTGTTAGCCATAATAGGCAACACAATCTCAGAGTTCAGCATTTTAAGTAGGATTAAGATTCAAGACCTGCAGTTTCTTCCATCTTTTTACTGAGCATGCCCTTGCTGTCCATGGAGAATTCAGCCTGTCCCTCTGGGTGCTGCAGAGCATCACTTTCCTGATTCTCAGGTGATGTATCATATAGGACACATCTTTCATGAGACCAGACTACCCCGACTATTAACCTCACTTTATATTCTATGACCTGTTAAAAACAAAACCAAACCAAAACAAAATCAAAAAACTACACCACACCACCCACCACCCCTTCCCCTGCCACCCCCCCAACTTTGGAAAGGTTTATTGTTCATCTTGTAAAATGTTCTCCCTTTTTAAACTTAGAGATTTTGAGGGAGAGCTTTTCTAGGCTAGAAAACTCATTTCTGGCTAAAAATATCTCATGTATGATCTGTAGAAATACGTATTTCCTTCATTCATCTTTATGACTTGATTTCTATGCCTGTTTCTGCTCTTATTTCAGTCGCCAAATCTACAGCTTAAACAGATAATGGTGGGCTCAATCCCTGAAAGTTTAATTTGAAACACTTTTATTTTTAGGTTATTTTCACTATGTTTTCCATGCCTATTAATTGATTCAGTTTTGTGCTTCATTGGATAGAAATGTTTTTTTGCTTTAGTACTTCAAAATGGGGTTCTTTTGATAAAGCTTTCTGAGTCTTAAAAGACTGTTTCCATAAAAACATGAAGGAACAATACCGAATAGGGTAATTGTGGAAACAGTAGATAGGAGGCTCAGAGTAAAAATAGTTTCAAAATAAAATCTTGAAACCATTGGAGGAAATTGATTGCTCCTCACACTTTGCAATTAGCACTTCACTAACCTTTGGGAAAAACAGACCCAGAGCAAGGCAGGATTCATATTCCGAAGACAGAAATAGAAAACATTAATGATTCTCATATAATGTCTCATTTACATTTTTGCTGTGTTTCATAACATGCATTGGGTATTTCTGTTATACTTTGCCATTGCAATCATTCTGCCATATTATATTTTGTAATGATTTCTAATAATATAAATAATATATTATATTTATCTACCTAGATCTGCCTGTGTGTTTATATTGATGTGCATGATTGTGATCCTGCTTGCCCAGACACTTTTACATGTCTAAACACAATTCTGAAGTCTGGCACATGAGATACAAAATACATGGTTTATTAAGTAAGCACACATTAAGCTGACTAAAAAAATTCTACCAATTCTACCAATTACAAACATATGTAGTACATATGTTTCTGACTTCTATGTTTTCTCTGATTTGTTATGTTTGTCCAAACTAATCAACTGAGACAGACAGCAATATCCTTTCTTTCATCATCTTTGTGGGCCCTAAAGGATTGGTATTTCAGTATTTATCCTGTAAAGTGGTATATTTAATATATGCTCCACTGAATACACACCTACTTATGGGCAGAGCAGGAGGTCCACTCACCCTTGCTAAATTTCTTCCAGGCTGACACTTTATTTACTAAACTCAGGCTGAAATGCTCAATTATTTTTCAGTAAGATCTCCCTGACTGTGAATTTTAAAACACTTTGAAATGTACGCTCTGGTAGTGTTAGCTGATGTGCCTGTACCAATGGGTACATGTTATTCAGCACACACAGGTATTGCTGTACAGCTGAACACATTCATGAAATGTGCCAGCCTGAACACTACATATATGATCTGCTCAGTGAGGACATCCTTCACCTAGACTTGACTTTCTTTCCTTAGCCTGGCATATTTTTAGGTCAGAGGTGGTTCCTGTTAGGTTTCTGTATACTGTTTCTATAAACTAATGATAGTAACATCACTAGGTAAAATGTTTCCTGACATACATTAATACAAAAGATTGAGCAAGAAAAAGCAGTAATGGTGAAACAAAGAGGGTGAAGAAAATCTGTGTATATATAACATCAAAATGGGGCCGGACACGCTGAAAATTTTGTACAAACTGGCTTCACCTTGGATCCAAAGAAACCTGTTCACACATCATATAGTCCTCTACAGAGCCAAAATGAAATGCAAAACAATTTTGAAATTGTCTACTTTTTTTCATTTACTGTCTAAAAAAATCTGTGATGGTCTTACATAGCAAGCCTCAATAAAAAATATAAGCAACACCCACCAAAATGTAAGCAACACAAGATGGAATCAGATCATTTACCCTCTTTTTTTAAGCAGCACATGGTAAAGGGAGAGCAGTGATTGATTCTGCTTTTGTGTGGCCAATTACATTGACTAATAGCATATCATGACCAAGAAGGCTTGTTCTTAGTCTCACCTGTTGAGCATCCAGAGCAAAGCAGGTAATTTTGGAGGAAATGTCAGCAAAAAGAGAGAGAGGGAAAGCAATTGTGCTAGCAATTCACCTCACTATCCAGGGGACTGTGGTCCTTTGGGGCTACATGGCAGTATTGGCTTTGAATCGATGCCATTTTGGAAAAGATCACCAGGCTGTGCCATCATTGGTCCAAGTTTCTCTGCATTGTTGATAAATAGACTCATTTTTGCCATCAGGTCTTCAGGCTTGGTGAGGAGGGAGAGGGGTATTAACTTCACGGGTATAGTTGTCTTTAGGTATGCTTCAGAAGTAGTCTTCCACACTGAACAGAAATGTTTCCACAAAAAGTTTCTTCCCAGTGTGCTGGGAAAGGCCCAGAGGAAGCCTCCCTGTTAAGATAAGCACCTTGCATACAGCAGCTACCCAAACTCAGCATCAGGTACTTCACATTACATGTTTATGTAAGTTAGTATAAGAGTGAAACCTACAGGGTTTATAAAAGAAATTATGAAATGCACAATTGGGACTTCTACCATCAGATCATAGTGCTAGAAGAGGCCATGGAGAAATAAAAGGTGTAAACATAGCAATAGATGTAGTCACTAATCGAATATAAAGACATGAAGCAGAAATGCCTGTCCCAGCATCCAGACAGCAGAACCAGTGAGAAGGAAGATAGGAATGAGAAATGCCATTTTGAGTGGAGGGAGCTTGTTTGGAAGCAATACAGGATGAATGATGTTGGGCTACCCCTGCCTTTCCTCCCTCTGGATATGCCAGCCCCCTGGACTTTCTCCAGCAGGGAGTCACCTTTTATCACCTTGGGTAAAAAAGTTGGTGGGAAAGACCCTTCTTGATAAGAACGGGACTGATGATTTTCTGGTTTCACACCTTTTTCTGTAATTGCCAGCATAGTATTTGACCCTTTTTGACAGAGATTAGCATACTTAATATTTTCTTTCATTTGACTCCAGAAAACTAAATACAGACTGCTCCTCACTCAGAAGGTGTCAAACATGTCAGAAAGAAGTGCTTGTGAAGTGCTGCGCACTCTCTTCAGATTAGGGCAATTTAGCAACACTAAGGGCAGTTGTCTACTAACCTGAAAGGCATCAAACACCAAGACTGTAAGGAGATCTTGAGGTTTGTCAATAACCACAAACTCATTGCTGCTGTCCTTGTCCAACAGAAATAAAATCTGGTTTTACATTGCTAATGGTCTCTGGGCTTTAAAAGCAAAATTAAGAATCATGCAGTTCAGAATGAAAATACAAAAATACCAACCCCCAAACTAATCAAGAACACACAAACAGCCAAAGATGAGTTGTACTTTATAAGTAAAGTCCATAGTAATTATAAAGGATGTGTTTGATAAATAGTTTCCACATGTAGAATCACAAATTACAGTCAAGACTGCAGATGTGGCAGAACAGGCCACTCGCCTTCATTGGAGGCTCCCCAGAGGATTTGGATGTGTACTGTGGAAAGCTGCACTTGTCCTCACCTTCCAGCTGACTCCCAATGGGACCTTGGGCAAGTAACTCGTCTGTGCCTCAGATAGCTGGCCATAAAAATGTGCTCTAATCTTTGATTGACCTTGTTTATTTACATAGTATACTAACCAGAACAGATGCTGTTACTCACTCTGTGTTTGTACAACAGGTAGCAAACAGAGATCCTGACCTTGGCTGGAGGTCACACGTGACCAACATGTTATGAAAAATGTCAGGATGCCAGAAACAAAAATAATGCTAATCTTTCTCTTGTCTCAACCTCTACATTAAAGAATTTGAAACAGTATACAAAGCAGTTCAACAACACTTCAGATATGCGTGGATGGCATGTTTTTCTCTATGACTTTCTAAATTTATGTCTAACATGGAGAATGGAAGACAGAGGACTTGGCTTCTCCAGAATGTGGGGATATTTGTTACACTCAATACTTCTGCTTCAACAGCAGATTCAGTTTGGCATGACTCCTAAATTATGTGACTTGCCTCAGTTCAGAGAGATATAAAGCACTAGTACTTCAGGTGCCTGAGCTAAATTTAGAGAGGATATTTAATAATGTACTGTCGTTTTCTTGCCAAAGGCAGAAAAAAAAAATCCTCACGTAAAACAGAATACTACCAAGCCTGTGTTTGTTAATTCACCCAAGGATGGAGACAGTGAGTGGCTTCTGGCAGAGGACACCAGTGGAATAACTGGTAGCAGAGCAGTTTGCAGCTCCAGAAAAACAGTCCCACCACTGCATAAGGAATGCTTCCATGTAGACACACATAAACTGCTGAATTTTGAAACTTTTACTGAAGCAGTCACAGCACTGTGTTTCTAAGCAAAGGTAGCAGAACCCTTTCTCAGCTGCAGAGTTTACAGAGTCTGGCAGACAGCATGTCCCGAGCCAAGAGCTGTTCCCCTTTTCTGTAAGAGATGCCTAATCTCACCAGGCCAGAGTATGCTTTGGTCTCTAGATCTGTGTTTGCCCCCACATCTCTGAGAGCATGAAACAAACCTTGAAATGCATCCGCTCTTGTTTCTTCTACAAATTCTAGCAATTATTTTCCCTATGGGTAATTTTTTATTGCCTGTAAATTTGCCCTTTATTAAGGGTAAATTTTTATTGCCAGAAGGAGTTGTTCCCGCAGAGCATCCCTAGGTCAATCTCAAACTTACAACAGGCCGTGCCAGACTCATCAAGGAAGGCAAAGACTTTAACTTTTCTCTATATCAAAACAGTGGTACCCTGCCTCGTAGCAGGACCACATAGCAGAAGAAGGGAGAGACACAGGGACCAGCTTTGCATTAGAGCAAATAAGGATTAACTTTGCCTTCATGCCACAGAGGCAGCAGGAAAATGCTGGGAAGGCTGGAAAGCAAAGAACAACAGGAGGTGGGCCAGATCTCTTCAATATTAAAAATAGCTCTGAAAAAGTATTGGAAACAGTATAACTGGGTTAGCTGCAGTGGGCAGTTGAAATGTCCATGTTGCAGGTTTTGTGCAACATGGACATCCTCAAACATGCAAAGCAGCTCAGTTGGAGATGCTGAAGATTTTCACCAGTTTTTGGCTGCCAGTGGTGTTCACCACACACTTTCTGCAAAGTCCACTGATCCTTCTCTCTCTGATCTGCAGTAGAGTGTTGAGCTTTGCAGTTATGATGAAAATTCCTCTCCCTTTTGGGATAATGATCAAAAGCCTACCCAAATTCAGCAGACACATCCACCTGTCCCAAGCAGGCCAGCTCTGTGCAGGAAGTGTTCTTGCTCTGTTTGCAAATGAAACCAGGCAGAGGCAGAGGAAGACAGGACAAAACCCATTCCTCTCTTCTTGCACGGTGCCTCCCCTCCATTGTTCTGCTGTCCCTAAGGCTGACAGGAGAACACCACTGGAGGTCTTGGTCCTACTGTGGGCATGTCTTGCCTCAGGGAAACCAGCTCTCTCTGAGCCAAGCACCCTGCTCTTTAGTTCAGCCATCACTTCATGGCAGCTAGTCAGTGTGCTATGCCTGCGACCACACCTTGGCACCCAGACACTCAGCCTTGCTTAGCTTTTGCTTCACTGGTCTTTGAATACTGCAATACCAGGCTTCCCAGCAACATCTGGATGCGCTGTGTTTGGAAGATGTTTGCTGTACTTTATACAGTATGGTGCTGTGGTGAAGAGATTTAACACCACTGAAGTCTGTCCTGGAGGGTGAATTTCACCTTTACAAGTGGCCACTTACAGAGCAGGGTCCCATGTCAAAGAAAAATCAAAAAAGGTTCTTTTTCAATTAATTTGAAATTAAGGGGAGCAAAAATACAAGAGAAACACAGAAATACTAAAGCAGGTCACTCTGGGTTCAACTCCTGCAGACATAAGACATCAACACCCTCAGGAGAAAACTCCAGGAAGGGCAGGGCAGTCAGCAGGGCTGCAGACAGCCTTGCCAGCCATCATAGGCTGCCCCCACCCCTGCCATTTGTCCCCACAGGCATCTGACTCCTTTGGCAGCAAGAGGAGGAAGCAGCCCCAGGCCCAGGCAGGCATCCAGGGAGCCCTGTCTGTTTGCAGCCAGAGGCAAAGGCTTATGCAATTACACTGTGGAGCTGAAAGGCAGTTATTCTGCTGTCTTTATTTTTTAAGACAAGAAAAGCATGGGTCTACAAGCTGAACACTGCTGTGCCATGCTGACAGCATTTCTTGTCGATGACCTCAGTATTTGCTTATTCTGACATCACTGTCAGGAGCAATATAATTCAGGCTGGTGTCCTGTGAAATGGTCCCTGGGCAGATTTACAAGAGAATAAGGATGTGTGCCCTTCTGGACAGCAAGCCACTATGTACTTACCTTTCAAAACAGACTGTGAATAGTAATGAGGGAGGTTTGGAACATTCCTGCTGTCCATTAAAAAGGCCGCTGCTGATCACTTCCAGTGCATTAAGAAATGAGGGCTTAAACCCTGAGGCCTTCACAGCATTTTCAGCAGACTTTTGAGGAAGAACATTCTAGTGTAGAGGTATTCAAGGAATTTCAGAGCAATATCCATCTTCTGCAGAATTAAAAGTTATGCATTCAACATAACATTTTGCTGTGCAAAAAATATATTGGTTGAAAAAGAAGGTAGAGTTTACTTCATAAAATCAATAATTACTTTTTTTTTCTGAAATGAAAGGGAGTGGCCTGAAGTCCAGATCTCCCTTTAAATCCTAGGAATACCCTTGTCATCTTTGATAATGCCCTCTCCTCAGAGAAATTTCCATCCTTGTACAAGTGAAAGTAATATCATCTAAGAAATGAGCACATCAGAAGCCAGACCGAACTGCTCCGTACTGTACGACAAACGTATTGCCTGAACATGTGTGCTAGTTAGCAGAATACAGACACGTAGGAACTGCCCCGCACATTTTCCTATCAAGCACTGAACCCAGTTCAGGACTGTACCTGTGTTTCAGACAATGTGAGATCACTAATTGGATTTTGAGGACATTCAACTGAAAAACCGGGCTGTCTAGGTCCTGAGGACGGCATCCTGGCCGAGGATGCCGTACCAATTTATGCTGGTGCTAAGTTACAGTTATGTTTCCTTCACTGTGAGCAAAAGGCAGATACCATAAACTACATGTAGAAGTCAACAAGGACAGGAGCCTAAATTGTGTCAGAGCATCTCTGCTGCAATTATTTGACAACCCTCTGCAACTAGAAAGGGCTAGTAATTGAGGCAAAGGCCTCTCCAGCCACTGCTGCTTAGGGATACATGCCAAGTTGTGACTTGATTACTTCCTTTTCCTTTTTATTGATCCATCCTCAAGATGTCTTTTCTCTACAGGTACCTCCAGCAAAAATGTACTGCTAAACATACAGACAAGTGTCTTAGTTGACTATCTCAAAGGCATAGCAAACACAAAACTGCCATCCAACTAGATGACTGGATATGATATTAAGGATGAGAAAGGCATGGAATTCCAAAATTTCTGTGGTCTTTCATCCTATTTTCAAGCTTCCAAAGCCTTACAATACTCTACCAAGTTACTTACAATCCCCCTCTAAGTGGGCAAACTTTTTGTGGTTAGGCACAGCATGCTATCTCAACATGGTTTCTTCAAACAGGAACCAAGACCTATACATTGCCTTATTCTATACTGCTGTTGTTATTACAAAATGAAAAAGGATAATCACCATTCAGGTTATAGTGGCTTCAGAACTGTGCAATTATTATCTACTTATGTAGCTCAGTGGAGGAATTTTATTAGGCAGCTCTATCTGCATATATGTTCTGCCTAAAGAGTAGTGTTCAAAAAGAAGTTGTGCTTTTACATCTCTGCAGCATGTAATCAGAAGTCATTTGCTACTCAGTATAACTATAAAAAAGCCCATGTGAAAATTGAAAGGTGAGATTTCTTGAATATTATCAGCTAAAGCAGCTGATATATTTTCCTGGTGCTATATTTTTTTTGCCATGCTTGTTATACCCCAGCAGTACTGCAGCACTGTTAAAAGGCAAGAGCTATAGTCTTCCTGTGTTTTTATTTTATTGAATGTGGTGGGAGTGATGAGTTTGAAATAAAGAGGCATCTTAGATAAATAAGAATAGTGAAGAATTTCACCATGGGACTTAGGGGCATGTGACACATTTGCTTTGCATAGGCTCCCAGTGGGAATTTAGGAAATAAATGCAAACCTTCTTCCCTGCCTGCTCATTCACACCCTAGCGAGGCACAGACAAGGACCCAGTTATCTGAGGCTGACCTGAGGCACAAGATAAGTTGTGAGAGATATTTCTGGGCAGGAGAACAGACATGGGTTTAGTCTTGTTAAACAAACACCCTGTTCTTTTGCTAGTGTTGAACTGGGTGCAGAAAAAACCCACTTCCCACATGAAGTTGATCTGCCATACAAAGGAACAGCTCTGGTTCTCAACATTCCAGCACAGCACAAGTCTTGCCACCTGTGATAAATAAGAAAGAAATTGCATTTGAGTTAATTTTTCATCTGTCCTGTAAAAGCTATTTATGGGCCTCCTTCCTATGAAATATTGTTTCATAAGAGGCTTTAATACATTACTTTGAACTCTACTCTGAGTTTTTGTGTAAAAAGGTACAGGACAACCTATCTTTACTGTCTACCTGCTGGTATTATTACCAAACAGGTCATCAGCAGGTCACCAACAAGGGGAGTGCTGGCACAGCAGGCTGAGCCGCTTCTCTCTCCTGTTCAGTGGAGGAGGAGTTTTGCAACATGACACACTAATTGGTTCCAGAGCTATCTTTGCTCTTGAGTGGATGGGATGCTAGAACAATGGGACAAGGAGTAATTCCTTCAGTTTCAAATTTTTTACAATGCTATAGCTTTCTCCAAGGCAAAAATAAAATCTCACAACCTTCCCCAAACTGCAACTCCAGAAAAAATTTTTATCTAGGTCAACTGAAACTTTTTTCCTTTTCTGACATTGTATATTCATTTCCATTTGTCTTTTACCTTTTTTACTGCAATTAAATAAACAAGACTGTGCTTCAAAACAAAAAAGAAAGTTATTTTTTTCACTTGACAATTTGATGATAAAATCATTTCTAAGGGAGAAAACAGCCCAGAGATCTCCTTTCTGTGATCTCTCTGCAATGCACCAGTGAAGGTTATTGACCTGTTGCAGTCCTGTGGTAACATCCAACTGCCCTCCCCCAATAAATCACACTTCTCTGAAGTCCCAGAGGTTCATTTCTGATACTGGGTACGAGATCAGTTGTTGTGAAGGCATGCATTCCTCACCATGGGATTGATCATGGCTGGCAAAGGATCTGGCTTCCTTTCTCTGGCTGAACAGTAAACTTTAAAACAAGTTATTAACTAATCAGTAAGTCTGGAACTGGACAGAGGGAATGTTTGAGAATGAATTTTCAAATGGATGTCGCTGATGCTTGGCCTTGTAGCATTTCTCAGTTCTGCATACATGGTTATTAATACAGCACCTCAGCCTCCTGTGCTTATGGTAATCACACACAAAGCAGTCAAGCTAAATTGCTATCCTTAACTTCCAGAACACTTTGGGGATACCATTTTACAGTATTTGGCTTCGAGGTTGAATTACATTTCATTGTTTAAAATCTGAAGGGAAGAAGTGAGCAACCAGAAAAAAGAAAAAAAAAAAAAGAAAAATTAAGAAAAGAAAAAAAAAATCTGAGAGGTCTGTGTCTACAGCCAGACAAGAATCAGACATCCTATCTTGGTTCATTCTCACATCATGCCAGATGGAGGTGTTAAAACATGGCACCTGCTTCTGAGCTGGAGTGGAAAGTCTAAAATTTTCTGAAGTTCAAAAGTGGCAGAGACAAAAGCACATCTGCCTTCTCCATGTGCTGCCCAGCCCTGGCACCTCTGTGTATCAATGCAGATATGGTTGCCACCAATTGCTCCCATATATTTCATCCAAGTGGATTCAGTCCTGGCAATCCCCAGGAACAATCCTGACAGCTGACATTCTTCCCTAGCCTTTGCCATTTGCCTGATGGTGAGACACAAGAGTGCATGGACGTCTCTTTTGGGACACCCAGTAACCTTCAGTGTTGTGTGAGAGAGTTTCTAACCTGAACACAATGAAAAGTCTATTTGCAACATGGCATACTTATTGAGTGGCTGAAAATTTTCATGCAAATTTAATTGCTGTAGACTTTCAGGGCTATTGCTCTGCTTGTTTTAAACTGTGAAAACAGTTTAAAAGATATTACTGAAACTCTTTGCAAAAAGCCTACTGCACTGCTGTCTGTACTTTCATTCATTCCTCATCTACTGTGATTGCCTTATTCATCTGTTTCATGTCAGGCATTTCACACTATTCAGTATCTCTTAAAACAGCTAGAGTTTGCTCTGCAATTATGTGTAATGTTCATTTCTTAATCCAAAAAACTGTAGCCTTCGTGGGATCAGATTTCTTCACTTTGCTTTCTATTAATATGCGATCTAGCTGTTGCTGATGCAGTCACACTTCTAGGAGAAGCAGAGTTTGCAGAATCCACAGATCATCTGTGTGCATGAGACAAGGATCGGGCTAATTAATACGGTTTGGGCTGCTGCCCTCTGGGGTGCAAGGGAGCAAATTTTTCATGACAAGGAACTTGCACATGCACTATTCAATCCACAATAAAGGAAACCACTTTGAAATAGCAGCTCTCACTCTATGGTACTTAGTGTAGCAGAAGGATTTCCTTGCAACCTGTAAGGATTGAGGAGTATAAGAAGTCTCAGCCGTAAGAACAGTCAGGGATTAAACATTGGTAACAGGACTACCTGATCTTATAAACTGCTTCCATATAGAAACAAAAGAAAAAATATCAAGATCTGCTCAGACCTGAAAACCTTTTCACACTTCAGAGATGCACAGCAAACTCTTCAATGTTTTTTGTTTCCCTGCTCACCTCTCTTCAGAGGGAGCAGAGCTCATTGCAACAGTATGTTTTAAATGTTTTAAGGAGTTTTTTCCTACAGTGTTCAGACATTTCTTGCTGTAGCTACAGCTGCTTGTGACAAGCACGCCAATGCTTTTGCTGCAGAACAGGCACGTCACAGAATCAATGTCCATCAGCGAAGCAACCCTCCAAAATCACACTTAGGGCTTTCATCTTCAAACAGACATTTTGTTCAGGTGTGAGGTGTGAGTCCCGCTGGAACTGACTCTGTAGTGGCTCCAAGTCACCAGGACACTAGTAAAAGCCCAGGCTTGAAAATAAGTTGTTTTTCTACAAATCAGCACGTGAAATATAACCTCCTCCCACAGCATAAAAGATCAGATTTGTAAATGTGTGCCTTTGATTCTGGAACAAGGATAGCGAGGCTTTCTCTTCAGACTCTTAATGAGTTCAGTACTGCAAAAAATTACACTAATTTATTGTACTTTAAATGCAGTTTTCCAATGCCAGTAACAAGGTGATTGCATGGCAAGGGCACTGGGCAATCTGAAGCAGCCCTATAAATACAGGTGGGACATAAAGGCCATGCTGGTCTCATTTGGTGGTGTCACCACAAGCCGTGGAAATCCCTGTAGCAGCAAAGACAAGTCAGAAAGCCACTGCTACAGCTATGAGTTCTTTGTAAAGCAGAATGAAAGCAGCTGTTTCAAATAAGAATAAGTAGATGCTTAAACTGTGCCAAATGTAAAACAATATGAAAACACAAGGAAACCCCTCCTGGACTGCAGTAATTAAACCCTTGGTGTCTCCAGGACTGTGGAGTCAGCAAAATTCAGACAGTTGGACTAATGCCAACACTTTGTGCAAGTCTCACTTCAGAGTTCAGGTGGTTTTCCTCAAGTGACTTAACTGAGGCGAGAAGAACAAGTATCTGAAAAGCTTGCAGAATTCATGCAGTGTTGCTTGACAAATTTACTTTCATGTTTCCTTTCATTTGCTCAGATTAGAAGAGGGAAGAAGAGGGGTGACCTGGTGATTCTTGGCCTACCTCCTAGCTGAGCACTGGGAGCACAGATGCTGTCCTTTTCAAATTGCAGATCTATTCCTCCTACAGCATGCTGGGTTTGGTGGACTTCCAGTTTCCTGTGGTAGTGATGCACAAAGTAGTTTCCCCATTCCAAATCTCCAGAGGTAGTGAGGAAGAACCAGACCATCTGACAAGAAGCATTACATGGCGGGGGAGACCAGTGACTGTAAAAAAAGTTGTTTAACTAGAAGGAGAGTCGTGTTTTCAGGAATGAACAAGATGTGTCAGGCAGAGCAGAAAAAAAATCCTCAGGAAAGAATTTGATACACCTTAGACATATTTGACCTATGCCCAAGTAATATTCTGGAACTTTAAGGAAACTGTGTTTCTCGTACTGGCTAAGACACTCAATAAGCAGTTTAGAAAATCTTGACAATCCCTTCCCTTATATGCTTCAGTAAGACTAAGTTTCTGAAAAAGAAAAAAGAAAAAAGAAGGAAGAACAGTAAAACAAAGGAGAAAAGAGAACAATTTAAAGGTATTCCCTCTGTTCTAGATAACATAAAAGGACCAGTCAAAATGACAGCCTGAAAACGAAAGAGTTGACTAGAATTTCCTTTCTGGGTCTTGATCATGGAGTGTTCACCAACCTTCTCAGTTCTTCCATGTGAGCTATGAGACAACCAAACCACCTTGCATATGGGAAACCTTGCCCTAGGCTTTCTACTTGCCCAGGCATCCTCAGGAGAGTTCTGTATGCCTTGGCAAAAATACTTAGGAGGCACCAAGAAGAGGCATCAGAGAGCTGCTGGATTTGCTAGACAGTGCCTGGGCCCACCTGCAGAAGGGTCAGGGGAGATTTGCTGGCAACAAGACCTCAACCACACTCAGGTTGCCAGAGGTGCCTTTGGCTGGGAGGGACTTGATTTGTGGTACCTGGTTTTCTGGTGGACAGGTCCCACTTTTCCCTGTGAACGTCAGGCAATCAGACAAATAAGAAACATGCAGTAAAATCAGCAGGAGATAAGCCTAAACCACATGAAATACAGTCCTTCCTAACCAGTACAGCCAACAATTAGTAATTTCTGTAATTTGCCATCACGGGGGTCTGGGATAGATGGCATCAGCATGGTGGGAAATGTTTTAGATGGACAGATTGACTATAGTTGTACAACACGATATGGACAGGACGGCTCAGAGATATCTTCACCAGCATATCTTGTATCAGAGTCACAGAAGGAGAAGAGAGGGAGGGCTAAGGCTTACATTTGTGCCCCATAAACTTCTCCAGCCACTGTGGCAGGAGACAGACTTCAGGGCAGCATCTGCCAACCTGGTCCCACCAGGAAATTCTTGCAACCTTTATGCATCCTCCTGACTCTGTGCAATAAGGCTTAGCACATCCAGGTCTCAGATGGAATGCTGGAAGTTTTTTTAAATTTTGTTTTAAGACAATAGCTTCCATGTACCTCACATGCACTATCTTAATCCTCTTAAGGCACAGTAATATATTAGGCATTGATTTGCAAGCAGAGAATTGAGAAAAGGAGAGTGAATCTCTCACCCTGGGACAGGCAAGTACTCTGCAGTTTCACTTAGAATTGGACACTGGTATCATTATTTAAGTGCCCCATTTTTCAGACAATTTCAACTAAAAGGCTATTCTTGAGCTAGGTTGGATGCAGTGTGTAAGATACCTTAGAAAGAGGGGGGATGTGCTGTAAGCTCCAACACCACATGATTGTACTACACCCACTGAAAGCCACATACTCTGACACTCAGGACAATCACTTGTCACCCCCAGCCAGCAATGTGTCTTGTTCTAGAGGATATCTCCACCAACTTCAGATGCCACATTTTCTATAACAGAAAAGGTTTCTGGTGCCTGAGCAGAAAGAGCCCAGAGCTGCTGTAGATATTAATCTTCAAAATGATGCTATTGAGATATTTACAGTGCTGTGTCATGGCACCATTTGCTTCCTCAGAAAATGCAGCATCTCTGCTGCACTCACCACAGGGCTCACTGGCTGGGCACAATCAGATGTGACTCAGGACTGTGTGACTCAGCAGCTCTCCAGATGGCAGGTCATATACCAGTGCCAAGGGTCTGTCACTCTGCACTCTCACATGGCAATACAGGAGGAATGCAAGTAATCAACATATGAGCTGTAACACTCAGCTATTAATCACACAGGTGTCTAGAGCTCCCAGGATAAGATATACATTGGGTTCAGCAGGAAAATGTCTGTTCATCTTTTTGGCTTTTGAATTTGTGATCTTTGGAAATCTGACTCCCCTCACTCACCTTACCTTGCAGTAGTTTTGTGCTTTAGAAGGATGATGCTGCCTGGCAGGGTGTCAGGAGCCCACTTGCCTATCTGTGTGGACTTTTGTGGCCCTGACATTGGGCAGATCTTGTCTTGTGGGACCATCAGGTCCACCTGTGATCCCTCTGAGCAAACACAGCATGCTCACCTTGGTCTTCTAGGAGCAGGCATCATTTTGGGTCTCTCTCTCAAAAATGAGTCACCACTGTCCTATGCAAGATGAGATCTCTACAATCTGTGGAGATGGACAGCTTGAGGCACCCAAACTCACAAGCTCTCAGAGTTTATGGTAGTGCTGACTCATTTGCCTGCACAGTATCTACATCAAGACAGAAACAAGAGATGTGGGCAGAAGCTCAGCCAGTCCCAGACATGTTTCCTGTTGAAGGGAGTTTTCAGAAGCCTTTACAACTCCAGTAGGCTGGGTTCTTTTGCACAGGTATCACTGATATCTTAATGCCTTCACCTTCTAATAACTTTCCTTGCTACCTCTTCATTTATTTGTTCAGTATTAACCATTAATTTGTTCAAATACTCATCAGTGTAACTGCACTGCTGAATCTCTGTAGTCTTTTGTTTACCCTGCCTAGATTTATTTCACACAGAAGATTGGCACAAATCCCAAAAGACAAAAACTAATGAAGGATTGATTTCCATGGTGACAACTACTTCCCTGTCCAAGTTATAAAGGAAGAAAATCTGGCATGTAGATGACATTGGGTGAGACTGTTTACAATAAGTGTGTGCTTCAGTCTGGAGATTTAATGTAAAACTGTGAGAAACAGAAACTGAATTCATTTTTTTGTAACAGTGAGGCTTCAATTGCAATATTCTTGTCAAAGCTGGCTATTCTACCCAGCAGTGCAACAACTACACCACTCCTATGGTCCTAAGAGATGAGTGGAATATTTTACCTCCCTTAGATCAATTCCTTCCAAGAACTATGCTACAAATATTATGTCCTTCCTCACTTGCAATTATTTCCACTGATAACCTGATCTTCACTTTTATGTAGCTATAGGGAGGTCAGTAATCAAAGAGAAAACATCACAGGGATGCTGTAGATAATGTTACCTACACATAAGAGACTGACAGACCAAATGGCAAGAAAGATGCAATGTTGATTATTGATACCATATCAGAAAGATTGTAAAAACCAGATTAAAATTCATCAGAGTGATATGTCATGAAATGCAGAACTATTTTCCTCTGAGAAATAAACATTAGCTACTACAATGATGACAATATATTTCCAGTGGTTTTTGAATACCTAATGTCATTTAGTCGTTATAAGTGTAGCAAAAACAAAGGCTGATAGCCAGATCAAATATCAAAATAACAGACCCCAAAGGCAAACCCACAGCTCTGCTGAGCTTTACTGTTGCTAGAAAAGGGGATGATATTTTATAGTGCAATGGACACAAGAGAAAAGATGTGGGCACTTCCTGCATGTTCCCATCCTCATCTGTGTTCCTGGTTCACCAGTGCATCCTAGCTTGGAAAGGGCAATCGCAAAGCTTGTAATCTACGTTTTTAAGATCAGAAATCTTTCCACTGCCAGTTCTCCTAGTTTCTGCAACCTGTCAGAGCTGCCAAGCCTTTGCCAAAGGTGCTCAGCATGAATGCCAGATGGGGAGCAGCCCTAGCTCCCACCAAACACAGGGATGTTGGCTGCTTGGGAGAAGGGGTTGCAGGGGGCAAAGACAAAGGAGCAGTAGCTAATTCTGGCAGAGTGCTCCTGCCATCAAAACATCTAGGGCACAATGTGAGATCCTAGTAATGACAGAGATATTACCTATTAGCTCCACGTTACTGTCCCATTTTTTAACATGGAAAAGCAGGCAATGCATTTTTCTGGTTTAAAAGAGAAAATATACTCATCTATTCAAAAACAATTCACCATATTTTCCCCTTTTATTGACTGCCAACTGTAAGAGACTACACAAGGTCAGAGTCCATACCAAGAAAGAGGATAGCAGTGCTACACTGAACTGTGTTTTTTTTGTTCTCCATCTGAAAGCGAATACCAACATGGGATGGCCTAAAAAGTCACCACTCCCATGAACACAGAGTAGTCACTTCCAATAGTGCTGTGAAAAACGCAGCACTATCAGAAACAAATTAATTTCAGTTTAATAGCTCTTGATGCAAACTATGCAAATCTCCATCTTCAAAGATAAAGTAGACGGTACTTAATTTCGGCCATAGATAGAATGTCTTAGCCCTTCCCTGGCTCTTTGGTCACCATTCCACAATTTGGTCACAGTCCACCATCCACTGGCTCAGGTGTGGACTCATCCATGGGCTGAGGCTGTATCTCTGCTCCCCCTTGGACCTCCATGGGCTGCAGGGGCACAGGTGCCTCACCATGGTCTGCACCAGGGAATCTCTGCTCCAGTGCCTGGAACATCTCCTGTCCCCTCCTACTTTTCTAAGCTCAGTGTCTGCAGAACTGTTTCTCTCCTCTCCCTCCTCTCTCTGCCTGTTACACAAGGTTTTACCCTCCTCAAATAGGTTATTTTGGAGGTTCTACCACCATCCCTGATGGATGTGCTCTTCTTTGGCCAGCAGCAGGTCCATCTGAAAGTCAGCTGGAACTGGCTCTGTTGGACATGGGAAACACTCCTGGCATCCTCTCACAGAAGCCACCCCTCTTAGCCCCCTCCTTCTACCAAATCCTTGCCACACAAACCAAATACACATAAAGAGCAATCATCTCTCAAAGCTGCATGTGAAGGTCTGAAATACTCTGTAGGAGGTCATCCAGGCAGGACTGCACTGCAGTTTCTATTTCCTCCTTCAACTGGGACTATTAAAACGTTATTTGAAAAATCAAAGGAGTGGTAATTTAAGTATGTCAGGGAGTCAAGATAAGTCAATGAATGATACAATTTTCTGCAAACATGAGCTGAAGGGGATAAAGCTAAAAACAACTGTTTGAATTTGTGAAAGCAGACAAAGAAAAACAAACTGAGCAAGAAAGAACTGCAGGCAGCTTTGAAAATAGGACAAAAGTCTTAGCATCTGACAGCATTTAATTTCAATTAATATACAGTATTTAATTTAAATTAATATACAGTATTTACTTTCAAATACTATACTAATACAAGTTGTAGGACCTTGGGCATAAAAAGTTGAAGAAAACAAAGTGTTTTTGTTGAACAGAGATTTTGTAATAAACATGTTTGCATATCTGTAACTTTTGCCTCTACAGTTCTTCCAGTGTTATTAACAGGTAGTCACTCCATCAGCTTTGAACACATCTGGCTATATCTAACCCTACACATTTCCTCAGTTGCTAGGAGCTTAGGAGCTTAGTACTTCAAGATCAACCTGAAGACATCTGTCAGCATCTGCAAATAAAGAAGAAATATTGCAAAATACAGTTTTGTGGGCAATAGCTGTAATTTTAATAAGGAAAATAGTGCAAGGTCATGGTCTTGTGGTCCCTTAGTTCGGAATAATTTATCAGTACCATGTCAACAAACTGTGAAAGTAGGGAATATTCAAAATATTATTTATTTTGTGCCTATGTGTGACATGTGCAGACAGTGTTTCTGTGCAAACTGAACAGGTAGTAGAAAACCAACCATTTCTAAGTCTCATAGCTGTAAATATAGATATTAATTTGCAGTGTGGGACTACTGAAATAGAGTACTAAAGTCCTAATTTTTGTGACTTAAAAAAAACCATAGCTAACAAAATCATTACTTGATTTATTATGGATGTAATTCAGGGAATTAATAGAATGGCATGCTATGGACCCAGGGCTAGGTTCTGTCCTTTCAACACCCTTAGAAACCAGGCAAAGGTAAATAATTAATTTGCTTAATAAAATGGAACTTTGACATGTTCCATTAAATTCTTGTTTCAGGAACTTTGGATGGTCAATTTGGATACTTATGTAAACCTTTTGTCTACCATTGATCATAAAAGTGACTTTTTCTTTTAATTAATATCTAATTTTCTTTATTTCTGGAAGCACAGCAATATGGGAGCTTTATTTCCCTAATATATTCTAGCCTTCCTACATTGTATTAAGATGAGATGAGAACAAATACTTAGAGACAGTTTTTTGTAAATCAAACCAGCAATTCTGTTTCAAACTTTCATGTGTCATTCAAATGATAGAAGTAAAGAGGTATTTTTTATCCCTCACTGAAAATATTTTATTAATGAGAAAAAATACTCATTTAAAATACACATTTAGATTTACTTCTTTGGTTCTAAATGATACCCTGTCACGAGACTAACTTTAAATGTGAGGGTAGTCCTCTAAATTAAATTATTCACTTTTCTAAATTAGATATGCACATAAATAATGACTCTACATTATGAGAACCAAAGAAATTAAAACAATCACTGACAATCAATCCAGTCCCCATACAAGCTACATGCAGAGTCTGCATATTTTTTCCACTTTTGTTGCAATTCTAAAAGTTATTTTTCATTTATGAATAAATTCTAATAGCAATACATTTAACAGATGCAAAAATAGTGAAGGATGACAAATTATCAAGTGCCATTTCCATTTTCTTTTATTGTCCTTAAATGGTATCTTTCTTAAAAGTTAAAAAAAAAAATCCCGCCATTCAAAGGATAAACATTTAACTACAACTGTATTAAGCAGAAGTAAAAATCCAGGGGTGGAAATTTCCAACTATCTCTGGTCATGCTTTGCCATGGTAGATGATCTGCACTCTATGGAGCATGTTCCTCATGAACTCAAGTTTCCTGTTAGGTTTTCATTAATCGAGGTATCACAGTCAGTTCAAATTTCTTTGCTTCTGAAAGGGGATTAAAAATCTTAGTAGTCCATTAGAAATCTTACATTACAGGTCCTTTATTCTACATATTTCAAAAAGTCTTCAGGCAGAGAAATATATTTTCTCCCTATTTGTTCCATATTTTGTCTTTTGCACAAAAAACATAGCCATATGTAAAAACTGACTGTGACTCCAAAATTCTGCATTTAACTGACAGAAAAAGGATTCAAAGGTCAGCCAGCTACAATATATACTGAAATGGATTCGAAACAGTGACACTGCTGGAAAAAGTAATAGAATATTGATGTCCCTTCTATTAGTGTACCAAGAAGGTAAAGAAAAGGATAAATTGTCATCATCTGTCCTTGGAAGAATACAGTAAGTAAATGCAGAGTTCTCCTCTTCTGTTGCTTCTTAGTGCTGATAAAACTTTAGTTCTTGGACCAAGCCCCAGGACTAGAGGCAAAACATCAGCACACTGAGAACAGAGCGGTTTTAGTCCTAAGGCTATTTTAAGGGTACCTCATATAGAAACCATCTGTGATCTCCACACATATGCTTGTGGATTGCCAGTCTTATGCCTCACTATAAAATGGTGGGGGAGAACTAAGACACATTTCTGACTTACATTTATGACTATCTTCATCATCGCAGGTCTGCCAATTTTTTTTACTGATTGTAAGCAATCAGTAAAAATTTACTGATTGGCTTCTAAACTGGTTTTATGAGTCCATAATGCTCTGCCTTGCCACCATCAGTCTTTGCAGACCAGGTTTCTACTGGGCTGATTCTCACGGCATGATCCCATGACTCAGCAAATGAACACAGATGCTGCCCCTAGCCCATATTGCTTCTGGTTAGTGCTGGACATGAATGTACCCTGATCATGGCAATAACCCCTAACTTGCTTTCTCCATAGGGTTGCAGGGCAGATGGGCAGCAGTTAGTGAGAAGGAGAGAGTAATTGAGTGGGAAACCAGGCAAAAGCCTGTAAAAATCTGGGAGAAAAGGTTAGCTGAAAGGCCAATATTTATTAGGACTGCTGTTCTTGCCAGCAAACCTAATGCACAGATTTAGGCAGAATAAATGAACAGAATGCAAATCAAAAACCTAAAACAGTTAGGGAAAGCCACAGAGAGGAATACATGCTTCATGAGCACTGATTCATCTCATTTATTCATTAAAGTATTTCTTCTCCAGAAGGCACACACCTTGCACTGCTTGCTGCCATCAGTTAATGTATCTCAAGACTCTGCTCCTTCAGATAAGCTTGCAGTGCTTTTAAGGAAGAACTAAGTGTTCCACTCCAACTGTAACACGCAATGAAGGCTGCTCATGGGTATAGCAAGGTGATAAAACAAGACAGCCCAATCCCCAGCCAAACCACAGCAAATGGGAAAAAGGAAGAGATATACCAGATGAGGCCAAATATGCCAAGCTGCACCAAAATAGCAAAGAAAAATGGTGATTATGGACTTAAGTCAAGGTGAAAATAAGATAGTGCTACCAAAGGGCTGGGGGGAAGAAACCAGTTTGGTCAGGTGGGAGAGATAAGGATCAGGAAAGCACAGCAGGGAGAGAGCAAAGTAGGAGAGGGATTTTGTGGCACCATAATATTGCCACTCTTACCGTTTTTGCGTAGCAAAAATTTTCCTTGTTTTTCTGTTTTCTGCCTTTGAGATACATGGGAATCTTAAAAGCTTGAGCTTTTGTAAAGATTAAATGTTAAGTCAGTAAATGCACAGCACTAAGCCTATTGGAATGGTGGTAGGGTGGTCTCCAAGGCCTTTTCTCTACCTTCCCAAGGGTGAGACAGTAAATGGTGCTGAAGAGTATCCCAGTGCTCTTCAGTGCCAGCTTGTTCATTACTGCAGTCACTGTGATGCATCTTTCCTCTGGTCTACAACCAGTATTTATTAGCAATTACTGCTGTAAAAACTGGAAAAGGGTAGGCCTTGTGTAATGGACTTAATATCGGTCCCACCATACCTTGAGATTGCAGACCACTCACTAGTTTATGAAAAGACACAAGTAGAGCACAAAGTAAGAGGAAATTAGTGTAAAGAGTTTTAGAAGCAAATGTTAAATCACAAAAGCAATTTGATCTCCTTAACCACAAATAATTGAAATGTGATCTGTGTTGTTTTGCTCTAATATATCTTTGCAAATGGAAGATTATGATGCCATTAATGCAAGTCCATGAAATGTATTGTATTCTTCCTTCTACTACAACAAACATCCAGAAATAATATAATTTCATATTTTCCATTTTAAACATAACGAGCCAAATTTTCAAGTGATACCAAAAGGTCATTTTCAAAAACATATGGAACAATTACAAGGCTGATTTTTGTTCTGTTATCTTGACAGTGCCTACATAGCAGGTAATTTGTCTTCCAGGTGGTAATTATGTATCACACAGATACAGAAATGCAACTGATCTTGCACAGACTGTAGCTCTTAGGGATTTGGTGCCTTTCTGATAAGTAAAAACAAAGGGCACAATGAAAACCTGTTTCCCTACTCCTTCATTACTGTTAAATCCATAGACTACTTTAACATTGTAAATATTTTCTGAAATCATGTTTGGCTCTAGTAGTTCCTGCAAGACTATAATAAGAACTCCATCCAGTAGCATTGAGTTTCCCAGAAACTCTACTGAATTTACTGTCAGGCCAGTCATTCTCATTTATATGTTTGGGGTTTTTTCTCTCCTTCAAAGAGCTTCTTCCGTTTCTCCTGATACCCATTGATCAGAGTGGTAAAAAATGCTGTGTATCATTGAGAGACATCTTCTGGTACAGTAACTCCATTAGCCCTGCAGCTGCTGCTGCAGATGCAGTGTATGCACTTTTGCAGCAAACAAGCCTTTCTTAAAAAGCTGTGAGGGTGTGTGGTGACAGCAAGATTCCTGCTCCCCGCCTGGGGTAGGCAGTGAGATCTAGATAGCCTCTTTGGCCCCTTGACTTCTCACAAGGCTTCCAGTGCCACCATCTTTATCTTCTCTCTGCACTAGGATGCTACTGGGAGTTTTATAAATCACCTCCTTCTGAAAAATAGCACCTTTCAAGTCATATTAGCAGCCACAGGTTTTTGCCTTGATTACTCCCTTTTTGCCCCAGGACTCCTGGAGAAGGCTGTAGAGCCTGTCCTCCCCCCGTGAGTGTGCACCACCTCCAGCCTGTCATTTCCCAGGAGGAGGATAACGCAGACTCTCCAGTCTGTGACTGTTTCCTGAGTGCTGACTGCACAGCCTACATAAAGGGTCCTCCCCTCAAACGTGCTTGTCTTCAAACAAGCAGAATAGGCCCATTTTCTCAGGGCAATCATGACTCCATGCATCACCCACGAGGCAAGTCTTTGCCAATGCTGTTTGAGTGGGTCAGTAAATCAGTTTCCCTTTTTCCCTTTTTCCCTCCCAAGCAGCTCATTTACAATCAGTCATTTACAACGCAAAGGGGCAAGATGGGGCAAAGGCTCTCACAATTTCTCTGCTGTCTGGGAAGCCCCTGCATGCCTGTCCTTCGAGGGGAGGAGGACAAAGACAGTGCCACCATTCCTGGATGAAGGCAGGTGTCTGAGGACTGGGGACAGACGCTGGCACAGCCTTGGTCTGGTCTCACAGCAGCTGGCACGGAGCATGCTGCAGAAGCTGAGACCAAGCTGAGCCCAGGAATGGGTTCAGTTTTGCCCTTTTGGTCAGTGAGCACTCAACTCCAGTTATATGAAAGCCTACTGCAGGATTTACTTGCAGAATTTTATTTTTTACAGAAATTAAAAGCATAGATACAGCAGTGGATTATCAAAGCAAGTGGGAGACACACAACACAAATTTGACAAAACCCACTTCTACATTGGTATTGCAGGAGCATGACTGAAAGTATTGGTTCTTGCTACAGTATTTTAAAATTGCCTTACTTTATGATCCTTGCTTCACAGAATTGCCACTGTCTTCTGATACTGAAAAGGAGAAATAACATGTGGTTTTGAAATGCATTTTTACTTTGCTATCTAAGGGATATCAAGATACAGAATGAAATCAGCTGCCCAGCCCCTACAGTACCAGCCATTTGGAGGGCTGACAATTTTCAGAGGCAGAGAAAACAAAGCTTATAAGTTAATAATTGGTGTGGATATGACTGGTAAAATATGCCAAAAGTCTGAGTGGCCATATTACAAAACAGATCAATTCTGCATTTATGCTGACTGAAGAATCATTCCCCATGGTTTTTGACCACTGAGCCTAGGCTCTTGCTGCTGCAGGCCCAAGTCTTCTAGAGCACCCAGCTATATGGTACCCAAGAGAGAAAGCAGAGGCCTGAAATCTGGGAGCGGATTTCTTCTCCCAGATTTAGAAAAAAAAAGATTTCTTCACTTGGGTGAAAGTCAGATGTGTGAATCAATGCCTAACAGTGTTGTTCTAAAAACAGGCAGAAGGCTGAAAGAGTCACTTTAATGTGTTTTATGGCCTTTGATTTTTTTTCCCTGCATTATCAAATTTTTACAGCACTAGGATTTTGCCAACTGTATGTGATACCAAGACAGGAAGTTCTGCCAAAGGTTTTGCTTGAAGGTAGGGGAGAAAAGAAGAGAGTGTTCTTCAATTTAATGTCTGTGATGAGCAGTTTATAAGGTCTGCATATTTAAAGTATTTTGCATTGTTCCTGCATAATTCCAGACTTGCTTTAGAAGCAAAGACATGACTGATCATCTCAGTTGCAGTCAAAAGTTTCCATTTCTTGACATCAGCTGACATTTTGTGAATTATTTACAGTGGGACACTAAAGCATACATTACATCTCTCCTAAAAGCTTAACTCTTCAAGGCAAATGTCTAGACTTCCTGTCATTGGAATATCTCACCCAAAGAGAGAACGCAGAAGCCAAACTCACCCTTATTGCCCCTCAAACCTATTGCTGCCATTTTATCATTCTCCAGATCCAGACAATGCAATTAAAGTGCACCGATCCATTGAAAATTAGTGAAATCCAAAGACTACATTTTTTTTCTTAAGGCAGGAAACTGCCAGGCTCACAGCGGGAGCCTTTGAAAGACAAATACAGGCTCTGCTGCGAACATCTTTCTCACCAGGTGCAAATCCTCAAAACTGCTGTACTGAGGAAGACAGTCCAGTTCAGCAGATCCCCACAGTCCTGCTGCTAAATTATTTCCAGGAAATGATGTTGAGCTCCTCTGGGAGATGTGGGCAGCACCACCATGTAAGGCACTACCAGGTAAGGCGTCTTCAAATACTGACCAGCTTGTTGGACTAACTTTCCTGCAGGGCCGCTCCCATGGCATTCTTCCACGAAGTTCCCTGAAGAGGCCAAAATAAGTTCTCCTGAAGTCTAGGGTTGCAATCTGATGTTCTTCATCCTTGCTGGATACTGAACTCCACAATCCGTGGTCCCTGCACCCAAGGCTGCCTCCAGCCTTTCTTGTTGATTAGTATAAGATCCAACAGTACACCTTTCCTTGCTGGATCCTTCACAGCCTCTACAAGGAAGTTAACATCAGGGGTGACCTGGAAGGAACCTCAGGGATTGTTGTCACAGCCTTGCTGTGCAATTCCTTCAGCTGACATCGGGGTGGTTAAAGTTGCCACAAGAAGCAGAACTCATCACTGTGAGGCTACATCCAGATGTCTGCCAAAGGGCTCAGCTACATCCTCCTCCTCATCAGAGGGCCTGTAGCAAACACTCACTGCAGTGTCACCTTTTTAGTCTGCCCTTTAATCCTAATACATAAAATGTCACCTTGCTCATCATCCTCCCCAAGGCAGAGTTCCAACTGCTTCCCTGCAGTTCTGTTCATCAGGCTCCAGGCTAAGCCTGTGGGGAGCTGAGGTTCCCAGCCCTATTCACAGTAACTCCACAGTAGCATTCAATGTGAATATTATGATGGCAAAGGTGTCTGCACAGCTCCTTGTGCGTCCCACCAGTATGGATCATAAACACAGACCCAATTGTCTTTGGCTGCTTTTCTGTAAGAATATGTGAGCATTTTCATAGGAGGGGATTTGCTGTTACTATACGTGCCTGGAAAAGAGAAAACAGATGAGGCTAATGCCCAAGCATTCCTAAGCTCAGATTTACCGATCCAATGCAAGACTCAAGCACACAGACGATTTGACACAGCATGTTTAACTTCATGTCATCCAGAAAATCCACGTGCCACCTGGGAGCTGGGCAGTGATCTTTGAGATCTTTGTGGATGTACACAACTCTCCCTCTCTCAATCCAAGTGAAATTCTAGGCTGGATGCCCTTGTTCAAGCTTGTGCCTTAGTAAAAGAATATCATGGGAATCTGTATTAAATGTAGATAATTTAAAAATTTCTAAGCCCTTCAGAAGACATGAAGGGCAAGGCAACAGCAGGCAAAGGACATTGATTTTTTTTTAGTGATGCAAGAAGGGCTGAGGTTCAGTCTCAGCTGAAACAGTTGCTTTCCTTTGTATTGATGGGCTGCTATGCCAATAGAATAGATCAAGGCAGGCAGATTGCGAGCCTTATCCCACTGAGGTGAAAGTGAAGGCTGTTTGAGAGCATTATTTATTTGGATAAGACCAGTGCTTTGATGAATACTTGCACTGATGTAGGAAATCAGTCTTGAAGCAGCTGTTTGAATCTGTAGGTGTCTAAAGGTGCAGGGCACCTCTTTATCCAGACACCCCCTTCCTTTCTTTTCAAAATGCCTGTTTTCCAGCTGATAGCATTTGCTTAAGTCTCAGCTTCTGTCTAAGGGGTTTAATGGCTCAAAAACTGCCTAAGGGTCAGAATGCTCCAGCTGAGTTCATCCTTTGGTCACTGCATTGAACCAAGACTGCAGACAGGAGCCTGACCTCTCCAAGATATTTTATGCCTTATAGAGAAATGCAAGTATTGTGCTTGATGTATTGTTTAAAAATGTAATTGATTTTAAAGAACTCAGAGTCTCTTGGATGAAGCCACTAATGGCACTGAAAGCTGTTATTGCCAGTCTAAAACTTGCTGAAATAAAATTAGTGCTATAAAGAGCAAGACCCGACCTAGCAATCTAAATAGGGGGTTTATTTTGGTACATCCTGTTCAGAAAACCTACGTGAAAAAGTATGAAATCCCGCTCTGATGAATCAGGCAATGTGTTGAGGATATTCTGGCAGCTAAAGGGCACCTTGTCCTATACTCATATCCACACAGAAAAGTTTGTATGTGTCTATGTGGTTGTTACCTCTTACCTAAGCACACGTTAAAGAGCACAATGGGTGCAACAAGGTAAATGCATGTGTAGGTTCAGCACAGGTTGGAGACCAAAATTTCCATGTGCATGTATGCAAAAGAAATCTTATTTGTCTTCATCAGTTTCAAAAGTTTTGCTCCATTTATTCTTCTGCAGGAATAGCAGAAAAACACCTTATGTGTAACTATGATACAATACCCAGACATATAAGACATATGAGAAAGAGGGAAATGGCATTGAAGAATCCCAAGCAATTTGGTCAGGAAAGCATGCTGTGGTATCTCTGGCAGTCTTTACAGAACTGGTTTAACTGGTCAGCCATCTGACAAAACTTTAAAAACATTTTCTGCTAGAAACCATATAATCCGTAGACCAGTTCCTTTCTGACAGAGCACAAGCTGTGACAGTCCCATATTTTATGCACAGCAAATCTCCTGTGTTCCTGTAGATCAATCCATCTGGTATAAATTAGAGTCTCTGTGAAGAGAAGTATTGGGTTTTGGGGTTTTTTATTCATCACAAACGAAAATGTAAATATACCCTTTGTATTTTTTATTCATCACAGAAGAAAGTGTAAATATACTCTTTCTCTTTGAAAACTGAACATGACAAAAATATGGCAATGCACCAAAGGAAATGGAAAAGCACAGCATTAAAAACAAGCATGAACGTATTTTTTTTCCTACTGTCTGACACCACATACAACCAGAGGGCATGTCATATCTTTATTTTCTCTCAACAGCACAACTATATTCTGCATATAAAACCCTGGGGAGGAATTACTATAGAGAAACTCCACAAAGTCCTACACCAGCCCATGGCTTTTTGATCAGCAAAAGGGGCTTTTCCCAACATCACACAGCACAAGTCAACAGAAGCAGATTTAATGGCCCAAGCCCCAGCTGCTGCTACTCATGAGAGCAGAATTTGGGCTGGGCACATGCTACTGTACACGCTGAAGCACCCAGGCAAAACATCACTCCCCTATAGCTGAGCTATATAAAGTAGACTCATATTTTGTGCCACTTAGAAGAAAAACAAGCTTTTGCTGACAAACCCAGCCATGAATATTTTTTGTTGCAGAATGTTGCAGAATTAGCTCAGTTGTTTAAAGCATGGTGCTAATAGCACCAAGATTGCAGGTTCAATATGGACCACTCCCTTAAGAGCTGTGGGTCCCTTCCAAATCAAAATAATCTGTGATCTGTGATCTATATCAGTGAATTGCTAAATAATGTGTTGAAAACAATATTAAAGGACAGTTTTAAACCAACTCTTTATCCTACAGGTTTTCTAGGCCTAGAAACAGAAAAAATTACCTGCAGTTTTATTTTACTCATAGCTTATTTTCTCAGTCCAGCGGCTCCTGAGAAGCACAACATTGATACTGCTGGGCTAAGCTGTAGCACTTGAGACATTCCCAGATGCTTCACTGATAAACACAAACAAGAATCCCCAAATTTTATTGATTTTTAAGGCTACTGACAACATCCCTATTACTAATACATGTGCCAGCATCAAAAAGATGAGGATTATCTCAGACATAATTAATGCTGACCACAAACTGGCAGCATTGCCACAGATTACTAAAAGATATAACTCAGGATCCTGGAAATGACACAAGGGACAGAGGCATTGCTCCCCTAGAATGGCTGCACTAAGAGCAGCCAACACTGCCACAACATTTCACTGAGGGATTAATGCCTTTTTCCCTTTCAGGAAATGTAATTGCCTGCTCTGAGAGTCTGTCACCCAAACAAAGAGAGTGAATACCACGCCTTGCAGAACAGCCCTCAGAAAGGCTGGCCTGGGACCCATGTTATCCCCTGGGAACAAGGCTGGCTGAGAACACAGTGAAGCTGGAGTAAAGCAATGGACAGGGCTCAAGCAATTACCATGCGTCCCCTCGTGAAACACAAGTGGGGGGGAAAAGCCCTCTCCTGAACATGCAGGTTTCTCAAAATTGTAAAAGATTGTCCATGCTAGAAAGCCAAATTTATCCTCAGCTGCCTCAAAAGCAGAGTGGCCAGCAGGGCCTGGGAGGGGATTCTGACCCTCTGCTCTGGTGAGACCTTAGCTGCAGTGCTGCATCAGCTCTGGGGTCCCCAGCATAAATATTAATGGACCTTTTGGGGACAGTCCAGAGAAGGGCCATGTGTGGATGTGACAGCTTGGTCAGAGAGCAAGAAAACTAGGTAAGTTTTCCCAGAATTGGCTTGTGAGACTTTAGGGAGTTGAAGAGAGACAATGGTAGCTTATTATCATAAACAGCCTGCCAGTGTTGTTTTCCTACTTTCTGTTTTCCTCAAAGATTGTCAATAAGAAAGGTGTTATGTTAATTAGCCAATCAGGTGAAATGTATTGATTAATTGACCAATCAGGTCTATTTGTATTGGAACAATGTATAAAAGAGGATCTGAAGTAAAGATGTGCAAACCAGCCTTGTGGTGAGTCTGTGCCAGTTCTTACCCAACAGCAATAGCCATGAAAATGATCAGAGGGGTGGAGCACCTCTCATAGGAGGACAGACTGAGACTTGGGATTTTTCAGCCTTGAGGAGAACAGGTTCTGAGGAGACCTTCTAACAGCCTCGCAGTACCTAAAGAGGGCTACAAGAGAGCTGGAGAGGGACTTTTACAAGGGCAGGTAGTGACAGAACAAGGTGGAATGGTTCAAACTGAACGAAGAGGAGACTTGGCTTGGATATCACTGGGAAAAAATTTATTGTGAGAGTGGTGAGACACTGGAATGGGTTTCCTGGAGAAGCTGGGGATGCTCCATCCCTTGAAGTATTCAAGGCAAGGTTGAATGAAAGCTTGAGCAACCTACTCTGGATGCAATCTGCATCTGGAAGATGTCCCTGCCCAGCGTGGGGGATTGGAACAAGGTGATCTCTAAGGTCCCTGCCAATCCAACCCCTTCTGTGATTCTCTGCAGTTGTTTTTCTAAACAGTATAAAACCAGACAGGGTCAGCGAGAAGTACAACCAAAGTAAAAATGTTCATTGAAGAATGTAATTTTATGTATGAAAAGATATATTTCTGTCTGTATGTGTCTCACTGTTACGATTTCCTCCCCACTGCTTGTGGTAATTACACACACATATAGCAAGTTGCAGAGCTCAAGGAAAGCTGCATTTCTTCATGCTACTCTCTGCTGACTAGGATTTTGCAGGTTTTTTGTATCAGTGTCTGACAAGCAGTGTTGCAATTGCTCAGGATTCTGGTGAGAGCAGCAGAATACTTCTGCAATGTCACTCAGTGTGGCCAGGAATGGTTTTAATTTTACGGATGACCATTTAACTTATGCAGTGCCCTTTAAATCAATGTACTAGGTACACACATTATTAATTAATATTGAAATGTAATATAAAATGTGACAATGCTGCACATTTATTCCAATATAGTTACACCAAAGCTGAGTTTGGCTCCCTGTATTGACTTTTGCAGATAAAAACAGAGCCACAAATAAGCCACAAGCTGAGAGGGAAAAAAAAAAAAGAACCAAATATGTTGCTGTGGGGAAAATATACAAAAAACTGGGGGGAAAAGTGTATGAAAGAATGGATTAAAACCAGAAATACAAAACATTTAGTTCTGTGTAAATACAGCATTTGGAAAGTGCTTGTACAATGCAATGGCAGTATTTCCCTTACAGACATACGTGTATTGAAGAAGAAAGGCAAAAAACATCTTGTGGTAAGGTGGAGGGAATGTCAGCAATAACCAGGCTCACTGTGGAGAAGTACATCTAGCAGTTTGGGGTCTTTTGTTTTAATAAGCCCTCTGAAGCTGGAATTTTCACAAGCGCTTTTAAATTAGCCCTGCACCTTCTTTGTTGTATGAGGACAGCCTGTGTGTGCATCTATTACCCACATGATGAATGTCAAAAAAGGCAGAATGCAAATTCAAGCTGCAGCCAATTAAAACTGGACTGGAAGACGTGTCAGGGGACTGTGGAGCAGCCGCAGCTCCCTGCTCGTTACCACTGAAGCCGTGGTCTGTTCCTCCAGCTGCAGGCTGGCACGCATCCCCCACCCCCAACAAGTCGCAAAGCAAACGCACCATGCACTGAGAGCTTCCCTCACAGGCATCACCAGGGACCTGGTTTGCCAAGTGCTGTGCTGGGAGGGAGTGCAGACCCCTGCACAGCTGAGATATGAGATCATTTCTGGACAAGACAGTCCCAAACAATGAGTGCTCCCTGCCTGCTTGAACGCATAGCTCTGGGAGAAAAATCGTGCAAAAAAACAGGTTGCACTGAGACAAAACAAAATCCATCAGCTTAAATGGCCTTAGTCTATGTGGTTGTTTCTATCTTCTTAAACCCTGTAATCCTGTCATCGGCACCCTGCCTCACCACTCACCTTCATTTTCATGCTTAGCACTTGGAAGCAGGATCTGTTTTGACACAGTGAATTACTGGGCGACAGAAAGCTTTGCCCCAGTCAAGAAAGCGAATATTCATATCCCTCAGCTATAGTACAATTTACTTCCCACGAGGTTAATAATCCTTCCATGTAAAATTACACATACAAACTTCCCATATTGTCTTTCCTTACCCTATCCCCAGGCTTCACATAATATTTGCAAACCCAAAGAGATGAAACATTCTAGCTGCTCAAAAATATTCAGAAGTTAACTCACAAGAGTCACTGTGGTCTTTACATTTTGTTCTGGAGCTTTTAGTGACACAAAATAGTTCACAGACAGGCAAGAGTACGATAGCAAGATTGCAGAACAGAGGAACAGCAAACATGAGCTAATTGCTCTAAGACAACACAGTAAGCAGCAATTTATTTCACGACTGGTTTAAACAAAAAATCTTCTCTGCTCCAGACATAACACTAGATCAAGATGGTATTTTGCATTTTGATCTCAATAGGTGGAGGAAGAAAGTTTTAGGCAATAAACAACCCTTTCCCTATGGATATTTCATATCAGCATCTCTTTCTCTACAACTGTATTTTCCAATGATCCAAGCTGTGATGATCAGGTGGCTTTTCTGAGAAAGGGAATTGGATTGAACAAACAGTCAGAAGTATCCAGGGGAACCCTGTAAGTTCAGATTTCGTGCCCCTGCTTTATGGTTCAATGCTCCCAGGAAGAAGGCTACTGGTGCCTTACCTTGTGGCACAGAGGCACTGATGTCTCATGTTCAGTAACAGCTCACAGCAGCCAAGAGGAATTAGGTACAAAGAGATAAAGGTATGCTTAACCTCTTACTGGAAGCTAATACATCACTGCTGTTTGCTTGTACAAGCTCCTACCTTCATAATAGATCATCACACGCCCACATCTATATATTCAGCTACAGCAAAAGTTTCTGCACATTTGTAATGCTGGGCATTGTTGCTGTACAGGTGGTAGTAGAAAGGTAAATAAAGGAGTACTCGGCCAAATAAAAAGAAATAGAAGTTGGAGGTTGCTGAGAAGGGACAGTGAGAATAAAAGGAGACCTGCCTTCCTGGAGGCTACCTGTGGGAGCAAGAGGGGTTACTCATTGCCTCAGAGACATCTCTACAAAAGTGTCACTTTCTCTATCCTTCATGAAACTTTGACATTTCTCTTGCTCAGGAAAGAGCATTGTTTTTTGGGTGGACCAAGGCTGTGCCATGGGTGATGCCCCAGCACAGGTTTATCCCATCTTTGGCCTGTCTTAACTTGTATGGAGGATCACAACGTTCACAATGAGATGAGACTAAAACCAAGAGATCTGTTGTTCACCCGTTCACACCGGCAAGGCCAATGCTTCAATTTACTCAGTACTCAGAGTGGATGCTCCTGGGGTGGAAAAATGCTATTTTTTATTGTCTGAAATAATAATGTTTCCACTCCAATCTCCACACCTTTCAGCATTGATTTGGCTGTAAAAGTAAAGACACTATTCCCACAACTTCTCTGCAATTTAAGGACTCTGCTGTGTGGGCTCCAGTGCAGTCCCTTGTTGGAACCAATAGCAGCAGCAGCAGCAGCAGCAGGCCTGGGGTAGGAACAGTCTGCCAGGTCTCATCAGATCCACCATCATGGTCCACCAGCTGGGGCTGCTGGAGGAAGGAGGGAATGAATGACACAAGGGCCTCTTGACACAAATATGTTCAATCAGCATCTAGGGAACAAAGTACATTGCTGTAGAACCATGGAAAGTATTTAATGCACTGTCTGTATGAAACCCATTTCGCCATTTTCCCAATGCATAAACTGTTTTTATGACTTTTGCAGCTCCATAATGTCACACAAATAATGCCTTGATCCAGGGTATGCTGGTTTTGTCTGAATAGAGCTAATTTTCTTCACAGGGGCTGATATGAGGTTGTGTTTTGGTCTTGTGTTGAAAACAGGCTAATAGTATAGAAATGTTTTTGTTGTTGCTGAGCAGTGCTCAGCCTGTTCGGCAGGCTTTTCTGCGTTTTGTACAGCCACTCTGTCAAGGAGGCTGGGGGGGCTTGGGAGGCTGGGAGGAGACAGAACAGGACAAACTGACCAAAGGGATATTCCAGACCATGTGACCTCATGCTCAGGGTAGGGAGAAGAAGGGAGAAAGGAGGGAACATTTGGAGTGACAGAGTTTTGTCTTTACAAGTAACCATTTTGTGAGATGGAGCCCTGCTCTCCCAGAGATGACTGAACATGAACTGCTTGCTCATGGGAAGCACTGAATTAATTCCTTGGTTTTTTCTGCTTGCATGTGCAACTTTTGCCTTGCCTATTAAACTGTTTTTATGTCAACCCATGAGTTTTCCAGCTTTCACCCTTCTAATCCTCTCCCCGGTCCTGCTGGTGGGGGAGTGAGTGGCTGTGGGGGCTTGGCCACTGGCTGGGGCAAAACCATGCTATTGGGAGAGTGGCCAGATACCCACTCTCTTCCATGGGCCTCCTCTGGTGCCATACCCCAGACCATCAGCCCCTCATCCATTCCACTGCATTTTGGACAAGCTTCCAAGAGCAGTGACACAGGCAAGCTTCCCACTGCGGGCAGAGACAGAGGTTTTCACTGACAGGTTTGTTGTGTGCAGTTATTGTTTCCATTGATGCTTTCACAGATCCTAAGTTAATGTCTTTTTCTCCTGTCTAGTGCAATGATCTGTATTAAGTTTTTTCATGCAAATCAATCATCTACTTATTTCCCTCTGCATGTGCTGCCTTCAACAACAGATTGACAATGAGGACGCACAGACAGACAGAAACCAAATGATTGGACCTTCGTTTCAGAGGACGTTGTAGTATCCATCCTGATTTTCCTCCCTTTTTTTCTGTCCTTCAGCAAGGATATCTCCTTTCTCAAGGATAAAAAAAGGGAAAGGAGAAGCAGGTGAAAAGGCTGGCTTCCTGAAATTTGGCCCATTTGAGAGTTTTTATACTTAAGCTATTATAAAAATAATTTCTTCTATTCACAAACAAGTCTGCAGTCAAACATAGTTGCTTGTCTTGGCTACTACATCTTAATGATCTCCCAAACTGTCCTAACATGGGGCCTTGGTGCCGGGCCTCTCTTGGCTGGACATGCCTGAGCACTCACACTTTGGGAGCATCATGTTTTAAATATGCCCTTGTGTCCATAAAATGAAAAAAATAGTTTCCAGACATGACAGTGAAGCCTCAGAAGGAAATTCTTTGAAGGAAGAAGTGGCAGAGGGAAGGTTAATGAAATGTGTGAGGCAACAGAAAGAATTTTCTATTTGTCTCCAGTGCTAGTTGGGTATTTACACTGAAGCAAATAAAGAAAATTAAAAATTAATAAAGCATTAGATACCAGACATTAATGAATCAGTATTATGGTACTGGAGCAATGTTGTCTGGAGAATGAAACATTACACAAGCTAAAGATCTAATCACTGTTGGGGTAGGACATGGATTTCATAGAACATGGATTTCGTAGTGCTTCTATCTGCAGCACTGCTCCTTTTGTTCCCACTGTGCCTAATTCAGCACTGTTTTGTGGGGAAGTCTCTTACTTTCACTGGCACTGCTTGAATGCACAAACTTACACTCCTCTGACAAAGGGGGCTGGGGGGTAGAGAATGCACACCTACCACTGCATAATCAGGCACGGTGAGTTCAACAGGAGTGATGCATGGCCCAGCAACCCTTGCTGCTCGTGGCTCTTGTCTCCAGGAGCATCCAAGGGCAGGTGCCAGCCAGGGAATCACACCTGCCCTAAGTGTTCAGGGATGGGCCAGTCTGTGCCAGGCTGCAGGAGCTGCTGCCTCCCCAGTGTGAGTAATGCAAGACACCTCTCTCCTGCTGTTCATTGCTGGAATCTTGCCATGGATCTGTGCAAGTACAGCAGCACCTGCAGATTAGAAACTTATTAAAAAATGTAATATGAGAGTTTATATTTTCTGGTACTTTTGTGTTCCCAGAGGGCAAGGAAGACACCTAAAAACTAAATAGACAGCTCAGTAAGACAGAAGAATTGAGAAATACAAAGCCATGTTTGATGGGAATGTATAATTGTTTGGCACCTGCTACTAAGGTTTTTACACCAGGAGAAAAAGGAGGGAGAAGAACATGGCAGGGAACACCTTCAGTCTGGAAACACATAAATTGCAGAGCTAAGTGGCTGACAAATACCACCTTTCTTTAATGTTGTTGACAAGAAATCAAGGACTTATCTAAAACACATGTTTTTCAGAAATAACTCACAAACAGTTTGTAACAACTGCTGTTGAAAATTGTTTTGCTGTGCTTCAGCTAATGAGCCCAAATCACTGCTTTGGTCCTGTCAAAGGCTGGACTCAGATTGGTGCTGCAAATTCATCCATTTAATAATTTCAAAACCAGTTTCCCAACACTGTTGCAAATTCCTGACATAATTCCTGCACTTCTGCAGTGTGGAGCATAACCTCCATTTTCAGAGCCAAGCAGTGCTGCTCAGAACCAGTAGTCAGAAGCCATGGCAGCTCATCTCAAACCCCACAGCCTGGCTATCACTGCCCCCACCTTGGGAACCTCCACTGAATGAACCAGCGGGACAGCTGGAGCTGGACAGCCGACAGATGGTGTTTCCAGTGTCACTGTTGTGTGCTGTCCTGATCTCCTGTGCAGGCACCACAACACTTACCAGCCAGTCACAGAAAGGAGGGGTAACACACACCTCCTCCTTTTTGCCAAACAACAGGAAAGCCCTAAGTGCAGATGCTAAGCTCAGGGGACACTTGCCAGACTCACAAACTGGAACTGAGAAACAGTGAATCAGTGCGAATATTCACATGAGCTCAGATTAATAGAGGGCCAAGTATAGAGTGGGATCATTCACGAGAGAGACCCAAACCTGCTGACAATACATGGACTCCAATATTTCTGGCAGTAATTTCATTCTCTGTGTTTTATATAAGAGGAAATCTAATGAAAATGGAAATCTTATGAAAAATAACTGAAAACAAGTGATGGATTATAAGAAAGAATCAAACAAAGGCTGAAAAGAAAGCAGGGTAGATTTTCTGCTTCTTCCCTCCTATGTGTATATAAAGAATGGCATACTTTAAATTGTGAAACCATTTCTTAAGCGGTTTATCTCATAAAACTCATTATGCAGCTTAAGTTTAAAAAAGAGAATATTTTAATTATAGTGACTTTCTTTGGAACTGCTTTGAAAATGACTGGAAAAAGGCATTATCCAGGAGCTACATGTTCTTCCACCCCAAAGGGAAGGAGCTTCACAGGATCCAAAACAATAACTGAACTACATTGTGAAAGATAAAAACTATCATTACGGTAAAGCATTTAATTTAAAAAAGCCATGAGTTTTGGTGATGTTATAAGCTTTCATTATTCAGGGCACACACCAGCTTCCCATCAAATGGGATTATAAAAAGCATTATTTTCTGGAAAGGTTAATTTATGATGGCCCATATTAGAACCTTTTCCTGTGTGTCTCAAGCTGCTTCATTCATCCCTGAATACTGCTTTAGATCAGAAACTCATCCACTATCACCATTTTCAAGCTCCCACTCCAAACAAGTGTAATAAAAAGGAATGCAAAACCATCTTGGATTCTGCTTAAATAGGCTGATTTTTGGATATATTTAACATGCTCATATTAACTGAAGCTCATTTTAACAGAAGTTACTTCAGGATCTCACTAGGTAATCGAGTGGTAACCCCTATTACTGGCAATATAGCTGTTACAAGATGCTTGCCTTGGCCATGAGAAAGACAGGGAATGTGTGAAAGTATTTGTTGTACATTCATCTTCAGCTTTGCAGGAACTGTGCATTAACTAAATCACACTTTCTTCAATACTTGTGAATTTAACACTAGCGGCCCTACTGGCAAAAATGGCTAATAATCAGATTAGTTAAAAAATCCAGAATGCCATTATTAATGCATCTGATCACACAGAAATGCTCGAACTGAATATATGGTTCTCTCTACAAAGCCTCTGTATAAAGCCTTCCTTCATAAGCATTTCTCAGTGCCTCATTCAATTTTTCTACCATACAAAGAATTAATTAGTATTCTCACAGATGTAAAATATTTAGAATACTTTTTAACTTCTGCAGAATGTTATTTTTGCAGAGCATAATTATAATGAAATATTTTTACTTACTTATTTTACTACATGCTAAACATAGTTGGTTTTGAATTCCAAAGTAAACCACTCCAAAAGTCATTTGAAGGCATTAGTGCTACAGCCAAAATATAAAACTTATTCAAATTTTTCTAGTCCTGAAGTATTTAGAGCTGAGCTTCAATTGGCAAATGAGTCACCCCTTGTCTTGGGTCACTGCCTCCTATTTCTTTGATTTATTTTTTAAGATGGAAACTCTCCACTGACAAGAAACTGAGTCTTAGAGCAGAGCTAAATAACACATCTGAAATGAAAACTGCTGTTTGAGATTTTTACTACTGAGACATTGTACCTAGGCTTTTGCAGCTGTAATGCTCATAATGGAAAGGCATGAAGAGGACAAGAGTTACGAGGTGGGTCAGTGTGGGTGCCAGGGTCCTGTGGACATGGGCATGCAGTAGAAATGACTCCAAGAGAAGGCTGCCAGGCAGGAGTATGACCATTGCTGCAGCTAGCTGCCTCCAGCAGGCTCACAAGCTTCCAGAGAGACTTTCCCAGAGGCTGGTGCAGGTATTTCCTGAGGTACAGCAGCCAGAGAGCAAGGGAAAGCTGGAGCCATGGTGGCTCACTGCATTGCATCACTATCCTGTTAAACCGCTGGCATACTGCTGGACTCTAAAGGCAAATTTGGAGCAGAGAGTTTGGATTTGTAGTTTGTGTGGAGGAGGTCTCTAGTGAGGTTTAGTAGCTGAGGACATACTATTGTCTTTTTAAAGTTTTTCTTTTTTGTATGGAAATAGCTTCAATCAAAAAAACCAAATAAACCAAACAAAAAAAACCACACCAAAAATACCCTAAAACCAAAACCAAAAACCACCACCAAAAAAAAAAAACCTATCCAAACCAAAAACCAAAACCACAGTACCCCAATATCTGAAAAGTATTTTCCAAATAGTTCCTGCCTGCCTAAAACAAATCTCTGAGAACTAACCTGTATAATTCCACCTTTTGGCACCTCAGGCTTGTTGTATCCCATATATTTATCCAGATTTACTTACTGCTCCCATCAAGCCAGTATTAGTCTGGTATGCTTAATGTAGAAAGAGAGAAACTTCTCAACCATAAGGCACCATGAAAATGGAGGAGATGATAAAAGACATTCCAGCCTAGCTTCTAGCAAAGCTTGTGAATGGGTTCTTGCTAAGAAATGTGAAAATGCAGATGATGGCAAGGTGACTCAGAATGTCTGGACTATAATGCTATTCATATTCTTACCCTTGGTGATAAATTAAATAAGGTTTCTTCAAGATTTTCAGATAGCGGTACTATATATTTTGAATAAAATTTTCACATATTGCCTCAATATAGTACTTCCTCTTAGTAGAGGATAAAACTAGAGTCATATCTCAGGTGTGCATAGTTACCTGTATGGGCACAGGTTGTCTGAAACACTGAAAATAACCAAATTTTTGCCTATCTGGTTTTTATTACAGAACTAAAAATAAACCATCCCAGGATTTGGTAGGGTTTTTGATAGCTGCTTTGGGGTTTTTTTGAGACTGGAGTGCTGCATTATGAATTTTTTTATCTGTAAAGAGTGTGCTACAGCCAGACAGCTTGAATCTTGACAACACACTGTGTTTTGCAGATGATTTTGGAACACAGCATGAGAAACACTATCTATTTAGAGATTAATAGAAAAGTAGAGTGAAATTTACTTCTAGATAATTGTTCCATTTAGATGATAAACTATGCAGCAAAATACACCATAGATAGTAATAATTTAATCCTAAAGACTATAACATATTCTGAATTACTTTTATTCATCTGCCAGAAGTGTTTCAGAATGATAAAAAATTCATTTTGTCAAATGTGAACATGTCTGAATAGCAAAGCATCCTCTCACAAGACAGTTATGGCTTCATCCTCCTACTGAAAGGCTAAGCATGGCTATCAGCTATTATATTTTACTGCTGAATACCAGGCCAATTGGAAAAATCTGATGCATTAATATACACAAACCATGCATTCCTTGAGGAAGAAGTTGGGGCCCAAATGTTGCTTCAGCACATTGATTTGTTCTAGAGTTAATAAAGTATTTGGGAACATCTTCTCGTCAAATGGGGACTGGGGAAGTGATTTCACTCCATCATGTATCCAATCTCAGGCCTGATTACATTTTATGGACAGAGTTAGCAACTGAAACAGGTTCATCTTCCTTCATTCTACCCCTTTTTTTATTTCGTATGAAAAGATGCTGGCCTTCCAATGTCTCAAGTTTGCCCTGAGGCTTGGTAGTGCTTGTTTATATCCATAATATTGTAGGCTGAGAAGTACAGTAGTGTTTGTGTATGCATCTTTTAAGGCCTTTGCATCACTTGTATCCATAAAAGGACCATTTTAAATAGCAATATGAAAATCATGATGACTGAACTTTCATTTTTGAAGTGCAGAAATTGTACTTCATTAAAGATGTATTTTAGCACAGGCAGCAAGGAAGAATTAAGAATTCACATTAGAACCAGTGACATATAAAATATATGCACTCAACAAAACAGACTGTACTCTTCCCTGTTCCTGTATCATCTTCTGTACTCAACACCCAGGACAGATGTAGTCTGAATTCAATCAGTCCACAGTAGGAAAGTGAAATTCCCTCTCCATTGTAAAGGGATCAGGCTGTGATGACCTTCCCTCCCCCAGAAGCATCAGGTTTTACCCCTTTTCTGTGGCAGGGGTACATGGCCTTTCCTCCACACAAAGACTGCAACTGCACAGGCTTCACCAACATCATATTCCCTGAGCTGTGGATGCTTCCCATTTCTCCTCTCCTTGCACACCCTGCTGCTAGGCATGGAATTGCTGGGATGTTTGCAAACCTTTGTCTTGGAATATTTCTTTGTCTGTACAGGTCTTCTCTGCATCAGATGGCATGTTCCCACTTTCCTCTTAACCCTGTGGAATAACACCTTGCTTTGAAATGGAAAACGCTGCACTGGTTGTACAGACACTGTACTGGGCAATGACTGGTTTCCAATAACTAGAACTGGTAAAAAATATTGCCCTGTGTTTACCTGAAAGAAAGCCCAATAGCTACAGTTGTGGATCTGGCTTATGGGCTTTGGGGTGCTCAGCTGGCACCTGTGTTTTTCGCCCATGTGAAGAATCAGTAAAATTGTACTCTCTGCAAACTTTACTGCTTGAGTCTTGCCACTGTTTTTCCTTTAACTGTGATCTTTCCAAAGGCAAAATTGTGCACTTGTCAGAAGCTTGTGAGAGGTGAACCCTGCTCTACAATTTTCTGGACTGAACACAGGAGAGGGCACTGCTTGTTGCTACCTGACATAATTCATTAATTTGTGGATTTTAGAGACAAAGGGACATTTTCCTCGGAAAATCTTATTATGACATGCTCTTTCCTCCCATCATTTAGGAGATTGTTTCCAATGGGCCAGCAGCGATTCTCACTGCCACAGCAATTACAGCCACAGTCAGTCATGTATTTTCACAGACTGAATTTTAAGAATATGCCCCTGAAGGGAGTGTCTTTGAATAGCTTAGTCAGAATTGTATTTAGCAACTTTCTTTTGACCCAGGAACGAGAGGGCTTGAGTCAGCAAGTCTGCAATGACTGTGTTCCTACAGAGTTCTTCACTCAAAGAAAAATCATGGATGGCCTGATGTTTGAGATATTTAATTATGGCATTCAAATATCTCCCTTCATTTATCACAAACATCTTAGCAAAGACCATAGCTGATGTAACAGTTGCCTTATTCGCTTTCTTTAAAGTTAAAGCAGAAATCTGGGCCTTCCTTTCCTGCTTTAGATATAGCGGCATTTTGAAAAAGCTGTTCTTTTCCTGGCAGAAGTGCACAGTACATCAATAAATTCTTTTCCTCAGAGCTATCTGTACACCTAATTGAAAATTTAATTTTTCAGATAAGATATACTTCTGAAACAAGAGGTGGAGGGCCCTTGATGCTGGACTTTTCTCCTCTGATGTTTTTCCCCACAGTCCAGGAACAAGAAGATCATTGTGGCTAAGTCCAACCACTACAGCCAAGCACAAGTGGTTGTTTCTTGTTTGGTTGGGGTTTTGTGTTTGTTTGTTTGTTTGTTTTGTGGTGTCCCTTGTATTTTGAGCTACACTACCGCCCAGCATTGCAGTGCATATTCCCACACAACAGCTACCAGCTCCTGCTTCCCTTGGAAATTGAAAACCAAGCTGTGACTCAGCAAAATGCCAATCAAACTGGAAAATAATATAATATGCAACACAGAGTAAACGCAAGTAGCACAAAACCCAAAGGACAATAAACGCTGAAGAAAATCGCTACTTTTCTGTGGAACAATATTCTTCATTAGAATGGCGTCATCCGTCTCTAGCTGTAACAGCAGTTAAAGTAAAAACAGCTACAAACACATCAATATCTCAAATTATACTGTATCATTCTTTCTTCCTATACGCACAACAAGCTTAAAATAGATAACTCTATTAGTGCTTGATTTTTACAATGCCTTGTTCCTGCCAGCCCAGGATTTCACTCTCTAAAAGCTTTTAAAAAAGCAGGCTTCATTTGAGCCTGGCTTTGTTCAACATGACGGCTACCTTGTGAAATTCCCAAGCTGGTGACTTTAATCCTTTCCTGATTTCAGACAGTTTCTAGGTAATGACAGAGTTTTAACCTCCCCCTTATCTGGCCACCTTAGTGAAGCAGGAGGGACCACCAACAGAGAGGACTCATGCAGGGTGTGTGGTTTACCTTTCCTCTTACAGGTTTGTCAAGAAAACTCTGAGCCTATAATGAGCCCTGAAGGGAGTAGAGAGGAAATCTTTTTGATTGCACTGATTAATTTCTGAGGACCCTAAGGAAGCCAAAAGGGTTTCCACACAAACTGGGAGGGTGCCTGGTTAGACCAGCCTGCTGTTCCAAGCCATAAGCTTCTTCCACAGATATCTTTAATGAAAAACAGCACAGACCTCACTCCACCCAGCAAAACACGAGCTTACTCCTATGCACTATCTAATTAGTCTCAGTGGAGAGTGAATCTCAAAATGTCAGCTCCTGCAAGTCATGCTGACCTATATCAGCTAAGAATCTGCCTTCTAAAGGCTCTCAAGAGGACATTAAATGATTCCAGCATGACATTCTCCATCACAGCTGCCTGTTCAAGGAGAGCTCTACTGTAAAGGGTGAATGGGGAAGTTAGTGCAAGGTTGCAAACACTAAGTGCTTCAATGTCTAAAATCATCTTTTATGATATTTCTATTTCAGCAGTACCCAAGTCAGGACTGTGAGACAGTTATTTCTCACCCATATGAAGAGCAATCTGCAACACTCTGCACACAATCCCTGCTTTTGTTCACTTTATTTTTAGTTATTATTTTTTCCTTAGAGTTTTGGGTAATGAACTCAAAGATGAGAGAAACACCCTGCTCTATCCAGAAACAGCCAAACAAAATCAAGAGCATGGGGAAAGCATTTACAAGATTGTTCCATTATTTTTTGACATAATGTTTCAGAATGAATCTCATCTCAGGCCATCTCCATGGCACCTTGGGGTGACACATAGCTCCCACCAACCTCCATTTTGGACTGGCAGTGGCCATAGCCAGATACCCAAGTGGACAGCAATTGCTGAATGCCACAGCTGGGCTCCTGTCCCTACCACCCAGCTGAGTCTCTTTGGATAACAGCTCTTCAGAGTTTGCCAGAGCGTCATGCTTTGCTGCTGCCGACATGCAGAACAGCCACGTTCTTTTGAATCATTCTCAGAGGCACTGAAAAAGGACTCTGCTGCTGTGGTTTCCTTATAAAGCATACACCTTGTCAGGAGCTGATGCAGGCAATGTTACATTTGCTGTAACATCTCTCATGATTCCATCCCTTCAGACAAACATCACCCAGAGTTTCTCTCTAGTTTCTCCAATGCACAGGTAGCAGGACTGAGCTGTGCCTGCATCTCTCATCCCCCTTGAGTAATAGGATCGGGAAAAGGAAAAGAAGCCCTCCCCTTCCTTCCCACCTCTGTACTGGGTCCCTGTCTGCCTGTAGCACAGTAACAGCCAAATGACACTCAGCTGCTTCTTGGTGTACCCACAGCAAAATGGCTATTTTACATCCATGGGACATGGAGCTAAATCAAAGAGCCCAAACCCAGAGCTGTATCCCCCAGGACCATAGTGTGTGCTGGTCTGACGGCTTTCTTCCATGTGCCACCAAGGCTGAAGATGCTCTGCTGCAAGCTAAGCCTAAAAAAGTTGGTATTCTGCTTCTAAAATCAGCTAATTTCTCCTCCTTGACTAGAGAAACTAAGGAGATTACACAATTTTTAGAAAGAGAGAGGAAAAAGGAACTTCAATGCCCCAGGCAGCAATGCTTAAGCAGATGGTAGGATGTGCTGCAGGGAGAGATAACCACAAGGATTATAACAGCAAACCATGAGCCATGACTATTATCAAATAACTACTGAAGTAGAAGGACCTGTCTGAAATCCAGTGACATACGGACTAAGGCTGAAATTTATAAAAGCAATGTTTTGTTGATGCTTCCACAAGGAACATAGACACAGCAACCACCAGAAAAAACCAAGACTTGGCTGTGTAGATTCAATAGGCTACATTTAAAAGGATTTTTGGTGTCAAGTTCCAACAACCAGTTAAAAAACTGGAGACCTATTACCTCAACAGCTTGTGGGAAATTAGCCTGGATAATGGCCACTTATGCTAACACTTGCACAATGCCCTTGTGAAATACAGAACGCCCACCCAAAACCACCTGGACACCCGCATGGGGGAGCAGCAGTAGCAGATGCTTTTCTCTTTAAGACCCAAAGGTTGAAAGCATTAGCAGCTAAGCTTTGCCTGGGTTTCATTTAAATAAAGAGTGAGGGTGATTTTTATGGGAATCATGCCCTCTGTTGATGCAGGTGAAATATTTTACTGAGATGGTGCTGCTGGCTGAGGTATGGCTGCCTAACTAAGGTATGTTTATAGCTAGGAAAGGGTTGGTTTTGTTTGTTTGTATAGATTTTTAATGTTTTAAAAACCCCACAGCAGACATCACCTGAAAAGGTCTTCATAGAAATGCATTAACCTGGAAAAGTTTTCCTGGTCACTACTTGTGAATTTTCCTCCTGGAATGAGCGTGAGAAGAGCAGGCCCATGCGTCCACCTCCCTCTGTGACTCTACACCTGAGCTAAGAATAACAGTGTCTTGAGCAAACAGGAGCAGACAAGGCCATGCACTGCCATGTGAGTGAGTTGCACCATTTGCAGGATTTCAGTGTCTGAGTTAAAAAATAGAGCAAGAATGAGAAGACTAATAACAAATCAAATATATATCACAAATTAAGGCTTCACTAGATATCTGCATTTCCTCATTTGATCCTTCAGACATTTGTCTTTTCCAAATCATACTTCTAACAAATATTGCCTCCCCAAAAAGTCACACAGGAGGCAATGAAACTGTTCAAATGTACCATGTCATATTCAGCATACAGGATATGCCAATATAGCAACATGAGTTTTCCTTTAAGAGTGTTCTTTAAGCAAGGCTTTCTAAGCAAGTATTTTATCCCCCTGGTGTATAAGACTGTATTACATTAGCTCAGGTGAGATGTACAATTAAACCATTGGGGCAGCCCCTCCAAGCACTCTTTTTGGCCTTCTACTCTGTAGGCTTTTCTAACAAGATCCAAGTGTTGTGTTCATTAAGGAGATTTCTAATGGCATTCACCCCAAGCCTTTCTAAAGTCTCACTGCTCTGTGCTGGTTTTGGATCCCTTTATTCTACATACTATATATCCTTTTGCATGTATGTCATGCTTGCTGGAGCTGAAAGCCACCCTTCCCAGAAACCAGCCATAGATGCATTATTTAATATCCTATGGTATGTATATTTTATTTCTTCTTTTTTTAAAAAAAATGCATTACAAGCAGTGATTTCAAACCTTGGTGCAATTCTTGGATGTGAGTTTCAAGCAGATTGGCTGCAGGGTATGTGCACAGACACACACTTGGATGGAAAAAAATCTGAGGAGCTCTGCAAAGACTTGCTATTTCCATCTGAGAAGTGAATATGTTATTAGAGATCAAGACATAAAGCTTGGGAAACAGCAAGTGTGGTTCAGACTTACAAACTTAAAGCCAGGAAATCTGGCATTTGCCCAACAACAATACTGGCTGATTCTCAGCAGGAAGGGAAAAGTCTCATAAGGATCAAGGAAACTTTGGAAATGTTAATTAAATGTTGAAGTTAAGATTTTAAGTCAATGCACTTGGCCTGACCCGCTGTTTGCATTGCTCTCTGCCTAGCAAGAGACAGCCATCTGTCGTGCAGCTGCACCAGCTTTCCCAGGCCTCACCACTTCTGCACAGGGGGACAATATTCATCACCCAGTGCCCACATGAAGTGTCCCTGAAAGGGATGGGGGAGGCAAACACCTTTCCCTCCTTCTTTTCTCACCCACCTTGTCCTGGGTGGCTGGGACAGCTGTCCCATAGCCTGGGGAGAAGTCCTGCTCACCCTGCTCAGGTAAGAAACATTAACATGGAGAGAGATTTCAGGCTCTGGTCATATTCCTGAAGATTTACCTTAGACCAAAGGGAAAAGAAATACCAATTCCCAACTCTTAGAGACTCCAGTATATCCATATGGGGAGACCTTATGGCATTTCAGTACTTAAAGGGGGGCTGTAAGAAAGAAGAACTCAAACTTTTTAGTCTGTTGTGATGGGACAACGGAACATGATTTTAAAAAGGAGGTTCAATTTAGATGAAATTTAAGAAATTTTTTACAATGAGGGTGGTAAAACCCTGGCACAGGTTGCCCAGAGACGTGTCCCTAGTAATGCAGAGGGTTGGACTAGATGATTTTAAAAGATCCATTCCAACCCTAACCCTTCTGTGATTCCATGATTGCAGACAAAAATGTATCCTGTGATGACAGCTTTGCTGAGTGCAAATAATGAAATCCAAATGGAAAGGATCCTAAAAGTTCACCACTGCAACGAGACACTGCAGTGCCACTGAAAACCCCATTGCAAAAGGATTGTCTCACTCAAACATCACAGGTGTTTTTTGAGGTGGTACAGGAACACATTAGCAAGAAGATTGCTCATAGAAGACAATAATAGAAGCACAATTTCTTGCTTTCTTGCTCAGCTTGTCAAGGTTGTGTACTTTATCTAAAAACAGATATAATCAAAAAGTATATTCACCCCCAACCGTTATTACAGAGCCCACTTACATTTGCTTAGGATAGATAATTGTGATATACCATGCTACATTGTGCTCCAATTAAACATTTCCACAGTCATTGTCATCACCTCGCAAATATACATACTGCTTTATTTACAAAAGTTTGACATAAGAGTAATGCATAAAGGGAGAGTGTGCTAGAGACAAAACAAGCTTCTCTGTTAAGTCTTTGCCTGAGAGGAGTCTGATCAAACATGCTTTCCCATGTTCTGTATTAACTGGCTGATTTCTTTTTAACCTTGAATAGTAAGATAGTCTCTGGGAGTCTAAAAATCTCATCGAATAATTAGTCACAATTTAACAACTTACCTCATCAATATATTCATTCATTTCATAGATTGGAAGGAAAATCTGGAGGTTTCTAATCCAAATCTTTGCTTGAAACAGAGTTGATAACAAAATTACATGAGATCTTTCATGGCCCCACTCAAAAAGGTTTTGTGTATCTCCAGTGACAGACACCCCAAAGCAACCCTCAACATTCCTCCCTGTTTTAGTGTAAAGACTGTCAAAACGAGGAACCTTTTCCTAGTACACGATAGAATTTCCCTTGGTGCAAATTGTGTCCTTTTGTCTTTATATCTCGAAAAAGGCTCTGTGTCCATATCCTTTATAACTCTCATTAGGTACCTGGAAACAACAGCTGGATCCCCAACACTAAAACCGCTTTCAGGCTTTTTACTCCCTGGTGAACTCAGTTCACCTCCCAAGAAAGCCAAATTCAGATGTGTTATGCCACTCCTGGCCTCTTGCAGGGTGCTTACTAAGGTGAAAGGAAACACATTTTTATTCACCTAAACCATCACTTCCAAGCCAACTCCTAATTACAGCTGACTATCAGGAAGATTGATTTTAAACAGCAACTTTTTTCCTCAATAACCACGATTCCTATTCTGGTCCCACATCAGGAGTGGCAAAACAAGCAGAGCACAAACCACAGTTATTTTTGCTGCTTCTAGCGCAGCCAAGCCCAGGAAACAGAGTTTCTCTAGGGACAGGACCACCCTGTGAGTCTGTCAGGCCAAGGAGCTGTGGCTGCAGATGGAAAGAACAGGAGTCTTCCATGGTATGGGGTTTTCAGAACGGCATGTGCTTTTTCTATGCCAATACTGATCTAGTTCTCCTTTTGATTGTCTCACATTAAGAAGATGCTGAGAAAAAAACACTGGGCACTTGATTTATAAGCATTTTGGAGAAAGGACTGCCTTTCTTACACTTCCCGTGCACCAAGCAAACGGTCAGATCTTAAACAAGGGATTCATAATTAAGTAACTGTGTTACTGGGCATATAAGAAAATACTACATACAAAAAAAATCCTCACACTTGTCTTGCATTCAGTGCCATCAATGGCTCAGCGCTCCTCTCAAAAGAAATCCTGTTAATTTTAACATTGGATTATGAACAAGGGCCTCTTCCCTGTTTAATTTAGGACAGATGAGGCATCTCTGGATCAGCTGTTCACACTGCTGGCTGTGTTATAAATGCCAGGGTGATCGGATTTCTCCTGCTTTTTTAGATATTTCCACTGTAATTTCCTAAAATAATAAAAATATTTAAAAATGACGCCGTACTATTACCAGTGGCAATCCTTAAAAGGACAAAAAAAACTGACTAAACTGCTTTTGAGACAGCTCTGTTCCAAGCCCTTCTGTTTGCATTGTCTATACCATTTGCTGACCATGCAAGTGGGTGAGTGCATTGAGAATAACTGGGTGCAGGGAGCACCCAGCTCCTGCCCCGCTTGCATGGGGCTGGGCTGGCTTTCTGTGCCTACACACTCCTGGGAGGCATGAGGAATAGCCATATCCCCTGCTGCACTTACATCAGGGGCTTTCCACCCTCACACCCTGAATAATTACTCATATTATTCTTTGCAAAGGAAATAATTTCTTGGAACAACAATAACATATATCTATGCCTTATTTGGCACATGACAGGAAAAATTAGACTTTTCAAAATGGGAACTATTTCATCTCGTATCCTCTGTAGCTCTTTCCTTCACTTTAGCTTTTTCAAAGCCCAGAAGAATGCTAATGGTGCCCACCACACAACAGTGCGGCGCAGACAGCATCGCAGGTAACCAGAGTGTGTACCTGTGGCCAAGAAGGCAGTGGTGTCCTGGGGGGCATTAGGAAGGGCATTGCCAGTAGGTGATAGGAGGTGATCCTGCCCCCCTCTTCAGCCCTACTGAAGCCTCATCTGGAGTGGTGTGTCCACCTCTGGGCTCCTCAGGACAAGAGAGACATGGAGCTCCCGGAGCAAGTGCAGTGAAAGACTCCAAAGATCATTTAAAAACATGAGCATCTCTCTTAGGACAAAGAGGTGAGGGAACTGGGCATGTTCAGCCTCAAGAGATGTTTGAGAGGGGACATCATCAAGGTGCGTAAGTATCTGGAGTGTGGGAAGCAAGAGGATGGAGCCAGGCTCTTCTGCATGGTGCTGAGCAATAGGACAAGAGGCAACAGGCAGAAACTGCTGGACAGGAAGTTCCACCTGAACATGAGAAAGAGCTCTATTGTGCAAGTGACCAAACACTGGAACTGATTGCCCAGAGAGGCTGTGGAGTCTCCATTACTGTGGCTATTCCAAAACTGTCTGGACACAATCCTGTGCCATACTCCCTGGGAGGCCCTTCCTGAGCAGGGAGGTTGGAACAGATGTTCCTGGGATTCTATGATTCAATAACCTTTCAAAAATATATGTTTTCCAACATCACCACCCACTCAAGTTTTGTGGTGTGAAGTGCCCACTTATGCAACAAACAGACATGCTCATGTGTTAATATTTTTTCTTAAGCCATGCAGAGGTCTTGAAGATTTATGCCAAATTCTAAATTCTGGTCTCAAAACCCCATGAAGTTACAGGTCTAGTTAGAATTTTACTTCAGTTTGCATTTGAGATTGGTCTGTATCCTAAGATCTGTTGCAGCTGAAATTTCTGCTTTTCCTGTAACTGGCCCTTATTACAGCACTTTGGCCAACAAAGGGGCAGGTTGTTTGATGAGGCTGTGAAATACCCATATCCATCTGTGGAAAGGTCTGGAGCACAAACCCATGGCTGGTGCTGAGCAGGGATTTGACCACAGAATCCTGGTGTTCTCCAATCTGAAGTCTGCTGTGGCTCCAAAAAGCTCCTTCTGATTTCCCCAGATCCAGCTTGATTCCCAAGGCAACTTCTGTAGTTTCCTCTGACATGCACTGAAATGAGCATCACTTGTGCTTTTGTGTGGTGTCCCATTGGCATGTGCCCAAACTCTGTGGCAAAGGCACACCAGCACTTCTGGAGATGGCAGGGCTCAGTATCTTTGTCGTCAGCTTTTTGGTCAACACAGATGGTGGTCAGGGGTAAGACAACAAACAGAGCTGTTTGCTTTTGGGGTTTTTTTTGAGTGTGGGAGGAACTTTTATTTTAAAAACAATGGTGCCTTGATGACTGCATTAACTACATTTCAAGGAAGAAAAACACCATCTTCAAGCTGTAACAACCCAGGACCTAAGCTTACTTCTTGCTTTCATTGTGCTCAGATCTCAGCCTGGGGCTGAGGTCAGGGACCTCCCCTACCTTCATGCTATCCCTTTCTCCTTTATTCAGCTTCAGACCCTCACACACACGTTACTGAAACTGCTGTGGTTGCCATAATACCCCTATCCTGCTCAACTTCCTCTACCTTTTCCCCTTGCGGGCCCCCCATTAATAACCCTCTCCTTCATGACCCTATTGCAGTCCCCATCATCAGAGATGCTGCTAAAGGCTGTGCTTTACTCTGCAGAAATGAAGGAGCTCTTCTTCTCAGGCCCACATGTCACTGTCTCTGGTTATTCCTATTGGTCTTCATTTTCTTTTGCAAAGTTGTCATGACAAGAAGTGCAGATAGCGTTTGATCTGAGGCTGTGCCACTCAGTCCTGTGATGGAGCTAGGGTCTTCTCAACAGTGATATTCAGGGGGAAAAACATCCCCTTATCATTTCCCCTGGGCAACTAGGACCTGCAGAGCAGATGTTTCAGTGAGCTGCACACAAGGATACTTAGGTCAGAAAACAGTAATGATGGTCTAGCTGTATGAAATATGCATATTAATTAGCTATGACAGCTCTTTATGGGCTGAAGTAACTGGGGCATATTATGGTGCTTTTGATTTGCTTTCCTAATCATCAGTCAAGTCCTGGATAAGGTGAAAAATCAGCTTTCTGTTAAACTATTCAGTTCATTTTCTGTGCAGGTTTTATTGAGCAACCAGCATTAAAATTGCATTCCTTAACTAAAATTGAAAAAATTACATTTTGCAAAAGAACTCTAATATCTCCAAAATTAATTTAGCAGCACCAGAAATACCCACAACTCCATATTATTCAGTTTACATTATAATTCAAAAAATTCATTTATGTAGCCATACTAACAGGGAGACATTCAAAAGTGGCTTAAAAGGGCCAATTATTAGATATATTTCAAAATTAAGTACTAGTTTCCATGGGCCTCCAAGCTGCTGGTAGCCATCTCTTCAGCAACAACCACCTCTAACATGCAAGCGAGCTACTTGTAAAATGGCAGCAGTGCTTATTTGGACCTCTACCTACAGTGATGGAAGCGATGAAGTTTCAGTGTGATTCCATACAAGCTAAGATTAAGGTTCCTTTTGTCTTCAGAATTTGCCAGATGCAGAATTAATTCCATATTGTTTTACCACTTGAAGTCCAAGACAGGCTTTGGAGATGCTGAGCAGGGCAGTTCTGTTGCAAAAAGCATATCTCCCTAGAATCATAGGATCATTTATGTTGGAAAAGACCTTTAAGATTAAGCAAATCCAACCACTGCCAGGTCCACCACTGAATCATTTCCCTAGGTGCCACATCTACATGTCTTTTAAATAACTCTGGGCATAGTGACCCAACCACTTCCCAGGCACCCCGTTCCAATGCTTGACCACCCATTCTGTATAGAAATTTTTCTGAATATCCAATGTAAACCTTCCCTGGCAGAGATTAAGGCCATTTCTTCTAGTCCTGTCACTTGTTACCTGGGAGAAGACACCAACCCCTGCCTCATACAGTCACCTTTCTGGCAGTTCTAGAGAGTGGTAAAGTTCCCCTGAGCCTCCTTTCCTCCAGGCTGAATGCCCCCAGCTCCCTCAGCCCTCCTCACAGGACTTGTATTCCAGACCCTTCCCCAGCTCCATGGCCCTTCTCTGGTCTCGTTTAGGAACCTTGATATTTCACTTGGAGGAGAGGCCTAGAACTGAGCACAGGATTTGAGCTGTGGGCTCACCAGTGCTGAGTACAGGGGAACAATCCCTGCCCTGCTCCTGCTGGCCACCCTATTGCTGGTACAGGCCAGGGTGCCACTAGTGTCCTTTGGCTAGCAATATGTTTTACAGAGAGCAATAGAGGCTAATGAGGAATAAGTATTTGGTGCAATGAAGTAATGTTTGATTTTTGGTGTTTTGATAGCAATCTGAGCAGAGGTATCTCAGTGATTTGCTACCCCATCTCATGGCATCATTTAAGCTAAATTAGAAAGTTGAACAGTTCAAGAGGGCATTAGTGATACCAATGGGGTACTGCATAGAAATTCTTCAGCATAACCATACCAAGTTAGATGGGGCTTTCTGCCACCTGGTTTAGTGGAAGTTGTCCCTACCTATGGCCGGGTATTTGAAACAGGCTATCTTTAAGGTCTCTTTTAATCAAAGCCATTCTGTGGTTCTTTGATAACCAGAAGTTGTACACTCTGGTCCCTTATTTTGATTTCCATAAATACAGGCTGGAAAGATATAGATATTTTTTTGCATTGAGCACAAATGACCACAAAAGCACAAGTATTGCTGTCATCAACTCTGTGCACATATAGATCACAAAAATGACTTGAGGAATGACTTTCTGTTAAGCTATAAACCACAGACTCCTATGTCTATTGACATCCTTTTGAAACCTTAATCAAGGAATATTATCACTGCTTTTGCTGCCTCTCTAAATATGGATTATTCTCCTCACTCTGGAAGAGAGCTCTTTGGCAAGGAACGTACCAAGTGTGTACTAGGACCACACCACCCTTGTACAAAGGAATCATATAAACCACAGATATGGAGAAGATTAATTCTGTTCACCATAGCACAGACTTGTAAAGCCTCCAGTAACAGACCTTATTTAAGGAGAAAGATGTAACTTTCTGATCTAACTTTGCCTTCTCCAGGCTTACAGCATACATCTGTTTCTAGCATACAGAATATACAGGGTGAGTACTACCATTATGGTAATAGGTTACTTCAGTCTAACCACAGAACTGTAAATACAACATGTATTTATAAAGTACTGGGAAGGTGTCCAGATTAGCTCAGAGCAATGCAACATTTAAATGGTGTTATTGTGCACACTTAATTTAATACCTGACATTTTAGTTGTGCCAGAATTATATGCACAGCCTGCTACTGCCATTCAGTGGGAGTTACAGATATAACACTGGAATAGCATACAGAGAAGAATGCCAACACTGCCAAACAGGAAGAGTTCCTGAGAGAGGTCTGTGTCTATTTCAAAGTCCTGAAAAAGATTTAAAACATACCAGGAAAACACCACAGTATGTGACAAGGTCTATTGCAAACAAAGAGAGTGTCCTGTCACCAAGAGGTTTGCTCTCTCCAAAGTTTTCCTTGCCAGAGGGCTGCTTGCAGACCCCCATTTCTTGAAAGCCAGGAGAGTGCATGTTGTTATGGTAGCAAGGCCCAACCATTAACCAAACTTCTTTGTTTAAAAATTTATTGGTCTCAAGAAGATCCTACAGCAATGAAAAAACCCTGTGGCTTTCTTTTCATCTTACCCTCAGTAATGCTGTAGATCAGACACTGCTTATTTCCAAAATACCATGAATGTCATAGAGAAAATGATTTTGAAAAGTCGGGTTTTCCTGCATGTAGCAGAAGCCCCACTACAAACCACAGCTCTTTCAAAACCCATTTGGAATAAAGGGTTTGCTAATCAAACCTCCTGCACAGCACACAAATCTGTGCAAGAAGGTTGGGGAAGATGGTATTTCTACTATTGGGAAAGGTACCCTTGCAGTTAATCCATATCACTACAAATGATTGTCAAATGATTGCCACACTCTTCCTAGGTTTGGCTTCAGCTGGAGTTAATGTTAGTGCACAACTTTGTGTCAGGGACAAAAATAATCTTGCAAGAGCTGTTGTTTTATTGAGACAGTCAGGACAATCACAGAGTACAAAGGTGAGGAATAAGAAATGTTTCCTAATGAGCATGTGCTGTATATCACAGTAAACTGCAAGTGGTGATTTGTTGCACTGGTGATGAATGCCTCCACTCACTTACTCATTTGATTCCAGCAAAGCACTGGCCTCATTGGTGGGAGTGTCAGGATGGTGAGAGATGGTCCTTGCCTTGCCTTGTCTTGCCTTGTCCTTCTCTCATTTATGATGATTCTATTATGCTGCCTGTAAATGAATTCCTACTATATCCTTCAAGCACATGCTCATGTAATTGGAAAAAAAAAAAAAAATGCATTTTAGGCATTGAAATCATCCCAGTTTGAGGTCAATTTATCCTAGCTTCATGTGTAAGTTTTCCAACTTCCAAGTTTTCCAAGCAGCAGCTTGCCTTCAGCAAGACAGTAGCTTTGTTAAAAGTCCTGTATGTCAGCCTAAGGATTTCTACACGTGCAAATACCAGCAAAATAAACATTTAAAAGTTTACCCTGCACGTAATTGTACATTATTAAAATCATGCTTTGGCCCATGCTAAATGTAAGCCTGCGTTAACCTAAGGAGGTCTAGGATAGGGTGTTATCAGTGTTATTGCTATTTCAGCAGCACTTTTAACTGGAGTAGCAATGCAGAGTGTGAAACAGGTACTGTCCCCTCTTCCCATCCCACTCTTCTCCTCATCAGACAAAACCATCAGCAGGCCAAATCCAGCTTCTGGATGGGCAGTGATGCTTCATGGCTGCCCGTTTCAACTACAAGGCATTCTGCTTTGCATCGATCTTGATCTTGACCTAACACATGGTTAGGTGTGCAGCTAACACATAGTTAGCTTTTGCAGAAGAAGGCAAAATCTGTAAATCACTTTGCATGAATAATTCTCCCCCAGGAAAGAGAGAAAGACTGACAAACCTCAATCTCACAAATGAGCAGGTATATCACTGCAGCAGTATCATGAACATTTTTACTGACTCCTCAGGTAAAAACTGAGGGAAGATATACTCTTTTCCAGAATGTTTGGGATCTGAAACTCCCTACTTTCAGAGTTTAAAAACCTGTGTGCAATTCTGCCTTATATCCACAGGTGTCAGTGAAAGACCAGCACTTCTGTCATTTATGAGCTAAAAAACCACTGAGCTGACTTGAAACATAGACATTTAACATAGCTTAACTCCATAACTGTAGGCTCATCACCTGGAAAACATGCAGTTTTAAAAAGACTTCAAGAGACATTTCCTGGCAAGTTCAGAAAAAGCATTCCTAGAATGAGGCAGGCTGAACAATTCAGCAATCAGTTCCTTTCAACACTGATCTAATCCTTTCCTTTGTAGCGTAAAACCCCATCTCTTTTCATTTAATTCCACAGTACAAACACCTCCCATTTCCCCATCCCTTAGCTTCTTCCCTGTGCTAAATTACTAGTGTGTTCTACCTTCATTTCCCCGGACTCTGCAAGTCTAGGCTCACAATCTCTGTCAGCAGTGGATAGCTCTGCCTCATTTGTACTTTTCCATGCCAATTCCATCCATTCCACTTAGTGCCTCCTGCAGCCCTTCAAATTTAGGCTTCCCAAACTTGTTGATGCTACTCTGAGTGCTATTGGAGGAGTGAAGGAGACAGGAAGCCCCTCAGATGTGGTTGTTTCACAGTGCCCACACCCAGCCCAGGCTCACAGCATACACCTGGCTCTTGCAGTGGAGATGGAAAGACGAGTCTTAAGGAGAACCACTGTGGCAAAGAGAGGGGACTGGTCCTGGTAGCTGTCCCCAGGGACATGTGATCAGCTAAACAGCTGCACTCTCCATGGGGTTTGCCTGTGCAAAATGCTGTGCTATTTGCATCTTTGTGCTCTCCATTCAGGCAGGGCTCCTTCAGGAGATGCAGGATAGGACATCCCCTTGCAGGAGCTACCTGGCACCATTTGGGGATAAACACCTCCTACACATGAGCTGCAGATGTAAGCCACCTCTTTGCTGTGAGGAAGGAAAAGGTCCATAGTCCTTCCCTAGCAGATCACTTCTCTGCATGTGAGCATACCCCTAGCTGTGTGAGCAAGTGTTTCTGACAGGAACACACTGTGGTGCAAAGCCACCCTCCCTTGTCAAAACAGACCTACAGATCCAGCTGGAAGACAGCTACATGTCTTCTCTGCTCATGTCATGGTGCAGCTGAGAGTGACCTTGGCTTCAGATGAGAGCAGTGCTGCCACCAGCTGCTGAGGCTGGCACAGCCCCAGCCAAGCCAGGGCAGGAGGGAGCTCCGTGGGCCAGCACATTCAGCTGCAGGATGAGGCTGAGCTGCTTTGCCTCTGACAGACATGTCTGGAAGGGACAGCAGGGAGCAGCTCTGCCAGGTAGCCAGGAGCTAGGATTGCAGTCCTTGCCAGTCCGTGGCCCTTCAGAGGTTTTAGCACTGCAGCTCTACAAAAACTAATAAAAGGCATGTGAGCATCGTCACCCATCCTGTGGAAACTCTCACTTCTGTGAGATCTTACTTTCCTTGATCTAGCTATTTTTATTTAACTTTTACAAAGAATGCAGAGAATTTGAGAATTAGGAAAGAACTGAGATGGATGTTACCAGCGAAACTCACGAAAAATTGCAACTGTGATGCTGTTAGCATGTTAATTGAGAAGAATAATTATGTAAATGGTCATTTCTGAAGTGTGAAACTTCTAGCTTGCAGGAGAAGGGGATAAGATGCAATGTTTCAATCATGCAGGTTGCTTAAAGAAATTAGAAGTCCTATAGAAAAACATGGGAAATTGTTCCTTGAATGAAGGAAATAGTATAATATAACAGTATAATAACTGTTGTGCAATGAAAGTTAACATAAATTCTTGGTTTCAAATAAATCATAATTTACAAATGTATTTATAAATGCAAATATAAATATTATGCCACTGTGAAAAAATAATTTTTAAATCTGAAGCATGGTAAAAGTTTACCAACAATAATGACTGTTCATGAGATTTTATGTCAAGGGTAAGCAGATGTAGAAACACATTCTGCTAACTACTGCACCTTTTGAAAACTCCATTTAACTTCCAACTGTTCAAAAATCCTTCTGATGTAACTGGAAGAGCAACCAAACCAACATTACAGTCTGCACAGACTTCCATTAATCTGTACTATTTACTGTCAGTGAAGTAGTTTCATGCCTAATGATTTACAAACAGTTCTGATTACTGAAAACGTCTCCAGCTGCCATTCTTCATCAAATCTCTACAACATCTACACAGAATTCAAGGGAAAATTAATTATTAATGTATTGTATTGTTCCATTGAGCTAATTCAAGGTCTAGTGATTTTTTTTTATTTGGAAGAAAAATGTTCCATTAGAACTAGCTCCAACCCTGTAAGTCCTTCAGACTACTCCAATCATGTGTTAAGAAAGAGAAACTAGTTCCCTACAACTTCTCTCTGAGGTTGTTTCTGAGCCCTGCAGCTCTGGCCCTTCACAATGTCCAAACAGCAGCTGCCTGTGCAGGTGTTGAGCTGAGCCATGAAGCAAATGTCTGAATCCCCAAGCTGTGCAGAGCCCTGTCTCACCACCTGGCTGAGCTCTTGTAGGATTTCTTTGCACTCTTTTTGAATATGCAAAGAATAAAACAACATTTTCATCTGAAGTCATACATCACCATGTGATTATCTGTCAATTTGTATGCTTCGCATGTCTACAGTCAATCAGGTGTAAGGAAACATTTGCCTTTTTAAGCTGCTCAGAAATATCAAAATACTGCTCACACACCACTGCTTGGGCTGGACAGTCACCTTGGTTTGATGTCAGCTATGCCCCATGCACGTTCAACCACGAGAGCATTGCAGAGGAAAAACGCTGTGCACCAGAATGGAGGTTCTGTCAGGGCCACGGCTCGAACAGCCAGCATGGCACGTCCTGCCTGACCCATCCAACGGCCTTCCAAGATGGGGTGATAGCATCTGTGGACAAGGGAAGGGCTACAGATGTAATTTATCTGGACTTCTACAAGGCCTTCAACACAGTCCCTCACAATTTCCTTCTCTCTTAAACTGGAGAAAATTTGTGATCATGTTACTCTCACTTTTATTCTGTATTTAGTGGGACATCTCTCCTTTTCAAAGGGGTTCTTTTCAATTCATGTTTTTGCAGTGCCTCATAATATTCTTATGAGGCCAAATTATCAGGTGAGAAATGGCATGAGGTAGAAAGGTGCCAGTAGTATGAGGAACTATGGGTTGAGAAAGGAGGATTTCAGGCTAGTGAGGAAGACAAGGAGATTGATACTTACCTATAAATTTTACTTTTGTGAAGAATATTACAATCTTTTCTTTTTATTTAAAAGGTGATGATTAGAAAAGTCATATGGTACCTGAAAATAGACATTTACTTACATAAAAATGATGGAACTACTTAATTATCCACTTATTTCACTCAGTGCAGAAGTCTCTTTCTTTTGCCTTAACCTGGAGCATCAGTTTTAATGTCCATCTTGTTAAGAACAAAATTTTAATTCAAATGAGATGTCTGGGGAGTGGGCTGCTGTTACACAGCCGTATTTTGCACATAGATGAGTAATTAGACTGCAGTGGGTATGGTGGCTCTCCTTTACCACTGCAAGATGACTCCCTTTCATCAGGTAAGTTTGCAAACAGAGCAAAACAGAGCCTTAACATTAAATTTGTGGCTAGGAGTTAAAGATGTTTTGAGTTATATCAAAGGAAATAGCTCCCACAGTGAGATCACAAGTTGTATGGTCCAAATCTGTCTTTGTTATTGCACAGTTGGGGGAGAGATCATTGAAGTTACATTACAGGAAAGTAACAATGAAAAATTTAATTATTTATCTTCAATCTTCTGTAGGTATGCCTAAGACAGTAAAGATGGATGCAGATCTGGTCTTCCGCCGGGAACAGAAGCATGACCAATGGCAGAATTTAAATTGTGTATGGACTGACATAATATTAAATAACCTAATATATAATACACTCATATGCCCTTCCCCCCCTTTTGCTTCTGTCTAAGATCTAAATGGATGCCTTCTAGTTTATGTGCAGACATTCTATGTTTAAGGATAACAAGAAATTTCAAAGAGCTCTCTTTTTCCTCTAAAAAGCACTGATGTTTGCTTGCATTCACTGGGCACCATGAGTCTGACGAATAACAGCAGAGTTAAAATGCTGCTTATCAGAACTTTACAGATATTGAGGTGTTTTGTACCTGAGAATTCAAAGGAAAGAGCAAAGTTTCCAACAGCCAAACCTCAAAAAGTGCACAGGTGTACTTTTCTGTGAGAGCTGTTTCTCTGTCACGCTTCATGTAGATCATCTTTGCTGGCCTCAGCATTTCCAGGGGAAATGATCCAGGAGTAAATCAGACATTGAGATTAAATGAAGCAGAAAACAAAACAAATTGCACATGAACAAAGTACTGAAGGATATGTAGAGACTTCACCAACTTTGGTGGTTGCATAGTCAAGGGTTAGAGATAAAGGGAAGAAGAATGTCAGTAAAAGACCTGTGGAGTTCAAGAGAGTGGATTGCAAGCAAATAGGATGGAGTCAGTTAGAAAAATGGGAAACAGTGAAAAATGTTGAACCCAACAAGTACTGGATACTTTTCATCTCTAAAATGTATCTGTCTTCACACTGTAAAGGAAGGTTAGTCTGCAAGGTATCCAAAGTGAGTTGGCACATAATAAATTCTCTTTCTTTTCTGTAATCTCCCTCCAGGCTAAGGGCTGCTTTAGTTTCCTCACCTCCTCCTGCTCACACTGGCATGAACAGGAAATCTCTACCTAACTTTTTCTCGTATTTCCTATGCTCCAGCTACAGCTGTTTAAATCATCCCTACCACAAGTCATTAAACTATATTGATATCTGTTTTATAAGCAGGAGTTAATATTAGACACTTGAAATGTTGCATATTTTAAAGAAGAAAGAAGCATCTTCAAAGAAGGAAGTTTGCTTTGCAAAAAGGCTTGGGTAAGGGGCAGGAAGAAACTGGGAGAAAATTGTGAAGATGAAGAGCAGGAAAGAAGAGAGAGAATGAAAAGCAGAGAGCAGAACTTCAGCCTGAGAAATAAAAAAATCTAATCAGAATATAGGTAGGAACTGTTTCTCCTCTCATGGTATAATCAACAAGTACACAGTTACCAAAAGGTGAAATTGTGCCTTTCTTCCTGACCCAGCTGCCCAATTCTAGCTGTTCCTTCACTCGGTGGAGGAGCTGAGCCACTGCAAATTATACCAGATGAGTGGAAAAAAAAAAAAAAAAAAAGTTATTTTCTCTGGTTCAGACTGTGGCCATTTGAATGTAAGTGCTGGATCAAATGGGAAAGGAGCAAAAGAGGGGCTGGGAAGGACAAAAGGCAGTGACTGTGAGCTAGGAGATAGGCACATAATCCTTTGGATACTGGTTTATGCTGACTGAAGGGCTGCAGCATCATTCCATAAATTAAATTACACGTGCACTATGTTCACCAGGAGCTGAGAAGTAAATGCACAGGACTGCAATTCTGCTCCTCCTTCAAGATTAGATTATTGAAGTCTTTGAAAGACACCCAACCTCAAAAAAATCCAGGAGCTGAGTCTGGATGAAGAATCCGTTCTGGCCATATTAGAAAATACAGACACTGTTCAGCAGCTACATTTTTGATGGAGAAATCTCTGAAGCTGTACTTCTAATATCTTTTCAATAGCATTCTATGGTTTCAGCGTTTGGAATGTGATGGTAAATACAACAGATATCAGGAGCATGGGACATCGTACTTATGAGACCTAGCATGGTTCAGGTGGACAGAATCATTGATCAGGGATGGTCATCTGGGAAGAGGAAGCTGGGAAGGTGACTCCAAGTGACTTACCTGGGAAAATGAAGCGTTAGCCAGCAACCTATCATTCCTGAGGTTCCTGCATGTGTGTGGCTAAAAGTTCACATTTTTTTTTCTTTTTCCAGAGAGAATCAATCAGGAACAGAAGTGAGTGAAATTGCTGACATGATGAGTTGGAGACCAGGTTCACCTTAAACTTTGCAGGTAAAATACCTCCCAAAAGCCTTTTATGCCTTCCTATTTTGGAGGCAACATACTGGGAAGGAAAGTTTGACATGATTTCTCTCAAGGACTACACTATTGTTTTAATTAAAGTATGTGGTATGAGGTCACAAAACAGTAATGTGGTTCAGACTAATCGCCTGAAATGAACTTCAAAGCCCTTACAGGGTTTATATCCTCCTTTTATCAAAGTCTGTTTATGCAAGGTATCTTGGGAGCACTGAGCAGGGAAACTTGTCGTTGTGGATATGCATTCATTTCTTTCCTATTTAGTTAGTTTCACAGCTATTATATGTTTTCAATCGTTGATTCTGAAAAGAATCAGGCATTTCCCTCTTCTAAGTCCACTCATTTTCAGGCTAAGTTTCTCCTGGCAATTTTGAATCCTTTTTTTCTTATGCTTCCATAGTTAATAACTTTAATAGTTCTTTTCCTTCTGACCTTGCTGTTCCCTTGTTGATGTGTTTGTGGACAAGAACCATATTGCCTCTCAGCTTTCATTTTGCTCAGTACAGCATGTCCAGCACCTTCAGTTGCTTCCTGTAAATGGGCTGTTGGTTCACCCTTTACTTAACAGCACTTCTGTGTGCCTGCTACAAGTTCAAAGGAACCTTGACCAGGATATCATAAGTCATATATGGAATCAATGTCCTTGAATATGAACGCCTCTTCATCCTTGCAGAAAAGATCTTTCTTGAGGCCTCCCATCTGTCATATGTCTCTGTTCCAGCTGTGTCACTGAACCTTGTCATCAGCAGTACTACAGATTTCTTGCCTCCCCTCTTGGGAAGCCAGAGATGTTCTCTCTGGAGTGTGAGCTTTCTATGTGGAGTCTATGTTGGTTCCAAGGAACTTGAATCAGTCCAATATGACCTACATACCCTGCTTCTTCTGCTCCTTAGTAAGAATATATTTGATATTTCTTGGATTTACTCGTCAGTTCCTCTTAAGTTTAAATTCAAGACAGAGTTGCTGTCTTACTTATCCAGACAATGGTTTTGGTTGACCCATGATCCAAAGGAAAAGTTAAATTTTTTCCAGTTTTCTGGTGGCTTGCTGGTTTTTTCCCTGTGCCTTTCTTTCCTTGTGTTTTCAATCATAGAATCACAGAATCAAAAAATTACTTGGGTTGGAAAGGAACTTCAAAGGTCATCCAGTCCCACCCTCCTGCAGAGCATAGGGACATCTTCCACTATATTGTCCCCATCCAAACTGACCATGAAAATTTCCAGGGATGGAGCATCTACCACCTCTCACCTGTTTCAATGATTCACCACCCTCATTGAAAAAAACTTCTTTCTTATATCTAATCTAAATTGACCCTCTCTTATTTTAAAACCGATATCCCTTGTCCTATAATAAAATCATCAAAAATCCACCAATCAAAAGCAGTGACTTCTTATATTCTTTTTGAGTGTCATCATATTATCCACCAGATCATTAAAGATTTGTTAAAAACAGAGGTCCATGTTATACCCTATGGTCTCCCTACACTGATTTAGCCTCCTCCATCACTGACAGCTGTGGTTCTACTTGGTGCTTCTAGTACGAGCCCCATCAGCCACACTGTTAACATCCTTAAATTTTATAAATTTTATATTTTTTTTATGTGGGACTTTGCTACCTTCTTCCACCTGTGAATATAGAACCATCAAGGGGTAACCAGTGGGGTACTGGACCATAGGCTCTACAAACTCATCAAGACCAAACTGATAGCAACTTCACAGAATAAAATATTCCTTGTGGTGGAAGGTATCATCAAAGTCCAACTCCTGGCCCTGCACAGGACACCCCAGAAATCACACAATGTGCCTGAGAGAATTGCCCAAATGCTTCTTGAACTCTGTCAAGCTTGGTGCTGTGACCAATTCCCTGGGGAGCCTGTTCCAGTGCCCAGCCACACCCTGGGTGAAAACCCTTTCCCTAATATCCAACCTGACACAACTTCATGCAATTGCCAGGTCCTGTCCCTGGTGACCAGAATGAAGAGATCAGTGTCTGCCCCTCCTCTTCTTCCTGTGAGGAAGCTGTAGACTGTGATGAGGCCTCCCCATTGATTCATTCAGACCTCCACGATGTTGCAGACCAAGCTGTATTTTAAGTGTGCATACATCAGCCTGTACCATCTCTTTGGCCAGAAACAGGGTCTGCTCTGTCACTCCACACCCATGGAAGGTCTTCAATAGAGACCCATATTTCCTGCAGAACCTTTGTGACCACCTAAAAGATGCCTCTTCTGAGGTGGGAGGTGCCCTTTGATCTTCTCTAAGAGGAAGTCCAGTGATCTACAAAGGAGACAGAGTTTGCACATGTGTTATGAGGGGCTGAAAATGTTCCTGTTTCATGTATAGCAGGTGATCTCCAAATAGTGAGAAGCAATGCCAGTATAGTATTCTGTAGCACCCTGCAAAGAGAATGGAAATGCCTCCCAGAAGCATGGAATTAGTCAGCTTGTGCAATGGGACTGCCAGCCTCTGCATGCACCTGTAGCTCATGCATTTCACATCCTGTAGTGGCTGGAGACATTTCTCCTTGAATCACCAGGGAAATATCAGCCTCCTGCACTCCATTTTCCTGTAAAGCAGCAAACTAAACGTAGGTCTTCTTGCCCCATGAATTAATGAGCAGTGTTGTGTAGGTATTTCCTGCCAGTATCAGCAGTCTGGTTTATGAACTGAAAGAGCCCTGCTAAAGAGCCCTGGGGGTCTGCCAATATTTCTGGATCCACTTCTCAAAATGCAGACCTTCATCTCAAACACCTCCCTCCTAAGACACTTCTTATTATCCTGGATTTTTTAGTTTGCCGCTTTTTTTTTTTTTGGGGGGTGGTTTGTGTGTGTGCGTGTGTGTTTCTGTGTGTTTGGCTGACCAGTCTCCGTCAGTCAGGCCTGTCCATTTGCACAGAAATGTGCAAACTTTGCACAATGCAAGCCTGACATGTGCCACAGGCTGTAGTTCTCATCTATGTGCTTTTCCAGACAATTCATATTTGTGTTAACTGCTCCTTAGGTCAATGTGCTTAATTCTCTCTTTTTAAATTGTTTTGTATTTTCTTGTGATACCCACCTTCTTTATTTTCTTTGGCAAATCAGGTGTGCTGTAAGTGTTGAAAACCTGCTTTGTTACAAACCTGCCTGCTTGAAAGGTAGACTGTTGACATTTACCTGAGTATTGATTAATTCATTTCGTTCAAATAAAAAATAAGTAGACCTCTGCAAGTAAAATTACATATAAAAGCATGCACTGCAGTTATGGAAACACAGATAACTGTAATTTCTAGCACCAGATTCACTCTGAAAATAATTTTGAGAGATATTCTAAGATCTCATTATATGAGATCATTTGTCAATTTTGTGTAAAACTCAAAGGATTCCTCTAACCTAGTGCTGGACTTTGGCATCTATTCCACTTAAAATTCTTAAAAGTTACACCTCTGATAATTAAATTCTACTGATGTCCAATATTTGAGTGTAGTGTTCAGCCTGCCTACCGGAATGACGTCAAATAAGAAGAGTTTCAGGAGGTTCAATCTAATTGTCTTACAATATTTAACTGTACTTGAAAGCCAATAGGAATCCTTGTTTTAATATTAAACAGTCCAGCACCGCCAAACAGCTGGCTCTAAGCTTTTCGTGCTTTGTTAGATCAAAAGCTGCCAGCAGCTCCTCCAAGGTTCACTTTTGATCTGCTTTTAATAAAACTGCTGAGATCTTCAAGCCAAGACAGAAAGCCCGATTTTACCCCTGATGTCAAAGGCAAATAGGCATCAGTGCCAAGAGGACTGTGCTTCAGTGCCTCCCATACCATCAAACTAAAGACAGATAAAAAAAGTCAAGGCAGTCCTTGCCTTCCCTTGAGGAGAACAGCACTGTTCATATTGGCAGTACCCTATGTTCTCATGCTCATCTGAGCCCTACTTGGAAGTACCTCTACAGGCTATATGTCTTACTTTGACTCGTTATGCAAAAATATATTTTACTCCTAGACCTCAATTTAAAAATCCTTAGGACAACCATCTTCTGGAGAAAAGAAGTATTTAGGAGGAGTAAAAGTTAAAAGGAAGAGTGACACTTAAATTTTGAGTGGAAAACAATGCATGTTCACTTTCTCCCTAAGTAAAATTTTCCCCGAGACATTTTACAGTGCTATTAAACCATATAATCAACTAATTATCTATAATAGCACTATTATTTAACTGGTAATTTTTTTACCAATTTATGATTGGAATTCTGCCAAAATCCTCACACATGAAATGGAGGAATACAAATCTTTCTGTAAAATGAACATTTCAGCTGGCACATGATCTACAGTACTGATGCATGAATAAAAGAGACCTTGTCTCATGTACAAAGGATGCTCATTATTTGGGGTCAAAGTCATCCATATTTGCTAACCAGTGCTGTAAAATTGTTTCCTACTCAGAAGTCATGCAGATACAGCTGTGCTGGAGGCACCACAAACATTTGGAACAGAGCAAAATGAAGAGGATTCAGTGTGGCTGAATTCAGTGTGGCTGCACAGCCTGTAATCCACACTGCTCAGCCAGGCTGTCACTCTGTCTACCAACAGCTCTGATCCTTATGCTCAGGTAAGCCAAAGCCTTCTGTTTTGTGAGCTTGGTTATTCTTGTTTGGTTTAGAGGTTTTTTTTTTCATTTTAGAAGCATTCTATTTCACTGTACACACGATAATTTGTTTAACTCTTAATTCCATGGAAAGAAGCACAACATCTGATTCAATACATGTTTATATGCAATTCATAGCATTCCCAAGATCCTGGATATCAGGCAAGACATGGTATTTTAAAATATGTGAACATGAGACAAAAAAGCATGCCTGTATTTTCATTGCCAGAGCCTTCCACTATATCTTCTTGCTAAGAGAAAAAGAAAAGAAGTGTCTACTGTTTTTTTTTTTTTTTTTCCTGACACAGCTAGCATTCTGGTTTTGACATATATAAACTAAAAGGGAAGGCCTCGGATGTCTTGATAATCCATCATGTTCATTTCAAAATTTTACAAAAATATACAATTCTGGCAGATATATCAATAAATAGCCTGATAGACCACTGACAATTCCGTATTCATTAGGGAACTGTCCCATTTATGTGCAATTTTTTTCTGACCAGCCAGTTCACATAATCACTTTAAACAATTTAAAATGTTAAAGCTTTAAACTATTAAACTTTGAATTATTGTTAGTTATCACAATTTTTATCAAACTTACTGCATGTCACTCTTAAGTAAATAAATAAACCAATAAAATTTGGAAAGAATACCTGGGAAAAAAAGAATATCTGATTCACCAAAAATAAAAATAAAGTTTAAATATTTGTTACAATATTGTCTGTTAAGCATCAAAAATTTTGCACTGATTTTAAAACTTATTCTCTTAATTCTCCTTATTTTAAGTATTTATTGCTGTTTTCTGTTACCTGTATCTAGAGTAAACTATTCTCAACCATTTGGGGAAACCTCTCAACAAAATCCTGCAGTGTATTATTTTCAACCCAATTAGTTAATTTCTGCTCTTTTCAATTACTTGTAGAATAACTTATACGCAGTTTCCTTCATGAAATTCAATCATTCATTCTCAAATAGGAGCCACACTTCCTAAAATCACAATACCTTCAGACACGAAGAGTAGCATGCATGGCTGTGTTCATGCATCTTGTTTTGCCTTAGGCATCATCACATACTCAGGCTGGAAACTGATCTATGAAATATGATTTTGATGTTCATATTGCACTGACTTGGTCATTCTTAAATTTTTCTATGCTCTAAAAACTGTCACTAATTCAGGTATGATACTGAAAAGAACATACACCTACAGAGCTTAAAATCATTTCCCATTACTTCAGGTATATATTTCGAAGGAATACTGGAATTGCTAAAGAAACCCACTGGCAAATCTGCTATGAATTATTGACAACAACATGAAAAACTCTTTAAGTGAGCTATTACAATAAATCATGTCAGGCTAAGGGTGCTAGACGTTACAGAAGAAAAAAATCAAAACTGGTGTAAAATTGGAGTTTTAATTTTAATTTAAAATAATTCCTTTCAGACCAGAGTAAAGCATATAATCTCCAAATTTCTGATAAAATGTCACTTTTTAGTAGCAAATGTTGTCTCAAATATAACATAATCTTATATCATGCATGTACGGTGATATGATATGCAGTTGGCACAGACACACCCCAGGTATTTGCATTAAAAAGTCTATTTTTTAATTTTCTGATTATCAGATTTACCATTTTATTAGTAGTTTAAAAATAAGTCTGAAATTATAATAAGTTGGGAAACACAACTCTCATAAAAATGTGTATAATATCACAAATTTCTTTTTGAGTAGCAAGCAGCATAATTCCAAAAACTGATTTGTTGAAGCCTTACATGTTTCAACAGGATACAGGATAAGCAGTGACCTTTCAAAGTGAAATGCAAATTGCCAAAAAATCACAATCATCAAATCATCCAGTGGAACACCCATTAAGTTCATCTTCAATCAGACTTCCTAAGAATTGCTTTTTCTCCATCTGGACTGCTACCTTTTGACCTTGGTCTGCAGCCAATTCTGCTCAGTAACCTTTACACCATGTTAGTTATTCCCTTTTCCCACCTGATCTCATTAGAAGCAACTTTCTTCCTGTTTTGTAAGAGAAATAGGAAATCTGCTCATCCAGTGTGATGCAGTCCAAGACACTCACTGCCAATAAAACAATCAAGCTGCAAAATGTTAGGGAAATTAGAAAAGGCCAAGAATAACATTACAGAAAATCTGAAGTGATGGAAAATAAGAAAAATAATGGAACCCTGATAACTAAGCAGCATTATGGTGCTGTTGTCACCTTTATTTTACCTTTTCCGTTATATACCTGCTGGCTGAGATACCAGTGCTGTTTTCAAGGATAATATACCCATAGTTTGTTGCCATGGATGAAACTGACCTCTTGGAGAAATCACCAAACTTCTACAGCCTACAAAAAGACCCTGCAAATCTCTAAATGCAAAACATGAGGCAGATAACCATCTTCCCCATAGAAGGGGCTCCTATGTATGTCGTCTTGTCCCACAGCATCGCAAGGACTGACCCCTCGTTGTCTGTGACCCCCATCCCCAGCTGCTGGGCAGTGCTGAGCCAGCTGTTCTCTGGTCAGAGCACCCCACAGCCTCCCCACAGGCCTGCTCCCTCCCCACGGGCCGGTTCTGCCTTCGCCATCCTCTGGAGCCAGCAGCTGCCACTGACAGGTCTTGCCTTCTCTTCCCTTTCTTAGGGTTGTCAGGGAACTGGTGGGCATAGAAAATTAGTTTTTATCTGGCTAAAGATTATCCTGCTATCCAGTTCTTCCCTCTAAGTGAGGTGTAGCCTAGTCACTGGCTTTTGATTCTTCTGAGAGTTACAACATTTATTTAATCCTTTTGACTTCCTCGTTAAGGATTTTTTCAGACTATCCCTTTTTATCTCTTTTCCTAGTATAGAAAGGGAGTGTATTTGAATTCCAAGATTTTTTTTTTCACATCAAGAAAATACAATTTCCTGTCCAGGTTTTCCTGTAGCATTTAACTAATCCTTTATCACCACAGATATGATGCTATAATGTTCCAGGTATAAATTTCAATGACCAAACAGGCATTACAGATCTATACAGAAAACAAGAAGTAAAAATTATTTTTATCAACATCATTCTTTCATAAATACTGTCTTGTAGCTGAAGGAGCAGCATTACAGATGATGTGAATTACATTAATTAACTGAACTTTAGAGAGCAGTCATTAATAACTCAATATTTCTATTTAGGCAAGTTGAGATCTGAAACATCAAAAAACCCATAAGTAATAAAAAGTATTTTGTAAAATAAAGTATGCTTAACAGATATGAAGAAAGTAGAAATTATACAGAAAAAAGATTACTGTAAATTCAGCTGGATCTGTTAACCTATGGGAAAACAAGTTGAAGGAAGAGCATTCATTAATATTTGAAACAACAGAGCATGAAGCAAAGGTGTCCTGGGAAACAGTCCTGCAGCAGAAGGAAGATGAACTGGTGGGCTTCATATTAGGCAAGACAGATGTAAATTACTTGCCTTTTGAAACAGTTTATTTTAATGTGTTTCTGTCACAGTACTCTTTTGCAGTTACATTTCTCAAAGGGCAGCTGTTGCTGTTGAGTGGCATCCAGCAGCACTGACTCTACCATTTCATTGTGCTCCACCTGCCTCTCACCTTCTCAGCTCCACTCACACCTTCTCTGCACGAATTCCTACCCCCAACACATGGCTTTACCCTCCTGGTTACCGATTTCCTCTGTCACAACTGGGCCACCTCTTTTTAAGACCTGAATTTGCTGAAGCCAGTGTCTAAAACAACAGTTTTCCCTGACCAGCACCACCCCCCCACTCCATCCCTGAGAAACATCCACCTGCTCATGTGCTGAGTGGCAACTCACATTAGTGGGAATCTGCTCCATTTTATGTCTTTTCCACTGAAGCAGGTCTTTTAAGGGAAGTAATCTATCTCTTGTGTCACCAGTCCCTTTTGCAAGTTGAATTTTTTGTTGTTTTTGCAACTTGAACCTTACAAACCAGTATAGGGAGGCGTGAGCTGGCTGTTGTAATACCCATCCAATAATGACTATGCAAGTTAGGCAGCTGGAGACAAAGCTAAGAATGCTCTTCAGACCCCAGCATATCTTTGGGGTAACTCCGTGTCTAGGAGAACTGCTCAGTAAGAGATGCATTACCTTCTGCTACTTCTTCTGGGAGCTCACAAACACCCCTCAAGGCTGCCCTGTGTCCCAGTCGGAGGTGCTGGACTCCTTTATGGACTGTGTAGGTCATGCAAGTGCTTCACGTCAGCTTTCTAGGCTCTCAGGACCAAGGTACTGTATGGCAACACATAGTGCTTAGAGAAATAAATCCTTTGTTGAACCTAGATTGACACCTGTCAGACACTAATATTCTTTAGTGCTAGCTTATCTTGGCAAGTCAGAGAGAAAAGGTGAGATGACATCCCCCCCTCAGAAAACAGCAGTTTTTGCCTATGCCCATTCCCCTCCCATGTCAATGTCTGCATTTATATAAAGCATATTTTCCCTTCAAACTTTTAATGGGGATTTATGAAGAGCACCTTTGCTGGTTGTTGGTTGTTTTTCTTTTAAAGTCAAGTAAGTAAAATTTTACAAATACAGGTCTTGTTCATAAGCAGTGAAGTGTATAAACCTCTGCAAATCAGCAATGAAGGGAGCAGTCCAAGTTTACACTCCAGAGATTACAGCAGCAAAGGGATGGTTCAGGAAAATTCTGCTTCCTTCCTAAAGTAGGTAGAAGGTTACAAATTAATCTCAAAAGAGTTTATAAGTCTTCAAAGAGTTAATGAGTAGGTTAAAACTGCCTGCTTCTCTTAACTGTCTACAGGCCAGTTGGTCCCATAGCATATAAAGTACCCAACGTGAATATGAGAAGTACAGCAGAGAGAGCCAACAAACAGACAGCAGACAGGAGCAAAGGGCTGTGTCTTCTGCAAAAGATGCCAAAAGGTCTTTTTACTTTCATTCGTCTTTTTATGCTCTTACTCAGTTTCTCCACTATTTGCCTGGGAGTACTTTGCATGTCCACGAATTCCTCCATGTGCAGATGTGGGAGCAACAAGCTAGTGTTTTATTGCCTGCTAGCTTTGGGGCTCTGTCTCCTTGTTACTGGCATTTTCTGGAGCACTTTCCACGAAGTCCTGACATACAGGGCCCTTGGCATCTTCATTCGATATCCCAGCCACAGAGAACCACATGTCTGCACCATAGACAGGTATGTGTTGCAGATAAACTGGGAGGGAGGGATGCTATTCTTTAAGCATACTGTGAAAAGAAAGAAGCAATACAAGGTTTTTACAAAATGAAAATCCTGTAGCCATTTTATTATTTTTCTGTGGAGAGAACTGTAGTCTGAAATTTTATTTGCTAGAGCAAGCAGCAATGTGCAAACAGCCATTCATGCAAACAATACCTAAGGTGACATACAGAAACAGAGAAAGTTTCTACATGAAACAGAGAAAGTTTCAGACTTCCCAAAGCTTCCAAAGCCATGCATGGAGGCAGCAGGTGCAGCTATTCCAACTTCACACAGGAGCATAGTGAGATCCATCTCAGCAGACAATTTAAGATGCTGCTGGGCGCTCGTGTAGGGAGAAGAAGAGGTATGCAAGGGGCCTCTGCTCATTCATCATATGGCTCCTGCTTAAATTTTATTGTCTAATTGCCCCCCCCCATTTAAAATCCTCAGGAAATTCAACCAGGCTAAGTGCAAGGTTCTGCATCTGGGTTGGTGCAAATTGAAGCACAAACACAAGCTGGGCAGAGAATGGTTTGAGAGCAGTCCTGGGGAGAAGATCCTGGGGCAGGTTTTGTTGATGAAGTAGGTCAATGCGACCCAGCAATGTGCACCTGCAGCCCAGAAAGCCAAATGTGTCCTGGGCTGCATCCAAAGAAGTGTGACCAACAGGTTGAGGGAGGGCATTTTGCTCCTCGGCTGTGTCTTTGTGAGTCCCCACCTGGAGCATTTCATCCAGATTTGGCATCCTTGGCACAGAAAGGGCGTAGACCTGCTGCAGTGGGTCCAGAAGAGCGCCATGAAGATGATCAGGAGAATGGAACACTTCTCCTGTGATGACAGGCTGAGCGAGCTGGACTTACTCAGCCCCAAGAAGGTCCCAGTGAGTCTACAGCACTCTGTACATGAAGGGAACTTACAGGAAAGATGGACAGGGACTTCCAAAAAGAACATGTAGTGACAGGACAAGGGGAAATGGTTTCAAATGGAGAAAGGTTATGTTTATATTAGACATGGGGGAAAAATGCTTTACTGTGAGGGTGGTGAGGCACTGGAGCAGGTTGCCCAGAGAAGCTGTGGCTGCCCCATCCCTGGAAGCGCTCAAAGTGAGGTTGGATGGACAGCCTGGTCTAGTGGAAGGTGGCCCTGCCCATGGCAGGAACTGAACGATCATTAAGGTCCCTTCCCAAACCATTCTGTGACCCCGTGACTTTGTTCTTCACAAAGTCTGATGCTTTGAGAGAGAGAGTTTAACTGCACTAGGCCTGGCAAAACTCTTTAACATGGTCACTGGATACAAACTTCTTTTCATAGACTGTTGTGAAAACCATACTAGACACACTGACAAAGGTGTTCTAAAGGCACTATAAAAGCAACATTCAGTAAATTTTGGTTAGATAAGCAGAAACATACCAAATTTATTTTTAAACTGTGGAAAACAATGGTTATTGCAATAATACATAACTTTGAACACTGATCTCATTCTTCTTCCAAATTAAACTTTTCTCTCCCTTGTTAAAATACTCACAAGCATGTCTGTTCGTATGCCATGGTTGGGAATTTTCATGGGGAAGTCTTGTCTTTTTGGAGTGCTGAGTTTTAATAAAACATTTTTACAAAGGCAAGGCAAATGATACCAGTTATGTCTACATTTTATATTAATGTATTTCCTTCTTTAAACACACTTAGATGTCAGTTTACAGTAAAAGCCTCATCTAAATTTTGGAAACATAACAGATAAAGCATCTAACCAAGGTCTGTGAGATAAATCACACTTCACCACAATGTGTTTCTTTTTGGTTTGTTTATTTTAGGCCTGACTTCTATCCTCCCTCTTATGAAGACAGCATAGATCCTGAAAAGCTGGTCTCCCCACTGTCAGTTGCCTCCACAATAAAGCAGCAAGAATTCATCAATATTCCTCCTCCTCCATACAGTGAAAGCAGTGCAGAGTTTGTCAGTGAAACAAATGAGCAGGAACAGCCACCACCATACAAATTATCTCTGGAGCAACAGCAAACAGCTGGCCAAGACCCAGGCCCCAGAAGGGGGTTAAATTCTCATACATTCATGCAAGAAATCAGTTGCCAACAGGATACAGATTTCCAGAGGACCTCAGGAAGAGCAACACCTGCCAAAACATGAGAGACAGGCAGCCAGTAAAATCCTGCATCTGCAAAGCAGGGAAAACTGGAGGAAGACTTGTGTCAGTGATCCCTAATAGTAACACTACTTAAGGTGAAATTGCACAGGGAAAACACTGATCATTTGTGACTTAGAATGGAGTTGGAGGGATATGTAAAAGCGCTCAGTATTTCAAATTAGAATTAATCTCCAGAGAGATAGAAATGCTCAGGCTGTGTCTACTAGAAGTCACCATCTCTGGCAATAGGAGTTTCTTATACTGCAAGATAAATGAAGCACCATGGTGTTATCAATCTTGACTTGTGCTTCATAAGGAGTTTTAGAAGAAAGCTCTCATTTCTGGTTTTGAGACATTAACTGACTTGGGAAACCTATTAACTTAGCTTTCGTTTGAAATTTGCAGATTATTTGTTGCAACTGATTATTTTTTATTGTATGCCTTTCAAGTTATTTGTTTTATGTGGGGGGTATAAAGAACTGCTATTTTACTAGTGAATTCATGAATAAATTTTGTATTTAAAACAAATGCCTTGTATTTGCTTATATGATACAAGGTGCCCATGATTCAGGATAAGGGCACAATAAATTACACCACCTAACTGCCAAACGGACAGCTCTGGTTATGCTTACATCTCCTCAGAGGGAACTATCAATTGCAGGAGGAAAAATCATCTCTGATTCTACTGAGCCAATTCTAAGAGCAGTTGCTTCTGTCACAGCTTACTCAAGATTGTGGGAACTGAAAAATGGACTCTGTATCCTGTTTCTTACACAAGTGACTTCATAATTACACAACAAACACCAGAAAAAGGACAGGTTTGGACTCATCCTTCTTCTGTTACATATATCCTTCCTCCCACAAAATCACTGAGGCAAATTTGCATCCAGGCCACTGTCATCCGTAATTCCAGATGGCAAAAAAAATTTCATGAGGGTTCACTCAGATTTGAACTTGTAATATTTACTTTGGATGGAATTTTTCTTTCTGGGTTGGAAGGTTTAGGTTGGAGAAGATATTTTAGTCCAAGCCCCTGCAATGAGCAGATACGTCTTCAATTAGATCAGGATGGTCAGAGCACTGTCCAACCTAACCTTGAATTTTTCCAGGAATGGGACATGAATCAACTCTCTGGGCAACCTGCTCCTTTACAAAACCTATTCCTGGTTTTGTAACAGACCAGTGAGACAGAAAAGCTATCACACTTTCCAGATGTTCACATTCTGTAAGACTACAAGTTAAGCATTACAGCTGTACATGCAAACCATGGTGGTAGCCATGGCTAAGGCTAGGGAACTGACAGTTGCACTGGTTTTGTCCTTCAGAGAATTTCATCCTTTATGGGAAGAACACACAGTTCTGCAGTTGCTGTAAGTAGAAGGAAAAGAAGAATAAAAAAGGGTGGACAAGCTACAGAGGAAAAAAAAACCTTTCAGGACAACTTGTGGATGTGAAATGTAGAAAAGTACCCAGAGGGAGAAAAAAAGAGTCCCTGAAAGAGACAGCAGATATAAATATTTTTCAAAGTGACTGAGAAGCAGCACACCAAGAGAACAATAAAAATCAGAGGAACACAACACATTATTTCCAAAACAGTTAAAGAGAGGATCTGCTTGAGTGACCTCGTTATGGCCTTACCTCCTAGCATTACCTTATCCATCCTCCAAAATCTCCTGCTTCTTTACTCCAGAGTCCCAGATTCTGAAGGCAGCAAGCACTGTGCAAGTATTAGTGCAGGCACCAACCACAGCAGGCAAGACTTATTAACCAGGAGATATCCCACAGCAAAATCCTCTGCATGTCTGGCTTTTTTTTTTTTCCCTTCCCCGTGGAAATCTAAGTTTTACACTAGGTGATATTAAAGCAAGACTGAGAGAGTGGAAAATGACTGGGACTACAGTTCTGGGTCATACTAAGTAAGTGTTGCAGGACCATCACTGAAGTCTGCTCTTGGAGTGGTTTGCTATAGGAAACACATTCAGAGCATTTTTACATATATTTATGAACAGCCAGGAAGTTCTTTCCTTTCTCCCAATTCCACGAGAGTCCTGCAGTGCCCCTTTTTAGCGCCAGCCCTTTGCAGATGTTGTGGGGTCATAATGGATCCAGAAATGTGAAACTGAGAATTAATGCATCTTCAACCTGCAGTATGCAATAAAGTATTTGATACCAAAAAGTTACTGAGATAGGGGGAAAATTCACATTAATACCTAATATTTTGATACAATCCGGTTTTAAGATTCTCTTTTCAGCTAATGATTATGAACTTAATGAAAATTTCTATGGGCAATGAGCTCAAAAACGTCTATAATCTTAAGGCAGCAAAAGGTTTTAAACATTTTGCTTTCCATTGTATTCAATAGCATGAATTTATCTTTGCCAAGAGAAGCAGCTGGAAATTTTACATTAAAATAAATGAAGGCTGGGAAGGATCTGAATGATATTAACTGGTGAAGGGCTGAAGGATATGAACTGGTCAAACTAAAGCTGCAGAACAGAACAGATTCAGTGCATTGACAAACAACTTCCTAACACTGGTGACTGAGAAGCCAATCTTGGCACTTAAGAAGAAATGTGTGGGCATGTGAAGGTTTTTGCTGTAGGGATCACGAGACGTCACAAGACAGTGAATTCAGAAATTTGAGAGGAGGGAGAATAGCAAAGAGTGGAACTGACGTTTGCAAAGCAGACTTTAACATCTTCAGAGCTGCTTGGAAGAGTCACATGGGTTCTGGCCCTGGAGAAAAAGATGAGCCCAGGAGACCTGTTTAATTTTCAAAGATCACCTCCTTTAAGCTCAGAAATTGTTCAGCCTGATATGCAGAGCTCAAACAAAGGCAGCAAAAGGCCTACATGGATGGCCAGAGAGCTCCTGACTAAACTCACATATAAACAGGAAATTTATGGTAAGTGGAAGCGGGGACAGATGAATTAGGAGGAATGCAGAGCACTGTACAATCATGCAGGGATGAGATGAGGAAAGCCAAAGCCCACCTGGAGCTGAACGAGGTGATGCTGTGGTTTAAGATCAGCTGGAAATTAAGCTCCAAACAGCCACTTCCCTTCCCCTGACCCCTTCCAGTGAGAAAGGGACAAAGAGAGATTATGGGTTGAGACAACAGTTTACTAGAAAAAAAATAAGATAAGGAAAACAAACAGTAACAACAACAATAGTAATAACAGCAATATATAAAAGAGGGCGATTACAGGCCAAAAATGCTTATGGAAGTCCAACTATCCTGTTGTTACCATGACCAGCAACATGCAGCTTTTCCTGAGACAAAGGATAAAAACGGCGGGTGTTACCGCATCCCTGGGGACGACGTGGCTTTTCCAGAGACAAAGGAGAAAAGGGTGGACATTACCACAGCCAATCCAGGGGTTTTTGTTCCACATCTGAGACAGTGGAAAACAATGATGGACAACTCTCCCTAGCCAGTCCGCATGGCTCCACCAAGACCACACTGACTGCAACACTCTGTTCAGCACTTTACTCTCACAGTTAAAGAGGGAACAAAAATGTCTGTCCTTCCACTCTGCCTTTTCTTATACCCAAAGCCATGCCCTACAGCAATGACATGACTAGTATAGAATAAATCACTTGTACACATCCATACAGCTCCAGCCTCCTTGACCTTCCCATACCTCCATCCCAGCAAATGCAAAAATAACTCTGTATGGGCTGAAACTAGAGCAGATGGGAAATGTGAAGGGTAATGGGGAAAGTTTCTACAGCTTCTACAGTTTCTATGTGAGTTGAAAGAGGACATTGAAAAAGCAGAGGCACTCAATGCCTTCTCTGCCTCCATCTTTACTGGTAAAAAAGCAGTCTTTCAGAAGTTTAGGCCTTTGAGACTAGAGGAAAAATATGGAGGAAGAAAAGGTCAGGAAGCACTAGAAAAAACAGGACATCCATGGAATGACTTAGGATGGCATGCACAGAGCTGAAGAAGCTAAGTCATGCTATTGCAAGCTACCCTCTATTGCCTTTGAAAGACTGTGGGTAACCAGAAGTGGTCCCTGAGGTAAGAGAGCAAATATCACTCCTGTCCCCGAAAGAAGGAGGATCCAGGAAGTTATAGGCTGGTCAGCCTCACTTTAGTTCCTGGGGAGATGATGGAATAGCCAATGCTGGAAACCCTTGCTAAAGGCAAGGACAAGAAGGCAATTAGCAGCAGGAAGAATTTATGAAAGGTCAGTTGTGCTTAACCAACTCAACAACCTTCTACAACATTGAAGTTCAACAAAGGGAAGTCCTGCCCTTGTGGATGAACAAGCCCAGACAGCAATACATGCTGCAGCCAGTGGGCTGGAAAACAGCTACACAAAGAAGGATCCGGGGGTCACGTGCTTAACAAAAAGTTGTCAACTCACCAGCAACTCACCTGCACAGCAAAGACAGCAATTGACATCCTGAGTTGCACCAGAAAAACCAGCAGCAGCAGCTGGAAGAAGGTGAACCTTTCCCTCTGCTCAGCACTGGTAGAGTTAAGATACATCTGGAGTGCTGGGTCCGGGTCTGAGCTTCCCAAGCACAAAACAGACGCGAACATTCCAGAGTGCCTCCAGCAAAGGACCATAAAGGGACTGGAAAATTTGTCATATGATGATAAACTGAGAGAGCTGGGAGTGTCTAGTCTGGAGAAGAGAAGGCTCTTGAAGGATCTTACTGATTTCTAGAAATACTTGGTGGGAAACAAAGAAGTGCATGGACCTAGGCTCTTCTCAGTGACAGGACAAGAGGCAATGGGCACAAACTGGATGACAAGAAATTCCATCTGAACTCTCCAGAAGGTTTTGCTATTCAGTTTTTGGTTTTGCCCTTTTTTTTTTTTTCTTTTTTCCCCTATGGGAGTAGTCAATCACCTAAACAGGTTGCCCAGAGAAATTCTGGCATCTCAGCCCTTGGAGATAATTAAAACCAACTACACATGGTCCTGGGCAGCCTTCTCTACTTGACTCTGCTGTGATCTGGGACATAGGTGATTTTAGTCATGATGAACCAGATGGCCCCTTCCAACCTCAAGGATTCTGTGATGCTCTGGTTCAGGTGAGTAGTACTTTCCAAATTGTCTCCAAACACTGAGAAAATATGAGGGTTTAGGAAACAGAATGATCCAAATAAATGTTTGTGCAATCACAGCTGAGTAATACAGGAATCTTGCAACTTCCAGACTGGAGGAAGCTGCTCATTCAACAATAGCACAAAAGGGTGTGGGTCTCTGTCACAGTGCGACACTGTGATAAGATGAATAGTATTAATAATAGTTTTCCTTCTGCTAAATGCATGGTCTGGTTTTAGGAGCTCTGCATCTTTCTGTAAGTTCATATAACTTGCTTTTTTTCACATATTCATCTATCAAGTTAATAATTAAATGACCTCAGGAAATGCAGCACACTCCATGTGGCTACAGTCCTCTCCCACGTACTTCAGATATAAAGAGCTGGGCTTGAGCCTCACAAAGTTTTATTCATCTTCTGGCAGAGAAAAGCAGTTAACTGGTGGAAAATACCAGTAACATTTTATCAGTATCACCCATCACCATAAAAAAGGGATGGTGACTTCAAGTTAGGCTACTTCTGCAAGTCTGCTGCTTGACAGCTGTTCAAAACCAGACTCAAACAACCCTTTTCTCAAACAGCCCTTTTCTCCATTTCCATACACAGGCACAACTAATGTTTCTCCAGCTCAGGACAAAGTCAATACAGAGATTTTAAAACATGCTCTTTGTTTATGATGACTGCCTTCATGAAAGTAGACTGCCATCTACTGCAGCTCTAGTGACAGCTTTCTGATAAAAGCACCAGTGTATTCTGTCTTCATCTGTTCTTGAGTCTTCCCACTGCATCCTCAAAGATGCAGTGCAGATCCTGAAAGCTTCAGTATATTTTACTTTTCAAACTGTATTCTCATTTCAGCAAAGCTTGGCAAATGGGGAACTCCATAGTATAAACAGCTAGTTCACTGTGTGATCAAAAATAATTTCATTATCAGAGAATGTGTAAGAGATTGTAGAAATTTTAGTGGATTGATTTTCAGAATGTTCCCCCACACAACCCAATAATTTGAACTGTCATAATCCAGAATGTGTCTATGCTTGACTATGTGTGATCTACTAGTTAGGAGATTGTTATCCTGCACCTAGAGAAATTGAATATAAAGATATATATATATAAAATATAGAAATATATATAAAATAAATACACAATATTATATAAACAAGGTTTCTGTGTCTTACATAATAAAGTAGATGTCCAAACTGTGTGAGGATGTCACGGTCATGATCATATAAAAGAAAATTCTTTATAAAAAGAACTAAAGTCTTAAAATCTCTTTTGGTTTGTGGGAACATTTCATGGTAAGGCAGGACACTAAGTGAGAACATACCTCATTTATTTAGAGCCAATTAAGTAATAATGTAATTCTAATAAAGGCAACTTTATTAAGATGCTTGAAAGTGCAGGGTGTCTTGTCCACAATTATGTATTAAGACAGATATACAGCATTACTCTTTATTGTATACTAAGTGCTATAGCCATTTTCTGACAGAAGTGTTGAAAGAAATTTAAACAATTTCCTTTGCTGCAATATTATATAAATTGTACTAAAATCTGACAGCCACAATGAATTGAAATACACTGCAAAGAGGCAAGCTGCACAAAGCCACCTTGACGAATGATACAAGTGATCACACCGTTCCCAAGGAAGCAAAGCTTTCAAGCAAATCACATGCATAACGTGTTTGTGTTCTTTTTCAGAGCACAGTATTGTAGCTAGAACTGCTGTATCATTTCACAGGCAGAAAAATGCTGATGTCCATATCCCCAACAGCCTTCTCAGATCTATGCCGGGAACATCTCTTGCACTCCCCAAATGTTTATTGCATGATCCACTGTTACCAAAAATCTAATAGAAACCATGTCCAGAGGGTGAGTCAGACTAGTATTTCTTTGCAATTGATTAGGGTTGGATTCCCTCTCACTCAGTTTGTGGTAAGTGGAGCACGAGTATTCCAAAGACTTAAAAAAACTTCTGCAACTCCATAAAGAATTGCTGAACTTGCAGAGATTATCTTTCAAACACAGTAAGCACCAGTATCATCTCCTGCATGAGGAATATTATGGAAGACAGTCAGATTCCATACCCGACATATTGCTGGAAGGACAAAATCAGCTTTATAGAACAAAGGCCTCCTTTGGGAGGAAAACAACCAAAGAGTCAAAAAATAAGGAAAATCTAAAGGCACAAGTCACATTGATAGGTTTTAAAAGCAGGGGTAAAAAAGTATGGAAAACCCCATCTTTGGGAGCAAGCGTAAGTGTGTGTACAACACTGCTGTCAGTGTGCATCTGTGAGCAACCAGAGAGGCCTGAAAGGAGGCATGGAGCCAGGGGAGGAAATACACCCCATGCAAAGCTTAGTACACAGTCCTGTGACTCAGACATGCTCTGTACACCTCTTCAAAAACCTACCAGAACGTGACAAGAATCCCAAACAATACTCACCAAGCATGTCTTTGCTTTGCAACTCCTCCTTCTCTCCCTCCCCCTTACTGAAATTTCTCCAACTTTTATCATAGCATTCAAAACCAAGCAGTTGTCATTTTTGGCAACATTACTGACAACATTTGAACATTAAGGCCTCTTTCTTTGGTTATACTGTTATCAGAAATTATGATACTGCAGGTAAAACAAGTCAATACACTATTTCATTTGGAGATCAATGCAAATGATTATGCTTAATGTTATATTGAATTTTTCTTCCCACCTAACTTTTAAATCCATACAAGGCACAAATGGCTAACAAGTTTTAACAAGAGTCTGTCTCTTCCTTGCTGTTGCTCTTTTGGCCCTGGCTTAACAATCTTCTGTGGCTTCAAGTGATGACAGTGGGTCCCTTTCGTCCTGTCCTCTCATGAATCTGAGATATTTTCAGTGCAATTGCAATTAGAGGACTCAGCACAGCCTAAAGGTAAAGAAATACATTGAATTACATAAAGCAGAAATATCAAAAGACATTTCACATTTATAAATCCTTCTTTTAACTGCACAATGATACAATAGTAAATAACAATATCACAATATCAAAAACTGACACAGCTATGCTGTCTATTGCTGCTATACTTGACACAATGAAGTATCATGCTTAGCATGTTTTGTGAAGTGTTACATAAGTGAGTATACCTAAGCTCTGCAGAAAAGAGAAACAGTAAATATACACTGTACTGATCACTCTCTGTGAAACAGGAAATGTGGAGCTCTTTGCAATCTGCAGTACAAAACAACCCAGAAATAACAGAGGTAGACTTGTTTCTATTCTGATGAGGGGAAGTCAAACAGATGATATTTTCTTCCTAAATACACTTAATATGTGAAGCTTAGGGTCAGAAGATACTGTGACAACTAACTACCTTAACATAATTCACAGAAGTGTGTTTTAACTAATGGCACATGCAACTGTATTAATAGGATAAATTCCAACAGAACAGCGTGAACTTTCAAGTTTCAGGCTACAGGCCTTATTAAATAGCCATTTATAGGCCTGAACGGGTGAGTACAGATGACAGTTATGACAGTACCACATGAAAATCAAGTAAAACACTGTTTTTTTTAATGGCAACTGCATCTTCTTTCAGTTAGTTAAATGATTCACAAAGATAAAATGGCAGAACTGAATTTTGTGTAAAAATTTTTTTTTCAGAGACTCATATATTTGCTTACCAAACTAATTCTTTGACCCCTAGAGATTTTCTACAGCTGTCCCTTTCAAATAAACTAATTCCAGCTTCACATATATTAGGTTTGAGAATCAAATGAAACAGAACAGTAATTCTGGAGAGCTGAAATGTACAGATATCTTTTTTTATAAGCCCGTATAATCAATACTTTGAATCCGTTTCACCCACCTGACAGTTTCTGACAGGATGAGGTTTATTTATGCAAACAGTCAGACAGTTAAATCAAAAGAGTGAAGAGACTAACTGTGCAAGCAGAGTCATGGAATAAAACCATGAATGCCATTGGTGTCAAGTGAGTTTATGATTAAGCTCAGTTATGCACAAGTGTGAGCAGTCTGACATGTTATTGTTAAAAAAGCCCCATATTTGTAGATATCTATCTACTGAATAATCACTGAAGCAGAACACAAGTCTATTAAAGTCAAACATACTTAGAGAAGATTAATATGGAGAGCACAAATTCTCATCTGTGAGCAAATGCTGCAAAAGTAAATATTAAAATGTGCCAATTTATAAGGTCTGGATGAGACTAAAGCATTTGAAGTTCTCCAGCACTCACCTAAGAAACCTCTTCCTTATTTAATCTAAAAAGTACAAGAAAAATTAAAAAGCAACTCTCCTGACCCACTTTACTGGACCATGCTTTTTTAGGCAAGAAATGCACTCTGAATTTAAAAGAAAATCCACAAGCAACTCTATACAAAATGCTGGAACAAAACATGGAATCAAATGAGTTTATGTGACACACATTTACAAAAACAATTTAGCTTGCCAAATGATTCCAATTACTACTAAGTACTCTGCTTGCTGCAATCATGCTTCTCAACCGAGAAAGTCCTTTTTTAATTGTCTTTCCACACTTCAATTTAATTTTTACACTTTCTTCCTCCAAAATACGTTAAAAAGGCAAAAGTGCATCATATATGGAATGGCAAGAACAGGACAGAATAACAAGAAACTAGGACTACATATGCCTTTTAAAAATTCCTTTACCTCTGCCATGAATAGCTTACATTTCAGTTGCAAGAGATAAATCTCAGCCAACAATCATTTATCACTAATATTCCTCTAGAAAGACTTCTGTATCTCACGGAGATCTTTTTAAAAAGTTGTTTTTATTGGTTCTGTCTACTTGAGAAATTGTAAAACTTTACTATTGACATTTCAACTCTAAGTGACAACTGAAATGACTCCGGATGTTAAATAGCCCATTTATCTCTTAGCAACTGTTTAGGACATATGGCATGTTACCCTTTAGATAAAATATAAGAACTGAAAATTAACAGAACTGACTTAATCAGAATCTTGCTTTAATAATCACAGACAGAAGTTATATCTCTAAAAAAACAGTTGGGAGGAATGATTAAGAGAAAATAAATCAAGTAGGAGATATCTAACATCAGGCAAATACAGATTAAAAGCCTTTTCCTTGGGAATAATTTGTACCAGAGCTGTCAGACACATATAATTCCTCTTTGCTCATTAGCAATTTTTCTCTCTGTGATTTTGCAAGAAAATTCCCCACAATTTCCTCTCTTCCAATCAAGGCTGCAGATAAGATTTGTCCAAATGATGCATCAGGTTTCTCAAAAAGTTAAGAAGGGCTGAGATGGACCTGTTTGCATGTGAAAAAGCTGAGCATGTGCCTGTACATCCTGCAGAGCTTCTGCCCTAAGAGCTCTACATGAAGTTCAGCACAGTGTGCCTGCTATGGCCTTCCATTCCAAAAACACCCAGAAGTCTTTGGAAAGGTTTATGCTCCAGCCACCAGCCCTAAGGATCTAAGGGATGTGTTTCATTGTGAAACAAACTGAACGGACGCTGTAATATCCACAGCTCTGGCGGTGTTCAGATGATTCGGCTGAGAAGAATAAAACCTTCCACAGGAAAAAAGGAAACTGACCTCTCTAGTCTTGTGCATGGTCTGTCTGTAATCTCAAATGGAATTACAATAAAGGTCAAGAAGGCAGTTGTTCTGCCCCTGGCAATAGAGGAGGGCAGGCATGAGAGGTGAAATAAACAGAAGGAAAATGGAAACCAAGCGGAGCATGAAGACATCTATGTTCACAAAAGATTAGCTCTATTCTAGTATATACAAAGAGCTTTGAGGGAAAATTAGGTTTGATTAATTAATTTCCTCGATTCATGAAATATTTGATAATTACTGTCCCATTATTTATTTCCTTTGCAGTCGCAGTTGATTTAAAATTTCTTCACTCCACACTGTGACTTTGAGAAGAATCTGAAGCTAAATTACCTGAATAGTATAAACATGCTGCATTATCTAAGAGTGTGTTCAAACAGATGTAAGTCTCCACATTCCATGTGTCCTCTAAGAAAATCTTAAGAATTTTAACAGTAAAGGCGAAACTTTTATTATAGTTCAACTCCAGCCAGCAACTAAGTACCCCAGAGCTGCTCACTCACTTCCCTGACCCTGGCAGATTGGTAGAGAATTGGAAAAATGTAAAACCTGTGGACTGAGATAAGTACAGCTTAATAACTGAAATAAACTAAGATACAATAACAAAAATAATAATAAAAGGAAAAAGAGCGAGGAATAAAATCCAACCAAACCCCCACAAATTATGCCTAACACAGCATCCACCACCCACTGACTGATGATCAGCCTGATCTGAGCTACCATCAGCCTCTCACAGCTAGCTCCCACAGTTAACAAGATGTTCTGTGGTATGGAATATCCCTTTGGCCCAGTTCAGGTCACCTGCCACAGCTATGGTGATTCCATGGTGAGCCTCCCAGATTCTTGTGGACCTCCTCACTGAGAGAGTCCTTGACATAGGTTAACTTGTACTTAGCAACAACTACAGCATCAGTGTGTTATCAGCATTATTCTCATACCAAATCCAAAACAGCACTGTACCACCTAGTAAGAAGAAAATTAATTCTAGCCAGATTAAACCAGAACAATTTTATATATTTTTTATGGACTGCACTGTATGTTCTGATAGCTAAAAGGAGTCATGCTAAAAACCCATCAAAAATAAACAAAGAGGCAATAATTGTCTAGCTGCACTTGTGCTTAGTGTTTTATGTGCCTAGCGAGAACCATATAGATTCCTTTGATTTTGTCCCAATGAAGTGATATAGAACCCAAGACTTCTGGATTGTTCATTTCAGTTCCCTGCTCTTGGACCATCTCTTAAACAATCATTTTTTATAATCACTCACATATACAATGACACATAACAAGAATTTTTCATATACTAAACAAGATCCACCTGCAAATCACAGGGTTTTTCTCTCTGCTGCTCACTGTTCAAAACTCATTTCAGAAATTCATTGTTTGATGATCTAGATGCATTCTTAACCTTTTTTTCATTTTTTCCCTTTCTAATTGGCTAGTCTTTTCCAATAAAAACACAAAGAAGCAACTCCCGAAGTCTTTGCAAAAAAGCCCCAAAGTCTTTGCTTGGCTGCTGCTAATCTTAGGATTCCGTGGCTAACTAGCACATTGTTTACTAGTCTTCAGTGAAAGTAATTGCAGCATTTGTGATTCACTGCATCTCATTTAAAGAGTACCCAATACAACTGAGGGAATTGGTTGATGTAATTGCACACACTCTCCTTGATATTTGAAGTCATGGCAGTCCCAGGTAAGTCCCAGGTGACTGGTAAAAGGGAAAAACATTGTACCCACCTTTAAGAAGGGTAGAAAGGAGGAATACTGAGAAATACTGACCTGTCAGCCCCACCATAGCCTGGGAATATCACAGAACAGATGCCCCTAGAGCTGTGCACATATGGGACAGGGAGGTGATTCAGGACAGACAGCACAACTGCACCAAGGGCAGATCCTGCCTGATCAAGCCAGTGGCCTTCTGTGATGGGGTGATGGCCTCAGTGGACAAGGGAAGGGTTACAAATGTCATTTATCTGTCATTTTACTGTAAAGCCTTTGGCACAGTCCCCCACAACATCCTTCTCTCCTGACTGAAGAGATATGGACTCAGTGGGTGGACTGTTCGGTGGATGAGGAATCGGTTTGACAGTCACATCCAGAGGGTGGTGATCAATGGCTCAGAGTCCAACTGGGTTTGAGTGACAAGTGGTGTCCCTTGGGGGTCCATAATGGGACCAGTGTTATGCAGTATCTTCATTAATGACATGGCCAAAGGGATCAAATGCACCCTTAGCAGATCTGCAGATGACACGAACCTGAGTGGTGCATTTGACACACCTGAAAGATGGGATTACATCCAGAGGGACCTGGACAAGCTCAAGAAGTGGGCCCATGGGAATCTCATAGAATTTTTAAGACCTAGTGCAAGGTGCTGCACCTGGCTCAGAGCAGCCCCGGTACCAACACAGGCTGGGGGATGGACAGATCACAGCAGCCCTGCCCAGAAGGATTTGGAAGTGCTGCTGGCTGAGAGGCTGGACATGACCCAGCCATGGGCACTCACAGCCCAGAGAGCCAATCATGTCTTGGGCTGCATCCAAAGCAGGGTGGCCAGCAGGGCCAGGGAGGAGATTCTCCCCACTCTGCTCCGCTCCACTCTGCTCTGATGAGACCCACCTACAGTGCTGCATCAGCTCTGAGGTCCCAGCACAGGAAGGACATGAACTGTGAAGCAAGTGCAAAGGAGGGACACCAAGCTGAACAGAGGCATGGACCACCTGCCCAATGATGAAAGGCTGATAGAACTGAATTTGTTCAGCCTGGCAACAGAAGGGCTGGGGGTGATCTAACTGCAGCCTTCCAGCACCTAAAGGGAACCTACAAGAAAGGACATAGAACTTTTTACATGTAGTAGCAGGGCAAGTGGGAATGGATTAAAACTGAAAGAGCATAGTTTAGATTAGATACTAGGAAGAAATTTTTTACTGTGGGGCTGCTGAGGCATTGGATCAGGCTTGTCCCAAGAAGCTGTGTATGTCCCATCCTCCATCTTCAAAGTCAGGTGTGGATGGAGCTCTGAGCAATAGTGAGGAAGGCTGGAATTACATGATTTTTAAGGACCATTCCAACCCAAACCATTTTATAATTCTGTGACTCTATGTCAACACCTACTTATTGCTGACAGAATTTGCATAATAAATTATAATGTACTGTAAACAGAGCTAATTAAGTCATCATCAAAATAATGGAGACTAATGACTACTGACCCTCTTTCCAGGACACATCCTGAAACAGCAGCAAAACATGTTGTTGAAGAACACACTGGATTTACAAATACAACCATGGTGGATCATTTCTTTCTTTGTATATGAAACTTCCTGTTTGAATCTTATCCAAGTTCAATAACACATCCATGTGGCTAAATAAAGGACAAGACATGTAGGGAGACATGTGGGGATGTACAAATATCAAATATTGAGGTGACCTAACAAAATAAGGCTATAAATGAGATTAAAGGCCAACAAAGTCTTACTATAGTAGCTCATGCCCATTGAATATCTCCCTACTTTTTACAACTGTATTTAATTTAAGAAAACTCATAACTCGGTTCACTTAGAAAAAGATACATGCCAATGCATAAAGGTCCAAATCATGTAAGATTTCAGAGAGAAACCTGTTGTTTGTTGTAATGAACTAGGCTCTCTGAAATGGTAGTTGGATGCCTATTTGAATAGTCAAAAACAAAGATATAAATAGATATAAATCTTAGATATAAATCTTCCATATAAAAACTATCTGGAAATCACTGTTCTCAGGAATCCCCATTGACGAGGGGCATCACCTGTGATAAGCCACATCAATAGAATGGTCTTTAATTCTAGAGCAGAATATTTCAGTTTTAGAAAAGTGTTGGGCACTGTTTTCAAGAGTTTGTTTTATATCTAGATTGCATCACCACTCTAAAAGTTACACAATATTCAAATGTGTAATACATTGAATTGAATTTGATTTGTTTGAATTGAAAACATTGAGCTGTTTCTGATATACTTTGGAGAGAGTATGATGTTAATTTTTCTTTATTGCTCCTGATTTTCACTGTTGATACTGGCTTGCAGCAAGAACTGAATGGAAAAAAGCAGCAACCCCTTATTTCCCAGTGTCCATGAAGCTGCTTCTGCAAATTTCTTTAAATGGATCTTTCAACAGCCAGAAGTCATGGCTATTACATTTGTCCATGACCTCAAACATACATTATTGGCATGTTTTACCACTTTCCCCTGGAGACTTTTGTTCTAAGTCAGGAAGTTGTCTATGCTTTATGCTAGGTAGAAAGTATTATCAATTAATTGCATGAAAGATAGTACTAAAATATGATTTGGGTGACTCTTACATTCATTAACACCAATGGTTTACAACACATACTGGCCTACATATAAACTGGAACAAAAGGTCAAGAAGGTCCACTTCAACTCAAAAAGTGCCACAGTTAGTGGTCCAGAATAATGTGCACATCTCAACATGCACATTGGAAAAAGTAGTTCAGAGGTTTACTTATCTGTGAAAGATTCACCATCAGAAGCTACATTGTCAAAGACTACAGAAGCAAAATAAAAGAACTTGAACACTACTGTGAAGCTGGATGATTAATTTTGGAAAAGGCTTTGTCTGGAAAAGGAAAGGGGGAAAAAAAAGGATGCTGGTATAAGGCAAAGTCCAGCTAATTACCATAACGATTCCACAAAACAGAACCTTCAACATGACTGAGTTGCCTGTCAAGACAGAGACATTTCTCTTCTGTGACAAAAAACAGAAGATATATCAAGGTTTTTTTGCCTTTCAGTTCAGGTTTTGACTGGAATTGTCACAACGCAAAAACATGGAGCAGTGCATTATCTAAAACAAGATGCTGGAAAGATGTGGTGCAATAAATAGGACCATCTGAATATTTACTTAAGCAGCCAATCATCAAATAATCTTGTCTTGGTTTATGATATAAAAGGTATGGAAGGGATATTTTCTTGATCAGTTGTTTCAGAAAGAGTGCAATAATACAGAAACCACATAGAGTTGTCTCCTCAGCTACAGAAAAATATCATTTAAAATGTACCAACTTTCTGAAATAGCATAATACATAAGGTATACATATATACTTAACATACTCCTTTATGTCAGTGCTTTTTCCATAACTGACAAGCTACATCTATGCTGTGTTCCTATTACTGACAGCAAATAGGCAACAAAGTTCTTGAAACTTCAAATCTGTCACACCTCTTTTAGATGTGTGCATGTCAGTATGAACTTTAAAGCAAACTGAACAATAAAGGAATTACAGTATCAGGAAAACTGTGGCACCCCTTCCTAGCAATGCTGTTTTCTGAAAAAGGAGTATTTTATTCACATTCTTTTACATACTTCACTGAAGACTATCAAATGTTCTCCTGGGAAATGTTAAGTTATTTTTGTACATGAGGATCTCCTAAAATTTATACACTGTCTTGAAGTCCACCATCTGCCTGTCAGATACAATCTATAACCTTGTTGTTCCTAATGCTCTCATGTTGTTGGCAAAGCATGCAGCCAGGGCAAGGAAAGAGAAGCAGTGGGAACTGTGCAATATTATGCACTGAGAAACCAAATAAAGAATTTATTGTATCAATTGAGATGAAACTGCTATTTATCCCAGATGTTATGCACATGGCAGGAGATGAGGAGGGTGTTTACAGTACCATGTATTTCCTGAGGCAGTCTGGATATTAAAATGCCTGTCTGCACTGCATAAATGCAGGAAAGTCCCTGTAGCAAGTTTCAAGGCAATGACGTTTCTACCCCTGGGATTATTTGTTCACTAGTGAATATCCTGATTAAACAGCCAAAAGTGCTGTTATCTGACAGGCTCTACTACCAATACAAAAAAAAAATCCCTTCCAGCCTTTTTTCTGTCCTTGGGAATAACAAATCCTTTTGGTGTGCTGAATAAAAGACCAAACTCTGAAATCCTTGAGGACAGTCATAAGCCCTACTGGCCTGCCTAGGATCCCCTGAGGACCTTCCCCTGCACCCTGGCCAAGGCCCATTACAGTCTGCCCCAGGGGTGTTGGTCCCTGCCTGAGCTAGGCTGTAGGAGTGCTTGTCTCCAGCCTTATCTCTGCCTCTGCTGCCTGGGTGGACCTCAGGCCCATGCTATAAGCAGTTTCTTTCCCTGAAAGACTGTTTTGATATATATGCTGTATCTTGTCTCTAGTTTTGACTTTGACCCTGTCTTCTGGGTAGGTCTACTCATCCTTGTCTCCAGCTCTGGTACCAACTTCTGCTGCCCCAGATGAACCCTGCCTCTGATCCATCACTTGTTGAGGGAGCTTGCTACCAGAGAGCTGCCCTGTCCTCTTCACTTTTCTGCTGTAGGACTGTCCCCTGGACAAGGAGGGCACTGGTGCAGCAGGTCTGGATGCCTGGCTCCTACTGCCTTGTGCAGCAGACCCATTCCTGCTGCTCCCTGGACACCGTCTGTATTCTGGAGAGACCTCATGCACCTCTCTCCAGCAAATGCAAGAAGAATTTCATGTATCTGCAGGCATGGGATCTGCAACATTTCTGTGACAACTGAAGCACTTTTCATGACTGATACACATTGTTTAACAGCATAAGGAGAAAATCACTAAGTTTAGAGTCAGAACCTGGTGAAGCATCAAACACTTACCTAGAGTTCAAATTCATTTGACAGCATACATGTTTTTGTAGATTTGCATTTGCATTCTAGTCATGAAGACACAACTATATGAGACTTAATACTACAGAGTTTTGATTTACGACAAGCCAAATGCTTAACTTCTTTCCCATGAAATATCCTTTGTCCTCTCTTCTGTATCACAGCATAAAGAACATTTACTGAGAAGAACCTGAGAGTGTGGAGTATGATTTATTTTATGAATTGTATAAGGCATCTACTGGACAATCCAGCAACTTGCTCTTAACCTTCACTCTTCTTAGGAAAAAGTCTGGTTATGATACGAGATAATTCTTAGCTGCAAGTCTTTCCCTTACAAGGAATCTCTACATTGTTTAGACTCTGGTAACCATATTTCCTAAATGTACTCTGATTGTGAAGAATCCTTGGGATGCCCTAATTAAGTGGCTCTCAGATAATCTGCTTCAAAAATGGTTATGTTATTTTTTAAAAACTGTTCCATAAATCAAATCACAACTCTAAAAAAATTCTGAAAAAAATTCTCATTATCATGACTTCTCTTAACAGACTTGAAGTCATTGATTGAAACTGCTGGTCCTTCCTCAAAAGGTGTACGCTCACAAGACTAGGGAAATCATCACCAAACACAGTACATGGGTCAAAGCACTGAGTGTTGCTTCTGATCAAAGATGAAAACCAGTAGACACTGCTATTACTGAGGCAGTCCTCTACTTACTGACTTAATACAATCCTGTTGCCTTACCTGTGGTTCCTTGTTGTGTTGGCTAGGATCCTTTTCATAACTCTCTGCGTAGATCCGCAGAGTAGCTCTCACATGACTAGAAGCACTCATTCTGAAGATGAGCCTGGAAGCATCTGAAAAAATAATCCGCAGCCCCTAGGAAAGGAGAAGGAACATCATATATGTAAGGTCACAGTACCTTAACAAATTACGAGCCACTGCTCCAAAATAAAAGTGAAAGGAAGAGTCATCTGAATGCCATTCTTCTTTCCCCACAACTTTGGACAACACACTCTGTCCTAGGGTGACTGTTATCCCCATTCATGTGTGTGTAATTTATGCTGGATATCATGTTCTGTGCCTTTAAGACTGGCAGAGTGAGAGTTTTGTTTTGGGCCTCTTATCAGCCACTCGGCAGGACATACAGATAGTACCAGTATATAGCGCTGCTTTTTGCTTTCGCTCTTGCTTCTGCTTCACTTCTGCTTCGCTTGCTCTTGCCTTTTTTCCCCCCTTCTCATTAGTTAATTTAGCTAAACAGTCCAAATTCCTTTCTGGACTGTTCCCCCCCGCTCCATTTGGACCTGCTGACTGCTCCGGACTGGGATTCAGAACACCGAGAGAGAGTTTACATCTTGTGGCTGCAGCAGCTGCCCCAGTGCCGGAGGGACTGATAACAGCGACCATCCCCAGGAGAGGCTTTTCTGAATTTGCCATCTTTTTCAGAGCAGTGGAAGAGTGGTGTCATCCGGTATTGTTCATTGTGTGTGCTGGGGGGTGCTGTGCCTGTCAAATAAACAGGTTCTTTCCACTTCTCTCCGAGGAATTCTTCCCGAACCGGTTGGGGGAGGGGCCGTGAGGGTTTGTTTTTGGAGAAGCCCTTTTTGGGGATTCTCTCCCAAATTTGCCCTAAACCAGGACACACTCACTACTCTTTTTTGCCCTCTGAACACTAGAAAAGATGCTGTGCATTCCCTCCCACTCCTAATAATAAATATGCTCTTACTGATGTTTTTTATTTCTTTTACTTGATTTGCTCTTACTCTGCATGGCAGAGCACAAAATCAGCAGCCTGAGAAATAGGTATAAGATCACTAAAGGTAAGTGGCCTACAAAACAGCTACAGAATCCCTAGATCAAAAAATTATTGTCAGTAGTGCATGCAAGAGACAGGACCAGCTGCTACCCTTCAAATACTACATGTCAATTTATGACTGCAAGAATTTCAATAAGTCTACAGTACAATTTGGAAAATTTAAGGTGTTAATTAATTTCAAGTACATTAATCCATGCACATTAACTGTGTGCATAATAAAGAGGATTGATTAATTCATTAATTAACTAAAAAATTGTTCTTTGCTACCATCTTCACTTTTTTTTTTTTCTCCTCCCCACTGTTGTACTGCATACACAAACACTTTTTTTTACAGACCACAGGCCATAATCTTGGATCCACAGTTTCTGTACAGGAAGGCCATTAAGGTCAGAGGACTAAATTGCACAGATAAATAGTTGTAGTGTTGCAATATTCTACCAGCTGTGCACTAATACACATTCTAGTTCCGTTTATGTAAACAGTATCCTTAGACTAAGTACAACCTCTGATAAGCCACTGAACTTTTCTTCCCCTTTGTCCTTCTGCTGTCAAAGGTCTAGTGCGCAAACTGAGATCCTTGCTACTTCTGTTTAAAGGGCAGTAAGCCATTAAAAAATAAAAGTCGAGAATTAAAATAAATGCATTTTATTTTTCCAGCTTGACAAGAGACACTGATGTTGGAAATGTAGTGTGTCAATATTCTAAAGTATAAGTAAAACCTAAGTAAAACCTTTGTTTCCTCAGATATATGCCTAAACATCTTTAGCACCAAATAAAGCATTGTTTGATAATCACAGAGTCATAGAACGGTTTGGGTTGGAAAGGACTTCTAAAGGTCATCCAGTCCTGATGTCATCAGGTCATCATGCTCACTGCAGTGGGCAGGGACATCTTCAATCTGATCTGGTTGCTCAGAGCCCCATTCAAGTTGACCTTGAATAATTCCAAGGAGGGGGTATCCACCATCTCTCTGGACAACCTGTTCCAGTGTCCCACCACTCCCATTGTAAAAAAAAAAGTCTCCCTTACATCTAGTCTAAACTTACTCTTTTAGTTTAAAGCCATTACCACTTGCACTACTGCAACAGGCTCTGCTAAAAGAACAGTCCTCATATTTCTTATAAGCCTTCTTGAAGTACTGAAAGGTCACAATAAAGTCTCCCTGGAGCCTTTTGCCTCTTAGTATAATGGCCAACTTTTACCTCTCATCCTTATAATTCAAATTTTACACAAAAGTGCCACTAGTCCCATCCCTGGCTTGATGGACCCCCAGGAATAGCATTGTTACGTGCTGATACGTGCAAAAACACAGTATAGCTTTAAAAATTAGAAGTCTTCAAGAACAACAGAATGATTCATCCGATTTTAAGTCTCATTATTGCAGCATGATAAACAATATTAATGGGTTCCAAGAAACAGAATTAATTAGAAGCAACAGTCTGTGTGTATTGTTTGTTGCCTATTTTCTCGTTGCTGTGTTTGTTTTCTGAATATGTTGCTTATTAACACTGAATAATTACCATGTAGCCAGCTTCTCATTCATGAGACATTGCAGTTACACTGAATATAAATCTCTCTCCCCTGTGTTCTGGGGAATAAAACTTGGCACATGCTCCTGAACACTAAGCTGAAAAATCCACACAAAGCCTATGACAGTCTGAAAGAGATAGTGGCATTTAGATGACGAGCAAGCTACCCAAAGAAAATGGCACCAGTGAACTGTTGTTTCATTTGCATAGATCAATATCCTCTCCAATTTAGTGTGCTTGGAGAATCCCACTGAGGCTGCAGACATATGAAGCTAGGAATGTGTCCTTGCCAAAGGACAAACTGGTTGAACTGTACTCTGAATAACTAGGAGCTACTCCCTATGAAAAGACATGCTTTCTGGTTTTATGGGCTCCCCTTCAGAGTCTGTCTGAAAACAAGCCAAATCATGTTTCTCTGTTTGTGTTACATGGTGATATGATTAGCAATTATATTCCCATACAGAGTAAGTGCTTTGGATGAAAAAATTAAGGGAAAGAAAAGTGCAATTAAAATTCATAAGCTGCTTTTTGAACTACAAAGGTCAAGAGTTTGCCATGTCTGTAATTTTCCACTAGACTTGGATATGCCAACATCCTCATATCTTGTTTCAGTAGTAATATGCAACAAGAAAGAAGCTCAGTGGCAGATAGGCTGCTCATATTTTCTGGATGCAATGATGAATGGAAACTACAAAGACTCTGAGCAGTAAGGCATGAAAATAGTTTTAATGGCTTGTAATATAATTTCCTAGGGTCTGTTTAGGTCAAATTAAAAACCAGAGAAACCATGACCATAAAAACATAAACAGCATAAAATCAGGACAAATTTTAATAGGAGATACAGCTCATATTCAAGTTACTTGAAAATAAATTTACACCTGGTAAAAGTACATGGTTACTTTTGAGCACATCATGAATTTCCAAACACTGAAGACTCAGTTTGAACTGCAGTTCTTGATAACCAAGGAATCTCAGTATAGATGGAGTCCAGAAGGAGCTGGTAATTTGGGGTAGGGATGTCAAATATGCCTGCATAGGCTACAACCTTCTAAAGTCTTCTGCATCCTACTGTCTACAATAGATATTACACCTCAGTTATGTAAATCCTGTGGGTCTCCATGAACAAGAATTTTTTTTTTTTTTTTTTGCAACATATAGCCTGTGGAGATTTCAGACAGAAAACTGAAAAAGGGAACACCTTCTTTCTGTATGGTATTTTCTGCTGTTCTGGAAGAGGAACCCTCCTTATACATGCATTGCTTTCAACAGGGACTTCATCCTATCCTATGCTCACTGAGACACTATTGTCTCCAGTTATGTACAGCAAGGGTAAGATAAACTAAAGGTGGATTACCTTATCCAGACTGAGGTAATCTTAAGTAGGAAATGCGGTATCTATCAGAGCAAAGGAAACACCATCCCATAAATAAACAGACAGTCTTGCCAGCTGAATTTCAGAAACAACACTGTTGGAGACAATTGCAAAACTTTGGTAATCCATTACTACAGACATACCTGTCTTTTGGTCACAGTGCCATCCACAGGATCTATGTACTCAAAGCTGTCTGTTCTTTCCACACTGTAGATATTGTTACCCACAGCAAACTGCTGATGGCTGAATGATTTGTCAGTGATCAAAGCTTCCAGGTCTCTCATTATGAAATACGCAGTTCTGGGTTCCAGGGCTTCATAATCAAACCTTGCACATATATCAAACAAAAAAAAGCAGAACCAGAAAGTTAATCCCCAGAGCTGAGAATACAGTTCTGCTTTCAGAGAACTCTATATACTCACAGTTAGCAATTTACTGCTTACTTCAAAAATTAGAATTCTATCCTTGAAGTACTGATTGCAAATGAAACCAGCACACACATGCAAATCCTGTGCCATCTAACCATTACATGTGTGCAACCATAGCTCTACACTGGCCACCTGACTCTAAATCAACAGAAAGCATCTAGAAAATGAAATTTCTAAAGCAGCATAGAAAATACACAGCTAGCTTTCAAAACTTAATGACACAATCAGTGCAGCACTCAACAGACAACTGAAATAGAGAGAACTTTGCTACAAGTTTGCTAGAAGAGGAAACAGATGTGTGCAAAAGATTTTACAAATGGCAAACTCCAGATTAAATCTGGATTAAGAGAGAGGCAGAAGCAAAGATGAAAATGACAGCTAGAACTCACCATATTGAGACCTTAATAAAAATAAGTAAATGTTTGTATCTCTGGAGGAGTTATCCTGAATTGGAAGCAGGCATAGGTTTCAGCTCTCACTAAAACAATGTCACATGGAGGCACTTACAGAAAAAAATGCAGGAGCAAATCTTGCTTGGGATTATGTTCCTTTTTCAACATCATGTAACAAGCTGCACCTATATATTCCACAAGTAAATAATTCAAATCTTTCTGCCATTCAAAATTTTAAAATTACTCATATGCTAGCAGTGACATACGTATGTAGCTCCTTTTTCTGACACTTGCTCCCCTGAAAAAGCCTGTCTACAAAACAGTCATAATCTGTAGCACATTTTCATTCTGTAGGCACAGCGAATACGCACCTAAGTGCAGCTGAGCACATCTAAATGAGCAATGATTGCAGCAGAATTCTCCTATCAGCTGCCTTTTCCTCATTTTTCTCACCTGCAGTAGTAGTGCCGGCCAAATTTTGCCCAGTGATCCCTGACAATCTCCTCCACACTCTGCTTTCGAACTGCTAGGATTGAAAGCCAAACTAGCACAGCCCACAGGCCATCTTTCTCTCGAAGGTGGTCGGATCCTAAAGAGACAGACATTAAGTACATTATTTGGTATCACTGCAAATCTGAAAAAAAGGTAAGAAGGATGGGAAAATGTCTCATTTAACAGTGTATGTCATATAACAGTAATCAATAGTACTAGCCCCAGCACCTCTGACATGCTCTAGAAAGAAAACCAGAACTAATGCTTAAAATGTGATCTATTTATATGTGACAAAGCTCATACTTGCAAAGCCAAATAAAATTTTGTACAAGCATTTGAATAGAAACAGTAGCAGTATGAAAACATTTGTAGTCATTATTACTTCTTACTGATATACAGTGTTTTCACATCTCTGCCGCTGCTTCCCAGAACTGGGCTAGATATGCGAACCCCAGCCATGAGCCAGAATGTTCTCCTTTATGAGAGTCAAGCTTAACAGCATCTCCTTATCTCTGCAGATGTTTGTTTGCAGATGTCAAACTGCAGAGAAAGAACTTCCCATTCCATAAAAACTGTGAATTTCCAGAACATTCATGACCTCCAGTCAGGACAACAAGCAAGTGCTTGAAAACATTCTTCCAGAGTGGAAAAAGAAAAAAACCAAGCAAACCAGAGAGTGGGACTGTTCCCTTTTTTATATTTCTTCATACCTCTCAGTGCTAAAGAAGACTGGATGCTCTCATCTAGATCCCCTCATAGGTTTGTATTTATGAAGAGAGAAATTGTTCCAACAATGAGGACTAGGAACAGTTTTGGAATCCCCCACATGATTCAACATGGAGTCTCAGATCTCAGCAAGAACCAAGACCTCTGGCACTCAGTAAATACTGATGGCAACTATAAAAGCTAGCAAACTCAAGAAACCTGAAGAGGTATCAAACACGTAGCCATTGCTCTGGTATAATACTGCTAAATTCGGTTAAAGTTTGTTGGCTGTAGCCTTAGGGTTTTCTGTCTAGTCACAGAGTACAAAGCAAGTGCAGTAATTCAGAAGTTTTGTTTACTTCATGAAGTACCTACTGATTATGGAGGCAACCAATCAAATTATCTGTCTTTAGAAGACAGTTAACAAAAGAGAGGAATCTAAAAACTCTTAGGCTGAAAACCTGTTTTCTGAAATATTCTCCTTCCTCAAATACAAAAATCCTGTTGCAGCAAGACTGCTTTGTACACCTTGGCTTCACATAACAGCCTGCACGGTCCACACACACAGCCATCTGTCAAAATAGCAATGTTTTGCTACTGGCAGAAGACAGTTCCCATAAGATAAATTGATGAACTGAAGCTGTTAATCCGGTGAAAACCTGTCAACATATTAAAGGCATATAAGGAAAATAACAAGATGTGCAGAGAGACATCATGGTTCCTAGGTCAATCACTGCTGTTACCTTGAACTTGAAATCCCTCTTCTTGGGAGAAAGCAACAATCAGCAGCCTCTGCTCGTATGGATTTTCTAAGAGCTCATTGTCCTGGCTCAGCCACAGACCCGCCTGCCACTTAGGCTTCCTGTGGTACATTCAGCCTCAACACTCTTTATTTAACACTAATTAATCTTAACATTAAGATAACTACCACAGGGTTAAATAAATGCAAATTACTATTCAGCACAATATTCAAGTTGTATAGGAATGATTACTGAACACGTGTTGATGAGGATAAAGATTTGCAGGAAGATTTTGTTTAAGTCTGTGTGTTAGGTATTGCAGAAAACAAGAACACTGTAGATGGATTTGAGAGCTGAGACAGAAACATGCCTTCACATTTGCAAAGTAGCTGTCATGACAGGAAGAATATCTCTGGTTTTGCTACTTGTTCTGTAATCTGCAAGCTATCTGCAACAACAGCAGTGTCCTATTGCAACAGCCAGAGCTTAGGCCTGGTGCTTGAGGAGCTGCTGCAAGGGGAGCCACAGCCCAGCCTGATCCTGCTCCAGTACTGTGAAAGCACGGAGTGCCAACCAGTCACAAGAAAAAGGGCAGGGCTATTTATGAGCTCTCAAAGCTTTGCAAATAGCTTCAGATAAGAAAGGAAAACAAATGTCCCTCTACAGAAAGTCAGTCCTTCAGACATTCAGGCATAGAATCACAGAATTTTTAGGGCTGGAAGGGACCTTAAAAGTCATCTCTCACCTCTTTCACTCCCTCACTGCAGTAATATCCTAGATCAGCTTAAGGGTATCTTCTACAGGAACACCAGCAATATGTCCTATGTACAATAAAGTCAGCTTACTTGTAGGAAAAGCAGGCAGCAGAGTCACAGTCATTGTCACCAAAGCCAAGAGTCTGTTCCCAGATATTGGCGCAGGCTTCTGCCCCTGCCACCAAAAGAGAAATCTAGAATAGAGCTTTCACTTCCCCCCAATATAGTGTTCCTCTGGCAACAGCAAGGAAAGTCATCACATCACCACGGGGGCTGGGGATGCTCAGGGGACTGGGAACGGCAGGGCACGAGCAGCCAGGCCAGCAGCCAGGGCCAGCCCAGTCCCACCATCCCCACAGCAGGGCAGCCAGGGGCACCAGGCAGGCCCCAGCTCCGGACATCAGGCACTTCCTGGGAATGGGAATAGCGCCATACCAGGCCAGGATGTGGGAGCATGGACAGGCCTGCTTTGGGAAACCCCTGGCCGGGCTGTGGGGAGCTGGACACTGTCCCTGCTGCAGGATTGCCGGGGCAGGGGCTGACAGCCCTGGGGCTGCTCCTGGGCAGAGTGAGGGAGCTCCGGGGCCAGGCAAGGCCCTGGTAACCCCAGGCTCACCCCACCAAGGCTGTTCCTCTCCCTCTTAACCTGCATGCCTCTGCTTTCAGCCATTTATCCTTAGCACAGAAAAAATTCTCTTTTGCCTAAAACATCATCTCTGTTGCTGACTATCACCAGCCATTTAAATGGCTTAAGTGTCTCAACAGACACCAGCAAGAAGTGGAGACATGGAACTGAGCTTAACCCCTCAGCAATTTGTTCCAATATAAATACCATTTATTCTCCTGCTACATAACACTCAGCAGACTGCAGGCCAGCAAATCGTACAGTGAAAAGCGCTGCAATCCTTCAGCAAAATGGTCTGTATCATGGCAGTGGAACAACAGGCTATGCTAAACATCAAAGAGGTGAGCTCTGATTTAACAAACACGCTAAGGATATTTCACTGAACCAAAATGTTCTAGTGAAACATGGACAGAAGCATTTCCGAAGAGCTATTTGCCACATTCTGAACTTTGCTCTGGTATGGCTTAAGTGCATAAATCTACATGAGGAGGGCTGAATGTACTATTCTTCATATACATTTAGCAGATTTGTCATGTCCTCTGTCCTTGCATGTCCCTCAGAGGACATAAATTGTTGCTTCTCTGGAAAGAAAAAGAAGTTAGAAGGTAATCCAGAGACAAAAGTCTGGATATCTAGGATCTGGATATCTTGGTTCTATTTCAGAATCAAAAATCATTAATTAAAAATACTAGCCTGATTCAAGGACAAAAATCCTGTGTGCCCAGGAAGTGTTTCAGTTTGTTAGTCTTAATGGAAGTGAAACTAAGAACATTCATCATTTTGGTTATTGCATACATATATGTTGTTGTACTTACTGCCATTCCTTCTTTCAGCAAATTAAAATCTATTTCTGCAATTCTGTTACTCTGATTTTCACTACCAACAGTCATCTGTAGGGGTCTTTGCTTGCTCTGTCTTAACTTAGTCTATTGCCCAGCTCACATTGCAGAAACTCTCGGGAGGGAGTTTACTCTGCTGCCTCAGATCAGCTAACACCATTCTTTGCTCTACAGATCCAATGAATTTGCAGAGGCAGACCTGTCCTGTGCAAAGGGAAGAAGGAAAAGGTGCCTCGCACTCTGTATTCCTGAAGTTGCAATACTAACACTGCCCCCAGCTTTCTTGGGGCTCTGAGTAAACTCAGGATGATTCTCAGTGCTACTTTCAATTGAAACATCCTGTAATTAATGAATTCCTGATTCTGTTCAATGAGCTGAAGCAGAAAAAGACAGCAGAAAAGAGAAATTTGTACGAGAAATTATAATAACTGCAAGTGTTTCAACAACTTATTTTTAAGTTAATTCATTTTTTCTCCCTATAACAGTAGGAAAAGTTATTTTTTTACTACAGTAAATTGCTATGTCCAGACTCAGAGTAAACAACCAGGGCAAAACTCTCAGAGCATGTTCCCATTCACAGGGAAGTACTCCGCTTACACAGTCTTCAACAGAAGAAAAATCTCCAGAGGCTGTAGCCTGAGAAACAAAGCAAAATCATGCAAATACGTTCATATTATGATTTTCCTACTATGTGAAAGCTAATTTTGTCTGTATCTGAGACATCCAATTCTGATAGGGAAAGCAAACCTTGTGGGTCAATATGCATGAAAAAAAGATAACTGCTTTTCCCTAATTTAGTAATCCCAGTCTATCATACTGCATTCTGTAAATGTGATTTTAAAACAAGAAAATCACAGGAGTTCACAAACTCACACCAAATCACTTTGTTTGCACATACTTGAGACTTAAAAATTTATCATGCAGCTGAAACTTAGCAATATTTTAGGCAAATGGAGATTTAGGGGCATTCTGATCTGATAATATTTTCAAGTTAATAAGATTATTTTGGATTTGTATTACTGCAACAGACAACCAAATAGCTCACTTATGGCTTTCATTCATGTCAGCAACCACACTTTTTTATATTCTCCACTAGTTCTTCTTCCACATAATCTTTCAGAAGGGGGTTGATGTTAATAGAATCTGGGAATTTGGAGATGAAGCAAGCAAATTGAAAGAAAGTTGTGGCAATTACTGAAATGGCTTAAACTGCAGAGAGATAAATCAGCCACACAGTTCTCCTAATCCTGATTAATAACTTGCTGATGAAATTTAGAAACTAATTGCTGCTGCTGAGGCCCTCCTCTGAACTGTGTGCTGCGCATTAGTCATAGAACCAGAAAGCTACTAACCTCATCTGACAAGCTCCCCACACTGCTACAAAAATGGAAGAAGTTTTTAAAGCATTGGTTTAGCTCCAAGATCAGCTGCCAGAAAACAAGTTTGGGAAATACAGCTGTATGGGATGTTTTCAACATCTTTTCTCCTTTTATAGCAGAAAATTTGCTTTTATTTACTTGCCAGACCAAAGTACCCTATGTTATAAAAAAAGGGCTCTGTGTTACTTGGAAATTTCAGCTGGGCTTTATTACCTGGGTACACAAGCAATTGATTTCCAATGCAGTTTGATGACAGAAGGTGGATTTTTAAAACTCCTTTCTGTTTCACAGACCTGTAAATTTCCCACTCTGATCACTACATCATACACTTACATAAATATTCTATGCTGAAAGCTAAAGAAGTGCCAAATTTCAGTGCCCTAAATAGAAATGATTGGGAAAAAGCTGTAAAATTTATTCAAATGCCCAATACTGGCAGAAACATGTGAAGCTCACACAGCTTAGGACATTACTAAAAGATTCGCAATAAGGTAAATATTTACTGCTAAAAACAGATCACATTGCCAAAGTACTGGTCATCTACAAACCAGAACATGTCTTAAAAATAAACCTCCTGGCATATGAGAACACTTTTCAGACATCTGCATTGAAATGAAAGATGATAAGGAAACTGAAGCAATGAGAAAACAAACTTTGGCCATCAGAGTCATTACATAATTTGCCCCAAAAGTATCACAGGATCACAGAACAGGTCAGGTTGGAAAGGACCACAACAGGACATCTGGTTCAATCTCCCTGCTCAAGAAGGCTTATCCCAGAGCACATGGCACTGAGGACTGAGCCCAGAGGGTTCTTGAATATCTCCAGTGAGGGAGACTCCACAACACCTTTGGGAAATCTCCTTCTGAATCATACTTTTTTACACAGCAACTACACATGGACTGAGGAATTCAAACCCCGTGCTCAAGTTCTCTGGACACCCATGGGATCGAATCTTGAGCCTCCAGATTTGCCTTTAGATGGAATTGGATAAAACCGGAGGTCAAGAGGCTTTCTGCACTGAAGTGCTGCAGGTACAACAAAGTTAATCTAATCAGAGCATACCAGGATGCCAAGATATTGCTGTAGGCCAGCTCTCCATGCTGGTCAGCAATATGTTCAAGCACTCATTTCCAAGAGTCAGGATTTATGAGGAATCTGAAGAATTGATGATAGGATAGAAGAACCAGATTAATATAAGGAACACAAGAGTGGTAAGGAATGTAGAGATTAGTCTGAAGTCAGGTCCTGCAAATTTGGAAGAGATGCTATAGTACAGAAGGCAATTGTTTTAGGGCCTCACAGAAAGATACAAGCAAAGAAAAACTTCAATGGCAAGCGAAGAGAGAAGTCAGAGTAATTTTCTTGCCTATCTAGAACAGTCAAACCTTGGAAGCACTTCCTTGACCTCCATGAGTGTTTCTCTTCTCAAATACAAACACTATCAGACACTCAGGATAATAAAATTAGACCTACAGAGATCATAATGTCCTCATTGTTACAGTAGGTCAAAACACATTTTCATTTCTATATGACTGACCTCCAGGGCTAAAATCCACCAGTACTTGGGACACCCTGCTTAGCAGTACCTGAACATGCTTTTGCAATGTGAAAGGGATATCTGATGTCTGTCTTTTTTTATAACTGCACCATAAAATTTAAATGGCAAGTATCCTCATGGACACGACTTCTACTGAGCACAACCAATGATTCCTCTCTTCTTCCTCAGACTGAAAGAGTCCCACTCAGCACCATCAGATGAAGATGGTGTAGGATAATAACTCCCCAAGCAGAGGCAGAGCTGTGGTAGTGGTTTGTCATGACATATGGCACAGAGGCCACTCCTCTCTACACATAAGCCTCCATGCAGCAGGAGGTGCTGCACTCTGTGGCTAAGGGATCTATATATACTTCAACATATGAGAACTCACCACCAAAACTCTTACAAGCTCCTTCCTAGTTAAAATCCACACTTTCTTCAGCAGGATGATGAAGCCAGGAGTTTTTTCCCAAATAATTTGTGTGCTACTGAGGCCATACTGATGTCTTCAGAACCACAAATTTCATTAAAGTATCTGGTTTTGCACGAGCAAGAGGAACTTCAGTATTTAGAAGGAAGAGGTACAGAACTGGCCCAGTGAGAAAAGTATTGAAAAGCAGTGAGAGTTGAAAACTCCCCAGTTCACACCTCTAATGTGTTAATGGAAATGCAGCTCATTCTGACACAACAAATAGCAGTACATTCTGAAAGGTAGAAGATCCTGCCCTTCTCTCCCCAGATCACATCTCTCTCAATGACCTCACAGAACACACTGTAGAGAAGTTTCTACTCAAAAGATACAGTCAAGGCAATACAGACCTGTGCCACTCAGAGCAAATAGCGAAGGCATGCATTTTGCCAGTCATGGGACATTGGTTCCCACTGACTACAAAAAGAAAATGATCATTCATTATAAATTTTAATTCTCTTCCTTCTTACATATAAGACACAAAGAAATATAACTTATTTTTGATTCTTGCATCATAGCTCATTCAGAACCACAGAGCAAACAAGATGATAATATATGAAGTGGCATATCTGTGGCTGCTTAAAGGTATCATTATTTTTTAAAAAGTAGCATTTCACTTGAATTGACCCCGACCAACAAACTTAATACTTGACATAAGTCAATTAAAGCAAAATGAAATTTGTAATCAAGTTTCACTGCATGGAAAGTAATTTTATACAAAGAGCTGCAGCCAAGGTATTACACATTCAAAACAAAGAACTCCATATAACTCACATCAAAATATAGAATAAACTATTGGCCAGGCAAATTATCAAGTTATTTAGGTCTGTGGTTTTTCAAAGACTTGTAATATAGCCCTACTGATAAACAAAAAGGAAGAATTTCTGTGCCAGAATCCAGGAAATAAAAAAATAAACACTGAAATTTATTCTGCTATTCTCATAAACTAAAACCATGTTTATGTACATTTACCGACTACGTAGTTCAATTATCTGCTCTATTTCTTACTGTCAATACTCTATTTCTGATGGCTCAAATTTGTCATTCATTCTGCATTCTGTTGTTTGATTGGTTCTTGGGACTGATAAGGCAGAAATACCTAGGGAAAACAAAAATGCTCACATGTAACTGAATTTCTTCTAATGATGATTTTATCTGACACTTGAGCAATTGTGATGTTCTAAAAAGGAAAGCCTGAAACGATGTACCATCAGATATACAGATCCTTTGTACACCTGATCACGTGAGGAAAAAACATGTGGCTTCCATATAGGCAAAATCCCTCCAAATGCTGCTGCAGCCTGTGAAGACTTGCAGAGGAACCAGTGAGGCTTTTCTGCATTATGTTCAAGTCAGAAGAGAATGCCAGGCACCTCCAGAAGCAGTCTGGGCAGTAGTAAGATTGCTTGCCTCTGCTGAATATCCATTTCCCACATTTTTCATGCCTCAAAGTGCTGAACACGACACTTACAAGATGAATCTCAAGATGTGAACCACAGAAAGTTCTCTGCTTCAGCACGAGACAGAACTAATTTGCTGATTGTTCTGGGTTTGACTTGAGGCATCCAGGAAAAATTAGGTTTGTGGTAATTTTTGATTACATATTACTTACCAGTGCCAAAACTCTCCTCACCACAAAGGGAACAACGTCCAGAGTCCATGAGATTGGAAAAATACCTCCATCCGGCTGGTGTCTCATACACTGGAACCTTCATTACTTTTGCCACTCTGGAAAACGTGCAATAAAACATCACATGATTAAGATCGTGCTTATTTTACCTATGATCTGAGGTCAGTTGAGGAATATTCTAGGTCTCATTACAGCTCCTGACAGCTGGACTAGAAGTAGAAAACTAAAAACCAAAACCAAGAACAGATCAACACTACCATTCAAAACAGATCCTTGTCTCAGCACCTAACTTCAGCCAGAACCCAAGTATGTTTATACATTAAGTGCATTATTTTGGAAAATGTAGGACCTCAGTTCAGTAGGCTTTACCAGTATCTTTCCCTTCTTACTTACCAAGAAACAGCTAATCTAAGGATGGACAGTTTTGTTGTACTAATATTTTAATGGAAGTAAAAGTATCATGTTGAAGCACCCTCCTTTACAAAATACAGGTAGGCAAATATCAAAATGCTTGAAAGATACTTTTATTTCTTGTAATGTGTTCAAAGACAAGACAATACAGGAATGCTTCCAGTATGTTCTTTAAAAACCTTTCCTAGTCTCAACCTGAATCTCAACTTATTTTCCCTGTGTCCTATCATGTAATAAAAGAAACCTTCTCACTATCTGGGTGATACCAGTGTTTTCAAGAACCAAAATTAACCACCTTATAAGCTAGATGTGCATTCTTTTCCCCAGCTTGTTGACTGGTAAATATTCCGGTTATAAACCACAATGAAAAAACTCTTGCTTGGACTAAAAACAAGAAAGAAAGAAAACCCACCCAACAACTCCAAAGAACTGTAAGTCTCAAGATGGGATTTATGCAAAATGGGTATTACCAGTCTTCTTTCTAATTATATTTGCTGGTTCTCATTGTGTGCCTAGGGTTTTCAGAACCAACTGTTTTATAACATGGAAAGTAAAAACTGAGATACAGTGAAGCGGTCTGACCAACTAACATTGACTGATTGCTTCAACTACCATACCTAACAATACCTCTCGAAGCAAGAGAGTTTACTTAATTTTAACTCCAGTCAAGCCAAAGCAAAGCAGATTAATCAAAGATGGATTCAACACAACACAATCTGCCTAAAAGTGTCAAGGTGAAAGCAGTCATCCTTCTGCTCAAAAAAACACCTGTTTTCTGATGGCATATCTCCCTATCTTACATTAACTGCATAAAGTAGACGGGATAAACTGTCAAAATATGCCAGCACTGACCCCTTCAAAACCTGGTACATAAATATATCTAAATGAGAAAATCACAGAATCATCAAGGTTGTAAGAGACCTTCAAGATCATCTAGTCCAAATATCAACCTAGCACCACCATAATCACCCCAGGTGCCACATCAAGACACCTCTTGAATATTTCAGAGATTGGCCATGGAGATACTCCACTATCTCCATGGCCAATTTATTCTGTCCAGCCGCTCTTTCAGTGAAAAAGTTTTTCTAATATTGAATCTCAACCTCCCCTTGCACAACTTAAGGCCACTTCCTCTTGCCCTTTCACTTGATACATGGCAGAAGAGATAGACCTCCACCTGGTTACAACCTCCTTTGAGGCAATTATAGAGTGACAAGGCCTCCCCTTTCCTCCATGCTAAACAACCTCAGCACCCTCAGCTGCTCCTCACGGGACTGGTGCTCCAGACTCCCCAGCTTCACTGCTCTTTTCTGGACATGCTCCAGGACCTCAATATCATTCTACAAGTGCAGGGGAACAATCCCTGCCCTGCTCCTGCTGGCCACACTGTTGCTGGTACAGGCCAGGATGCCATTGGCCTTCTTGGCCACCTGGGCACACCCTGGCTCATGTTCAGCTGCTGTCACCAGCACCCCCAGGTCCTTTTCCTGTGGGCAGCTTTGCAGCCACTCTGCCCCAGCCTGTGGCACTGCCTGGGGCTGCTGTGACCCAAGGGCAGGACCCAGCACTGGGCTTTGTTGGACCTCACAGCACTGGCCTTGGCCCATGATCCAGCCTGTCCAGATCCCTCTGCAGAGCCTTCCTGCCCTCCAGCAGATCTGCACTCTGGCCTAATGGTGGTGTTTCGGAACTGACTGAGCTGAACTCTATCCCCTCATCCAAATGATTGATAAAGATGTTAAACAGGACCAGCACCAGTACTGAGCCCTGGGCAGCACGACTAAATCCAGCTGGTGACCAGCCACCAACTGGATTTAGTTCCACTCACCACCAAAAGTGGTGACACTACAGCTCAGCCCTTAAATATTCTCTCTGAAATTTTTTACACTGTTAGCCTGCACTATATTGTAGTCTCCAAATCAACCTTTCTTTTATGTAAGAATATCCATTCTAGGTGTTCATATTAAATCTAAAATTAGTGATCTTTAAATGAGATGGAGTAAGAATTGCTGATATTTATTTGAAAAGAGACAAAATGTCCATGAAGAAAAGGGTATTATCAAAATTTTTAATGCTGAACTCAGATTCCATACCTCTAGTTTAGAGACAGGGGCGAGTACATACCTCCTAGGGTTTATACAGCACTACCTGTATTATTAACCTTTAGAAATGTTGTTCCATAAAGGAGGTTTCAGAGGGAAGAGCTGAACATGTTTCTGTCTGGCACTTCAAAAAAATCAAGAAAATGAAATAATTTAATCTCTGCGTGACACTAACTTCAGGCTGAAAACAGGACTGTACTGCCAAAAAAAAGAGAAAACAATAAACCAGAAGGCAATACCTAACATGCTGGCAGAGCAAAACCAATTCTGTTAAGGCTCTTAAGGTAGCCTAACAATACAGCTGGAATATGTTTGCTTCCAGAAATGTTCCCATATCCTAGTACAGTTTTTGGAGAAGGAAATCCTTTCCCATTTATTTTTCTATGTTCCTCTAGCTAGGGAACAAATAGCCTAGGATGGACTTACCCTGACCAGCACTAAAAGCTTCAAGAGGCTGTAGCAGTTTTCAAAGAGTTCTATATACTAGGCTAGCAATGAAAATACAGACGTTGTTTCTGTTGGTATGTGGGCTCACTTTGTACAGAGTTTATAATACGAATAGTCTGTAGTAGGAATATGACAGATTGTTCCATGCACCTTCTTTTTCTTGTTGTTTTTGGCTCTTAATAATTCAACAAAGTAAGTAAGTGGAAGTACACTGAAAATTAAGCATACTCCTTTCTTCCTGACATTTTTCTGAAATAAAGACTCATCACTGGAAGTCTCAATAAATACAGAATTTGCCTTTATGCAGCCCATAGACATTCACAGTGAAAAATCACCCCAGAAAACATGGTGGGGGGGTTCCCACAGAAAGTAGCAAAAATTCTCAAAGCTGAAGACTCTGAGAAATAATATGCTGCATTAGATCAAACACATAATCACATAAAATACAGGAAAACACCCTCAGAGGAAGGAAACTAATATGTGACGGTGAAATTACTAGATCTTCAAAGCCAGGGAAAACAGAGATTAGATGTGGGAAAGGGGAGGGATTTTTAATTCTCCTACATCTACACCTTTCTAAACTAAAAATATGACTGGATATTCAGGAGAGAAAAAGTTTAAAAAAAAAATCCTCATTTTTCCAATATTTTTTTTCACTCTGTATTTACCAATCTGCTTTTTAATAGACAAAATTCCTAAATCAGAGCTTTCAATCATTGATAAAAGAAGCCAGATTTTTTTTTAAGAAGTTCCAGTTGAGACTGGTAGAACCCCTGTGGACCAAAATTTGAAAAGAAGTTTCTGTGTTCTGCTGAACTGATCATTTGCAGCACTACTTAATGGAGCATATGGCTTCCTGACAGCCTTGATAGATGCCAGGCAAATAAATGCTTAGGATAAAGGTTTCAGGAACTTGCAACTCTGCAAGAACTGCTGATGAGTCACAGTAAGGATTTTTATCTTCAACAAATCATAGGTCCATTAATTACATTTTACAATGTTTTTAGAAATGCACTTTCACAGGATAGTTCAACCAAGACTACACATGTACAGCTCTTCAAATTTCTCTTCTGTCTGTATACTTACACTAGAATGCCCGAATCTGGGGAGTTAGAAATGTAAAGTCAAATAAATGTAAAGAGTTTTGTCTGTATGAGATCTGTTGATGACAGAGGATACTACTTCTCTCAGGAAGTGAGTCTTTGAACTGGTACTAGAAGTGGTATCTATCTTGCAGAAGTCTCAGATAACACAGTAAATTTTATATATCCTTAGATATGTATAATGCACCATCAACAAGATAGTGATGCAGCAGTGCACCAGGAAAGAGTGATACCTCAGGCTCTGAGGTATCACCCTTCATGTTGTAGGTACTGGCTGCTAAAAGGCCCGACTTAATGGACAGAACATACTTCCAGCAATTTGAAATAAAAACTGAGGAAAAATATGCCCTATAAATAGGTTCATTTCCCTAGTCTATCTGAAGTAAAGACTAACTATTTACGTCTAACCACACAGTTGATATACCTGTGTTTATATGTTCCATGAGTATGAACTATGTTGAAAGAAGACAACAAACCATGGACATTCTGGTTCTTGTCATCTTGGACATTTAATGGGACTGACTTCAAACACTACACTGTCTTGCCTTCTTAAAAGAAGTGTAAGTGCTCACTACATCAATGAGATTATAGTCAAGTTTCTTCTGTCTGTGTTTGGGAGTAATTACCCCTTGCTAGACTAGGAAACAGAGTATTTACATTTAGAACCAAAGTGAAAGGTAACCTTAGTTATAACCTTAGAATAACCTTAGTTAGTCTGCCCATATCAGAACTAACGGCATTTATGTTCCCAGGATGATGAAATACTAATTAAGAAGAAAAAAGTTAAAAAAGAGTGGACTGTACTTTTTGCAATCACACATGTTACTTAAAATTATACTTTGAGAATTTTAAAAAAAGCAGGAGCAGATGCTTTTCAATGTGGAGATAACAAAATGAGTGACAATAGGAACATAAATTATTGTACAGCCCCATTGTTAAATTTGCCTTCCTACTGTTTTACATTTTCACAGTAATTTTTATTTTGAAGAGGTAGTTCCACACCACCGATACTGACTGCCCACTTTCTTTCCAAACATAAGAAAAATGTATACAATGCAATGCTGAAAATCAGTTTGAGTTATTTCATGTCTAGAAAACAGAATTATTGGAGAGCTTAGTACCAAAACAGAAATGTAAAGCCAATTCTTGACCTCCACAATAAAGCATGACCTCTCATGAAAGCATGAGCTGGCCAGCTCATAATAAAGGTAATAATGAACACAATTATAGTCTTCTAATAAAGATTAGAATTTTTTAAAATTTCCTGACAGAAAAAAAAAATGTAACAGCTAGTTCTAACATTACTCCTGAAAGACCTAACAGACTAATGAGGAAAACTTTACCAGGCAACTGGACTGCGTATTGTACACTGCAAATCTAAATATCCCAGGTCTTCTTCCTTATACTTCATAGCCATCTACATGTCACCTAACAAGGAAAACAGAAGGTACAGGACTCTTGGTAGCCCAGATTATTTTCCTTGGAATTCTAAAAATATTAGCCTGCTAAACTGTGTAAAAAAGATTTTTATATTTAAAACACTTGGGTTTTTTATTTAAAAGTGTTAAAGATTGTGATAACTTTCTTTCAGTTTTCAGTAGACACAACAGACTATTTTTCACAGATAGGCTCATAAAACAAAGTGGTCCTTGATGGTATCTCCCAGATACCATCAAGGACCACTTTGCACTAGCAAAACACCTATGACACCAGCAGAAAGACCCTGACTTACATTAACAAGAGTCAGAAGAAAGTTTTCTCTAACCTAATCACTACAATGCCACAAAAACATCCCAGTGAATATAAATCATTCAAATACAACAGCCTGCAGCAAGCTGACTTTCTTGTGCCAGTGAAACTCTTATAACTTCCAAGAATAGATCAGTCAATCAGACAGAATCATCCTGCCAAAGCTGTGATGCCTGTTCACCACAAAGATAAAGGTCACAATACTGGGGGAAGGGCTTTCTTTGACAGGTCTCATGAACTTGTAAAGATGGAAGTGACTGGCTAGAGATTTGTATTGGAGGTGAAATGCTGTCTAGGGTAAACTGCAGCACTGCTTTCATTCTGGAGTCTGAACTTGGAGGAAGAAACAAGGTATTACTGAAAGAAACACTAGAGAAGCAGCTATAGCATGTCCTTGTCTCTCATCTTCCACCACCTGTAGGTATCAGCTGACATGTGAAAGATGCTAATAGGCACCTGGGGTGAAAAAACTTCAAAACACTGAATGGTGTTCCATGGACACACTGATTTTCAATCCGGCTCCTCTCTCTTGGGCCAGCACTGAGGTAAACAAGGTGCTGTAATTTAGAGAACAGTGTGTCTTCCTCTGCAGAGCAGTAAGCACTGGCAGGCACTAACAATGAGTTAGTGAAGGAATTTGTGGGACAGATGTGGGCCACTGAAGGATACTGTGTTGTAGCAGCACTCCAAAAGAGAACAAACCTCTGCAATGGCTTCTTTCAGAGTTACCATGGATATAGTAGGAGAAGGTTTCTCACTAGGTCTTCTAAATCTCTACTTAGCCACTGAAGTAGTCTTTGTTATCTAATCTCCAGCTGATAAAAGACTAATTTGATTTTAGGTCTGAAGCTTATTTTATTTCAAAGACAAGACTATTATTTGACTGAAACTAACAGACACCATTTTTCTTTCAATTTCTGTAGTTTTGCTTCATGCAAAGAATTAAATATATCTCAGTGAGGGACCTGCATCTGATTTATCAAGAAGATAATTTCTCTAGCTGAAAATAAGTCTTCACACAGTCTACCCTTAGCCTACAAACCTTTGTATTTGATATTTTACTGCCTGAGTTGCTTGGACTTATTTTCTAACACTCTGGACACTTCTGAGGTCAACACAAGTGATTTCTGTTTGCCTACATCAATTTTGCTATCCCTTTATTAAAGATAATGGGTTGGCTGTTTTCTAACCATATACTACAGAATTTGTCTCAAGTGTACTTGCAACCAGACCAAACTTTAATGGTTTCATTCTTTTAGCGCACTCTCTTCAACATTCAAATTTCTTCTGCAAAAACCACCAAATTATTTTTTAACTTTCTTGACAACATATTCATTCCCTGATTAGCCTCAGGGTCACATCCCATTTTCACTGCATGGTATTTCCACTTGTTCTTTTTTTGGTCTCTTCTTCCCAATGTTGGAGAGCTCTTTGCAACTTCATTTTTCAGTTTCTGAAGTCTACTTAATCTCACCTTTGGTCAGTTCTCTTTTCGTTCTTACTATTTCTTAGGATGGAAGAGACATAAACCAAATGGTTGTAACTTTTTTTTTTTTAGTCCCATCTCTAAGTCTTAACTTTTAATTTATGCAACTGCAATAGACTTTGAGAAATTCACAAAAGTAGCAATGACAGCAGGAGGACTGGCACCAACTATAACATGAAATAGATGTTCTGCTTCTGGATGTTTTCACTCTGTCTGCACCACCTTCCCTTAAAAGGCTTCAACTGGATATTGTGCAAGGAGCAGAACTAAAACAGTCACCTCCCTTATATGGTCAAGTATTACAGTGTTACTCCTTCCCAGTCTTTAATTTATTAAGCAAAAAGCAGCGGAATGCTAAGCCCTCACACACAACACAGATAACCAGGACATCACTAAGATAAGATGTAAGCTGTCACCTCTAGCAGAGAGGCTGTCAGGACCCTGTGGCAGAGAAAAAAAAAATGTAGTAGACAAGTTCCCTTGCCTTTTGCTTTCTAGTATGCTACATCTCACAGAGAACATTCATATAAAATAAATCAATACAGAAAAAGCATCTGGAGACACTTTAACTATGAAGCATCTAAATAAGTTTGGATTTATTTTTTTTTATTTTCCTTTTCTGAACCCCTGCAATGTTTTAACTAAAGTACTTATAGAGGTGGAACAAAGGTATGCTGAACCAAGCTCTGGTGTTCAGGGGTAGTTTCTGTCTCAAAAACTGGCAACTTCAGGTGGATTTTTTTTTAGGCTGACAATAGTCCTGAGTAATGGATTTCTAATAACTGCAGAAATCATCAATAAATTCTAATCAGTACTATATGAATTAGCTTTCTATCAATGGAGCCTCATAGCATTCATCTAACATAACTTGTGCCAATAAACTGTTCCAGTATTTTCTCCTGCCTCTCAGTCTCACACTGGCCTTTCTTTGTTTTTGAAATCATTCAACAGCAAAAACTAAAAACTGCTCTAGCAGAAAGGCAAAGTCATAGAATCACAAAGTCACAGAATCATAGGATGAGTTGGATTACAACTGACCTTGAAGATCATTTAGTTCCCTAGTAAGGACAGAACTAGATATGACAGGTAAGGATGCCACCCACCACATCACATTGCTTATAGCCCCATCCAATCCAGCCTCGAGCACTTCCAGGGATGGGCTATCCACAACTTCTCTAGACAACCTGTTTCAGTGCCTCACTATCCTCACAGTGAAGAATGTTGCCTAGTTTTAATCTAAATCTCCCATATTCAATTTGAAAACATTCCCCCATGTCCTATCACTATGCATGCATATGGAAAGCTGTTCTCCATCTTTTCATAAGCCCTCTTTAGGTACAGAAAGGCTTCCCCAAGGTCTCTCCGGAACCTTCTCTTCTACAGGCTGAACAACCCCAAGTCTCTCAGGCTGTCCTCACAGGAGAGAGGCTTTTGACTTCTGATTATCTTCACAATCCTTTTTTGGACCTGCCACAACAGGTCCACACCTTTCTCATGCTGAGGACCCCAGAACTGGATGAAGCACTGCAAGTGGGATCTCACAACAGCAGAATCCCCACCCTGACCCTGCTGGCCATCCCTCTTTATGATGCCATGTGGGACCATGTCAGAGGCACAACACAAACTTAGGTATATGACATCTGTCAGTCGTACCTTGTCAGCCATGGTAGTCACTGCATCATACAGGGTCACCAGGCTGGTCAGGCACAATTTGTCCTTAGTAAAGCCATGCTGGCTGCCTTGGATTACCTCCTTGTCTTGCATGTGCCTTAACACTGCTTCCATGAGGATATGCCCCATGATCTTCCCAGGCACTGTGGTGAGACTCACCAATCTTAGTTCCCAGTCTTCCTTTCTCCCCTTTTTAAAAATAGGAGTGATATTTCCCTTTTTCTAGTCTCCAGGGACTTTGCCTGACCACCATAACTTTTCAAATATGATGGAGAATGACTTGGCAAGAATATCATCCAATTCCCTCAGGAACCTTGAGTGTATCTCATCAGCCTTACAGACTTGGACCTATTAAGCTTCATCAAGTGGTCTCATACCCATTCTTCACTGCCAGTGATATGAACTTGACTACCTTAGCCCCCACCTGGAGGTTCAGATACCTGAGAGATGTGGAAAGCCTGACAGCCAGTGAAGACTGAGGCGAAGAATTCATTGAGTACCTCAGACTTTTCCATTTCTGTTTTCACCATTCTTCCTTCTCATTTACCATGGCCTTTATTTTTTGGCCTTCTTTTTCTATGTACTTACAGAATTCTCTCTTGTTATTCTTCACATCCTTTGCCAAGTCCCACTCCATCTGTGTCTTAGCTTTCCTGACCTATCCTTACACACCTAATCTGTATCTCTGTACTATTCCCAGGTCACCTGTCCTGCTTCCATTGGTTATGCACTTCCAAGAAATGATCACTTTGAGCACAAGAGCTTTCCATCCCAGTGTTTAGAAAATTAAAGACAGACGGTCAGAAACTGGAATGGCTGAGCAAGGATACGCTTGCTCAGTTTGAGAAGAGTTAAAGAGTTGCCAGCTATGGCCTGCTCTTCTCTCTCTTCTCTCAGGGGATCACATTCACTAATGATTTAAACAACTGGAAGTTTGCTTTTCTAAAATTCAGCATCCAGTCTATGTTCCTTGCCAGGCCCACGTTCCTTGGGATCACAAACGCAACCCAGGCATGGTCACTACATTCCAGTCAGTCTCTGGTCTTAACCACTCTAATGAGCTCCTCACTAGCACTAGTCCGGGCCTCTCCTTTGATCAGCTTAGCTAACAAATCCATGAATACAATCTACCTGGCTAGTGTCTTGTAATACCACAAACGAGCAACTGAGCTACATGGAACTCCTATTCAGCACAGTCACCACCATACCCAAGGAATACTGTGTGGAAAATCAGACACTTGGTTTTAAACCTCTAAACCAAAGAAATTTAAAACTTATTATCTCCCTTTGGCCCCCTGAAGTTCACTGAACTTCATCTGTCTTCCTTAGGAGCAGACTTGCACCATCACAAGGATGACTAAAGCCCTTATCCCAGAACTCAGGTTCCCCAATGTCCCTCCCCACAGTGAGGCCTCACAGTCAATCATATTCCTTGTTGCCACCTGTAGGTCATGGTGCAAACAGACAGCTTCATATTTTACACCACCAAATTTTCCTACACAAGCTCTGCAGCACCTCAGGCAAATGTTACAAGCACCTTGTGCAACACACAAAAAAGACAGCACTCTCAAAAGTACTTGAGACACTTTAAAAAATAATGGAAAATTAATTTGTGTCCCAATTCCCACAGATAACTTTCTGATTCTATCCCAAAGGGTAAAAGTAAAGTCATATGCCTAACTGCACAGCCAGATACAGAGACAGCGGAGCACTGCAGAACTGAAATGCATTTGTAAGCAGGTCAAAAGCTGCAGCACTGCTCTAATCAAATCTCTGAGAAAGGACTGCAGAAAGCCACTGCCTCTTCCTTACTCCTCAGGGGATTAAGTGGTCAAAGTAAAAATAGCCAGCACAGCTCCTTCCTGAATCTGCCTTTGCCTTCAAAACTAATGTGATAATCCTGTCCGCTATGGGCAGGAGGTGCAAAGATACTTTTTACGAACACTGCCTAGTCTCACTGGTCTGTGATGGAGTGAACTGCCACTGATGCAAAACTCACAGGTGAACAGAATGGTAAGTGCATCTTTAAAAAATACATGAAGCAGATGGCATGCAAAGCTGGGATTTATCACCCCACAATTGCAGGTGCTGCAAATAGGTTATTGTGGTAGTGACCAAGGTATGAAATTACTGCCAGGGTTAAAACTATCAAGTGAATGCAAGTTACACGTGTTATAGTGAGATTGTTAACATCCCAAATTTGGGAGCACTATGAGCCATTAAAGAATCTGCTTTCTGGAAAGTTAAATCACTTTTAGGAAGTTACACTGGTGGAGTCCTCATATGCAGGCCTAGGTTTTAAGGCCTTAAGTAAAACTTTGGCTTGTCAGTCCCCCTCTGCAATCTGGGCAATAATACAGGGTTCTAACAATGAGACTCCATAGGAGAAAACAGTTCTCTGAAGAGAAAAATGTTTAATTCAATTTAATTGACGTTCGTACATATAGAAACTGAGAGCTATCCCTTCTTTTGAGGAAATTCAGCCTTAAAAAAAATCCCACCATGGATGATGAGAAGCTACTTACTTCAGACATGAAACTGGCCAATAAGTCTGTGGCATCTGCTTCTGCTCAGTAAAACTGTTATAGTATGGATATTGCTGTCAGCATGAAAGCAGGGTAGGTCAAACTACAAAACAAATAATTCCTTGCAGTCTCCAAAAAACCATCACAACCTAAACCTATTCTGTCAGCTTAAAAAAAAAAAACAGCAGAGATTTTATCATGGGGCAGATCTTCCAAAAGGAAACAGAAATGGATGCAACTCCTAGACAATAGCCTTTGGTACAGTAATAATAAAACTTCATTGAATAAATACTGACTCATGTGGAGTTTTCTATGAGTACAGTTACTAAGGAGCACTGTCTTGTTCATCTGTATTAAATACATTGTTGGATCAAGCTTGCCTTTTTTAAAGAAAAGGTAATTTAATCATAATGCAAAACTCTTAATTTAATAGGAAATATTTGTGCTCTCATTACAAAGAATTAAATCAGTGAATCCACTTTTAACTGCTAGAAATTACTCTTAGTCACCTTTTACTAGGAATAAATGCATTTAAAATTCTTTTTTCAAACTTGAACTTATCACACTACCAACACTGATCTCTTCTTTCTCTTCCACTGAATGATAAAATTCAGAATGAATCCACTGTGTTTAGAACTAACCCAGACTGTCAATCTGAATGCCTGTATTCAGACTGAGTATCTGTATCTGAGTTTGCTAAGACCAAGCGTTTATTTTAAGTATGGTATTTATAATAGTGTTCTTTTCTGCTGTGTGTGCAGGAAAACAGAGACATGGCAAGATGAGAATAAACAAGAAAGGAGACTAGAAAAAATTGTGCTGCATTTCTCAGGGGCAGGTCTATAAAGTTCATAGCCAAACTTTTTGTGGGAGGACTACTGATTTAAGCCCAGCTGGATACTCACCTGCCTTAGGCACCTTTGAAGGTGAATTAAAAATGCTACACTGACCAACAGAGCATGGTGCAGGTACCTGTGAGCTCAGGGTGAAGGAATTATCTGTGATGCAGGAAGCAGTCTGGGCCCATCAGTGTGGCACTGTGCCCCTGTTAGCTAATCTCCTTCACAGGCCACGCTTTGCAGGCACAAACAAACAGGCAGTGGGGCTCTACAGAATACCTCTGCACTGCCCTGCATAAATACCATGTAGACATATAGGCTTATCCAGGCTTACATAAAAAACACCTCACTGAGTGAAGAATGTGTAATTAGGATGTGATGAATCTGTTATCTTCCTTAACTGCAGTAGCGTTCAGAATGTTCACAAGCTTTACATGATTTCACACTACAGTACCATCTGTGGACATGCAACCCCATCTTCTGAGGAGTGTTCTTCAGTACTCTCTCCTTCCATATCTCATGTCCTTCTGGCCCAGCTTCAGCATGCCACCCACACTGAGATTTATGAAGAGATGCAACCTAGGAGGTTTGTGCTGGGGGATGCTGACTCAGGCACAGCACAGCTTCAATTTCTCCTTTACAGAACAAGTGTTTTATACAAGGGTTCAGTACCAGAAAGAAATTAGTAAATATTAAATGGATGAAAATAAAAACCAAATAAGTGACAAAACCCCCAGTACTTTCATGCAGATTTTCTTTTTTCCTATAGTCTCCATGCATTTATTTTTTTTAATAAACTTCTACGAACAGATTTCTTATTTCCCTTCAAATCTCTAGGGATTCTCATGAGTCCAAAAGTAAATGTGCTTAATTACATTGCTTAACTGGTACCAAGAGGAAAATGTCAACTATTTTGCTACTGAGTATTAAACACACATTATAAAAGCAACATTAGTTATGGGGACTGTAAGAGCCATTTCCAAGAAATCTGTTAACAAATTCAGTACCTTACAGACAGAAATACCACTCCCTGTGAAGAGAGGAAAAAATTATGCCAAGGTGAACAGGTCTGTGTATAAATAAAAACAACTTGGAAGGCTTATCGTTTAAAAATGAGGAAAGAAGCAATTTTGAAGTACAAAATTCAAGTGTTCATCCTCTTGCTTCTGATTTCTCATTATCATTTTTAATCCATACAAAAAACAGGATGCTGTCAGCACACTGTGTAAAGAAGCCAACGATTCTGTAGTTTAACTACATCTAGCTGAGAGGTTTATCTGTGCTGAGACTACAGATTGCACGGGTTCCTCCTGCCTAGCCCCTGCAGACTCCTCCCTTGCCTTTAAACAGATGTACCAACAGGAAAATTCCATTTGCTAGAGGAAAAACTCTAACACTGCACTTAAAGCCCATCAAACCAATTAGCTTAACCACATATCAGCCACTGAGATAGACTTCAAAGCCTACAGGAGGAAGGCCAGTTTGTCAGATTCACACAAGGAAAGGAAACCTCCTAGAATAAACAGCTACTGAATGTTAAGAAATTAATTTCCTTCACTGAGACTCTGCCCATATAGATTCCACTAACCTGGGGTCACCTTCCAGCACTCTTCCCGACCCACAGGGTAACGTTTGAAAGATTTAAAGATAACCAACTAAATAAGGAACATGTAAAACAGCTCTGGGGCATGAGCAACAGGCACAGGTGAAACACAGTGGACTCCTTGCCAATTTTGCCTCAGGTATGGAAATACTCATAGACATGCTAAAGCATTGCCAAGACTCTTATCCATTCATTAGCAACAATTTTAATGTTCTGGATGATTCATTTGAAGAATTTCTAGAAAAGTTACTGCCAGGCTTTCCACAACTCTTTCCAGCAAAACAAAGAACTGAATGATCTGATAAAAAAAAATGACATCTCTATAAAATATGACATGTGGGCCTTGATACATCCTATGTTTAATGGTGGCTGTAAAGATAGAAATGGAATGGTCTGATGGGTTAGTTCAAGCTGCAGTTCAGTATCATTACAGTAAATTAAGCAGGACAGTCTACATCATTTCAGTGAGCTACAAGAGCCTTGATTAGCTCTCTAATTATGCTGGCTGAGTGACACCCACCACAAAGACAATTTCTGCAAAGGAGCAAAGTCAGACTGAAACTGGACAAGGAGCATACAGCTCACAGACTGGTAATGATGTCAGTAAAATCCTCTAATTGGCAAAAGCAAGAATGAATCAATCATCCTAATAATTTCTAAATGATGGAGGAGAAGAACAAAGCTTATTTGTGCAGAGATTTGACAAAAATAAGCAAATAGAGCTTTAGCTGTACCTGATAGGGAGTTGATTCATTTGAACAAGAGAAAGTACTCTTAGAAATCTATAAGCTCACAGCAGTGTTCCTGAGACCACATTAATTTGATTTTAGACAACCATTACTAGTGTTTCTGAACAACAATTTACTCAATATTCTGTTAACTAGGAGGGGTGTAGAATTAGCTCTTGATTCTGGAAACCTCAAGACCTCATAGCTGGTGTGGACCACTCTACAAGGGCTGACAACCAGCGCTAACTGGCCCACAAAGGAGCTATCCTTACAGTCCCATCATGTTCCATCTTCTCTAAGAAATCAATTTACACTTGGGAGGGAAGATACTGAGAAAAAATACAGCAGTGGATGACTGCAGAGATAAAGCAGCCCAGCAGACTACTCCAGCACTGAGTGATCAGCCACTCAGGACCATATCCTAAAGAGCTTAATTCTACAATTTACAAATAGAGCTCTGACTAAGCTAATTTCCTAATACAACTCAGCAATAACTTTATGGAGACATTTGCTCTACCTATATTATTCCCTTCTGGAATCACAGAAAGATTCTGCAAGCAAGTCAAACCATCCATAACTACATATACTACACCTCAGATCCATAGTACCAAATGAAATAAACAAAAAGATCAATCTTTTAAGGAAATTTACAGACTATGGCTTAGTTCACTCTGTAATATTCTGGCAAGCACATGATGTTGCATTAGTGGTAATAAATGCTACTTGGACAGTGAAACTATAAAAATTTTCATCAACAGCAAAGCCCATACTTCTTCTCATAAACTCAGACAAATTATACTATTAATAAAAGTGATGAAAACAAAAATTCTCACTGGTTTCCCAGTCAAACCCGTTAGGATAAAAAACTATTTATGCATTACAGTTGCAAAAGATATATATGGGCAACATATCTTCTTTTTAACATAAGTTACACACCCCTCCATGTATAATAACGCAATTTTGTGAAAATGCTATAACTGCATTAGAAATATACTTTTCCACAAACTCAAACTTGGAAGTCTGATAACTTCCAACAAAACGTATTGAAGCAACTAATGTTGTTTCTAACTGTTCCTCTTGGTTACAAATGTACTGGAAAGCTTTGCACAAGATGCAGCCTGTGTAACTCCTTCTTATTAGGGGGTTGTTTTCCTCAGTGTGTGGGAGGCTAACAGGTGTACTCATCATAATGTTCCACACCAAATGCTGTCTCATGTTGATTTAGTCATCAGTTTGAGATTCAGATCCAAAATGCATAACTTCTCATCCTCTTTTGCAAATGTTTCAAGATTCAACTCCCAAAGGAAGTATAACCTTCAGGACAGCATGCCTGTGACTCCATGCCTTATGAAAACCTCATTGTCCTTTTCACACAAGCTCTAATAGAATGATTAGAAACAGCTGTTGACATATACAGTATTCAGCTATGGCTGGGCTAGAAGTAAGGATAAAGCAAGAGACAAAAGCTGCTTTGCCACAGACAACTAGCAAATACACACAACTTCTGTGAGTATAACGAGAGAGAGATGTGTTTTGGCAGCAACATACCCCAATAAATTTTGTCTTTCACATAATAAAACCAGCTGGCACAGTGCTCAGAGTCCTTGTGAGGTGAAATTAGAATCCTAAAATATTTCAAGTTGGAAAGGATCCATAAGGATCACCAAGTCCAACTCCCTGCCCCTCACACGATCACCTAACAACTAACCATATGACTGAGATCATTGTGCAGATGCTCCATTGTCCAGAACTCTGACAGACTTGGTGCTTCAACCACTTCCCTGGAAAGCCTGTTCCAGGGACAAATTGCACACATATGTACTACATATCCACAGAGAGTGAGGTTTGATTGCAGAGTTCACAGTAGTAATGAAGAAAAGTCCAATCAGCTGGAAAGCATGCAGCCATGCTCTCCAGATGTACTGTGGGGTTATTCATGCCCTTCCTGGCTGAGATACAAGAACCACCTTTTGTTATTATTTCAGCACTCATGTGCCTATAGAGTAAGTTAAGTCCTCATCAGCAGGACGAAGAGAATGCACAGTGATCAGATATGATGACTTCTAGCATTTTGTGAACTTTTACACAACAAATATAATTCCTTTAAAAATTCCAAGTTTATTTTAGCCTTCAAATTCTGCCATGGCTAAGCAGCAGGAAGATTATGCCTTGTTATAGAAAAGACACCGCCCACTTCTTTTATGGCAACTACTGACTCAGTCTTAGACAGCCTGTCTCTGCCCCATTCCCAGCAGCATGGCCTGTGATGAGCCAAGTGCTGCGAGTAAAGGCAGGGTTTTTTGAATATACATACAGAAAACCAGCTGTCATTGCTATGCTGTAGTATGCTGTGTTAACAGCCTGACTTGTTGACGGTTTTCTGAGTAAGACAGGAGACCAATCTTCTTAATGCATGGAAATAACAGAAACAAACAAAAAGGCTGATTAAAGCAAGCTGGTCCCTGGAAAATGAAACTTACCTAAGAATATAAGAAACACCCGAGCATAAAATGACACAAATGAATTTTAGTACTGGACCTCATCTCATTAAGGAAAAGCTTGGTGTTTAGTGCAACAATGAAATACCAGCCAGGACTGTAATGAACGCAAACTAAAGAAAAACAAAAAAATCCCAAAGTATGAACAAGGAAAAAACAATACTTAAAGCCTTCTCACCTCCCCACCCTTAAGCAGCTACCTTTTCTGTTCTAGTCCTAAGTTCTGCACAGTCACTGCTGCATACAGAACCCATGGGTTTTTCGGCAGTACAAAGGTCTATGAAGGCAAGGAGAAATGCATTTTAAGTTTTCTAATTCTACAGAAACTTTCAGGAAGATTTTATTATACCAGAGAAGAAAAATGGCATGATGAATTATAAGGTGCAATAAAGAGGTATTCTCCTTTATGTTCTTCTGCAGATACTTAGTGAGGTGAACCTCAATAATGTCATAACTAAAGATTGGCAAGACCCAGGGTCTCTTTCAGGACATGCAATAATCCTATGAACTAAGCACAGGGAAAATACCCTCCATTAACTCAGGAGTACACACCCCATATTCATTAGCCTTTCCTGGCTTACTGCAGGGAGGTCAGCTGGTTCACTGTACCTATGGTCATTGCTGAAAATGCAAACCAGATGTGACTATATCCACTACATGTGTTACATAGCTCTGTATGGACTGCAATTCAAATTGGGTTACCAGTACCCTGACTTATAGAGAAAGAATGGCTTTAGGGACATATTATTTAGTTACTGATTGCCTCCCTAGCTGCTTCTTCACCTCCCGAGTACTATAATACTACTTCCATCCTTTCATGCAGAGATAGCTCAGAAAATGATCAGGACAGAAACAATGCAGTTTTTCTAGATGGACAATTCCTTGCTTTTGAAGAAAATTAGGAAAAAAAAAATAAGGCAACGTATTTTTTTTCCTATAAAACACCTTGCTGTTACATAGTAAATAAAAGAGTGCAAAGGTGCAGGCAGGCTCAACAGTCTTGGTGGTGTACGGGCTTTCCAGCAAAGCTCTCTTTATAAGGACACAGCACCATAACTTAGATTGGAAGTGACCATGGAAGGTCTCTAGTCCAAAACCCTGGACACAAAACTTGCTTTTTCAAATTTCTTTGCCTCTTGTCCTTCCACCATGCACAGCTGGGAAGTGCCTGGCTCCAGGCAGTGGCTCTCAACAGCTACTCTGATCACTATAACAGTGAAAAATTTTTTTCTAGTATCTAATCTGAATATCCCCTATCTTAGCTTAAGGCCATTTCCTTTGTCCTGTATGGGCAGCTGTTGTAAGGTGCCATCAGAGAAGCCATCCTTCTCCAGGCTGAACAAAGCTCCCCAGCCTCTCCTCTTTGGGCCTGGGCTCCTGCCCCCATCTGTGCTGGTGATCCTATGCTGAACTCACTCCACTTTGCTGATGTTTTTCCTATAGAGGGGACCCCAAACGAAACAAAAAACAAAATCTGGGAGTGATAAGCAGGGAATAATAACTTCTCCCACCCTCTGCATCACTATCTCATTCATACAGCCCAGGGTGTCACTGGCCTCTTCTGATTCCAGAGCACACAACTTCTCAGACAACTGTCCCCCAGGATGCTGGCCTGTCTCTGCAGAGCTGCTCCTCAGTTCCTCTGCTGCAGTCTGCATCACTGTAGAGCTTTGCCTTTCTGAGGGCATGGTTTGTTGTTGCTGAATTTCATTAGGTCTTTGCCATCCATTCCTGCCAGTTGTCCAGGTTCCTCTGACTGTATCAAGAACAATGTGGCCAGCAGGGCCAGGACAGAGATCATCCTTCTGTATTCCTCACTGGTGAGGCTGCAGCTGAGTACCATGTCAATTTTTGGGCCATTCACTTCAAAAAGGACTTTGAGGTTCTGGAACATGTCCAGAGAAGGTTCAAGGTTCATCTAGTAAACATGCCATATGAGGAATTTCTGAGGCATCTGCATTTGTTTAGTCTATAAAAAAGGAGGCTCAGGGGAGACCTAATCACTCCCTACAATTTCTCTGCAAGGAGGTTGTTATTTGGGGGGGGGGGGGGGGGGGGTCTCTTCTACTGCGGCTACAGTGAGAGGACAAAGGAAATGGCCTTAAGCTAAGATAGGGGATATTCAGATTAGATACTAGAAAAAAATTTTTCACTGTTATAGTGGTCAGGCACTGAAATAGGTTGCCCATGGAAGTGGTGGAGTCAATATCCCTGTATATGTTCAAGAGGCATCTGGATCTGGTGATGGGTTTAGTGGTTTAGGGGGGACAGTGGCAGGACTGGATGCTCTTGTAGGTCTCTTCCAACCTTGATAATTCCATGACTGCTGGCTCTGCTCGCCAGCACATCAATGGGCACCACACAATTTGGTGTCATCTATAACCTGGGTTTGAGTGCCCTCCACCTCCCCCTTCAGACCACTGGCAAATACGTTAAACAGAACAGGTCACAGAACAGACCCCTGCAGTACCCCACTTTTTACCAGTTCATTAACCAACTGCTTGTGAGTCTGAGCATCAAACCAGACTTTAACCTACCTAGCTCTCCACCCATTGAAACAAAGTCCTGAGCTGGATACAGGAATAACATGGGACAATTTCAAAAGCCTCGCAAAAAGGGCAGAAAATGACATCTACTATCTTAACACTATCAACAGATTCCATCATTTTATCAGACAGACTATTTATTCTAGTAGCTCCTTAACGATGCTATTTAGATTGGGATTGCCTGGCTTACACTAGTTTTCCTTTCTCTCTCTCGCAAACTGTTCTGTACATTTTAGAGACTGAAAATTATTAAGTGCTCTTTTTGGTTGTAGGACTTGTCTGGGAAGGGAAAGGAAGAAAGCAGTTTCACAAGTATATGATAGTGCTCATAGAAAAAATACAGAAAGAAGAAGAAAGTATAGTATGCCAAAGGTATAGACTGTTACTAGAGAATCAAAGAATTGTTCATATTGGAAAGATTTTCCAGCTCTTTCATTTCCCCCACAAAAGGAAGCAGGAGACAATGTTTCTTCTCCTTCAAAATTAAAATAACAATTCAAATGATTGTTACTTAAAGTAAGATCTAGTCTAACAGGACTCTCAATCTTCTTCAAATAATTTAAAGTTCCCTGGCTCTGCCAGTCTTACAGGGATCTTCTTCAAAACACACAGAATGTAAAGAACAACTTACTGTTCTCTTATTTTCCAAACAACCTAAGAAGATTATACTTTAATACACCCTAGAAGTAGAATTTTAAACACACTGTTTTGAAATTCTGAGCCAGAGAAATTTTCTTTTAAATCAGCAGGAAGCATTCTCCATGAAGGTCACCCATTGACATAAAAATCCTTTGATGGGAGAGGCTGCTCTTGGGTTGATACCAGCTGTGCTTTCCAGCCTGGGCAAAACATGTTCAGACATGTTGATATACCAGGCAGCTTTTCTAAGCTGAAGCATATAAAAAGATTTCATAAAACCTGAAAGAAAAGGGGCCTTTAATGTTTAGGTAGTCACGAACTCTTCTGTAACTGACTGGATGCAAAATTCCTCAGATTGTTTTAATTAAAACACTTCTGGATTTTTTACCAAGACATTTGTAGGAATTCCTGCTGTTTATTCATAGCTGTATACTTTCTGAAAATATAAGAAATGTGGCACAAAGAATCTGTGACTTTCTGTTATCCACCATCAATCTATTGCATACTACAAGGTTTGCTCCAGGCATTTTGCAAAACGTTTCTTTTTCTCAGGTAGTTTTTCAGATACAGCACATTAAGCTTAGACAAAGTCTGTTTGTTTGTGAGAACTACAAATACACATACTTCTAAACAGGAGTCAGTCAAGGTTACAAAGCATATTTATTTCTCACCAAGCACCAAATCTTTATCTCTCTAACTCTGGTAGACAAACTGACCTCACTCTCAGCCAAAGATTAAGCTGGAAACAGAGCACTGCATAGTTTTCCACTCATATAGTCTCTTACATGAAGAAAGCTTTCAAATCACCTTTATCTATTCAGTCCTGCAAGCTTCACATTGCACAACCAATGCCCCTGCTTGTTTTAAGCTAAGCAGCTATAGCAGTCCAGTCCATGAACAGGCCAGAACCCAGCTACCTTTGTGTAAAAATAAGAGCTGTGTATTGCACCAGGCTGCTCTGCAGCCTGCCATCCTCAATGGGGAACAGCTGCCTTCAGGCCCAGAACTGGACATGGAATGCCTCTCAGACCCTAGAACTAAGTTGTGTGCCAAGCAAAAGCCATGGAATTGCTTAGCATCTCTTGCCATTAATCAATAAAGTACAACACAGATACTCAGATATGATTGAAATATCAGTATTCTACCGATGTTTCACAGGGCAGGACACCAATATGTTTTCTGTCCTTTTCTTCAAGAGCGGCCACTAAAGAACACAAGATCAATTCTCTCCTGTAAATGTCAAGAGTATGCAACAGATTATATGCTCATTCTTATCTTTCACTGAAAAAGCAACTGCCATTGTCCTGAAAAGTGTTGAGAATAAACATTTACCCCATACACATTAAAAATGTAGCCTGTCAAGACTACAGCTTGTTTTGACCAGTGTGGACTAGGATAATGAAACACTGGATAGCCAAGCATATGGTGGGTTTGCAACAGTCAAATATGCCACAGTACAGTAAAGCATAACAAATCCATCATCAAAGAAAACATAAAGACCAAGATATCTACCCGAAGGATAGATAGGATTTTCTATCTTTGAAAATGTTTGCAATGATAAATCACCTCCACTACTTAAAAAACATTCAGGGACGAAAGGATAGCAATTAGATTACAAGCATATTGTAGAAATAAAACTAAAGAAAGAACATTAGTGCTTTGCAATGATAGCTGCTTTTTCTCCACAAGTCTTCTCAAACATGTCATATCTGTGTAAATAAAACATTTTCCTGTAGAACATATTTGAAAGCTGATACAGCAAAAAAACCTATTTTTTTTACTATATATACACAAGTATACAAAGCATTTATATGAACACTTAATACTGCAATGCTACTTTAGAAGTTACAAATCCTAAACACCTCTCCAATCACAGTGCTCCCCAACTTTATATTACATTTCAAATGTGTTAAATTACATTCATGAAGGTTTTATGCAGTTGTCCTTCCGCAGCATTCCAGAACACAAATCGTTCTTCTGCTCTATCTAATTTAAAAATGCTTATATGTGACATGCACTAAGTTTGACAGAGGTGTCTTAAAAAATTCACAGTGAGCCTATTTCAGATAAGAGGGAGTGAGACTGAATTATCCTGCTGAAGAAAGATAAAAGGAGTAAGGTCATGGCTGGAATAACTTGAAAAGGCACAGTCACAAAGTGAATGCAGTATGAACCATGTAGAAAGATGTATTTATGACTTGGAGGAGCCTTTATGTCAAAAAAATCCTTTAAACTCAATAGGAGAGGGTGTCCATGCCGAGAAAGAGAAAAACACAGCACCCATCCTGCTTCTGGTAAAAAATTTTTCAGATGACCAACACAGAAGAAATGCACAAGCGAAGACCGACAAAAAAATCCACGGAGGATTTGTATGTTAAGAATTCAAGGAAATAATGACAAGGCACAAGTGGGATGTGGTGTGTTGTGGCCTGAGGTACATGTTTGAAGAAAAAGAGGAGACACTGAATGGGATGGAAGTGGGATAAGAGGAACAGGGGAAGAACATGGGAATATGGAAGGTAAGAGAGACAACAAAGATAGATGAAAATAAAGGAAGTGTTTAGCAAAAGAAGAGAAGAAATCAAAGATGTAAGAACAAGAAGGAGGGAGGGAGGGTTGGACTTCATGATCTTACTGGTCTTTTCCAACCTAAATATTTCTATGACATAAGCAAAGCTTCTTGGTGTGCTTATCCTTAAGGCAGACTGGTTAAAGCTCATAGCATCTCTGCCCTCCATGACAACAGGAGGTAAACAAGCCAGAATATTTATTGTCACCACAGCCCCCTCAGAAGCTGTCTCTAGATGATGAGACAACAAACAGACAATCAGCAGACAGAACACTGATGTGCTGAAGCTGCATTAAGAGACAGGCTCCCAGATGTAAGGTGGCAGGGTATAGCACAATAAGGTGCTTAGCTTTGCCCAGGCTAAGTGTAATGAAAGCACTTACATGCTGTTGAAAGAACTTTTCTGTAGAAACAACCTATCAGATGCTAGTCTGAGAATACAGTAGTATTCTCCCAGAAACCCTTTTCTCAGTACCATCTTGACTGCTATTTTATACACACGCCCAACTTCGTATTTCCTAGGGAAACAATTTTTATTCACCCTTGTGATTCTCATTTTGCACACTGTTAGCTAACATCTCAGTTTTTCATTTCCTTTCCTGTTATGCAGGCATCAGATAAATCAGAATACAAGGATATGAAACAAGAATAGTTTTTTGAACAGGGAATACAGGTTCACATTCCCCAAAACAAAAAGAACACCAGCCTATGAGTACATATTGCCAGAGAATTGAAGTCTGGAGACGTATACTGCCACAATCTTGTTGATGTTGGAGCATATTAAAGCAGATGTTTCCTGTCAAGTGTTATCCTCTCCCTACAGTCCATACCAGTATATTCCAGCAGTCACTTCAAGCAAATACATGCAAGACTGGTTAAATATTTGAGTGAATTCTCTTGTAATTCACTGCTCCATTTGTTAATGCCATATTTCTAAGCAACATTTAGAGTCCTTTGGATTATTGCTTCCTTCTTTTTAAGTTTAATAGTGCCCTTTGAAAAAGCAACACATCATGCAAACAAGTGGAAAAGGAACAGATTTTCTAAATCTTTAAGTTATTGTGCATGTTTGTTTTTCTTTAATAGAGCTAAGGAGAAGTTCCAGTTCTATTATTTAGGCTAAACTGTGGCCACATAATATGGACACACCATACAAAGAGGTGGTTTTCATTTGCTGTCTAGCACAGACTGCAGGAAAGAACTCCGTGACCTCAGAAGACAGAAGCCAAGTGGACAGGAATTGAAATTTCCTGGACAGAAATCTCCCACAGGAGAGCCACTTTTATTACCAAGGTTCAGAAGCAGGCCAAAGCTCAGTGAACCTCCAAGGAAGGTTCTATGATACTTCTTACAGTGGTCTAATCCATGTAGTCAGCCCACACCCACCCACCCAGGGATAGAAAAGGAGCTAAGAAGAGCTTATGGGACAGGATTAAAGGGAGAGCAGTAACCTGAGACATCACAGCCTGAGGGTCTGCCACAGGCCACCTGACCAGGAAGACCAAATGGACAAAGCCCTCTACAAACAGACAGGAGCAGCCTCACCTTCACAAGCCTGGTGCTCATGGGGGCTTTCAATCACCCTGGTATCTGTTGAATGGACAACACAGCAGGGCATTTGCAGCCCAGGAGTTCCTGGAGTGCATGGATAAAAATTTTTTTCTCCAAGTGACAGGGGAACTAACAAGGAGACATCCTAAGCTGAAGCTTGATCTCACCACAACGAGAAGCTGGTGTGGAATGTCATGTGCACTGACCATGAAACGGTGGAATGCAAGATCCTCAGGGCAGTGAGGAGAGCACACAGCAAGCTCACTAGCCTGGACTTCAGGAGAGCAGGTTTTGGTCTCTTCAAGGATCTGCTTGATAGAGTGCCATGACAAAGCCCAGGAGGAAAGAAGGGCCCGGGAAAGCTGGGTAACATTCAAGGATCACCTCCTACAGGCTCGACAGAGATGCATCCCAATGAAGAGGAAGAAATGCAAAAACTACAGGAAGCCTGTGTCAATGAACAAGTTGTTCCTAGACAAACTTAAACACAAGAAGAAAGGCTAGAAAGGGTAGAAACAGGGACAGGTAGCCTGTGAGGAATACAGATGAATTGTCCAAGTAGCTGGAGATTAGGCTAGGAAAGCTAAAGCCCTGATAGAACAAAATCTGGCCAGGGATGTCAAAAGCAACAAGAATACTTTCTATAGGTACACTGGTGATAAAAGGAAGACTAGGAAGAATGTGGACTCTCTCCCGAAAAAAACAGGAGACCTGGTTACTGAGGACATGGAGAAAGCTGAGGAACTCAGTGGCAGTTTTGCCTCAGTCCTCACCACCTGCAGCGCTCCAGTCACACTGCCTGAGTTGCACAACTAGTGGAAGGTATCCCTGCCCATGCTAAGGGGTTTGGAACCACATGATCTATGTGAAAACTGCATGATCTACACTGAACTACATGACAACATGAAACTCCTAAGTCTTCAAGAAAACAAGGAGAACCACAAAACAAAATAGAAAAAAAAAAAAATCAAGTGTCCTGGATACAGACTGAAAACTTCATAACAATAAATATTTGTAGGAATGGAAGGGAAAATACTTAAGTCCTTCCATCATTATCAGTTGCTCAGTTTTATTTAATAATCAGGCTTAGCTCCACAAAACTAAATAAGGCAGTAATCACCATGAAACAATCTTTGCGCCAGAAGGTCAAGTAAACATAGCAAAGAACATAATTCAAACAGTCACAGTGTATTGACGGGGACTTGAGTTCATGCTTCCTGACATATTTATCAAACTTTATGAAAAACAGATAGAAAAACATGTTTAAATGTCACTCTTTCTTCAGTTCTTACAGAAATGCAGATATGGTGTTTACATACAAAATGAATTCAACTTATATTGTGTTTCATTTTAACGAAAATGAGATTTTTGGACTGCTGAACAGAATAAACAAAACAGACCAAACACTGACCTAACAGTATTTCCTTAAACTAGACCATCGACCCACAAGTAAGGAATATATTTCCTAAGACTGTCAATCTTTAGAGGAAGCTGCAAGCTCTATCTGAGTTTAGTAACATCTCAAAACTTCCTGAATAGGCAAACTGCAGATATAGTAATCAACCTTTCCATACAACCTACCTTTCACTTTAAAATTACTATTTGCTGATTAGACACATTTAAGGGAAGCAGCAGATCACTCTTGTCACAGTAAAGCTATGCAGCCAGATGAATTGAGACACAATTGATTTAGCCAAAGCTTTTCCAAACAGAATATATTAATGCAATAATATGTAACCATCTTGTCTTGATATTTACAGTAAACTCAGACCTGGATGAAACTTGTTCAAAATTCAGCTGCTAACACAAGATGCTTGTATTTCCTCAGTTTGAGGAGGGTTTTGATTTTTTTTAATACTTTTTTCGTACTGAATTATTACTTCATCTTTTTTAAACTTCCATGACTTTCATAAAAAGGGCTTCCAGATTAGGCTGTAAACCATTATTTACTAATAAAAACAATAAAGTTTTAAGGAAGATAGAGTCCAATATTGGTACATGAGATTTACCAATTTACTTCTTCTCCAAATTGAATTAAACTCTTTTAATGCAATTAAAAACAGGAAAAATTAGTCTAGGTAAAACCAAAATCTTGTCAAAACCAGTTTAAAAAATAAAGCACATAAAGATTGGGAAAATTAGAAGCTCTTATCAAAAGACTTCCCAATTTTGGAATTGCTATGTAATAAAAAGTAGAGATAACTAATGTAATGACCAAGGTGATACAAATAAATATTTCATCTTACTTGTCCAGAGCTGTGCTGGTAGGCATGCTTCTGCCAAATCCTCGGACACCCATCTGACAAAAGTACGGAATGCAAGACAGATTGGCAGCAATTATAGCCAGTGAATCTGATGCATTAACAAAGAAACCATTTTGGCCAAGGATCATGTAGCGGTCCTGGAGAAGAAAACAAATTTAAAATGGCATCCTAAATTCCATGTATTGAGGACACCTGATTTCTTTTCCTAGATCCACTGGAGGTAAAGAGAAAAAGGGCAGGCTTTGGGTAACTCACATCCCTCCTTGGGCAGAAAATTTTACTGGCATCATTCTGGCATGTTTATAATCTCACTATCACACCATCACTCCCACCTGCCTTGCAAATCAAAGCTCCAGATCAACTTCTAGCTTCTGGCTCCCATCTGTCACTTCAGCAGCTCTGTTTCTGCCAAGAGAATGCTTGTGTAGGAGAATCTTTTTTGCCAATGGCACATGCTATTATGGGAGCAGGAGAGTGTTTTGTGTTTACTGAGAATGGAAAACAGCTTTTGTTCTTCAGAACCTTTTAATCTTTCTCCCACCTTGTCAGGGCAGAAAGTTCTTTTGTAATACATTGCTTTTTATTATGCTGATTATACAACATTAAAAAAATTAAAATAAACAGAGGTTATGACTCAGACAAAACCAGCCTGATACTTTAATAATTCTCATCCTGCCTTCAAATTCTGCTTGATTTTCAGTCATCTGCAGAGAAAAATTACAACATATGTGTCTGATTTATGGGTTGCAAATGTTACCATCTGCACCTGAAAGTAATACCACTTTCAGCTTCAATGGGTTACTGAAAAGCAGATAAATTATACTTACACGCCCCATATCTGACCCCAGACAAAATAACAGCTATGGTGGAACCTCAAGACAGATCTAAATACTTACTCCATCAGCATCAAAAGCAGCTCCAAATCCATACTCGCCACCTTTCATAGCCTCCAGCAAGGCAGTTGCATATGTTAAATTTGGATCAGGAGGCTGTCCACCAAAATCCTCCAGGGGAATACAGTTGATGGCAGAATTTGCAGGAGCTCCCAATTCATCACACAAGATTCTTCTCACATAGGGTCCCATAACTGTGAAAACAGAACTCTGCCATGCAATCACAAAAGCGTATGCTTGACATTCAGACTTTTCACAGCACTGTGGACATTGCATACAAAACATCATTTCAGCAATTCTAAGCATCTGTCCCTGCAACAACCCCCAAACTATTATTTCACAGAGGAATATGTGATTGTCCTCAAAGTAAGTAACTAATCAATAAGAAAATAATCAATTCAGCATGAAAATCACAATGGTGAAAGATACAGGGGTTCTTTTACCGATTATTAAGTAAAGAAATCATCATACACATAAAGGAGTTTTTCTCACTAAAAAAAAAACCCACCATCCTATGTGTTTAAATAACACACAGTAGCAAGGAAAGTTAACAGTAGGTGAACACATATGGGAAATACACCTACCTTAAGATTCCAATTCATGTGAAAATTGCAATAGATTTGTCCACCAAAGAATTTTAGGTTGCTACCATGCAGAGAATTACTTAAAATTTTCTCAAAACTAACTCCAAGATACTTCTTTGTTTTGTTAAAGATATGATAAACTAAAACTCCATGCTGTAACATATCATAATTATTACCTGCATTTGGTGCCTGAAAGGGCACTACGTGAGCACTCTGCATCCCTGATGCAGGTGTGAACAGGTCACTCAGAGGTAAAAAATGCATGAGTGACTGCTCTCTCTTTCTCCTACCTTACTCCTAAATCTTGCTAATTGGAGCAGTGGAGACCTGAGGTAAAACTGTGTGAGTGAAACTTCTTTTCATGAAAATGTAGATGTTAATTCCCTAAAATACCACAATTCAGGTTGTTATCTAAAGTGGACTCCTATCAAATTACTCTTTTTTCTGCCAGTGTTAAACTACCAGCATGTACAGTCATAAAAATATATTCCACTTGTATACACTTAATCTACATTAAATTATAGATATCCATGTCGCCACCAAAATGCAAAGTCATAAAGCCAATTCTCTGCCACCTTGCAAATAAAGTAAACAAGCCAAGTCCTTTAAAATGTTTGTGTTGCATCAGTTTTTCTAGCCCTAAACGGACTATACATCTTTGTGACAACATGTAAAAATTCTGAATGGTCAGTAACAGACCTGAACATGAGAGGTCCAAGGTGTTTTAGTAACATTCTCTCCAGTACAGTACTCGAAAAGAGGCAGTGCCCTCCTCACTACTCCCTCTGCATGGCCAGAGGATGCCATCTGCCCTTTTGACACAGTCTGGAAAAACTGGGTGTTCAGAGCTATCATGCTGTACTAGATAAAATGCTTTACAGAAGTTTTCTAAGTCTGTCCAGCTCCTTTTATGGGTCTGTTTTTGTAATCCCCATTAAAGAATGAAACCTGGTTTGCTTGATGTAATCTGTTTTCCGTAAGATAGTGCTGAACAGTCTTACTCACACTCCTATCCTTCAACTCATTATCTGCAGCGATCCTTTTTTATATATTCATAATGTAGCCTAAAACAGATCTTATCCTGGTCTGTGTTTCCCTAAGTGACACAGCTTATATTTTTTTAATACCAGTACACCACTGATCCCCTTGCTGCCCTCTATGACACTCTCAACTTGTCCACGGTACACTGAAATTTGCTCACTTTTAACATTACTGAGACAGAGGTCTCAGCTAACTCTTTTATTTATTCAGACTGTACTAGTTTTATACCATTTATAATTTCCTCTTAGTAGAGACTGCCTTGTAACCTCCTCAGTCACTGGACACTGCAATACACTTCATCACCCTATCATGGCAAGATTACCTCATCCTGCTTGCTTCCCTGGCAGAAAGAAAACTTTTATGGGACACATATGTCCTTACTTATTTATCAAGTAAGATATATCACTTTGCCTGGTAAGAAATCTAACCCATTACTAAGACTGCTTTTGTTGTTAGTATAAGGTTCAAATCCTTCCTTATTACCCTTAGCTTCTATTACATAAAAGTCCAACATTTATATGCTGTATGTTATTGGTAAACCATTGCAGTGTACAACTTTTATTGGGAAGTTGTTTCAGTGCACCTACAATTCTGTCCCAACAGCACTTAAGTCCATACCTCCATTCATGGCATCAATCCTTATTTTAATCTGATTGGGTCCAGTCAGCAAATTTCTGATGGCACTGAAGTCAAAAATACTTCGAAGGAGATTGAGGTAGATTTCCACAGAATCCACAATTTCCACTAGAAAAATCACACCAAAAAAAGTGACTACAGATCACCCAAGTGAAGTTATTATTTCTTCCAGCTCTCTTCCACCCAACAGAGCTAAAGTCAGAGCACACAACCCCCATATCACATGGCTTTGCTTTGAAAAGAGGAAAAGTCTAAGGCTTCCTCTGCCTTCAGGGTGGCTATTATCAAGCTTCAAGCCTTGAAAAGATCAACAGTTTTGCCTGCCAAAAGACTGCAGAGATAATGCAAGTTGACAGGTCCTATTTCAATGAACACATTAATTAATGAGTGTATGTTACATCAAAGTCAACTCTTAATAGATTCTTCACTAAACCACTGAAAAACTTTGCAAGCTAAATAGGTTTCAGAGGAAAAGGATGTTCATGGCAAGTTGACACCACTCAACTTCTACCTGACAGCAGTATCTATCTGCATGATTCCTTCAAGAGAGACATACAATCTATTTTCTAAATTCTGGCACCAGGAGTACCTGTGTTCAGTTTATGGTAGATGGAAAACAAACTATATTTTTGCACTGTAGATCTCATGGATTTAGCAAAGCAAAGACTCAGATACAATATCTGTGTTTTTGCTAAGGTCTTGATAACCTGAAATTTAAATTCATAAAAGGAGAGCACTACAATTTTTCTAGTTCTTTTGGATGTAAAACATTAAACAAAAATGAATTAATGAAAATAAGTCTGTCATAATGAAAGTAGTAACCAAACAACGGTCAAAAGCCATGCTTCTCAGTCATTTTGGAATTAATTACTTCTCCTGATTAAATTAAAAAGCATATGTTATACAAATGTCTTTTCATCTGGTTAAATTAGTATCTTGAAATATCTTACTTATAAGTTAAATTATTACTTAGAATCTCACCCAATTTTACACAAAAACACTGACCTCACACTAAAGCTCTTCTTTAGAGTAACATGAAAATTACACAGACATTTTTTGAACCTGAGAAAAACACACAGAATAGATTGTGACAATACGCTTGAAGAAAGAAAAAAAAGGTTCTCAAGGCTGAAAAATTATCTGTAAAACCTTCTTGAAAAAGAGTAAATTCTATGGTATATGCTGAAAGTTTTAAACACTTACTGTATTATTTCTTGTCTTCTATGCCCTTCTCCTAACAGCATTTTAGAAGGCCCTAAGCTTTACACATACGAATAAATGTGGCAACTCTGGTGGAGCTGCTCACACATATGAATATACAGCACATGAAGGATTAAAGTCTAAAAATTATTTTAACTCCTGCCAAACCCAACCTCAGTTGTTCCAGCACCTCTTGATTCACAGAGGGTTGGATTCCTGTAGCCTTGATTCACAGAAGTTAGTTCACACAACTGAAGAAAAAGCAGAAGTTTCAAATACATAAGAGAGTATCTTAAATTACTTTTTCAATTATTTTCACTCTTTCTGCACCTTCAATCTGCATTCAAATCTGTGTAAACTGTATTTATTCACGCGCTTATACGCCAGTTGCATTGCTTCAGTAGAGTTCCCTGACAGCTCTACTGTCTCAGGTTGATGTATTCTTGGAAGACGTGACTGGAAAATGATTTTTTTTCTTAGAAAAACATACAGAAAACCTGTAAATATTTGTATGCACTTTTACACATATTTGAGGGGAGGAGTGTCCCTTTTTTTCTGCCTAAAAAAGCCAAACATGTTCTTTACAATAAAATAAAATACCCCAGTGAAATCCAAATTTAAAGACTTTTTAAAATGAAAAATTCTATTTCTCAAAATGTAAATTGTCTCAAAATGTGAAGTTCGGGTGAAAAACAAAATGGCTTTAATTCTAGGGCATCAGGAATGCATAAAGTTCTAGAGGCCACATAGAGTTTTACAGTATTTGAAATATATGAAATATACACGAAGTTTGAAATACTTGTCAGGACCTCTTAATTTGTTATTGACTCCTTCAAGAGTCAAAAACAGCTGTGTTAGATAATTTTAAATCAATTGTAAGCATAAAAGTATTCACTATGCCTAAAATTAAACATGTGCTTAAGCAATCCCTTTACATTTGGAGTCACTGAATGTACAAATCCCTAACTTTTCAGAAAGTGTGAATAAACTGAGAGTCTCACTTACTCTTTTATCAATTAGTCTTCAATAAGCAAACCATTCCTAGACCAAAAAGGTTTGTGTTTGGTGTTTAAGTACTAGCAAGCATACATTTAGTAAAGATACTTGGCTGAAAGATGAGGCCTGATGCACTGTCAAGTCTGTAACTCAGAGTCCTGAAATGCAAAACAAACATAACGCTTACCTGTAAATGCACACAGCACTGGACACAAGCAAAAAGAGTTGGAAACCATGGTGCATTTGGGAAACTGACTTAATTGCAATCACAGAAACATGGGACACGAGTTACGTGCCTGGAGCACTGCAGCTGAGGGCCACAAGCCTTTCAGAAGAGACAGATTGGGTCTTCTCAGACAGACAGGAGGGATGGGGTTAGAGAAGGGTCAGATGTTAAAGAAGGGTCAGACTGTGAAGAGCTGCTTCTGATAAACAGCCATACACAGACAGACCCTGTGGGTGAAAATCAAGAAGCAGATCAACATAGAACTCCGTGGTTGGCCACCTGACATGGGGAGTCTCTTGATGAGACCTTTTGCTTTATTTCAAAAAAAAAAAAAAAAACCAAACTCCACCTACATTGGCAACCTCAAACTTCACTGCAATCTCTCCTCCATTTCCTGGGACTGTGGCTAGCTGTTATAGTAATTCCAGCAGCTGCTTTGATCTTTCAGATGATATATGATAGACCAGTGTCATCTATCTAGCCTTCTTTAAGGTTTTTGACACTGTACCACATGGCATCACATCCAGTATCTCCAAATTGGAGAGACAGGGATCTGATGGATGGACTATTCAATGGAAATGTGACCTCCACCTGTGTCCAGGTGGAGGTCAGGGAGGAGTGGGTTCGCTCAGGGCTCTGTCCTGGGACCAGTCATTACCCTTCAACATCTTCACCAATGACATCAACAGTGACACTGAGTGCTCCTTCAGCAGGTTTGCAAATGACAAAAACAGAAGGGATGCCATCCAGAGGGACCTGGACAAGCTTGAGAGTGGATCTGTGAGAATCTTCTGAGGTTCCACAAATCCAAGCATGAAGCACTGCACCTGGGTCACAGCAGTTCCAGACACAGGTACAGACTGGGAGAAAAACTCACTGAGAGCAGCCCTGCAGAGAAGGACTTGGGGGTTCTTGGGAATGAAAAGCTGGGCATGACCCACAGCCTAGAAAGCCAAATGTGTCCTGGGCTGCATCCAAAGCAGCGTGGTCAGCAGGGCCAGGGAGGGGATTCTGCCCCTCTGCTCTGCTCTGGTGAGACCCCACCTGCAGTGCTGCATCAGCTCTGGGGTTCTCGGTACCAGAAAGACATGGACCAGTTGGAGCAGACCCAAGGGAGTGCCACAAAGATGATCAGAGGGATGGAGAACCACTCCTAAGAGGACAGGCTGAGAGATCTGGGACTGTTCAGCATGGAGAAGGTTCAGAGGAGACCTTACAGCTGCCTTCCAGTACCTAAAAGGCAGCTGAGAATTCTGAAACAGGCAAACCATGTTAATGACAAGGGGGGAAGGGTTTTAAACTGAAGGAGAAGAGATTTAGATTAGATTTTAGGAAAAAAATCTTTACTGTGAGGGTGGTGAGGTACTTGAACAGGTTGCCCAACGGAGCTGTGGATGCCCAATACCCTGAAGCGTTCAAGGCAAGGTTGGTTGGGACTCAGAGCAACCTAGTCCAATGAAAGGTGACCCTGCCCATGAGAGCACAGGTGGAACAAGATGATCCTGAAGGTACTTCCCACCACAAACCATTCTATGATTCTATACTGCGTCGTATTTTGATAACTTTTAGTAAGGCATCTTGAAGAATTGAAGTTCTGCTTATATAATTACCTGTTATAATTTTGCAGCAATACTAATCTTTAGACTCAATGGATTTAGCATGAGTAAAAGCACACACTGATACCTCGGAAAGGTTTGAATTTGTTCTCCAGATCAAATTCTTGTCTTCCTAGGCGTGATAAATCAACTCTGAGATCAGGACAAATTGCATATTCCTCCAAGGTTTTGCTGATTTGATAGATTTTTTCTGAAACGATATCTGGAGCAGGTCCTATAACAGAAAAAATTGTGGTGGGTCATTTCTTTTAAATGACGATTTTCTATTTTAAAAACATTTTTCTGAATATATTTGAGTTACTATGGAAGTACACAAAGTACTGTGGTAAATAAGGTCTGTTCTTTCCCTACAACACAGGTTTAAAACATTTTTCAAAAAAATAAAACATGGAAATACACCGCATTACTCAAAAAATTTTGATTGACATAGAGTATTTAAATTATCTAGGGGCGGGAAAGATGAGGTAACCACAGTCACATTTGTTTGGGCTTATTGGTCAAAAACTGCCTTTTTTCACTCTGCAAGGAACCTCACCATAGCTATCAAAGGAAAGCCTGCTCTTCAGCAGCAGGTTCCGGTGTTTCATAGGACTTTCTGCAAATGCACACCTGTGAAGATTAGATAGCTTGGTGGTCCACATTATTTCATTAGAAAAAAAATGCCATTTTTAGAAATCTTACCTGTTTAACAGTGGTGCTGTATTGCAGTTTTCCTCCACCACCTGAATGAAACTTGTCTTTGTTGGAATTCAAAATACCTTAATTGCTTAACAATTACGACCTGGATTGGTTATATCATTGAAAAACAGAAAACACATCTGACTTGTGAGTTACTTTCACTGCTAAAGCCTGAAAAATGTCTTTATTTCAAAGATTTACTGCCAACTAAATTAAAGCTTCAGGCTTGATGCAAAAATTACGTGATGAACTATGCCATATACAGTGCAAAGGCTGAGTCCAAGCTGCAACTGAATGGGAATTGCAGCAAGTCCCTTTCTGGCTTATCTGACTCTGCACAGCTTATATTAAAGCTACACCTCTACTCCCAAAATTACTTCTTTTATTCCCTCTGCTGTGTTCTCTCTCCTCATCCAAAAAGTCTTTGAAGTCTTTTTCAGTACAAACTTTCCATTTGTCTAGCAGTGCCGCTGTGTGCAGCGCATTGCCACGTAAATGAGTGTCTTCCATCTCAGATGCAGTGTACCAGATGGTCCAAATCACTACAATAAAAACCAGCCACTTAACTCTTCATTTAGCTTACAAAATTACTTCTTACTTATCTAATCCAAACCCATCCAAAGGGTGAGGCTGTCATTAGCTACAGATCTTCCTTGATACATGGATGTATTGTCTACTGATACTTCCAGCTAAGGAGATCCCACAGGTCATCTACATTTTCTTCTACAGCTACAAGCCACTTCTGCTTGACCTGGATCTGCAAAATAGACTGAGCAAGAATATAGAGTAACAATAACCTTCCCTAGGAGCTTGTTGCTGTGCTTAAACACTGTCTTTAAGTTCAAACACCTTGCCTATACTTTACCCACATTTTCTCAGCTTGAACTTAAACCAACTACTTTTCATTACAGCCCTGCTGATTAACATAAATAATTAAACCTTGTGACCTGTGTTTGAGGAGCGTTTCATGCATAAAGCTTAACAGCCTCTTTAAAGAGGCAAAGCACACTAGAAAGGCTGCAACTGTTACCCATTTATCAAGCAGATTTTAGATGCATGTGGTGTTTTAAAGTTCATAGTCCTGTAATCCCCCTGGGATTCAAGCCTATTCTGTTTATACAATCACATGCATTTAACCATGCACATATTTCAATTACACATGAGAGAAGGGAGAAAGCACTCCATCTCAAGTTCTCCCACCTTCAAAATGGATAAGGAAACATTTTATAAGCACTCTCGGATCATTTTTTTTCAGATGGAAAGCACTCTACATGTGTGAGGTATACAAGGTGTCAGCAACCTCACACAACGTTATATAAGTGCACACAGATCTATAATGCAAACCATACAGAACCTATAACATACATAGATAAGTTAGAACCTGTAACAACATAATGTGTTAGTTCTCAATTTCGGAAAACAAGACTTAGCTATACACAAAAATTCCCTTATTCAATGGTGGAATTGCAGTGGTAAAATGATACGACTCTCCACCTGGGTAAGTGACTTCCTGGGTAAACACAACAAGTTTCTCGTGTGCTTTCTTCCACACAAGACAATGAGTTACACTGCTTACTTTAAAGCATATAAAGCAATTATACGCTTTAAAGTAAATGCCAAGACAAGCAACACAGAAATATGAGTAAAACACAGCTCCCTCATAGAAATCTTTATAAAAGATTAGAATTGTTACAGTAATCTGGATGCCTACATAAATGACTATAAAAACCAGATGGCAAGTTGCTTATTGAAATCTTACAGCTATCCAAAGGGCTTCAATGAACATGTAATGCTTATTTTTCAGACCCATGTACATAATATACACTTATATTATTTAAAGAAAAAGAGATGCCTACATTCTTCACAGTTTTAAGACAGTAAATGAAAACCACATAATTACAGAGAGCTAGTTATCCTCACAAGCCATTTCCATGATACCATGATGCACTGTTGTTTTTTTTTTTTTTTTTAAAAAAAAAAAAAACACATACCTCCATTGGCAACTTCGAACTTGACCCCGAATTCTCCTCCAGGTCCCCCAGGACTGTGGCTAGCTGTTAAGATAATTCCACCAGCAGCTTTGATCTTTCGGATGATACATGAAACAGCAGGTGTGGATAAGATCCCGTTCTGTCCAATAACCAGTCTGCCAATCTACATGGAAAAAACAAGCCAAAGAACTCTGAGCAGTACTAAATTTTTGAAATTTAGTATATAAACACACACACAATAGGAATATATGTACAGGATAGAAATGGTAAAGTCTTGGTACAGAACATACTCTTTTGCAGAGAAATATCCATGAGCTGGTTGCATGCTAACCCGGAGCACTGACAAAAAATACTGTAAACCTGGCACATTTAACCCCAGTGGCCTGGATGTGACAGTAAAGCAAGAGCACAGCAATGATAAGGATTTGCAAAGCTCCCAAGCATAACACCAGGGTATCATCCTGCTACCAAAACTTGCCAGGTAACCCCACAAACCAGCAAACCCTCTCAGATATTAGTATAGTTTAGGGCTGACCCCGTGGATGCATTTGCAGGGCTGGGGCTTTAATAGAAAGAGAACAGAAAGCGAATTGCCTTTCATGGAACAGCCTTTCAGTGTAATCACAAGCACCAGTCCACATTAGGACCTGCTGTCTCCTGTAGCTACACTCCTATTGCCAAGACAGCCTTGGATGTCCTGCCCCACAGAAAGCACTGCTCCTGCTTCAGCTATCAATGACTCCTTGGCTATTCCAAATGAACAGGGTGTGTTTCCCAGGGCACAGCTGAGCAGGGGAAGTTCCCACCATTCTTGAAATAAAAAAAAAAAAACCTTTCAGGCGGTGTTATTTAACACTGACTCAATGTGCTTGGTATTATATGCAGTTCCACTGCAAGGTTCTAATTTCAAAACCATGCCTTCATCCCCTACGCAGATACTACAGTTTCAGTTTAACATAAATAATCTAGGAGCCAACAAGAAATGTATTTACAAAGAAATACAAGAGAGTTCCAGTTTCTGGGGAACACAAAGGAAGACGCAAAAAAACAACGGGAGAAGGGAAGGTTAAGTGTTACAGATGAGAACTGAGGAAGCTGCACATGGAGCTTAAATGGATATTTTCAAAGTCTGGACTTTCTTAATAACATCAATATTTTAAAAAATCAAATAAACCCCCATGACAACCATCACTACTGAGCAGTAGTTTGGGAAGGGGCAGGGCAGTAGTCAGGGTTGGCAGGGGGAAAGGCAGAACTCTGAATGCCTCCCACTCCCCATCTGAAAGCAGACTGGGAATTGAACTTCAGACTTCATTCTCACATTTAGAAGGAGATTTGATAGCTCCACAGTCTGCTCAGCAAAGCAACAGCACAGGAGGTGTCACTACCTGCCTCCTGTCCATATGGAGCTGTTCCTTCATACGTAGATGATCTTCCTCTGGGCACTCGCAAGAGGACCTTAATGGTTACTTAAAAGTGTGGGGTCAAATAATTTCAGAAGAGCAAAGGATTAGGAGATTATTATTTAAACTGGTTTTGTAAACTATTTTAATTTCAAAATTTAGGACTACAAAGAAATTATCAACTTCTACCATAAACTTTTTTGATAATTCTCACCAATCACAAACTATGTCTAGCCATTTCTCTTTCAGTAAGAATCACAGGATCTGCTTTTGAATTTTAAAAAATGTGCAGAAAATGCACTCTTCTATCTGAGATTTCTACCTCAAGCTCTGATAAAAGAAAAATTGTTTGTCTACCTGCTTCTCTTTTCAGAGCTTTTGCAGATAATTCTGAAGCCTGTGGAATGTTGCTAGAAAATGGGAGAGCTAATAAGTTAAGAAACAAACAAAATATTATCGTGAAAAGAAAAATATTATTTAAAAAAACCTTGAAATTGTTGTTTTGAATATTGTTTCTCCCTTTTTTTAAACTATGAAGCATGTAGAAAGCTAGAGCAATGACTCAATCTTCCAAATACAGCTGTCAGAAATGGTTGCCAGCTTTTAAAACAGTATTGTGTATGAGTAAACAAAAGGAGTATGACAGCAATAACGTTTTACAAAACACTTGAAAACAACACTCTGAATCTATCTGGAGGCTCTCAAGTATAAACATATTTACACTTGCACGCAGGCTCATCACAAGCACGGTTTTGGTATTTCTAAATCTATGGTAGTGAGTTTTAAGCTTTTGTTCTCAAGCACATTACTGTATTTTTAAAAATTAGTAGAATACTTGTATCATTCAGAATGCACAAATTACCCAGGACTATCTCTTTGCCATGTTTCATTTCTTCCCATTCAGCAGATGTCGCAGAAACCAGTTTTCCCATTTTTCTGGATGCCAGACATTAACATAAATCTGAGTCATTTGATTTGCCTTAAGCACTTGTCATGAGGCTACTATTTCTATACTACTTTGAAATATTATTTATGGTGCTAATTTCTGTACTATAAAAATACTGCAATATTTAGTATTCTAAATTAGGGATCCTACAAATCAAATTACATAAATGATATAATAGTATTTTATTTGCAGGGACTACTATAAAATTTCACCTTTTATTAAGGCCATCAGTGGTTCTACAAAACTCCCTCAGGACAGTGCAGACCTTAGAGGTGTAAATGCGCCATCCATCTTCCTTTGCTGCTTTAATTTTGTTGGCTGGAATGCACAAGGTCTTCTCCTCTTCTCAGAATCTCTTCATTTTGAATCAAATGCTAAACAAGCATTTAATTATTTAATTAATTTCATTAATACCTGTTTTCACAGACTTCTCACAATCTGAGCTAAAACAGTAACCAAACTGTACCCACATGCTGGGTCACAATTAAAGTTCCAGTAATATCCTTCTGAAAGTCTTGGACAATTTCATAGCATGGAAAGATTATCTCTGGAATTCAAAAACTTGCATGGCTACAAGATCACAGGCATGTAAAATCTCTTCTAATAATGTGTCCCTATGCCACATTCTATTTTGTCCCTGCACTTTTAGTATCAACAGCAGAAACAAAAATCCTTAGCAAACAGTTACAGCTGAAAGAATAAAGTACCCTAACAAGTACTTTACAAGAACACTTTTATGCAATATTACCACTTGCAGCTGTGCCTTTTCAGACTATTCAGCTGATTACCATGGAGTCACTTAATGTTTTTTTTAAATATTTTTCCCAGGAATCTCTCACATGCCTCAGTCAGTTATGCTTGAAAGAACCTGAAGCAAGCATATTACATCCTTGGGGCTGCCTTCCTGCACTTTCCCAGTTTCTTTAGGATACTATAGTAAAATACAGGAATATGAACACCACACTCAGTGTAGAAGCGAATAAATATCACACAGACCCAGGGAGGGAGGGAAGATTTGCATGAAAGGCCATGGAAAATAAAACCAACATGGTATTACATAGGAGACAACCAGAAAACCCAACTCTCTGCCATCTCAAACTTCTGCAGCATTATAGCAATACTCTGCAGTCTGTTTAGCATGTTGTCACGACTTTCCATATTCAGTGTAACAGCACTGCCTTTTGATCCGCCATTGAGACTCATAAATAACAGCTTCTTGTTTAAATGTATCCTAAACTTTCCATCAAAAATGAGATATCCCATCCAGTCTAATGGAATATTTCAATCTAATACATAGAGGAATTGTATTGCAACTGCTGGAGCCTTCTACCTCAGTTCTTCCAGACATTAGGGTTGACAGACACTACTACTGGCATGACACAGGTGAAAAGGGAAATAGACCCTCAGATACTCTCCTACCACCTCCACTTTGTCAAACTAATTGTTGCAACCCAGAATGGTACAGGACCTCTGCCTGGCCTTCCTCATACTCTACCACCTTCCCATGGCATGCAGTCCTTTTCCCAAATGTGTTTGCTACCATACCTGCTGTGTGCCCACTGAGGGATAACCCTGGTTGGTCACCCTCGGCTCTGAACAGAAGGAGTTGGTGGCGCAGGTGCTGCTGGCAGCTGCAGAGCATGGGCCAGCCTGTAGCTGCTGCCACCACAGGAAAGCTGTGCAGGCTGCAGCAGTGGTGCATGTACCTGCAGCCCCCAGCTGGAGGCCATGAGCCAGCAGCACCAAGGATGAGTAGAAGGCAGGCCAAGCATTGGCAGCCAGCTGAGCAGGGGACCTCGTCTCATTCCTCGTACTGGAGCCTATGCCAACCGTGCTAGGCTGTTAGCACAGGGGGAATGTGGGATGAGTCACCAAGTTAGAACAAGAGGAACCTAGCAACTCTAAAGGGCAATCCATTTACAGATGATAATAGAAAATCACTTTTATTTTTGTACACAGCCGGCACAACTAGCCATGGCTCTTGGTACATGTCTTCCAGCAAGGAGATTAAAGTTCAGTTTATCAGCACTGCTGGCATTTAGGGCAGCTGAACATTTTCAATGCACCTTTCAAGCCTTCCCCATGTTTCATCTGATCCAGCCTACATCAGTTCACTTCTTTCCCTGTGATACCAGCTACATGCTTTATCGTTATATTAACCTCATCCAAAGGGACAGATCTTTGCTCTCATGAGTCTTCTCCTCTCCCCCTATTTATATAGCACAGCACTAAATAATGCTATCAAGGAGATTTAGGTATTTTCCCAGCAGGTGTATTTTAACAGCCAAAAAATAAAACATACAACTAGTACTAATGAAGTAAATGTGAAACTTGAGCATTTACATTGTGCTTGAGAGAAACAGAGGTGAAGGTGACCAGGGTGAAGATGTTAAAGTGGGGAAAGAGCATTAGAACATGGAAATGGGAAGCCCTTTCAATAGCTCCCTACCAGCTAGGCTGCTGAATTTCTGAGGACTGTGTCATTAGCAAGAGAATTATACATGAATTCAGATATTTGTCAGAACTGTGAGCAGAAACGTTTGGGGTTTGGCTTCAGAAAGCACCAGGGAGAAACAGAGTTTCTAAGAAACTTGGAGTAACTAAGAAAGGGGAAAGCATTATTACAGCAAGGTGTCAGAATCACCTCAAACTGGAAATCTCCTGAGGTCAGAAAGATATTTAAGCAAGATGGGGAATGTGACAGAAGCAGTCGGAAGGACACAGGCTGACAGGAAAAATTAGTCAGCATAACTTGGATGAGAAGCTCCAGCTCCTCCAAATCCTAAATTTCTTCAACACCTCAGTTCTTGTGGCCACCCTGCACTGAAACCCATTCTTCTAGCTCCTACCAGCATGCCAGGACCTCAGCCTCTGCAGGGCAGCTCTTGCTGCTCGGCTCTTACCCCACCTGGCTGACAGGTACAATTCCATCAATAAGGCTGTCTCCACTGAGCTACAAGGGCAACAGGGCTAGGGAGCAGCACTCCTCCGTGTCCTGTCCCACCTTCCTTGCAACTCCCCACACACCAGCCCACTTCCTCTACCCTGCACTCATCCCCTGCACGCTCCCTTCCCCAACACTGCTGATCGAACCACTCTGCTGGTCTCACCACTGTCCCCACTTTCACCCCACAGAGCCCTCCCACACCCTGGGCCACATAAACCTAGCCACTAACAAGTCCCTATATGAACAGTGATTTTGCACTAGGTAGACAGTATGTAACATATACTCTGAAATCTTAAGGCATCACTCAACATCTGCTTGATATTATCACCATGTTGAGAACATATTTTAGAAGTAAATTTAAAATACTCATCATTCATACAAGACTAGTTGGTCTTGTATGTGACAGCAAATCAGCAGGGAAAATTCAAACACATATGGAGATTAATTTCAAAATTGAAACATCTTTTGAAAGGAATGCCTTTAAAGTACTGAGCTTTTGAATTAAAAAAATCCCTATTGAAAAAAACCTATAGAATTATATCACTCCTTCTGCCAAACCCAGAGGATCAGTCTAGGCATCATAACAAGAGATAGTAGTTTCAACTCTGCTTTGAAGTAGGAACTTCAAGCCTGCATTATGTGATGTTTCCAGCTTTCTGTACATACGCATCCACATGAATGTGCAGAAGAGATAAGTTCTCGCTTCTTCTGGCAGAAGACGTGAGTTCTCTTCCTGAGTTTTTTCCTACTTTCAAAACTGGACCGAGAACATTTGTATCCCACCTGACCAGAGGCTTCTGCCACTGCTGTCCTCCTGCGTCTTATAATTTGTTAGCAAGTGACCAATAGAAAGGAACTATTCTTTTCCTAAGGTTGTGGGTAAAATGCTGAATCCCTTTTCTTTCAACAGTACTATTTTCCTCGAACTGTTTTTAAAATATCCTGAGCAACAGGTGCTTGTTTGATACCTTTGCTTCCCGCACACTTAGTTTTAACTCTGCTACATTTTCTCCTGCAGAGTGACCCTATGTTTCAGCTCCTATGCCTTCCTCCTCCTAAAATAAAGGGCGAAACAGCACAGCACGGCTGGCAGTCTCCAGAGGTTGCCACCACGCCGACGGAGCCACCACCCCCTCCAAGGCCCGGCGGCACGCCGGGGGACGCCGGGACGGGCAGGTGCGGGGCTGGCTGTGCCACCTGAGGCTGGAATCCAGCCGCACGCGGCTCCCCCGCGCTCTGCCTGCGCCCCGAGCGCTCGCCGGGCGATCACTTGGGAAGGTTCTGCCCCGCGCTTCCCGCGGGCAGGGCGCGGGGGCAGGGGCCGCCGAGGGGCGGCGGGAAGGGAGAGGGGACAGCTTACCCCGTTGGCCGCGGCCATCTGAACGACGATCTCGATGGCCGTCTTGCTGAAGTACCTGCCGTCGCTGCCCACCACCATGGTGCAGCCCTGCCGGTCGCGGAGGTCGACGGAGGAGAGGAGGCTCTGCACGAAGTTGGGCAGGTAGTTGCGCTGGCTCTCGAAGAGCGCCGTGGGCCGCCGCAGGCCCCCTCCGCCCGTGGGGCGCTGGTCCTCGTAGGGCGCCGTCTGCACGGTGAGCACGGGGATGGGGGTCCGCTCCATGGCGGCTGCCGCCCGCCCGGCTGCGGCTCCGCTGGCGAGCGGCGGCCGCGGCGCACGCTGCCGAGCCGGCGGTGGGGAGCCCAGAGGCGTTCCCCGGGCGGGGCCGCGCTCGCTCGGCCCCCGGCGGCCCCCGGCCGGCGCCCGGCGTCGCGGGGGAGCCGAGGCGGGCGTGGGGTGCGCACCGCCCCTTCCCCGCCCGCCCCGCCGGGGGCCCCGCCGGCGCCTCGCTGCCCGGCAAGGCGCCCGGGGCTCGCCGGCTCGTTGCCATCAGCATGCGGCGGTCCCGGCCAAAAATAACCCTGGAAAGCGAAGCCGAGAGCCGCGGGCTCCTGCCAGGGATGTAACTGGAGGAAACGAGGAGCGGGCGAGCCAGCGCTGCACACTTGCTCGGGGGGATCACGGTCTGTCAGCGCCGGGGCCCCCCCGCCGGGACCGGGTACCCTGGGCACGGCGGCAGCACCCTCCGGCCCAGGGCAGCACCCACACGTAGCGCAGGATTCCGACGGGGCCACGCAGTGCTACTGTCCCAGGCAAGGAAACAGGAGAGCAGGCAATTAAAGAACGAACAAAGAGAATAGATTTTTTCCTTACTGTATTGCTCAAAAGCAAAGTTTTTGTTTAGTAAGTAAACTTAGAGAGGGGCTTACTTACTGACTGTGCTGGTTTTTCTCTCCAGGCTCACTCTCTGTAAAGCCAGCCATGAAGGTGCCTTTCCCTATGCTAAACTAAGGCATTTCATACAGATGTATGGTAAAGCTTAGTTCATTGACATGGGTTCATTCTGCTTAAATGAAATGCAGAGTTGGTGGCACTAGCAACTGCAAAGATGCCTGACATTTCCCAGTATAAAGGCTGTGTTTATAGATGCCTGTGACTGTCAAACATCAGCTGAAATTTTCCATCCAAATGCTCTTTGCACATTGGGCCCACACAGCTTTTTTTTTTTTTTTTTTTTTTTTTTTTTTCTTTTTTCTTTTTTTTTTTTTCCCCAGGACAACTCACTTGGTAGGAGAGTTGGGAAAAATAGTCATGTAATCTCACTGTCATTCTTGTGCTTAGGAAATCCATGTAAACCTGCATCTGAGTAGGCAAATACAGTTTTATAAGGCATTTTTCTCGTTTCTGTGAAGGAGTCTGCTCATACACCACTCAGAAGCCCGGTGGAGTGTTATGTTCAACAAAGCATCGTGTTTGCTGCAATGACAGGAGATGGCCAGGCAAACATGGGATAAAATGTTTTTGTCTTCTGCAGAGGCTGAGAGTTCATTCAGTAGTTCATTAAGAGTCGGTGAGAGTCACCTGCTGAATGGTAACCAGAGGAACTCAGTCATGGTTTTAAGCCCTATTTCTGCAGGCTCTTTTGTGGTTCATAGCAGATATTAAGACATAATTTTCTACGCATACATTTCTTTGGCAGGGACGTCTGCCATCACAGTAAAACATTCTACATGCTACAGCAGGCAAGGCCTAACGGTTTAGTTTAAACAAAGTAATCCATTTAAGCAGATACAAGAATTCTAGCTGTGTTGGCAGAATACCTTTATAGTGGGCCATATACTGCAGCAGAGGGCCAGAGCACATACAGAAGGACAGTAATCTCCTTTCTTCTGTTAGGTCTCCTGGCCTGTAGTCATGATTCCTATACTGATTCAGAATGCATTTTAAACAGCAAAAGGGAAATATCTGCCCTGTGGAAACGCCAGTTCTCATATCCCTGATATAAACAAAGCACAATTTAAATGAGGTAGCTGTATCTTAAATAATTTGTGCACTGCCAGCAATGAAATCATGACATTGTGTTAGTGTGACTTAGTGAAAGCAGAAATAAAATCAGGTAACTGGTATCTCCCAGGGCAAGTAGAGGTTTCCTACAAGGAAACAGCAGCAAAGATGGAGAGCATTAGAAAGAACAGATAAGATCCCAATAAAGGAAAACACATGACCAAAGTAAGAAGAAATGTGATAGTCTTTGAAATAAAGAATTGACTGCATTTTTCATATGGATAGAGGAAATGTGTTGAGCATTTAAAAAAATATATCAATTTGAATCAATTTTAAAAACTCTGCAAACACTGACATTCTCAGAATGTATATTTTAAGAAGGACAATCAATGACCAATTTCCAGAATTGCTTGTCTCCACCTATGTAATTTATGTACAGTAATGAAAAAGTGTATTTTACAGTCTTTTCAAGCATTGCCTTGACAAAGGCATTACCAGAAATGTAATGGGTTGTACTGAGTACTGTAAGATTTTTAGTTCAAACTCAAGTTCTGTTTTAGGTAAGTCCATCCAAAAGTTTATGTAACCTCTCTTTCATTAGGATTCTTGTAATACTTTGCAAAACTGTGTTGTAAAGTCATGCTATTTCAGGGAGACCTCAGGTTTTGTTTTAAAAAAATAAAATGCTAGCCTCCACAGGAGAAGTGAAAAGGATGAGGAAGTTAATACAGAGAGCCTGAACATTTTAGTACAAAAGCTGAAGAAAAGGAACAAATTTTTGCCTTTCTTTTTTTTTAAGGCAAAAAATTCTTCAATCCTCCAGCACCCAGATTAGCATTATGTGGATACATTTATCCATGGGCAAGTGCTTCAATTTCTGTTTTATAGCAATGCAGTCCTGTTCTCAGCAGATGTCATTGAGAAGTGGGGATCTCTGTAAATGGCCAGTGCTGCAGTGCATTAACTGATTACTGCTGTGTATCTTCAAAAAATGAATAGTTATCAATTTGGGGTGATATTAAAAGTCTGGAATGTCTCCTTGGGAAACAACAGTTTAATGTTTTCTTAGTATTACCAAACTGTTTTGTGAGTGAGTTTTTTAAAGATTGGTAAAATAGAAACCAGATTAATGGAGTGACAGGAGTGACAGTTAAATTTGTTCAGTTTCCAACTACAACAATTAGCTTTCTGTATGCCAATTTTAGAAATTTGGTTTGACATATGCAATCTAGTTCAGGAACATTTTCACCCTGTACTTGGGTTCTTACTTGATTCTTAAAGCTTTTAAACTCCTGAGCCTTAAAATGCTTACCATAACTCATTTGTCTTGTGACAGCATGGCAGTGTTAATTACTTTAAGAGCTGTATTATTGTGTTTGCCCATCTTTTTTTACCAGCATTGTACTAGTGTCTCTGTCCCTTTAGGTCCATTTTTTTCATGAACTGAGCTGGGAATTGGGTTGTTGCCTGTGTGGACTTGAAGGAAAGAAGTCCATCCCATTGCAACAGAAGCCCTTTATAGCCACACAATTACTTCTGATTCAGTTGACTTGGTGACCTGAAGCATCTCCTCTGCAAGATGGAGAAAATACTAATGGATTTTCTTGAAGGTAGATTATGGAAGCCCAGCGCAGTTCTGATTTGATGCCAACGTACAGGAAATTGCCCTGGACATGACACTTCCTTTATGTTAAGGAAAAATATTTTTATCAGCTTGCAAATGTTGCAGGGGAATTGAACCAGTGCCATTAACCAAGCAAGTTTTGCCTCTAAGTTCACAGTTCACCACTAGTATAATAACTTAGTTGTAGATGGAAACACATTTTTACAGTTGTTTTATGCAATATGTGTTGCAGATAGAAATGTGGATACTCAAAATTATTTCAGCCATTCCCCATGGTGCCGTGTTTTGAAGTTCAAATTCTCAACCTCCACTTAGCTGGATCCTCCCGTTCCTCTTATAGTGCAGTTATCATATGAGGAATTGCATGCAGTTACTGTAAGTTGCTAACTTGAGCTATTGAAACAAAAAAGTTCTAAAAATACTATGTCAGTTTATTTAAACCACTCCAAAAATTGCAATTCAATTAATATATTGGGTTTTTTTATAAATAAAATTTTATCTTTTTATTTTTATTATTATGTAATAAGAACAAAACTTTTAAACCCCAGTGCTTCCAAATGGGCATTTTCTAATTTTTTTCTTAAACTTGCAATGATTTTGTTTCAAAATGTAAATTACTTAGAAATTAAAAGAAATTAAAAGATAAATTAAAATTGAAAAATTGGTGGATATTTTGACTGACTTTATCTGTCTTGTCTGTCAGTTCACAAATTAAAGCTTTTCCATGCGAGCATTTCTATTATGTTAGAAAAGGCAGAAAAAAATGTATTTTATTCTTAGAGGAAAATTAGTTCCCTTGTTGCAGAGTTTTATTGAGAAGTAGTAAGTATGAACTCATGGATATCCATCAAGTTCTTTTCCGGAAATTTTACCAAATCCCCAGAAAGGCTATATTTCACTACAGCTGCAAGTCTGTAATTACTGTGAAACAGGGTGATTGTTTTAAGGAACATTTTTGCACAAACTTACATGTGAACTGATTTACAAAGCCCAAACAGGAAAAATTCCCTGAAAACATATTTCTTGTAACTGATAACTGATTTACTACTATGCCAGCAACTTGTGATTGTTGTGTAAGTCAGGTCTGACTTATAAAATTGCCTGTTATTATCCATCTAATCAGGAGAAACAGGAAGGAAGAAAAGGATTGAGAGAAGGAACCAGAAGAATCATCAGTCATTAACCTAACAGAGAAAGTAACCCTTATAAAAGGAACATCCTCCAAAAAGTCCAAAGGATGCAGAAAGTTTATTCAAATAGTTTTGCCCACTCTCAAGTGAGTGATACTCTCTCTCAAACTGAAAATAGGTTAGGTAATCTTATTTTATGTAAAATTAAGTGTGCAGTCACCACAATCTTGCTAGACTGTGTGACAGAGATAGATATGTTCTGTTTAACAAGCTGTTTGTACTGCCTAAGTAAGCACTGTGTTGTCAAGGCCTGATTTAGCAGGAACTTTTTTCATAGACACTGTGGAAGCCTTACACTTCCATTTATGGTTATTTACCAATTATGTCACCAGTTAAGAGTGGAAAATTTATCCATATGATGGTCACTCCAGCACATGATACACAAAGAATAAAACACAACTTCCAAACTGTTCCTACTGCTGCAGACTTGCTGATTCCCAGTCTGTTTTTCAGAGGTGCAAGAAATAGCTACTGCCACTGCATCCAATGAGTGACATACAACAAGACCCTCCAGGCTGTAATCCCCAGATGACACAATGTTCTACAATGTTCTGCATCTTACAGACACTGCCAACAAAATGGCCTCTTTCACATCATCACCTACTTGAGCTTGAAGCCTACTGTGGCTTCCCAGCAAACAAATTACTTCAGTCTAAAGTCCCCTCCTTACAAGTAAGCACGTACTCTGTGAATCTCCCTCCTTCTCAGCAGTGGAATTACTGAGTAAACTGAAAACCTCAGCTGAGACACAATGGTTTGATGCTGGGAGCTGGGCAGTGATAACACAGAAATGGGACATGTATTCTCAAATTTATCCTGCCTATCTATCTCCTAGCCCATGGATGCCAAGTAGTAAAGGTTGCAGAAATACTGCTGTTTTTCTTGCTGTACTAATAGATTAGTACATGAAAGAGAAACCGAATTGATAGCAGAGATCTATTTTTCATCCATTTTAAAAGCCCATGATTTTTAACATTAAGTCAAAGCACATGAAGAGATTAAAAACACACAGAAAGAAATGTTCTCACAACACCTCTTCAACAACATATCTGAAGGAAGATACACAGTCAACATAATGATTGATACAGGGATTCCTTGCCTTTTATGTGTTTGCCTTCTACAACAATACAGCAAGGAGATAAAAGCAAAATACCATCACTCTGCTTTGAGTCATAGCATCTCTGACAAGAACTCAAAGCTTAAACTGCTCAGGAACACAAACACAGAAACACAAGCAAACAAACAAGAAAAATGAAGAATAAAGCAGCATAGGAAAACAGCTACTTCAAATGAAGGAGGATTTTAATAGCAGCATTACTTCTGAGTTTTTGGGAAAGGCACAATATGTTTAAGTCTCAGTTCAAGAAACAAATTCACTGGCATTTTAGAAAGCACTTTGACACCTAAGGATTAAAAAGCCCTGTTTTAAGGAAGAGACCCAGACAGAATTCCAGTGATTCTTTAATAACTACTTATCATGATAAGTAGTTGCTTCACCATTTGCTTTGAGGTTTTTTTGCACCTACTGAAAAATAGTTAACTTCACCATGCCAGCTGTATCTGACTGCCATTTAGGGGGATACTATTGGACAAAGCACTTGAGATTTTTTTCTCCTTTTAAGAATTCTTCTCTTTCTCATGTAAAGGGTCAAGTAATTTTTCAGCATACATAGTTTAAATTCTACCTGACAAATTAATTCTGCCAGGGAACTTGTTTTATCTTCTAACAATGGCTGATGAAAGGAAGAAAATTTCTCACAGCAACAACCTCTCTGCTAAACAACCTTTCCATATTCAAGTCACTCTGATTGTTTCTGCTGGAAGATTAGACAAGCAAGGGAACAGTTCTTTAAAACTGTTCTTATAAAAAGTCTGGAAGAAACCTTTCACTAAGGTCCAGGGAAGAATCATAGAAAACGAGTCAAAGGTGTAATTTCACCTCAAGAAATTTGGATCCAAATCCCGACTTGCAGCTGAGGACCCTGGGTGACTGCAGGCGCCGCCGTGAGGTGTGGAAAGTGGTGGAGCAGCGCCTCCTTCTGTGGGCATGTCTGTTCTCTCAGCCTCTGCAGAGCTCTGTCTGCAGCCAGTCTGATTTATTTTTCTCTTTTGTAACCTACCAAACCTTTTGGCTCATCTCTAAAGAGTTGCTCTCACTTCCCACAACCTGCATGCCCCGAAGGGTGTTTAGTCAGGGATACCCATTAGTACATATGTAATTTGGAAAACTGTTGTCAGACAAACTACCTTTCTCTTTTCATGTGTCCTCCATTCTTGGTTTTGCCTGACCTTTCATCTGGTTCTGCAGCCTACTACTGCAAAATTTATTCTGTCATTGAACTCTTTTGAACAAGTCTGTCTTATTTAGACCACAGTGCTTTTAGAGAAGTAATATGCTTAGTTACTCTAGAATTACCAGTTCTTTCTCCCCAGGATGCTCCTCTTGCACAGGAGGGAAGGGCTATTTCTACCTACCTATTTAACTGAGAGTGCTGGTTTGACTTGCTCTTGTTGACCTTTGCCTGTCAGGTTTTACTTTGGACCAGATTATGTCAGTGATGCCAACTCCCATCCAGACACTTCCATGGCTATATAATTAATCAGCAACACTGTCCATCCTGTAGAATCAGGAAATACCTGAGGGATGGGGGGAGGTAAAAAGAAAATCCCCACCAAATTAAAAATTTAGTGAACGCGATACTTTGCACTCTAACCACTCTTTTTTTGAAGAATATGATTAAAGTAATCCCTCTTTCTATAGTAGTGGGGCAGGAAATCTAAAACTTACCTTTTCAGGCACTTTTGATATAATAATTCAGTCTTGCAACTGTGTCAGCAAAGTCCTCCATCAAAACCATGAAGTCAGTATTCTCTTTTAGAAGAAAGAGGAAAGAATTTGCAGGGGTGGGAGGGGAATCTCACTCTGATTTTAGAGTGAACCATCAGTCTATAGGGATACAGATTTTTACTTTCCATAATCTCTCTCCTTTATTAACTAGAAAAAAGCATAAGACCAAAATCAGAAAGAATTTCTTAGAAGACTGCATTTGCATCGTTGAACAGCTGACAAAGTTGCTGAAACAAATGCTACCGCTAGATGACACCAAATACTTGTTTAATGTAACTTCTTCCTGTGAGTAGATCGGCTACTAGAAGGGAAAAACAAAAAAATGGAGCAGCTGAAATAAATCCTCTTTTGGAACAAATTCGGTTTCCCCTGGAAACAACAGCAGATTTCTTCACCGAGTAAAATTTTCTTACTTATTGGATAGTAAATTATTTATTTCAGCTCAAGTAATATGCTGCTTTATAGTCTTAACTTTGAGTTGTCCTCTGAGATACAACTTTCTGATATTCCTATTTGCAAACCAGAACTCCAGCAACTGTGTCAGTTTTCATTTTTACTCACCTTCCTCCAATTCCTCTAAGAGAGACGCTGATCCCACAGGCATGTTTTCAGAAACAAGTAGCAGAACATTTACCAAGAAGCAAATAAAAACACTATGATTTTAAAAGTTTTGTTTATTCACGCTGTGATTTATTAGCAAACCAATCTAGTTGAAGATGTTCCTGCTCAGTGCAGGGGTTTGACTAGATAACCTTTAAAGATCCTATCTGAACCAAACTATTTTATGATTCTGTGAGTCTATGGTTATGCTTGAAACCTGCTGGAAAGTACAGCTTCTATGTCATAGGAATGTCAAGCCTTTGATCAGGTAGCCCCCAGTACATTGCTAGTAGCCATAATCAGTTTACAACAACCAGGTGTAGAGGGTGATCTTGTCCCCCAATGAGTTGCAGCTGGACCAGTTGCTGAAGACTGGAGGCAGGCCTGATCTTGACAGGCTACACCTGTAATCAATAAGAACTAGTGATATATAAGTAAGGAAAGAGGAGTGTAGGGAGTCAGATTACTACTGCAAGGACCTGGAAAAGTCGGTGCGTAGAGGAGCAGCCTGTGAGGAACATCGCAGCCTGTGAGGAACATCGCAGCCTGTGAGGAACATCGCAGCCTATGAGGAACATCGCAGCCTATGAGGAACATCGAGAAGGTATGAAGCTCTGACAATAGAAAAACCTTGTGCTATGATGATGCTAGAACTCGTGATATCTAAGACAACAACCAGGCCCTTTCATCTGGTTGTAACGTTAGAATGGCAGTGTGTTGTTATATATTGCTAGCAGGCAGTTATAGTACTTATGTAGGGGTTTTGAATAAACTTTCTCTATAAGATGAGATTCAATGCTGTGATTCTGACCAGCCATTTGTGAATTAATACGAAATTCTGCACTGGTCAAGACAGAGAAATGTAGCCTTTACTGTTGAATTTAAGTGAAATTATAAAAAATACCAATTTTAACAGTATAAGACTACTATTAGCTGCTCATTCCGATAAAAAAGGAGCTTGAACATTTCAAGAACAGTACACAAAAAGCAATAAAGAAACCAAATAACAAATTAGGTGTGCTTGTCAATTGAAATTATTAAACTGAAAGAGACGCAACAGATTTAAATCCTATGAAGAGAGCAATGTGAAATTAGTTGGTATTTCAGACTAGCTGAGTGAGGACAGTAACATCAGTAAGTCCATTCTGCTCAAAGACTGGAAGCACTGCAATGAAACCACAATTTAGACCAATATTTTAAAATAAATGCAAGTTACAAGTGCTTTACTCATTTCTTGATGGGCAATACACATCCTAGACTGCTTGACACTTGATCTGTTATAGCTTCATTCTTTTCTGATAATTTCTGTGGATGTTGGTGTGTGCAGGACAGAGGCCAAGGTGCCCTGATGCCTTGAGCCGGTGTGTCTCTGTGAAGCTGCTGGCCATAGCCAGACTCAGATTTCCTCTTTGTTCCCTTTGCCTGCACACACATAGCTGGAAGAGCAAAGGACTATGTGTAGGGCATTGGGATGGGAACATAGCCTTGTCATCCTGCAGGATGCCACTGCCAGTAACAGGCCACAGGCTTTTCACTGAGTGTGCAAAAACTCAGGGCTGAGGTTTGCCACACCTGGTCTGGCCAATCTTTTCCTGACCTGCCTGAAGCTCTGACTTCTTCAATTTATTTGTGACAACAGCTTCTCTAACTGGCCAGGTGTAAATTGCTAATTTGTTTTACTTTTTTAGCCTTGGATGTTACAGCTAGTAGTAACAAACTGCCATTCTGTGTAGGATGAGATATTTATGGCTTTAATGTAAGGATGAAGCATAGGGAAACATGACTGATACAGTATCAGTGGCCTTGAGAAATGGAGACAAGTGTTGTCTTATCACCCCTAATGCCGGTCTCCAAGAGGAGTACAGGCTTTAGGGGTGATAAGAAATGCAGCACAGGCACTGGAATCCCACTGCTATAAACAATACACTTACAATCAGTTAAAGCCATGCAGACCTGGACCTGTATGTAGTGTATATAATGTATGTACAATTTATATAATAAATTTGGATGCAATGTGAAGCTGTAGAGCAGTGCAGGATGAGCAAATCATGGTTGCTCATGTGGACTGAGAAGTAATGAAAAATGGAACTGTTTGGGCCAATGTTCCTGGTAGCAGAGGAAATGCCCCACAAGGAGAGGCAGATGCTGTTGCTGTAAGCTCTACAGGGCAGCTGGGCTGATGACAGCACTAGAGAGACAGCGTGGCTCACGAGGACAGCAGGTGGCTGGGAACCCAACCCTATCCATCCCGTCCCCTCTGATCACATCCTGCCTACAGGAGTTGGAATGGAATATGGACAACATGTTCCATGCTCCAGCAGGTGGGAGGTTATACAAAAGGATTAAAAAGTAAGAATCTAGTAAAATACTACCAAATTCAGAACTGCCTAAATTTTAAAAGGCATAATAAATTAAACCATGATCATCCATTCATCTTCCCAGGTAATTCCTGAAGATTAAACCTAACAGGTGATATAAACAAATGGCACAAGAGTGTAAGGATATAATTTTTGCTAGTTTTAAGTTTAACGGAGCTCCTAAAAACATATAGAAAGTATACTGTGGGGGAAAATGCTGCTTTGTTAAGTCTATTTCTGTAGATGTTTGATATTCATGAAGGCACACAAGTGAACAAATCATTGCAATTGGCCTCTAGGACAGAAACTCCTCAGCCTCTGCTAGGGAACAAAATTTGTGGTGTTTGTTGACAAGATCACTTCCTACCTAGAGGTTTGTGGCTCTTGGTGGAGAGACTGAAGCATCATTAGTGTGAGCTATCTGACTGGGAAGTAAGGCCAGGTCTAGATGGCCATCATTTCTTCAGGTGTGGCTGTGCCCTTCTTGAAACCTGCACAGGAAGAACTGCTAATACTTGTCTTCACCAGATCTCTCCTCACCCCAATCTGAGCATCCCCTAGCTGCCCCACCATCCACACCACAAGACAGGGCTGAGTGGTGTCTGCCTGTCCCTTTCACCCTCCCACACAACTTCACTTCAGCCCAACTGTAGCTCCTTGGAGAAGGCCATCCTTGACATATCTCCCAGTAACACAAATATTTCAGTAATTACACAGCTTTACAGAGCTGTCGTTATCTTTCCTCCTCTTTTGGTTCTGGCATGATGCAAAGACAAGACAGAACCCCCCAGCCTGGGCATGTAAGAACAGATGAGAAAATATTGGTTAAATAAATATCCAAGAAATGTAACCAGTGGTCTTCTTGGGAGATGGAAATAAGGAAGAGGTGCTTGGCATTTTTCCAGTGTCATTAGGCGTGAACAGAAGACAGGACAAAGCACTGGGGTATCCTGACAGCCATCAAGAGAAGTACAAACTCCACCCCTGCTAAGGAGCTGCTTGCTCTCCATCCCAGGGGGTGCCTAGAAATATGCAGGCAGCTTACAGAAGACAAGCAGAGGTAAGATGTGCATACTGACTAGAGCTTCTCTGACATTAGCACTGCAAACAGTGCAGGGAAAGTCCTAGCAAGAAAGGGTAAGTGGTACCAACATGAGCTATACAGAGTGCACAGCTTATACTTCCAGCTGCAGAAATGCCCCTCTACAGCAACAAAACCCCCAGTATATTGGCAAGCATCATGGAAATTTTAGAGTGTGGTGGAGTGTGTGGTGGGTGAACAAATATTAAAAAATAAGCATCCAAAAAATGACTCTAAGTCACCCATGTCTTTTTCCCTTATGACTTGTGGTTGAAGCTCTTTTTATTAGGTCTCTGAACTTTTTTTCAAATTGAAAGTTAGCAACATTTCAGAGATTAATTGCTTTAAAGAAAACAGTTCCTCTGTTACATGAGGCCTTTATAAGACATATTTTGATCACTTTTCCTGTGACAAATGGAAGCAAAAGCACCAAAAATTATAAATGTACTATCAACAAATTTAAATTTATGCGATCTTATTACTCAATGAATAACAGTGATGGCAAGCATTTGACAAATTTTCATGCAGGACTGTGTGTCATTTATGAAGTCCAAGACAGTGTAAGAACATATACCAGTTTTAAAAATGAAGAATTCTAACTGCTATGGTGAACAGTATCACTCAGCTATACCAGTTCACTCAAATGCCACCAATGTCTGTTAAACAAAAAGCAGTATTGTGTAAGCAGATTGTTCTCTCTTTATACCTTGCTTTAGAGAAAAAAATAAGTCCTGAAAACTACTTCAAGCTATCTAAAGCCACTTCTAAGGTGAGGAATGAAGTCATGCCTGCTGATGTATCTACTGGGAGAGTAAAGAGTTCTACCTTAGCTAAGATGCATTATTTAAGTATTTTAATCAATTTAAAGAGCTCTGGGCAGTGAAAGATTAATGTCTTCATCCTCAGCTCTTTTGAAAACAAATTCTGAACTCATATATTGCAGTAGAAGCAAAGTGAAAAAATGTAAGACTGCTGATACTGCCTGAAGGAGAGACTGAGGGAATGGCTCTCTTTCTTTTCTTTTTAATGTTAGGTGTGGGACAAGTAACACACTCCTAGTAGTGAAAACAAGTTTCTGCTTACTCAGACACATCACCAAGCATCCACAGCAAGCACTATGGCTAAAAGTCCATCCTTCAGAACTGCACATCCTAGAATTTCGTTTGCCAACATTTTTAATTCTACATTATCTTCCTGCATTGACTCATTTTGCTTTCACACAGCTGTAGTCAAAATATCCCTCTAAAGCTAAGAGGGGTGAACAAAGAGTTCTGGAGAATGTACAGTGAAGCAGCAAGCTGAGGGGGGGAAGCTTGTCCTCCCCCTTTCGCCCGGCAAGCAACCAGCACACTCCTTGCAGCAGAAGCACTCTCGGGTCTCACCCGAGACAGCGCCCAGGGATACAGCCCCACGCTATTGTGAAGGCAGCTCCCTGCATCGGACGGGGCTCGCAGCAACAGCCAACAGAAAGAAAGAGAGCTGACTCCAGCCGAGGGTATAATCAGGCTTTTATGGCTCTAATAAATTTTCCCAGTGGCAGCCCCGACCCCAGAAATGCAGCAGTTTTTAAGGGGGCAGGAGAAACAGGGGAGGAAACTACCTCTGGACGAATGGGAAACCAGAGGGGAGTGGGATGCAGGGATTGACATTAGGGACAGACCAACGGGAATACATCGAGGGAGGGGTCCTGGTTCCTGATCCAATCACTCGACGCTCCAGCTAGAAGTTTCTAGAGGGAAGGGAGGGAGTGCCAAGTGACAGACAGGGCACCAGAGAGGGATCAAAGGAAAGATTCATAAGGCTGGGAGGACAGCAGGGATGACAGGCAGTGGGGAGGAGGGCAGAATGAACTAGGCTTGAACCATTGCAACTGAGGGGGGGGAAACAGGACAATCCAACATACAAACTGAGAGGGGAACAGAACAACCTAACACAACACAACAGTACAGGGCAGCATAGTTCAATTCTAAATTGTAATGAGTACAGAGATAAAAGCTTCAGACTAGGTTTTCAAGGTAGTGTCACAGAACCCCAAAACAAATCATGCAGAGCAGCCTGAACACAGTGGAAAGGTGAAGTCCCCAGTTCCCCAAATCCTGGACTGCAGGGTGATGGCCTATAAGATTGAAGAGTTCAGCTACCTCTTTCAAACTGCTGACTATGTGACTAAACGCTGCATTCACAGCTTTTGTGTAGACAGCACTTACTCTATGGGACCTTGTGCCTCTGCTACCTGTGTATTTCTAGTTTCATTACACAACAGGTTTAGAGGTAGAACAGTACCTGGGATGGGTGCATACACTCAAAAATCACAAAGCAAGTGGAAAGAGATGGAAGACAGTTTATTAGTAAACACTAAACATTTTGTACTGTGATTATATCACTGGCAATAATCACTATTGCTTCATTCCCAGTGGAAGAGAGAGTTAGCAAGAGAAAGCACTAGGCTTCAAACATGTTTCCCATACCCCTACAGTAATGCTTCACATAGAACATAACAGCCTTTTGCCTATCTCCATTTCTGCACAGTTACATGATGTTGCTGACACAACTTCAGCCAAATCCAAAATAGGAGAACTGTGTTTGATTCTAGACCACAAGAGCTAATCTTAAAGCAGTAGGTCACCTGGAATTCTTAGGAAGACTTCAGGGCTCAACTGTTGCATAAAAGAGGATATAGTCCATGCCATTCAGTCTTTTCTGCCATAAAATCCTTGCAGGATTAAACAGACATTTAATCTTTTTTATAGTTTTATGTCAACTGTTTCCTTGTTCTTCACTCACAGTAGCTATGAATACTTCTTTGATGATCTCCTTATCCAGGTTCCTGCCTGTAAAGAGAAATAAAATATCTAACTATTTCTAATATATCTAATTTTACAGTACATTACAAAAAACCACATACAAGTAGCTTCTTCTAACCTAAGAAAGTGTTTATTGTATCAATCAGTGAGAATAGCAGTATTAAAATTAAGGCAACAACAGACTTGAAGCACAAATAAGGGAAAGGGAAAAAAGCAGGTTATTTTTGGTAATAATACACTTTGCACAGCAAACAAATAAATAGAAAATAGAAACAGAACCTTAGCACTGCAAGCTTTTCAGAAATAAAACTGATTTAAAACATTTTAAAGTTATAATAACCTTCCTTACAGTTACTAAATATTTGATCAAACATTCAAACTATTCCCATCACCCAATTTATAATTACAGATTTTAGAAATAAGATTAAATATGCCAACATAATTTATGAAAGCTTAGTATTTTATTGATTTGTTTTTTATTGATTTGGTTTGATTTTGGTGGCACTAATTGGGATAGTGTAGACTCCTCTCAGCTGCAATTTTGAACTTCAGGAGGTTTTGATGGATAAGCCTTTAAAAGAGGGTTATGCTGAACATACTCACTGCACTAATTCTGGCCAGTTTAGCCTGATTACTTTTCACTGGCTAAGTCTGTGAGACTGTCTGTGAAAAAAACTAGCACCTTAAACAAGGAGATGCGTAATTTTCTCTTACCAATTAGGACCAGCCTGTTTGTTCTCTTTTCATCTTCTTTCCAGGCTACTGAAGTCTCTTCTAGGTCATAGAGCTCATGGACACCTTGGACTATCACTTGATGAGATTTGCCTTGAATAGATACCAGTCCCTTATCAGAAAAATAACTGTTAGGGTATATAAACAAAACTTTAAAAATAAAATATGTTAGAGGGGAAACAAAACTTTCAATCTAGTTCAAGCAGGGAATAGTACTTCTGGCACCTATGCACTTGTTAGTCAAAATAACCATATATTATCAATCAACACATCTACTCATAACATCCATTTTCATATCTCCTTATTTTGTTAAATGCTAAGAATTACACTTTACCATACTTTGCCTTCTGTTCCTCATTTGTCACCTAGCCTCCCAAGCAAAAATTAAATGTCATCATCTACTATGCCTCTTTGAATACATATGTGGTGTTTCATGGTAGTCCATGAAAGCCTGCCTGCCAACAAAATGATGTAAAATGAACAAAAATGTTTGATTTCAGATTAGTCCAATTAAGCTCTTACGCTGAGCACATTTATTTTTCTGAAACAGAATCTCTGAATATTGGAGAAAGAATAAACATTTGTGAAGCAGAACAACTAGCAACAGACTAAGAAGAAATCACAATCAGCGTGAGTACATTAACTCACATATCAAAAGCTCTATTAAAACAGTTTTCATCACTTCATAAAATATTTCAGTGGAACACATTCTGTAAAACATGTCTTATACTTCCTGGAAGTTCCTCCCAGAATTTGCCCTAAACCAGGACACTTCCCTAAAGAAATAAAGAGTTAAAAATATTTCATAAAATAGGTCTCCATTTGACCTATTAGTTGGAATTCTATGGATATTACTGCCAAAAGGGTTAAGATTACAAATAAAATGTAAATATAAAAGCAACAAACTTTGGAACCTGTTCTGTAATTAGTTGCCTGAGGTTCATTTGCTTTGGTGTATTTATCTGAGACTGAGAGACAGAACACATTTTATCACAGGCTTCACATGTCACAAAGGATTAATTTGATTCCAATGCTCAATACACCAAAAACATGCTTGTGCATGGCATTACTGCTTTTCAGGCAGCTTCAGATACATCAGACTCTCTTCTATTTGTCAGGAACGAGAAAACCAGGATACTCTAATTTTGTTGCTGAGAAAGCAAGAAAACAACTTTCCTTCCAATAAAACTAGAATAATTATGTTACTATCTATGATGGTCAAGTGTTCTCAGGAAACAAACCAGAGCTTTACTTTCTTATATTTCTTACAGCCTGACAAATGACTGACTGGATTCTTATTATTTCATTATTTACTTGGCTGCTTGGTATAAGATAAATTTAATTAGATCCTCAATTGTCACCTCTACTCTTCTCCAAACCAAGCAACTGAAAAACATATGAAGTGCCCATGAAGATGAATACTTATGAGCTGTATCTTTAAAACCACAGCCTGACAATACTGTAAAAAGTTAATTGTGGACCACAACTATTATTGCATTCCTACGTTACACCAAATTGAATTTCTGCATATTATGGCAACAATTTTAAGTACACCTAGCAATCTACAGGATACAATCTACAGTATCCCAACCCTAGATATGTGAGATGGATGGTATCTCTCAAAGCAATGGAGGTAGAAAATTAAAAGTGATTTAACTATGGCTTGATTTTTAACCCTGCCACTGATGTTTGGGACTGTACATCTGCCCTCCCAATTCAGATAAGTAGGATCAATGTTTTCTCCTCTGCCAGATATCTCTTTCTGAGTCATTCATGGAATGATAACTTGCTACTCTCCAGCACCACCTTTGATAGGTCCGTAACTGACAGCAAAATGCAGGTTTTTAGGTGTAAAGATGAAAAGCACAAAACAAAGAAGCTGATAATTTCTGACTAACCTTCAGTCTTATGACATCCATGGTGCATCCAGTCTTATCTTTCACATTCTTCTCCCATAGAAGATTCTATGAAAAGAAAAAGTTGTTTCCATAAACAAAGTGGCATGGGGTGAGCTTCTATAAAAAGCTACAATGACTTTTTGAGTTGACAGTGATGTATTACTTACCTGAATAAAGAGATTTAAGTTTTCTTCTTTTATATTTCCTGGAACTTCAAATGTTACTGTAATTATAGCCTGCAAATGGCAAGATACACTTGTTATTACCACACTGAATAAACAACTCATAACAGTAATTTCAAAAAGTGTTCTTTATAACTTGGCCTCATAAAAAGGCAAGTATATGACAACATCAAATTAAAAAAAAAATCTCTATTTCTGTTCTGCTCTAATTTGCTAAATTAAGTTCTACTTTTTGTTTCTGTTTGGGTGTGCATTTATAGGGCATACACAATGCCTTGAACAGTTTAATGCCATTAGCTGCTACCATGTCACTCTTTGCTGTAGAGACTATTATAATCAAGCTTTCAAATATGGTTAACAATGCTGGTTTTTTGGCTTACTGATCTTGATGACAATACTATCAGACAAAAAATAATCAACATAGTTTTCATAAAAGGCAATCTGTACTTGCCTTGTAAAAAAAAGCTGTTTATAAACAGACTATTTTATAGTCTGTTTATAGTAGGAATAGATTCAGAAAATCAAGATGTCTGAAGTTAAGTTTTGTGACAACCGCCAGCTAACTGCTTGGGATCAATTATCAAAAGAAAATATGAAAATAAAACATGTCATTTAAAATTATCAATTTATTTAAAGATTAAATAATGTCTTATTTTTGTCACTATAATTACTCAATGGTATGGAAGAACACAGAGAGAATTACTTCCTGTAATGCTTTCAAATGACAACATCCTGATGACTAGTCTAACTTCAGGAAAAAAAAAAAATAAAGCAACAAGCAGCAAATGTTTGTGTAATGATCAAGTAAACTTATCTAAACAACCAAGAGCTAACACTCTGTGCAGCTTCAAAACAGTCAGACCGCAGTTCACCGTGCTCCAAGCACAGTGCAGTTTGTTTCTGTTGACCTTCACCATGAAGATAATAAGCACACTTTGTCATACAACAAGGACTTGCAGACTACTGTGAGAAGTGTTCTGCCCTCATTATGCCTCAGATGTCTCAACAATCATCTTAAATATGTGGGTGTTAAACTAAACACAGACACTAACAATGAATTCTGTTGAATGGCTCCACACTACAAAACTAACAATAATCTCCTTAATAATACACACAAGGATACTATAACTCATAACATTCAGGAAGGATTCTACTTACCATTTCCATCTACTTTAGGGAACTATTAAGATTCTATAACTGAGCATATTTAAGAATTTTGATTAAACAAAAACTATCAGTATTGTCATTGTAATTATAATTAAGCATGAACTGATTTTGCATTTAATCTGTAGTTCCAAAATTAAATTGTTATTGCCTTTTCCTGTTTTCAAGACTAGCAACTTCACAGTTAAACTATGCAGTTTAAAAAGAAAAACACAGACATTATATGCATTGTATTTTAACCTGAAAATTAAATTTAATTATAGAAAACTCAGAGCGGAAAGCTAACTTTTCCAAGACACCTTAAAAAAGCAGAAGTTTTTACTTTTTTGCAGCCACTGAGGGGACTCATGACCTATGGGTGGACCCCACCCACCTAGGGACAGCCCAAGGAGGACCGTGACCCACAATTCAACCAGAGATATTTTGTTTTGGATAGAAAACCTAGAGGGCAGACTACAAATTTAGGATTTGTTTCTGCAAATATCTAAAACAAAAAGTAGTTCTATTTGGTTCACTAATACTCTCCACGTGAATCAACAAATGACATGACTGTCTGGAGCACTGGAAGCTTATAAGCTATTTTTAAAAGTGAGACTTAATATAGCCATTTAGAATCTACCTACAACAAAGCACATTCCTTTTCTGTAATCTAGGTCATCTTCCAAATACCCTAGAACACATTATTCCCTAACTGAAACCTTCTGAAAGGTAGGTAACAACATCAGCATAAAATATTGAACAGTCCTGTTGTTGCAAAAACATCAAAGCTGTATTTTTGGTAATTACCTTATCTAGATGTGCATGTGTTGTCTTTACATGCTCAAGCTTTTTCTGCAAACTGAAAATAAGTGAAGTTAAATGTCCCATTTAAGTAGGGTTGGCAAAATATCATTATTTCAAAATTTTAAAAATTCCAGTTATTGCTGAGCAAAGCTGAAATATCAAAGATAGACTATATATTCAGAATAAGATTCAACAGTTAATTAATTTTTACTCTCAAAATATAAATGTTTAATAATATTTGTTTGATATAGTTAATCATTTATGTTAGAAAATTAGGCTTTTTAAAACATAAAGAGAATTATAGTCCATTTGCAATATCTTCAGCATTAAAAACAATTATACTTCAATGAACACAACACCCTTGATATTCCTTTCTGCAAAAAAGGCAAACTACATCATTAAAACAAGCAAGAAAAAATATACCTCTAGAATTTATCAAGTTAATAGATGTTCATTTTTTAAAAAAACTTTACAATTATTCAAAAATCAAGAAGAAAATGTAAAAAGCTGTTGCTTGAGAGAATGAAATCTGTAACATGAATTGAAATACTGTATACCAGCTTCCACTTCTCAGCTGTACAGCTCATTTCTACTATGCAGTGCCTGCTAACTTAAAACAGATACTCTTCACTTAATAAGACCCTAAGTTCAAGCTGTACTTGGGAACCTCTTTTGTAAACTAATATTTAGAGTCTTACTGTATCTTTTTATGTGACAACAGAAAATTGTACTGCCGCTTTAGATTTCACATCTGTCTCAATTAATCAAGATAGCACAAAAATTCTTCAAATATCATCTTCTGTACTGTTTCTGTTTTCTATTTTGTGAATAACATGCAGAGAAGAAATACTGTAGCGCAAGTTTCTATGATACCCTCTGCCACTTCAGAGAAGATTGCCCATAAAAATCAGGGATATTTGATCAATATCCCTGTAAAGTAAAATTTTAAGAAGCCTTTATGGTGGGGGAAAAAAGGCACTGTCTGCTACAGAACTAATATTTCACATTCCTACTTCTCTTATTTCCTTTGCTTTGCTGTCTTATTCTCATATTGCCCTTCACAGAATCCAGAATTCACGATGTGTTTCCTGTGACTTCAGGGTATATCGAGACTGGAAGGCTCTATCACACAGTCACACCAAACAGATGACATATCTGTCTGCTGACAGAAATTCTTCCCGCAGTATGCCATTAAAAGAAAAAAAAAAATAATGTACTGGTGTGTATGTTCAAGTGGTGCTGGATGCAAAGAGTTTTTCTACTCAGGTGATGGCACTGAAAACACCACTAATATTTTATGTAAGAATTTCTGTGTCTAGGAACTAAAAACAGGGTAAGCCATTTTACTGTGCTGAGTTCAAACATAAACAAAATAAACCAAACTTTATTTAAGTAGTCTACAACCTTCTTGGTAATTTAGAATTTGTCTTTAAATGCTGATATTTTAGAGTGTTTCCCCTGTTTAAATACCAAATATTGAGAACCTCTAAGTAACTGAATGAGATAAGTTCTCAGATCTGTGGAGTGCAGCAAACTAGCAAACTTTGCAGATTTTACCTAGTATTACAAGTAATCAGATCTAACTGTCAACTGCTGTTAACAGGAACAACCTTTTTCTGGTTCACATCTTTTTGCTGCTTTATCTCTGCTGTGTGGCTCCAACATGAATCAATTCAGTTAGCTGATCCATTATAAAAACTTGTTACATGGGTTTATGATCTGGCTTAAAAAATAAGTATAATAGATAACTAAATAGTTATCTATTGCCTCTAAAGGATATACCAGTCTCCCTCCTGCCTTAACTTTGTTTTGGATGCCTAGTTTGGTATTTCACTGATGCTGTCATTGGTAGAAATCTTGAAACAAACACTACAGTATTTCACTGATGAGACAAAAGCCAGTGCCAGCAAAAAAAAAAAGACAAAACCTATCATTTTGATAGTAGTGTACCAGTTCAGAGGGAAATCTCACAAGCACATTTTATCTAATAGTCATTACTAATTTGCATGTCCTGCAATTTCTCCCTACTGCGAATAAGGAATGTGCTCCATTCCATTATCTGAAGTGAAAAGTCTGTATCCAGGAAGAAGAATGAAGCTGATACTACCCTCCTTTTCCCTCCTTTACTTTATGATTGCTCCAGTAGTCCTCACTCTCTTTGCTGTGCTTCAGCATACACAATGAACAGAAAGATCTTTCCCCCTTCCTTCCCATTTTACTTCTGCACCCATCCAGGATGCTGAATCATGCATTCAGCATTTAAAAACCCCAGGAATCACAAACACAGTTATGAGAATTTGTAGAGCCTTTGTTTGCTGTGGAACCTCAGTCTCTCATTCTTTTGTGTCAAATATACAGAGGCCTCCATTTCATCACAATACAAAGGAGAAAAAATTTTGAAATGCTTTAGAAGAACCAGAGAAGTGTACAAATCTACTCTGATACTAAACCAAAACTTGCATTTTGGGGAAAAAAATCCAAGTACCACACAAACTCTGGCTCATTTAACTTTATAAGGTCAAAACTTTTTGCAGGCATTTGAAAAAGAAAGGAATTCCATCTGATATTACCACTTATAAAGCAGTTATTTTTAAAATGTGACTGTCCTGGCCTATATAGGACAGACTAAACTAGAAATTCTAAGGAAAACTCAGATGCAAATTTGAGCCAGGATTTCAGTGTGTCGGTTTCATACACAGGTATTTTTTTCTAACAGACGACAATAAAATTATCACCATACCTTACTCCAGATAAACTGTCAAAAGCATGTAGGTCCAAGACATTAGAGAGATCAACTCTAAAGAGAGGGGAAAAAAGAAAGCTTTGTATTTTTCATCTATTTAAATGTCAGGTTTTAAAGGTGTTCACTGATGTGTATATTTCTTTTCTTGTCTATAAGACTAATGCCATTAATACTTAGCCTTATTTTTATATATCAGTGGTTGGCACTGTCTTCTACAAGAAAATGCTGTGTTTAGTTACACAGAAACAAAATTTTTTAAATTTTACTGTTTTACAGTAAAATATAAGGTATTTCCAAAAGTATGATAAAATCCCTTATACTGAATACCTGAATAATAAATTATTTTCCCTGAAGGGGAAAAGGAACCTTGAGCCTCTGAAGACAGACACAAACCCCTGGAATACATGTAGCTTATACTGACACACTGTTGACACACAAAACTTGAACAACTTTATGAGGGAAGCACTACTACTAGGAATTTCAACTCTACAATTTAAAACAGACAAATAAAAAATGCAATACAGAATAGGCAGTACCAATCATATCTGCTTACAAGAATGGCTACCTATAAACTTGCATAAGAAACTTTTCTCCACAAAGCAATACAGACTGCAGATTTCACTGCTAATAGCAACTGACAGCTTTTCAGATGCAGTTAATGACATGGGGCTAAATAAAAAGAACATGGCAGGTAAAAAAAAACCCACCTCTGGAATACAACCAGAAACATTAAACTTTTACATTCAACAGTAGTTGTACCAAGCAGTTTCTAACATGAAATATTTATAATGGAATACACAAACAATTCCTGTGTAAAATTCATGACCAGCTCAGTGTCAGTTGTTCTCAGCAGTGTTCTAAAAAATCATACAGTAACCCTCCCTTTTAGGGTTTTGAAGAACAAACCCCTCTTAGAAAGGGTATGTCCTCAAATAACATGCCAATAAATTAATTTTGTGCTGATTTCACATTTGGAATGTTTAATAATGGAAGAGACTTTATGTGTCATTTGCAGAAAAATATTTACAAGTAACAAAGTGTTGTCATTGAGGACTGAATCTGAGGCCCACTTTATCTCATATCCAAACCATAGTGCTAGCTGGCACCATAAAATACGCAAAGAGATCACATGCTAGATTTCCCCCTAATGGACATTTAAAACACAAAAAATGTAGTTCAGTATCTTCTTCAAAATTGGTCCTATACGATCACCCAACCACAGCAAGATTTTTCTCTACAATTTCCAACTACATTTGATAATAACTTTAAAAAGCCAAGTATACTTTATTATGACTACCACCTTCCCTTTATTATTATGACAATTACCTTCCCTTTAAATTTTCTTAAATCAAAACCCTGTATCTTACGAACACTGACCACAATAATCCAATAATTGATGAAAACGTGCACAAATCAGTCCCAGCAGTCTGAAAGATATACTGCTCTCCTAATGCTCCTGGGAATACAGTATCCATTTAAGTTTTTACTAAAGAAGAAAACTGAGACAGAATTTCAATTAAAAATAGCAAAAACCAGCGCAATGATTTTTTGTTTGTTTTTGTAACTTCCTTCCACTGCTTTCAAAGTCATTTTGTAGTAACAACTTATTTGCAGCAGCAATGAGAGTAATATTTAAGGTGACACAATTTAAGGAAAACAAGGTAGTGCACATACCCAATTATTAGCTCAAATCCAAGCTGGCTGTGCAAGCCACTCTTCAGTCACAAGGCGGGATTACTGTGTATCTTTGTGGCCAAGAAGGCAAAGAGTGTCCTGAGGGGCCTTAGGACGAGCCAGCAGTTAATGGAAGGTAATCCTGACCCTCCAGTCAGCTCTAGTAAGGCTGTGCCTGGAGCTCCTCAGCACAGGGGAGACACAGAGCTCCTGAAGGGAGTCCCTGGGAGGGCATCAAAGATGTTTAAAAGGACTGAAGCGCCTCACTAATGAGGAAAGGCTGAGGGAGCTGGGCCTGTTCAGACTCAAAAAGATGACTGAGAGGCAACCTCTTCAGCGTATAGAATTATCTGAAGGGAGGGTGGACCAGGCTCTCAGTGCTGCCAGGCAGCAGGACAAGAAGGAACAGGCAGAAACTGACACACAGTGAGTTCCACTTGAACATGAGCAAGAACTACTTTACTGTGTGGGTGACCAAGCACTGAAACGATTTCCCAGAGAGGCTGTGGGGTCTCCTCCATGGGGGATATTCAAGAACCATCTGGACACAATCCTGTGCCATGTGCTCTGGGATGACCCTGCTTGGCAAGAGGGTTGGACAAGATGACCCAATGTGCCCTCTTCCAACATCACTCATTCTGGGATTCTGTGATATGAACACTAATGAAGAAAAATATAGATTAAAAATACATTTTTACTTCCTCAAAATTTTTTTTCTAGATGCTCATTCATAAAATAAATATTGGATTAAATATTTCTAATTCAATAATTTTCCTTTAATAAAGCTGATTCAATAGAACACTTTAAACCGTCACAAAAGAAGCAGGATCTAGTACCTAGTAATAGTGGCCATTTAATACCTTGATCTTTGTGTCTCTAGAATTTTAACAAGTCCATTTATTGACCTAAAATAAAACAGAAAAATCATTAGTTAAATGAAAATATAACTATGATATATTGTTCAAATATGTTAACCATGGACAGCATCATATGAAATAACATCCCAACTCTCTTATCAGTTTGTGAAGTAATTATCAGATATGGGTTGAGATATTTGGTTTCCACTAACAGCTGGGGAACTTCACGAGTTCTGACAAGATATCACCAGTGAGAACAGCATTTTCCTGTCCAAAGCTATTCATGCTACACTCTGCTCAATCTAAGCATTTTTATTTTCATGTTTCAAAAAACTAATACAGTTGTAAAGTACTTTAAAATGTTAATGTTAATTTGGCTTATCATGGTATTGACAGAAAAGAGTAATGTCTTCAGTCATCAATTTGATTCAGACCATTGGTTCTTCTGCACCCATGATAATTGTTTGGGACTTCCTCCATATATCTTTGCATTTGCTAGTGGACTCATATTCACCAGCAGACTTTTTTCCACTTCTGCTAATTCTCAAGAAATGGCATCAGCTGCTCAAAAATGTAAAACCATAAATGCTTAAGACAAAGGCCTGTCCTTAGTTAATAACATCACATCTTACCTAGATAGACAGGATGCTAAGACTGTGTAAGTGCACAGAAGTACTGAAGTATCTTTCGTAAGAGGCAGTCTCTTTTCTCTTATAAGCTTATCAATTTTTGTCAATCCAACAATGAGATCTAATTTCTATTCTAACAGCAATAAAGAAGTAACTATGTTTAAATCATTGAGGAAGTAGTGTTACAGTTACGCCAAAAGTTTCATACCTCACAGATGTTCTGACTTTATTCAATTCTTCTTCTGAAACCAAATCTGTTTTATTGATGATTATAAGATCAGCTAATGCAACCTGCCTATGTATTAAGAAAAAAAAAAAAAAAAAAAAAAAGAGAGAGAGAAAAAGACATCACTAACAAACAAATACTTTATCTGTAAGGCAGAAACATCATCTCTCCTGTGGCCCCAACAGATAGTATGAACATTGCTGGTACAGAAGGGCAAGCATTAATCAAACTAGAACATCATGCAGAATGATTAAACTACTACTGATTTCTCCTCAATATGTTCTTCTGTGCCCTAACAGATCAAATCAAGTTGCTAGATTCTTTTATTTCGGAGTTGTTTTGTTTATTTGTATTTTCAATGTCATCTAATCCAAAGTGCTTACTGCTTTAACAAATCCCTATTTGCCAGTGAGATTATATACTTATGTGGTCCTTGTAATGCAACACTTGAAGTTTCTTTGCTTATGAAGACTTCAACTGTTAAAATAACCCTTAATTATTGTGGCTCCACATTTATTAAAAAGTATTCCTCTATCTCCAGTTCTGCTTCAAGCATGATAGATCCTAACACAAAACTTTTAATTCCCCCAACAAGGGCACTTCTCATTCACCTAAATAAAATCCCATCACTATTAAAATAGAAGAGTCCGTTCTTGGCAGAAAGATCAAATAAAGAATGAAGTTATTTTTCCACATTTTACCTCATTACACCAATCTACCCCAGTTTAAGCAAAGAAGGAAAAAAAAGCCCTCTAAAAGAACTCATTTCCAATGAACTTTTATACAGTGCGATTCCCAACTTGATGTATAAAATTAATTTCTACATCCATACCGAGATGCTTCATTAATAAGGCCTTCTGGTTTCTCCTCTGTCAAGTGCTAAACAAAAATTAAAAGAATTGGATTACTCATATTCAAATTAAATTTAAACTCATTTGCAATTAAAGAAAGCCAAATCCAATTCAGTTGAGGTCTGTTTTTCTACAAGGTATTATGGAAGATGCATCTAGAATCTTTCTGTTAAATGACAGTGAAAAAGTACATTTATACATTCATCATTACAGAGATTTATAATTGGCTTAAAGCAAACTCTTCTAACTGATTTTATTATTAAAATGCTAAAGAGTTGGAAAACTTTATAATATTTACTTACTTTTCAGCTTTACAATAAAGTAAAAAAGTTACCATCACATACATTAATAATGAAAAAATATATCTGGAAGAAAATGAAGGCTCAGTTATTTTACAAATGAGTGTGAACTCAACTAACAAAACACAGGCTGGGCTTGCAATACAGTATTTCATATATGTAACTTCATGCTCTTTTTCTCTGGAAGACTGTACAAGACAAACTGTACTTTGATAGTAAAAACTGGTAACTTTTTCCAGGTTTTTATGAATAAACCACTGCTCTTTGGCAAGTCTGTCCAAAATCAGAAGCTACAGGAGTTTTAGTATCATCTCCACTTGTCTGCCCAAGCTAGTGTCTTCGCAGAAGAATAAGTGAAAGAGAAGAAAATACCTGCATCTCAAGTAACAGCATAACATTTAGCAAGACAAAGGCTTACTTAACTTAGGCACAGCAACAGACTACACTGAAGCAGCAAAGGTCTAGCTACAAGCTATTTTCTGCCCACTCTGCCATGGGGGTAGCAATCTCTAGGAGAGAAATGTCACACGCATCTGGAGGAAGTAAAACTTCAAAATGATGCTATAGTATTAGTAAGAACTTGCCACTTATGTTTACATCTCTAGGGAAGTTAGAGTCCTGTGCACTCCTTCATCAGCTCTAAACGTACCAAGAGTATTACTTTAAAATCTCAATTTCAAGTTTCAGAAATATCAAATTAAAAGCGGAACCAATTATCATGGGAAATATATAACTTTTTAAAAACCTAGAAAACTTTTTTTCTTTATTGGAATTATCAGGCATCTAACAGTGTTTTACTTGTAGAAAAGCAAAAATAGGTTACTGCATACTGTGAGTCTATCACGTAAAAAGAAACAAAACTATTTCCTGATTGTGCACAACCTAAGCAGAGAATTACAACATGATGACTCTCAGGAACCTCTCCTCTAACCTTTTCTTTGTAATCCTCCGTGTATTGATTCTATTAAATTAATGTTTAGGTTTGCTGCCCTGAAAAGAGCAAATGTCAGTAGTCCAGACATCAAGTCTTGGAAGTAGAGGACTGCAACTTCAAGCTGTCCAATTGTTTGCCCTCGATTAAAGATTAGTATTTCAGATTGCTGTGTGACAAACCTGTTAGATTGATAACCCGTGGTATCAATTAGCAAGGGGATGGTGGTATGGTTAGTCACAGGGGATGTTTGTCAGCTTTTCTTGTGATGGGTTGATTCTTTGAAGCATGACATACTTAAATTGCTGCCCATTATCTCAATGTCATTACTTGTATGGCTTTCAAAGTTCTTTGAATAATAAGCAACTGTTGAAGTCAGGCTTTGCAATCAGAGGAATAAACAGTTATTAAGTCCTTCTATACCAAAGTTTACTTAGTACACAACTGAGAAAGTCTGAAGTTCCTACTGTTCTGAGTAGATGTCAGTGTTTTACAGGTTTACTGATTAGATAATGTATGTTTTCATTGAGGTGCCAAAGGTAATAGTAGATAGAAAATTTAAATGTTTCAAAATATATTTTTGTATTGTTTCTGTTACATTACTTCAAAGTCTAGCATTTTAAAAACTCATTCTCAGTGCTGCTGTGTGCACCACTAAATTGTGTTGTGTGCAACACAATTATATTTCATATAAGACAATAACTCAACACTACGTGAAGAAAGAGATAAACAGAACAGTATTTTTGCAAGCAATGTATAATATAAAACACATCTGAATTAGTATGAGGGAACCCAGCTGAAAAGGGGCTGACCTAAAACATTATATGATTTCTTGTGATACTTGAGCTGATTTAGAAGGCGGTGACTGTTTGGAAGGGCAAATCACCCCCTTCCCCTCACTCTTTTACCAACTTCACCGCAAAAGTTCTTGCAGAACACAATGAACTTAACTTGACAAACTGCTATGAGGTTCTTCTGTTCCAGTCCAACACAAATTGATGAGAGAACAGGACTGCTAACCTGATTTACCCTTTTGGTAAATCTAATCTAATACCCTTTTTGGTTTTTTTACCAAATTTACCCTTTTGGTAAAGCAGCTATCAGATAAGCACAAATGAAAGGAGAAACCCAAGTAATCCAAACAAAAAAAATCTTACACAGGAAGAATTACTCTCTTATTTTTAAACCATTATTCTTCAGTTCTCTGAGCCATTTGCACCCATTGTAAATGCAAAAATATTACCAACACTTTCACAGCATGGAATGTCTATATGATTATTATGGACAGGTAATGTAGTGGCTGGCTCCTGCAATTAAAGGATGAATATTATGTGTATGTAAGAGAAGTTCTATTAATGTGTAATTACCTCATTGTGATTTGTTGTTCGGACATCCTCTGCTCTCCCCACAATCCCCCTTTCCCCCTTGGTGTGAAAGCCTTGAGACAGCCTTGGTAGTTGGGATATGTTGAAGGTGGTCATGTACCTGTGCCCCTTGCAGGGGCATTTGGGAGGAGGGCAGGCTTGCTACTAGGAGGCACAGCACAACACCTGACCCCAATAAAGTTGCAAGGAAGTAGTCTCCACCAATGGATGGCGAAGGAGTTGACTGACAGGCTTTGGAAGGGGCCAGGGTTGGCTGACACAACACCAAGAGTATAAAAGGTGGAGCAGCCATTTTGTGGGTGAGCACATGGCGGTTTAGTTCCACGCTCCCAGTGCTGCTCTTTCTCCTTATTCAGTCCTTTAGTTGTATTTTATTAAGGTTTAATAACCTTTAAAATTTTAAAAATGAGCTTCGTTTCTCACAAAGGGGGGCTCAGTCTGGGATCTAAAACCTTGTCTCTGTAACCTAGGGGATTTCAGACGAGAAGCGTGCCTCTGCCAAGTCTGGCAGCATTGCTGAGTTTGACCTCTCCTGGGACAACTGGTTATTGCAGGTCGACAACCTGGAGACGACAAAAGACTGAATAATGAAAAAGAAGAGGGAGAAGAAAAAGCCCCCTGAAAAAACTGCAGACAAAAGTGCATATTGCATGTGTGTGAGACAGTCTGGGAGTGTGCTTGGAGCATGTGTAAGACTTAGGAGAGAACCACAAGCAGGAGGGGGAACTCCAGAGCACCTGGGGAGGCCAGGCTCAGAGTTACCAGATTTAGTGAGTGTTAGATTAGCGGAAAGCGCCAATCAGTGGAGGCTGCAAATGTTCTGGAAGGTTCCAGGCACATGGGGCCACTGCTGGTGGGAGTAGCCAGCTGCGGGAACCACCAAGTCGGCACATAGACTGGAACAGAAGGTTCCCGGTGCACAGGGCCACTGGCAGCAGAACAGCTGAGCGGTACGGAACGCCCGACTGAGTGCATGGGACTGTCGGGGCACCACATGGACAGCAGCGTGCAGCAGCACTCAGTGCAATAAGCTTCCGGTGTGCGTGGCTGGCATGCAGATGTAGGAAAGGGAACACCTGCAAGATCCCGGGGATCTGAAGATGGCCACTGTACACCCTGTTTGGGACCACAACAACCTCGGATGGAAGGCAAAACATGGAGAAAGGATCATAGAACTTTAATTTTAAGGGGTATTAAAGAGGCAGCCCCACAAAGCCAGAATGCTTCTAAGGCATTTGGTAAACAACAAGAGAGGAAAGAAACCCCAACTCAAGTGACTAGAAAGACTGAGGAAAAATAGGAGGTAGTATTCAGGCATCAACCTTGAGACAGCAGCTGGACAGACCTTGCTAAAGATATATTTCATCACCCATGCATGGCCAGATACATGGAGAAAATTAGAGAAGTTGGACAGTTGGCAAGAAAGGGGATTGCAGGACCTCTTAAGAGAAGCCCTCTCTTAAGAATGTGTAGGTCAGGAGAGATGAAGAGAAAGCAAAGGAAAAGGCCAAAGTAATGTTAACTGCCATTAGAGAAGAACATATTTGTTTTTATTGTAAGAAAAATAGACATATCAAGAGAAATTGCTGCTAAAGCAAAAGGGATCTTAAGGTTTACCAGAACATGCAAAGAGGGGAGGTGGAAGACTAGAGGTGTCAGGGGCTCTACCTACTAGGAACAGAGTACCACCAGTAGCCCTTGGTAACCTTAAAATAAGTCCCCAAGATGAAGAATCTGAATGTTAGGTAGACACAAGAGCTGAAAACACTTGTGTTTGTAAAATTCAAAAGGGATGCGAGAAGAGTCAAAATACCATGCAAGTAGTGGGCACAAAAGGGGAAAGGTTGCAAAGCATTACCCCTCAGTGGGCAGGTCCCTTTTCAGGTACTGCTAACCACTGAATCAGCTGTGTGAACTGCAGAGCGGGAATGGACTCATGTCAACAAAATTAAAGGCTTGACGGAAGAACCCAAATAATGGACTATAACATCCAGACCAAGTAAGACAAGATTGACCCTTAAGCAGAGACCAAGACATAAGCAGAGAAGCACCGAGATGTTCAAAAAGTAGAGTCACACTTCCAGCAGCCAGCTTGAGGACTGTTTTAAGTAACACTTTGTGTGGGGAATTTGAATTGCATCAGTTATTGATGTAATTGTCCTATTTTAGTGGGTGGGGATTGCGAGTGTCTGTCGAGGGGAAGTACACAGGGAACACAGAGTGCTGGGGTGGTTCGCTTCGGCACTGATGGCTAAGACAGGAACTAGAGGGCAAGACCAGGCTGGCCCCTGTGCTTGCCACCAAGATTATATAGTCCTGCTGCAGGCAGCAACCCCATAACCACAGTAAGGTGAGGGCAGAAGCTATACCAGACCTCTATCATTTCTCAATTGTTTTTTCCTACAGAATCCAATATGGGTACAGTTGACAAATAGAATACAACAGGGACTAGAGGGCCAACTCAAGTTGGCCTCTATACTCGCCCCCAAGATACACCTGCTATGGGTAGCAACCCCATGGGCATGGTAGATGGGGGTTAAAAGCCACACCAGACCTCTGTGATTCCCTTTTGTCTGCTCCAACCAATTCATGTCACCAACTCCACCAATCATTTTGCTTAACCAAAACCTGAGGTTTGTTTTTTTTCCCCTGATCCCACTGTCCTCACTCACATCAACAGATGCCATTATGACTCATCCAAAATTAAAGCTGACTCAAGAGAAGTAAGAGTAGATCATGGAAATTAAAAATGAGAATTAATTGCTAGAGCCAAATGACTTAAAGAAAAGAAAAAGAGGAGTTTGGTATAGATGGTTAATGCAATGGTTGGCTCTCACAACTAAGAGATTAATATTATGTGTATGTTAAGAGAAGTTTGATTAATGTATAGGTATGTTATTGTTATTTGTCGTTTTGACATCCTCTGTTCTCCCCACAGTCCCCCTTTCCACCTTGTATGGTCTTTCTCCTTAGTCAGTCATTTTGTTGTGTTTTATTAAGGTTTAATAAACCTTTGAAATTTTAAAAGTGAACAGCATTTCTCATAATGATGAAGGCATTTTTTCATATGGTCACTTTTTTTGAATCCTACAAAATCAGTACCCAATCAAAGCAGTAACCTCCTAAGTTATTAAGTTGCAAATAGTTATTTTACATATTTACACCCAACTATTACCAAAACAAGAAAAAAAAAGAGAGAAAAAAAAAAAGCTGAACTATTTGAATTAATCACAATTTTTGCTGACCCAAGCTCACTGTTCTATATGTCTGTTCTTACATCATACTTTATACACAGATTACTCAATTACCTGCTCTTTTTGTCTGCTTCCATATAACATTTTAATGTGAAGCAGTACCAGGACACCTGTGCTCTCATTTCCCCCTGCCACAGCTACCATTACATTAGTACCCTTCCCACCTGGAGCTCTAACTCACTTGTTGCCACACTGGTATGACATCTGTTCTTAGTCCTCTCCTTTCAAGTAACACAGACCAGTGACCAATTTCTCCATTGTTTTTACAGCAAACCAAATGCCTCTTTGGAATAAAAGCAACATTCCTGAGTGAAGAGACAGAACCAGAAGAAATCAAATACTTAGCAACCTGGCATCTCTTGTCACACCTGTTGCTGTGTCTTTAAGAATCTGAATTCCTGCGAATATCAGTATTTCCTTGTGCCCATTCAAAAGATAGCAATAATGAAATATGTCCTCATTCAATCAAAGAATTACGGCTATTGTTAAAATTAATTAATCCACATGAAGATTACTGCAATAGCTGTTCTAATGCTGCAATTTTAAACCATGTAACAAATCTAGTAACTTACCTGCAATCCATGCTTTGCATCAACAACAGACACAATACCTAAAATAAAACATTAAAATGGAACAGAAATGTGCTGAAAGCAGATGGCAGTTTAACAACTTGCAAACCTTCTGTACAAAGGTAACAATATCAGCACATTTACAACTAGTTATAATAAACAGGAAGCAGTGAAAGTATGTGAACATTAAACTTGTTACCTAAGTATTTTTTTATTCATTGTCTTATCTGTGGTAGTAAAATGTCTACAGAACCAGGTGAGATAAATTCTCACAAAGTAGATGCCTCATCTTCCACAAAAGGAAATTGGCTGAGGTATGCTTTTACAGAATATTGAAACAAACTAAGGGACTGACTGATGTATGCAGCCATTCTGATGGTAAATAACCAGGAATTTCCAAGTCTCTGGCAGAAACTTAGGAAACTCCTTCTTATTGAACTCAACATTTCCTTCCTTGGTTAGGTAGGTATTTTACAGACTGACCAAAATGTTAGTAGGGCATTTTTTAAGTCAAAAAGTAAATATTTTTCCTACATTAAAAAAAATTGCTCTTTAACTACATATAGTGATGACTTATCTTTCAGTAATGTCAGGTTTTTGTTAGAACACAGCAAATATTAGAGCCAATGTGTACAATGGGCAAAGAAAGCAGAAAACAAAAGGCAGAAACAACCAGGTGTTGACAATTTATGAATTCAGAAAAATAGGAAACCCTTTAGGAAACACTGCATTTCAGGAGAAGGGGGGGAAGGAAAAAAGAGGGAAAAAAGTATGCTGTGATATTACTCCTAAGTGAAGTTTTATAACATCTAGCTAATGAGATTTTCCCTTACATCACTGTCAAGTACTGTCCATATCTGATCCCTTAGAAAAGCATTAAACAACTTTTGCTGGATTTAGCAAGACTGTGCACCTCACAAAGTAAATAAACAAGCATCAGAATAAGCAGGGATACCTCTGTGATCAAATCTGGTAGTGTGAAAACCAAGTTCATACATTTCAAATATTTTCTGAAACCTTGCCTTAAAACACCAATAATACATTACTCTAAATCCAGATATGAAATGTCAATACACAGGAAAATCAGCTTGCAGTTCTTACCATCAAGATAGATGTCACTTCCCAGCTCAGAATCAACCCAAAACATGGAGGCCACAGCTCCTAAGAAGTGTAACATATACACAGTTGCAAAATTGAGATTTTTCCAGTAAACTACCAACACTGAGGTATTTAATAGAAAAACTCTATTCACAGTGCTAACAATAAGATCAGTGACTAAAGTCATTCCTACACCTAAAACTGTCCACCTGAAGTAATATGATGCAGTCCTTCAAACGCCGCTCTGTATCAGACCCAAATACCTGTCAGTTGTTCTAGTGCTTACTCAGGCAAGATATAGCAGGGACCACAACATGAAATCGTTTTCTGTTATCTATTGATTTTTTTCCAAAAAGCTTAATAGTTTTCCAATTTGACTCAAACAGAGTTTGTGTGTAACAGAGGCCAAATCAATGTCCTGTCTTTTGAAGAAAATTACTTTATAATGACAACTATTTAGCTTTGAGCTGGAAAGCAGCAGTCTCCTAAAGGGGAAACAATTGAATTTCTGATAAGAATTTCCTTCCCTCTCCATCTACAACAGATTTTTAATGTGGATGGTTTAGAGAAAACTGTTTTGGATAGCTATTCCTAACATGAAATCAAGTTTAAACACCTTTTTTATAATAAATATTCCTAAAGAGCACAGAAAGATTTTGTAAAATCTATTACTGCTCTTTAAGAAGAATGTACTAGTCTGTTTCACAGTATATTTAACTACTACACAAAATATAAGGCCTATCACAGCCAGTGTAACAATATAACAGATGCTAACTATTTAGACTTTAAAAAGGAGGAAAGTAGAACATAAAAAGTGTATTGAAAACTACTAGTTTCAGAGTATGCTTCTCTTTGCTAAGCCCAATGTCTTCTCTAAATGGAAATATTTTTTAGCTGGATTTCTACTAAGCTTTAGATTCAATTTAGACCAAGGTCAGCAAACAGAACTCAACCAAACACAATCTCATATCTGCACCTTGAATCGATTCACTGGAGTCTATACCACCACCAAAGCATAGGCGCCTGACAACTCACCCACTTTATATTACAACTGTCAAAGTGAACTAACTGGGGAGCAAATAAGCACTTCATTAAAACAGAATAATTATCATGGTTATGAAAATTGTAATGTGTACTACCTGGATCTGCCAAACCAGTTGTTTCTAACAATATATAGTCAAATTTTCCTCTCCTTTGCATCAGGTTCTCAATTGCTTTCACACCATTGTCCCTGTAAGAAGAAACAATTACACCTGAGAACAGAGAAAACAAGCTAAAGCATGTATTTAAATGTATCTTCTGATGCAGAACACAGTGTCAGTATCATCAAAGCAAAAGTTCTGAGACAGGACATTTGCAGACTTACAGTCTGTAACAAAAATTTAGTTATCTGCTGGCATATTATCAGGCAAATTTTAATTTTCTGCTTCATTTTAGTCTAAAAATAGCATTTGCCTAATCCCACCAGGTTTGTTTTCAAACACTGAACAGCCTGTAAAGGACAGTAGGGCTGTGTAGATATGGATGTGTAGATATGGAACTATTTGGTTTGGCAGCTGATATTATAGAAATAAGGGGTGAGGTAGAAGTGAAGTATGCTGCCCTGCCTTTCTACCTTACCTACACCAAGATTAACGTGCCATTTATTTAAATTAGAGCTGATGAAGTCAGCCTAAAGCAGAAATGTATAGCATTTATATAAGAAACCAGCAGCATATAAAACAGCAGCATATAAAACAGCATACAAAAACAATAAAAATACCAATGTATATAAAACTTTTATGCTTCTCTTAAGACAGCTTTCCTTACACTCCAGAACAACAGAATCCAATAAAATCCTCTGCTTTCCACTTAATACCTATTACTATTTAAGGCATAAGACCAGTTCTCCTAAATTTTCAGGACAAACACGCCATGACCCTTATTCACAAACTCAGCACAAACAATTCAGCATTGCAACAAACAGGGAAAAAAAATACATCAAAGGAAGAAATACTCTCTTTCTTTTTAATATGACCATCAGCTTACAGATTTAGATACTGTGTTTCATTAGGTCACAAAAGGTTTTCCATTCATCCTTTTTGATTAATACAATTTTGAAGTAGTAACCACTGTACAAAGAAAGAAGCAGACTAAGTGTTTTGTGAGGAAATTGGGAAACTCGAGTCCTAGTTCCAGCCTACCTAAATCTTCAGCTCTCTACATGGAAGCATATTATACTAACAATTGAGGGATAGATCCCTACTCTACAATATCCCCATGCTGTATAAGTTGGTATTTAGATTACTTTTCTGAAAGACACCAAGTCCAAATCCAGTAAGGCAGCAACAGTAAATAAATTTCTACCTCCCAAATTCCAATTGTTTCATCCAACAAAAGAAGTCTCAATTAATTCTACCATCAGTTTCAGGAATCAAATCCTGGATGTCTTCTCCCTTCCTCAATTCCCCACAATATCCACTGGAAGAACCTGTACAATAGTCCTTACTCACTTTACTGAACAGCACAAGCAGCCATTTCTGAGCTCCAGCCATTCCTCATAGAGTTCTCCCCCTTGACTGATTGACAGAGATTTCTCCAAGGCACTTCCTGAAAACACAAGTAGTGCTATATTTTTAATCTACAATCTTGCATGACAATGCCTGTAAGAGAGAGATATGTGGATTATATTCTTTTCTCCTGAGACCACGTTTCTGACATGTTCTTAAGAAATTTGTATTTTTTATTTTATGAGAAATTTAAAAGCCAAGACAAAGCTCATTCCACAAAGATCAAACCCCACTGGATGATGGTACATCATAAGTGCCTCAAACTTTGCTAAAAGAAAGGGATGCCACCCTGTGCCTCCCTATCAAATAAAGGCTCTATCTGTACATTTTATTTTAGGCTCTGTGACTAGAAAAGCTACATGCATCTTTATTGATGAAAACAAACAAACAAGGAGCCCCCCACCAACACAGTATAAAATGCAAACAATGTAAGCTTCTGACTATGGTGCAGATATGAAATTACAGCTAGAGCAATTAAAAGTCCTGAAAGCAAAGAGTTCAAAGAACCATAGCCATCAAGCACACATCTCCCCATTTTCTTGGTCCAGGATAATTTGTGATTTGCAAATGGCTGAGGGGAAAAGAAATTTTAAAAAAATATTATCTATCAACATATTATTTTAATTTCCATTTGCTTGAAACTGAGTGAGACAAACAGAGGTACAGAACTTCCAACAGGGTGATGTATTTATTTCCTTTCTCTGAGGGTCTACATTTATGGGCAAAACATATTAATGCATGTCATTATTTTATGAAAACCAGCAAAAAGACCTTCTGCCCTTTTGAAGACTATGAGGTATGTTAATAATTTCAGTAATGGATTTAAAATTACAACAGTCTCGGTTTCCAGCGGTTTTATGTACTTGTCACTTTGTGGCAAAAAGAAAGATTTCTGCACAATTACATACCTTCTCCAAATTCATTCAGAATAACTGCTATTCTTTTATTATGCTGTTCTGTCAGTATGTAATTTAGAAGAGTTGTTTTTCCAGCTCCTAGAACACAGACCATATTTATATTAAAATGTAAAAAAAACCCACATAAACTTTCAAATAAAAGCTAAATACTGTTATGCATGCACATGCACACTTCAAGCAATTCTCTTCTAAATTTAAGTATTCATTCTAATGTTCTACATTCTATTCTAATGATGCAGATATTAATTTCAACCCATATAACTACCAGAACATTAAATCGCAGCCTTAAATGACTCACAGTTTTTCCATTCATTAAGCGTCAGTACTTGATAAACTTACAAGTTCCCTACTAGCTGGGCAGTTTTTTCCTACAAAACTAACTTTTATGCTTCTTTTAACAAAAGGCACACTTAATCTTCTCCCTCTTACCACCTTTTCTGACCAGTTCTGCCGCCAGTAACCACAGATGTGCTACTAACTGCCTTTAAAAAGGGCATTGTTAAAAAACTGTTAAAAAACGTGTTCACAACACCACCTCAGGAGCAGTTTTATCCCATGCACAAGATCAGAGAATTGTCAAAGGGATCTCTGGGAATCATCTAGTTCGGAGAAGGTAACCACTACGACTAGGGAACCTTCATTACTTGCCCTTAAGAGATTTTTCTCGGCAACAGTGTGATGCAGTACAAAGTTACAGCTTTCAGAACAGTGACGGCGATCTTAAATGTAAGCAGATCCTTACAGTCCATAACTGCGTGTAGCACACAGTAACTCTGCTAGTCGAGGGGTACGGGAAAAACGCCGAACCTCACGTTTTTCAGACTGCAACGCAGTCTGCATTTAACTGAGCCAAACATGTTGCACTATTCTGACGCTAAAGTGACCAAGAGCCATTTGTCAATCGTGACCTGAACGAGGCGGCCCCTGAAAGCAGGGCGGTGAAAGCAGCAATCCTTTGGGTGCTTACAGCGCTGCTCAGAGTGGCCCTGCAAATCCACTGGAGCGGCCGGAGGGCCCCGCGCTGCTCGCCCGGCCCGTGGGGTGGAGGCCCCGCCCGGCAGCCCTGGCCCCGCGGCGGCCCGCCCGCCCGGGCCTTCCCTGTCCGCACGCTGTCCCTGCCGAGCGCCGCTCCCGCTCCTCACCTAAGTACCCCGTGATGATCGTCACGGGGATCTTCCTGCCGGGGCCGGCATCGGTCTGCTCCGCGCCACCGGCGCCTATCGGGACCAGGTCAGGACAGTCCTCGTCCTCCATAGGCATGGACGGCCCCAGCCCAGCCACCCCTCACCACCGGCGCCCCCTGGCGTCACACTCCTGACGTCGCTCGGGTGGTGTCACCGGGTGACGTCACCGGGTGGCGTCACGCACCGCCGCGCCTCGGCCCGACGGCGCCTCCCCCGGGCGGGGTTCTGCGCAGGCGCAGCTCGGGGAGCGCGGCGGGGCGGGGCGCGCTCCGTGAGGGGAAGTTTGGTTGGCGGCGTGGCCGTGGCTGTGTGCGGCAGCGCCTTGCTCCTGCGGGGACATCGCAGAGCGCATGGCACCGGCGTGTGTCAGACGGCTCTTGAGCATCTCCAGTGTGGGAGACTCCGCACTCTCGCGGGGCAGTCTGTTCCAGCGCTCAGCCTCCTGCACAGTGAAAGTTCTTCCTCACGTCCAGGTGGAACTTGATCCATTTCTGCCTGTTGCCTCTTGTCCTATTGCCTGGCGCTGCTGAGACGAGCCTGGCTCCGCCCTCTGGACGCCCTCTTTCAGACAATGGTAGACGCCGATGAGGTCCTCTCTTCTCAAGGGGATGTTTCTTCTTGAGTCTGAGCAGGCCCAGCTCCCTCAGCCTTTCTTTGTAAGAGAAACTCTGTCCTTAACTCACCTCTCTTGCTCTCTGTGGGACCCGCTCCAAGAGCTCCATGTCTCTCGTGTCCTGAGGAGCGCAGAACTGGATACAGCGCTCCAAGTATGGCCACAGCAGGGCTGAGTATAGGGGCAGGATCACTTTCTGTGACCTGCTGGCAGTGCCCTTCCTAATGCCCCCGGGATACCATTGGCATTCTTGGTCACAAGGACACTCTGCTGGCTCGTGGACAGCTTCTTGTCCACCAGGACCCCCAGGTCCTTCTCCACAGAGCTGCTCCCCAGCAGGTCAGCCCCAAGCCTGGCCCAGACACACTGGAGCGCTGAACGAGCCCCAGCGTGAGTAACAAACACAGTGCAGCTGTATCTGCTGTCATCTATCTATAATCAAGTAATCAGCAAGATGAATGTTGGCTTTCTCTGCCCTCCATTAGGGACTGTCAGGGGCACATACCATGTGTAAGACACAACTACAGGTCATTTTTACAGTGTTATGTGCTCCCCAGCTTTTTGTGGGTCAGAGGTTCAGCAAATAGGTAACACATTTCTCCATGTGAGAAGGTGTAAATGTAACAGCACTGGGGAGGCACAGAGAAGGGATTGGCCTGATGCATGCTGATACATGCACTCGCCCAAAACCCAGGCTGGGTTCTCTGCTCCCAAAATAAGGTTCAGTAGCACTAGTTGGAATACTGTTATGGTAAAATATGCTGGGCTTCATCTTGTTTGTACACCTCGTATGGCATGTGTGTTACTGGTAATAAAAGTACTTGGTATTTATTCTTGACTCTTCCTGTACTTGTGTGGGTTAAAATATTTAATGCTGATAATATTTGATGATATTCCACTCTAAATAGTTGGCAACTCCTTTAGTCATTCTAATTTTAACAAGCATGTGAAAGCCTGGTTTAAGAAATGATAAAGTTATTCATTTAATCCATTGATTCAGCTTGTCCTTGGAGATACAACCATATTTATTCCAACAATAAATTCCAACAGCATATACATGCTGTTGGTTTTTGGAATTTTAGAACCAATGTATTATAAAATGCATCTTTTTGCATTCTTGTTTCATTGACTCATGTTACCTTGTATGATGTATTCCATTTTAGAGGAAAAATCTGATCAGCCTTTCAAAGCTGTGTCTGCTAGAACCCAGCCTCATGGTAGATGTTTTTACTGTCCTGGGACTGCACAGCTTTATAAAATTCTGTTATTAAGGCATTGATTTTAAAAAATTACAAGATTGTGTAAAAGAGGAGAAGGTCAGAAAGGCATTGGGAATGAGCAGTTTTGCATTGCAGCACATACTAAAAAATGGGTGTAAGTTGCCTCTCAAAATGAGACTATTTGTAATAGTGAAATTTCAGTTACATGTCAGCGAGACATTTGGTGTTGGCAAAGAAAGGTGATTAAACCAGTGTCATGGTTCCTTAAGTGGTTCTGCTTTTCATCAGCTCACATGACACTGCTTATTATTTTTTAATTTTGAACAAAATTACCTAAAACAAATACTATGGTTTCTGGGTTTTATTTTGGTTTCTTTAAAGTTTATATTCAAATACTAGAATTTTGCTACAAGTGTTAGCTGTTCTTTCTTTTCTGCTGAACAATGTAATAAAGTCTAGTTTGTAAAGACAGATGTAAAACCTGTGTATTTTAGTGTAGTGGCAGCCAAATGAGTGTTGCAAACTTAAATCTGGTTGGCACAGTTGAAGCATTTTATTCTAAGATATTTGTAGACAAAACATACAACATCAGAAAACAGTAAAGTGTTGCTGGGTACCAGGAAGTTGTGTTTAATTATTACTTTAGTCGGCTGCACTTGAAATAACTTACTCCCTTTCCTAATATTGAAGATCTCAGTGCAAGCCAAGCCATTTTAATGATGGACCAAAGACTGATTTTAAAGATGGAGTAAAGTGTTTCAGGCTTTAGCGGAGAATTAGGAAAGAAGGCTATAACAGGGAAATAAGGAAGAGCATTGCAACTTGCTAATTCCTGATACAGTAGCAAGGGGAGCATGATCTGAGCAAAACAGCAGGAGAAGAAAATCATTGGTATTTCAGTATTATGTTGAATATTGAGTCTTAAAGCACAATAGCCCTGTGAGGTTCCTGCATGGTACTACTAGTCAGTATAGTACAATATGGTTCAGCAGCTCAGAGAAAGGAATTGCAAATTCATACAAGGATACCAGTTAACCTGCAAAACAATAAGGAAATTTCAAGTTCAGTTTTGTGATCTCAAAATATAAGCTAGCAGGCAGATGCATAACTTCAGTCAGTATGATTTGCATATTCCCCAGGGTACATTTACTTCTTTCTTGTCTGTTACCTGGTAAAGTATTCCTATATTAAGTTATTTGTATTTTCTTATCTGTACTTGCATTGTCAGTTTCTCCTGACAACAAGACTTTATTTTTCTTTGAAGAATGCAGATTTTTCACATGTCATTTAAGAGAAAGAAGATCTTACTTCAGCCAGTGCATCTGCTTTTTAACACTGCTACTTTTTATGCCTTATGTTCTCAATTTGCTGTTTTAATCTGAAACTTAGTGAAACTGGGAACATTAGAAAAAAGATATCATTTGCAATCATATCAGACCTCATCTAGCAAGTTGCCTCGTATGTAAGAAAATTATGTCAGTAAGTGAAAAATTTGTGTGTATTGTTTCTGCTAGAGTTCTGTTCACTGTGAAGGTGAGCAAACATTTCTGTTTGAGAAACTTAGATGTGAATTTGGCCAGTAGAATTTGTATTCCTCCAGAAGAATTTCACAGACAAGTGGAAAAAGAGGATATACTTTTAGATAGACTGGTTTTCGGTTCTTCTTTTAGACTCAAGTGCTTATAAAAAAAAAAAGGCTACAAAGTGATCTAAGTTCCCTTTCTTCTGCTTCACCAACACAAAACTGATACTTAAACCTAGGAGTAACTTTTAATTTATTTTTAAGGGAGTTCAGTATTTCATTGTCAATCTATTTAAAACATTAATAGAAATAATGGAAAATTACACTCATTTTTCTGAGGTTTAGTCTACTAAATTTCATATAAGATGTTTTTGTTTAAAGTACTTTTGACTAAATTACTTAGATTTTATTGGATACAGTTGAGATCTGTGACAGCAAAACCACTGAACCTGATGGCATGTCACCTTCCTTTAAGGAAGGAGTGTCTAGCTGCACTGACTACATTGCACTCTTCTGATGCAGTAGGAAGGTGGAACATGAGCAAATATTAACAGGCATTCTGTGTTCCTGGCAGGTTGCAAATGGAGATCATCAGTTTTCCTTTTGGTGTGAACCTCCAGATATTTGATGGGATCATCAAATCACAATAATTCATTAATGAATTCACCATACCACTGGTGGTTTTTGCCCAGGATGCAAACTTAACGTTATAAAAGATATTGAGAAAGCTGCCATGGATCTAACTCAATTGCTGGCCAATCAGCAAAGGTACATCCTCTACAAATAAGCAGGTGACACTTTAGCAGGGCTTTGTTGGGATACAGGCCATGCTTGTGGTGGGATACGAAGTTGTGTTCAGCAGTGTTTATGGTGCCTTGATACTCAGTCATGCAGTAGCTTTCCTCACAGGGATACCGCTGCCAGTGAAGAAGAAAAAAAGACATTTGAAAATGTGTGCCTTACAAGAAAAAAAAAATTCCTTGGTAGGTGACATGTAGACATGCCAACATGCCAATCATTGTTCCTTACAGTGTTTCTTTAATTCCAGCCTGCAAACTCCTTCAAAATAATTTGCAGCAGTATCCATTCTTCCCAGGCACCTATACAGAACCTGTGCTGACATTACCACCACTCAGCTGTTCTTTGTGGCTGAGATCTCCTGCATCTCCTTAGCCTGCACAGTTACAGCATCCAACCAGCCATGGACCCAACTCCTCCCAGTCAGGCAAAGGTGGAAGACCAAGTTATAGTGAGAGCATTTGAAATCCCAGAAAAATTACAGGAAAGCATGGGTCATGACTGATTCTGGGGCTGAGGTGGTGAAGCAATGATTAGGACTACCATTTGGGATGCATGTGTGTGTGACAGGAGGATGGGGATAAGGATTGGGGAATGCAAGTATGGCTTCCACTGTATCTTATACAACACTTAATAGCTGCTACTGACACCCAAGCAAGCTAGGTTTGGAAAATGACAATCTGTTCTGAATTGCATTGTTTCTTTCATTTTGATTTTTTTGATGCCTTCACTGGAATCTGTTTTGCTGAAATTTTTTAAATCCTTTGTCTGGAAAGATCTTGTTCTACTTCATGTTATAAAGGAGTGTTTAGACTTCATTACCTTGTATTGGTAGGTTGGTTTGTTGCAGGAATTCAGTAGTGTTAGTTTAGCAAAAAACTGGAGCACTCACTCATACTGACCATATTGAATTGGATAAGATAGCTTAAAAAAATCACCAGCTTCTCATCTAGTAGTGCTCCAATGAGTTAAAACCATGTAAAATTTCTTAATAAAAGTCCATACTCTTATTTTTTTTTTCCCCATCAAAAAAAGGCAATGTAACTGCTTACATAATAGATGAAATGAGTATTTGATGAGTTTTGCTGCTCCCATGCCAAAACAGGGTTCCAGTAATTCAATTCATCGAAAAAGATGTGAACTTTAAATTATCTAAGTGTTTGTTCTGTATCTGCTGAACATATATGCTGGTTTTGACTGGTTTTGGTACAATAAATTTTCTTCATGATAGTTGGTATGGAGCTATGTTTTGGGTTTGTGCTGGAAGAAGTTTTGATAACACAGGGACATTCTTGTTACTGCTGAGCTGCACTTGCATAGCATCAAGGCCTTTTCTGCCTCTCACCCCAAACCACCAGTGAGGAGGCTGCGGGGGCACATGGAGTTGTGAGGGGACACAGCCAGGGCAACTCACTCCATCTGACCACAGGAATATCCCAGACCACATGGCATCATGCTCAGCATAAAAATCTGGAGGGAAGAAGAAAGAAGGGGGGCCTTTCAGATCACCCCATCTGACCACAGGAATATCCCAGACCACATGGCATCATGCTCAGCATAAAAAGCTGGAGGGAAGAAGAAAGAAGGGGGGGCCTTTCAGACTCATGAAATTTGCCTTCTCAAATCACATTACCCATGCTGGAGCCCTGCTTTCCTGGAGATGGCTGAACAGCCACCTGCCCATGGGAAACAGTGACTGAATTCCTTGTTTTGCTTTGCTTGTGTGCACAGCCTTTGTCTTCCCTATTAAACCAGCTTTGTCTAGACCCATGAGTTTTCTCACTTTTATCCTTGCGATTCTCTCTTCCCTATCCCACTGGATCAGGGTGTGAGGCATAGTTGCTGGGGTTAAAGCATGACAGCACCCTCTCTCTCAATGTATATACATACTAGCCAAAACTTTAAAGTTTTGGAAACTTTAATTTTGTGCATCTCCTCAGGAATTTTTTTCCTGCATGTTGCAAAATATTTTAGAGCAATTATTTTGTCCATGCTTTCCAAGAATATATGAAGCTGCAAAATAAACAGTTGTATCAATAATAAATGGATGTATTTGTGCTCATTGGTACATTGCTCACTTGTGCTGCATTTCTGCTAGCTCTATTTCTATAGTAAGATTTAACAATCAAGAAAGGTCCCTCCTTCATGCCACATGAGCTATTAAAATGAAACCTGGACTCTTTTTTGCAGCTTCAATGAGGTAGTGTCTTGCCAGACCTAGTATCTATGGCATTCAAAAGTTTTTCTTGTCACCAATACATGTTAAACTACAGCTACATATCAGTAATTTGTAACTAAGTGATATTTAAGTTCAAGTTACAGGTAGGTATGTGGCTTTAGCTTTATCTTGGTGAGGTAAAGACAGGATGGGTGTGGTGGGTAAGTTCCAAGCAATAAAGTATCCAAGTTATTCTTCCCAAAGCAAATATTTGTTAGGTAACAACATCATATTAATAATAGATTTTCATATATTCACTCATAAGTTTCTCTGAACTATTTCAGGTCTTGTTCTGCTGTAGATCCTTGTGGTTTTTTTTACCAAAAACATACCCATATTTTAATTTTTATTTACCTCTGTTTTTTTAAACCTCTGTGGCATTTCTGCATTTCCCTAGGGGCCCTTAGCCAGAGGTTAACCTAGAGATTAACATTCATATTTGAGACCATACATATTTAACAGTACTTTAAAGAAAGGTGAGTCCTACAGAGGAAAAGATAATTGTTAGTAGAACAATTTTAGGCCCTCATTGTTGGACAATCTTCTGTTCCATGCCTCATATCTCACTGTTTTCCTCTAGACTCCCTCCAGGTTACTGGGAATGGAAAGATAAGCTGTGACTGACTTCAATAGGTGAATCCTAATGTTGTTGCCATTGAAGCATAGATTTAATAAAAACAAGACAATCTAAAACTGAACTGCCTCTACTACCTCAAAATTCTTCTATAGAAACCATGTTTGGCTTTTGTTTCCCCTTTCAAATGAAGGGTAAGTTCTCCTATCTGCAGAAACAGCGAAAACTACATCAAGGCAGAAAGAAAAATACCAGTCAGGAAACATAATTTTGTAAAACAACCACAAGATACTTAATAAAAATGGACTTTTTAAAAAGCTGAGCAGTAAGTACTGGTGAATAGAACAGCAGTGCCAAGATTTGTGCCAAACTGAGCTGGTATCTGGTGTTGGTACCTGTGAGTTTTTCTTACACACACTGTTTAGATATCAGAGAAACACAGATTTTTACACACACTGTTTAGATGTAAGAGAAACACGGGGCGCACAGGAGTACTGGCAAAATATTGTCCCAGGTAAAGAGTTGACATGTATTTTCCTCTCACAACTTGCTGTCCCTACTTGCCCGAACAGCTCCATTCGTGCACTGGTGGGGCCGAAGGAAGGTCCCGGGCTATCTGTGATCCCTGTGGGCCAGTGGGCACGGTTCTGCCCTGCTCCGGGCAGCCCTACTCCGGCCCGCTCCGCCCGATCCTGCCTGGCCCGGCCCGGCGGCCCCGCCTGCTCCGCCTGGCAGGACGGGCTGGATCCTCGGTGCCCGGGGCCGGCCTGGCTACGGCGGTGCGCAGCGGTGCGCAGCGGTGCCCGCTGCTTCCTCACCCGCCTCCGCAGAGCAGCGCTTGATCCCGGGCGGGTGTGCGAATATGTGTGGGGTGTGGTGGGGCAGAAACGAAGGCGTCTGACACTCGCATTGCAGTTTCCAAAAGAAAAAGGGTCGTGAGGAATGCGCATGGATTCCTGCAACTATGCGTGTTCAGATAGATGTACACGGTGCCTTCCGTTCCTGTCCGTGCCTAAGCGCTTGCCTTCCAAAATGCTCCCGGGGGGTCGGGGTTGGCCTCTATAAAAGAGGAAGGGGAATTCCTGCTCTCCCCCAGTGCCTGTGGGCGCCCTGGCCGAGGCGGACAGCTGGTGAAAGACGCCAGGAAGGCGAAGGACGCCCGGGACGCCGGGCTGGACGCTGCTGGCGGTGGGGTACACGGGGCAGGGTGAGCAGTCTGCTGTGCACTAGGGCAGACCCCTCCCACTCCGGCCAATTTCAGCGAGGAAGGTAAAATGCGGAAGTTGCCACCCAGAACTGTCAGTGGATCGTCGGGTTTTTAGCCCGGAGCACTCAATTAAGAAAAACAAATAAATGAAATAAATCCGCCCTTCGTGTGTACAGCCAGTCTCGATCCTCGTCGGCAGCCGACATTCACGGCTGCTCGCCCGTATGGCGACACTACCTGCCGCAGACAGGAGGGCGTTCGCCCTGAAAATCAACAGGTAAGCGGCTTTCCTCGTACCCGGCAACTATCCCTCGCCAGTCTCAGCCTGGCCAAGATTGGCGGGCGGCGAGAGCCGGGCGGCACGGCTCCTCCCCTGGAGACCCCCGGGGCGGAGAGCCGTCTGACAGCTCCCGATAGCCGGGCTAGCCAGCCCTGGACGGGCACCGCTCCGCGCCGCCCGCTGCTGCTGCGGGAGCTGCGGACCCGGGCTGCACTTGTGCTGTAAGGTTTGCTGTGATGGAGGGTGCTCAGACAGCAGGCTATGGGTCCGTGTCCTCTGGCAAGAAGGTGACGTCGTCTCACCCCAGGAGTTCGTTCCCCATTTGTTCTGTACGAAGTCCCGAGTTCTTTGGAGGGGGTGCTCGCAGTCGATGGAGGTTCCTTTTCACAAAAAGTGGCAAAATTACCTGGTCCCTCTAAATTAGCACTACTGACAAATGAGGTGTTTATGCAGGGCATCAATACTGCGATGACAGACCTCCCTGGGATTTTTTTTTCACTCTTTCATCTATGAGAAGAAAAAGTCCCCCGATGACTGAAAATATATCTACCTCCCACGTTCCCTCCCTAAACCAAATAAATTAGAGTTCAACTGTTGGAATATCATACTCTTGAGACTAAACTTGCTGTCTGATAGACTTTGGTGTCTTTTCCCAGGGAAGTGCTGACTCTTGGTTTGTCTGTGCTCTGTGGTGGCAGTAAGAAACAAAGACAATTATTTTCATATTGTTAGGTTAAAGGAAAAAACAGGCCTCCTTTTCAAGAGTCTTGTCATCTGAGACAAAAACTGTTTTCAGGGTGTTGATGTAAGTAACAGGTACCTGAGTTTGCTGACACATAAAAGAACAAATAGCATAATGGTAATATAAACTGAGGATAAGTCTCTGTGCCAGAGAGAAAAGTATGCAGGGAAACTCCGCCTCCTCAGCAACTTGTTGGAAGACATGGGGTTTGCAGTCAGGGAGGATAAAATTAGCTCCTCTGTGATGTGCCGTTCTCATGGCAGAATATGCATCAGCGTACCTTTCTGTATCCTTTGGGAATTTATTTTAAATTTATTGTGGAATATTCACAAGAGTGAGGCACCATATTTAGAAGCCATCAGATGAGCAGCTCATGAGAGGATCAGGCCACAATTCCTGATGATTTGGAGACTTGCTTGAACAGAAATCATAACTAGCTGATGTTTACAGAGTTATTTTCTTTCTTCCTATTTTAGGGTCAGCTTTTTGGCAGCTTTCCCTAGCTTTGGTGATGGCCACTGTTCATCTCTATAACTAAAGCCTTACAAAGTAGCAGAGTCAAAACAAGGTTCACAAAAGTTTTGCTAGTAAGAACTGTTGTGAAATTAAATTACCGTTAAATTTTTTTAAATTTTCTTTTTCTTTTGAATCAATAGTGAAATAGTCAGTATTTCATAGCAAGTTAAATGTTGAAATGTATTATAAAAATATTCTGAATATGATTTCAATTTAAGATTGTGCCCTTTTTTTTGTGGCCATGAATATTCTCTTTTACACTTACACTTTATTCTCTTTTATCAATATAGTAGATGTTTTTCAGAGGGATATTTTGTTTCTCTTTATTCAAAAGCAGCAGGACATTTTTACATGCCTCCAATGCAGTTTGTACTGCTGACAGAAGAGTGATAGGTCTTTGCAATAAGCATTTTTAATGTGGTAGTTTGGATTTTTTTAAGTAATTTTAAAAATCAGAGGAATAATAGGTTAGTGTGTTAGATTTCTTGACTGTACACAAAAGGCTAATTTACAGCTGTAAAATTTTGTTTCTTTCTTTTCAGAGTTCATGACTTCTTCAAAATGCAATTTCTATTGAAAGTTGAACATTACTGACAAGGCAACATTTTCAGGAGTTAGTACATTGCCTCTGTAATTACTTTGCATTCATTACAAATTTTTAATGCAAAACTCTGCCCTTTTTTGTTCACTCTTTCTCTTGCCAGTGATTTATGTAAGCTATATATTGTTTTTATGAGGACCAGCAGAATTTTACGCTGTGTTCTGCCTAAACATCAACCACCTCACTGCTACTACCTTAAGGTGTACCCCGGTGTGTTTGGTGAGCCATGGCAGATATCTGACCAACCTATGAACTCTGGTCTGTAAAAAATCAGCAATAACATGGTACGAAATGTCTTAGTGGTTATCTCATTATGATTTAAATTTAGTCCAAGTTCATGAGCACTGGAGTTGCAGATGTTTCAGGAACAGCTATTACATGTCAAGCAACACATTTGTTTAAAGCTAGGTCAAACTTTAAAAACAGGCCTTCAAATGCCTTCAAACTCTTGTATGCAACCTGCCCACGTAACCATGTTTTCCTATCACTTTATTCTTCCTTCCACCCATCTGGTGTCTGTTGCCCCAGCCTGTTGCTTCCTGCCTTTTTTAATCCTGCAAAGACTTGTACGTATGTTTTTAATGCATGTATGTAAGTAGTTCCTTCTGCTTTAATAGGATAGGTTTCATGAATAATGATATTCATTTCCTACGTAAAAGTGAAGGAACAAATTTTTAATGTCCCTCAAGTCAGGCAGCTAGAAATCAGCATGGGACACAAAAAGCCAGATCATCCTTGCTGAGTTTAATTCAAGACAGTAATTAGAAGAGATCTGGATTGTCTAGTGTGTATCTACTTTCCACAGTATTTGTACCCAGGAATCAAGGAAGTTAAAAAATAATTTTGTAAACCACTGAGGAGAAAACAGCTCAACATTTCTAGAGATATGGGCTCTAATATGTACCAGCTGAGCAGTGTAGGTTTGAGAGACCAGAAAAACTGAATTTTAATCACTTTGTCATGGCAGTGTGTTAGGATAAACACAACATTAACAGAAGAGATATTCTATTTTTATTATTTTTGTTTAGCTAGTGTAATTTACTGTCTTATCTTTCACATAGGTCTTGCAGTAGTAATTGTTTGGTTTGATTTCAAGTGAAGAAAATTGTGCTTCAAGCACCTAGCTGGTGTACTGGTCACCAATGCTTTACATTCAAAACATTTCAACACACAAATTACAAAACAGAAAGTTATCAAGAACAATAATACAGGTCTCTAACATATCACTTAACTTTCAGTCATGTGTCTCTTGCAATTAAAAACCCTCCCAATAAGCATACTCCTCAACTGCCTCTACAGACAGCTGTTGTCTGAATTTCACAAGTATTACATAAGAAATTTTCAACATTCATTTCTGTAATTTCATTTCCTCGTCCCTGAAATTGCCTGGTTGTGCAACAAACTTAGCTTTTCATGTTCTAGTTTTAAGTTGTGTGCTTCAGGATGAGCTTACATGCACAGACTTATATTAAAGAATAACAAACTCACACTACCAATATTAAAGGAAACATTTGATACCAATATTAAAGGAAACAGCTAAAGATTTCAATTTTTAAAACCTTACATTAAAAGACATACTCATATGAAATTCCCCAATTGTACTAGGAATTCCATTTTACGTTAATGATGAAAACATTTTTTTATTTTACCTGAAATTAAAAGGTCAGCTTAAATCATATATTGTACAGGTGTTAGGCCTGAAGATTCATGCGAGTTTGCTATAAATCACAAATGCTCTTGTGGAAGAGTCAAGTACAGTGCAATAATTGTCTTCATTTCCTAGGTACTCTGATAGTAGATTGCTGTTTGCTGCAACCCCTTCCTGCGGCTGAGGCTTTATCTTTGGATTGAATTTCAATAAAACCCTTGTTATATGGATATAAAAAGATGTTAATTATTTAAAAGCATTGACCAGACTCCATTGTATACACTAAGCTATTTATTTTCATTATTTTTTGTTTTTCAAATGCTTAAATGTATAAAAGAAGCTCCAGAGAGGACCTCAGTCTTTTGTATATACAATAGGTTTATGCAGCAAATATAAAAATCTAGTGTATACAGGCATACATGTGTGAAATTGTACTAATTTTGTACTTGGTACACAGAATATTAAATGTAACAGATTAAAGAGAAAAAAGTAAGATTAATGTGTTTCATATGTTAGGTATAGCAATGTAAGATAACAATTTATAGTAAATGGGCATTTTTCTAAGACTTCCACAATAATAAGTGAGATTATTCTTTTGAATACTTGGGACAGTTACATGGAGTTCACATGCACAGGGTATACAAATAGGGTTTACATCTTAGAGCCCTAAAAAGGTTTGGAAGGGACCTACAATGATCGTATAGTTCCAAACCCCCTGTTATTGGCAGAAGCATCTTTCACCAAATCAGGCTCTTGAGAGCCCCAATAAACCTGGCCTAGAACATTTCCAGTGATGGGGCATCCACAGCTTCTCCAGACAAACTGTTCCAATGTGTCACCACCTTCACAGTAAAAAATTTTTTCTTAATATCTAGCCTAACCTATCCTCTTTCACTTCTCCCTTGTCCTGTCACTACAGGCTCTTTTAAAAAGTCCCTCCCCATAATTTCTGCAGGTCCCCTTTAGGTACTGGAAGACTGATATTGGGTCTTCCTAGTGCCTTTTCTTCTCCAGGCTGAACAAATCCAAGGCTTCTCCAGGCTTCCATCTTCACAGGAGAGAGACTTCAGCTCTCCTCTGAACTCAGTCCAAGGGGTCTGTTTCCTTCCTGTGCTGGGGCCCCAGAGCTGATGCAGCACTGTAGGTGGGGTCTCAGAAGAGCAGAGGGCCAGAATCCCCTCCCTAGCCCTGCTGCTTTGGATGCAGCCCAAGACATGTTTGGCTTTCTGTGCCTTAAACACACATTGCTGGGTCATGTCCAGCTTTTCATTCATCAGTACTCTCAATTCCTTCTCTGGACAACTGTTCTCAATCTGTCATTCATCTCGCAATCTGTACAGGTCTTGGTGGTTGCCTTGAATGTGTTCAATGCCTTGCTCTTGGCCTTTTTGAACTTCATCAGGTTCATATGAGCCCAATTCTCAAATCTGTCAGGGTCCCTTCCTTCTGGACAGATCTTTTCTATCAAATGAATCAAGTGAAGTACTCAGCTTGATGGTGCACTCAGTCCCACCATGGAAGTCATTAATGAAGTTATTAAATAGAATTGCTTCCTCCACTTACCCTCAAGGAACAGCTTTTATTACTTATTTCTGTTCTCTGGACATTGCACATTCACTGGAACTCAAGCAAGAAAGCTATCAAGCCAGTTCCTTTTCCTACTAAGAATCCATTAAATACATGTCTCTCCAATTTAGAATAAGAAAATTGTGGGACACGGTACAGAAATTCAGGTTGGTAACACCAGTTGCTCTTCCCATGTCCACTGATGCAGTCACTCCATTGTAGAAGGCCTCTAGATGGGTACAGCACAATCTGCCCTGGGGAAGTCATGTTGGCTGTCTTTAATCACCTATCGGTATTCCATGTGCATTATAGCTTTCAGGAGAATCTGTTGCATGGTCTTACCAAGCACTGAGGTAAGGCTGACTAGCACTGTTCCTGGATACTTGTTTTGTTTGCAAATCATTTAATCTGGCTATAGGAAATAAATACTGGAGTATACAGGAATATCACTATACTTTCTTCATCTTTCATTCAATTTTTTCCACTTTTTCAGCTGACTACAACATGTGTTTCCTTCCAATTGTCCACAGCATTTATTTCCCATTTCTGGTTTACAGGGATAGATTATAAACTGATCAAAGTATCTGCTCAATTCTTTCACAGAATCACACAATAGTTGAGGTTGGAAAGGACCTGAGATTATCTTGTTCAGCTCTTCTGTTTGAGCAGGGCCATATACACCTAGCTTTCTATGATCACATCCAGTTGCATTTTGTAGGCCTCCAAGGAGGCAGACTCCACAATTTCTTTGAGCAACCTGGGCCAGGGCTCACCCTCACGGGAAAAGATGTTTCACATGGAATCTCCCAAGTTTCAGGGCAGGCCCATTGCCTCCAGTGCTGTCCATTGAGAACCATTGAGAAAAGACTGGCTCTGTCTTCTTTACTCTGTCCCTTTTTATATTTGTATAAATTTATAAGATCCCCCAAGCCTTCCCTTCTCGGAACAGTCCTAGCTGTCTTAGTCTTTCCCACTGTAGAGACACTCTGATCCCTGGTCACCTTAGTCACCCCTGGCTAGTTTCTCTGCCATATATCCAAGTCTCTCTTGTACTGAGGAGCCCAGACTTGGGCAGAGAACTGAGGCATGTCTCACCAACATCAACCTCCTGGCAATACTCTGCCCAGCACACCCTGGCATAACATCTGGCTTTTTTGAAACCAAGGCATATTACTGGCTCATGTTCAACTTTGTGGAAGTCTCAGTCTCCTAGAACCAATGAAGTCATGGTCCTCTAGGATCTCTGATGCTTTCCTGCAAAGCTGTTTTCCATCCAAGTGCCTTCTAGCATATATAGGTGGATGAAGATGATACAGGTGAAGGGCTTTGCACTTTTTGAACTTCACAAGGTTTCCATCGGTCCATTTCTCCAGCCCACTGAGTTCCCTCTGAATAGCAGTAGAAGGTCCATTTCTCCAGCCCACTGAGTTCCCTCTGCTATTCAGAGGGAACTCAGTGGGCTGGAGAAATGGACCTTCTGCTGCATCAAGAAGGTAATGCTGCACTGTCCTCCCTCTTCTGTGTCATCAGTAAACTTGCTGAGGGTACACTCTGCCCTGTCATCCATATCATTAATGAAGATGTTAGTCAGGATTTGATTGAGTATTGACCCCTGAGTTTTACTGATAGTTTATACCCTCCAGCTAGACTTCTTGCCACTGATTATCATCAACTGTTCAGGAAGTTTTCAGTCCAGCACACTGTCTGCTCATCCAGCTTATACTTCACCAGCTTTAGATATTATTCCTTTAGACAGATGAAGAACCCCCATCTCTTTAATCTAAGCTGCTTTTTATTAGCTTGTGGCATCATGGTCTTGATGTCTTCTGGATTTTTATTCATTGTAAGGAAAAGATTGTACATGGCTCTAAAGCAGGTGAAGAGAGGGGAGAGAAGACAGGGTGCTCTGCATCTTCATATGCTGCTCATAAAGACTAGTCTCCACTGCAGCCTCTACACGTAGATGCTTTACCTTCCACCTTCCCACTGTTTGAAATCAAGGCAGTTTGAGGGAGCAGAAAAGATAAAAAGGACTTGATACCATGGTTTCATTCCTGCTCTATCAGTTACAAGTGCTCACAGCATGTGAACAACTAAATAGTTATTAAAAGCCTCAGATGGCTCTTTCCCTAGGTATATTGACCTGTGTGTCATATTCTGGGCATTTTTACAAGTACTCCTCCACTATAAGGGAGAGATGTAAACTAGCAAAAGTGGACTGTAAATCATTTACAGGAATAAGCTGAAGAAAAAAGCAACATCACAGGTCTAGATTGTGCCATAGGATCATAATTGATACTTTTGTTTAAAATTCCTGTAAGCATCTCATTTTTTAAAGGTAAGATTATTCAGCGTGATGTCTTTACTACATTTAGTAGCATAGTGTCCATCACAAAGACTAAAAGCCCTTTCCTCTGGCAAACTCTGCAAAAATTGCAACATTACAGGCCTAAAATAAATGTAACTTTTAGGAAGTAGAGAAAAAATAGCAAGGAAATGTCCTCATAACTACTTTTCAGACTGTACTGATGCCTTTGGTTATTCATAGTGAATTACTTTTGGTTTTTATTGATTACCTTTTCTGGATTCATCTGCTTGCCATACAATGAAGGTGATAGTAGCCACATAAGTAGGAGGTTGTTGACAAACACAGGCCCACCCAGCCATATCTCTGTGAAAAATTACAAGTGCAGGAAAGATAGGCTCCATAATACAAGTGTACACTTTATCAGCTGGTAGGCAGCTGTAGAAACCATGTCTTTAGAGAAAAGTTGGTCATGCAAGCAGAATACTGTTGTTACAGTTGAGACAGATGTTATTGACAGCTAGGAAGCTCTCTAACTGCAGACTTGATACTCAAATAGGGTTTAAAATATAGCCATCTATTATTTTCTGTTACGGTTGCTTAAGTGTAGTATTATACAGCACTTGCATGTCCATGCAATCACTGAACTCAGGGGCAATAATCCCTGTTACATTATTAGAGTAATGGGCTTTTTGCTTTTTCTCTGGGAGATGACTGCTGAGCTTGAAAGAGACTTAAAGCTCTGAACAGAAAAGCTCAGGAAAGCATTTTACCATAATTTTTTAAGGTCTGATGTTCCTCAAGACTTCAGACATATATATGCATGGTGAAGCCTAGCCTGCAATTTATGATGAGGTTCTTTTTTTTTACATATAAAGTCAAGGAAATCCTAAGCTTACGAAAAGAAAATATAGATGCAAATAAGAAACATTTTTATGTCCACCAGGTCCTGTGTATGAATATTTCTTATTCATTGTTCCAAACAGTTGTCATTTTCAAACATGAAGTGAAAACCAGCAAGAAAGAAATATTTAGCGTTGTATTTTATACCTTCTACCATTTTCAGATTTTATGGTCATTAAAAATCACAGTTAATGAGCACAACTCTATATGGTTGTCCTTTTTTCCTATTCTGACTTGACTATTTTTTAAATTTGATTTGAGGAACCCATACCAGACCCAGACCTTACCATTGTCTGTGGCAGTAGGAAAAAGGGTAGTCTGTGAATGTGCTTATCTAATAATGCAATTGCACTAAAAGTTTGCCATCGTAAATGCAGTTACAGAAAAATAGGGCCAGGCTTAACCAGCTCTTGGGCCAAGTTCACCCAAAAAGTCTCTAATACCTTTACTCATGAGTTTTGTAGAATTATACTTGCACATGATGAATCACAGTTTTCTGAGCCTTGTTAATAATGGAGATCTTTTATAAGGCAGGCAGCACACCTGACTCGATATTATTATTTTTCCCTAAAGTCAAGCAAACTGAGTTAGATAAAAGCATGTATTATTTCAGTTGTTACATGATCTGAGCCTTACAAAGATAATAGTATCAAGACTTCATGTTTAGAACATTGAGTAAAATGTTCTAAACATGAAGTAAACATGAAGTACATGAAATGTAACATTTCTCTAGCTTGAAAATTTCCAGATATTTCAGTTTGTAATTTATGATATAAAATTTCTTCTATAATCCACATATGTTTGTAAGAGTGCATAACAGTGAAATTTATACCTGTAAAGACAACCAGCAGATACAAAAATATATTAATTTTAACAATAGCTTTTAATATATGCCAAATTCTTTGAACACTCTTATTTTTAAGAGTTTGAGCAAAAGATCCAGCTTTCAAATATATCTTAGATACTGCTTTGGCTCCTGCTGAAGTCGAATCAAAATTCCCTGTTTTAGAAATAGCAGTACCTCTTCATGTGCTTGAAAGTGGGCCAATTTTTTTTTTTAGGCATTTTAGTAAATGATCCTACTTTTTCTAGTTCAACTTAGCTCTAAAGAAAAAAACTATTGCTCTAAGAAGTGACTGGGAAAAAAATCCTCATGTTTTTTCCATATCAGAAAAGTCACACTGAAGGTCCACAAATCTGTTCTTAGGAAATGAGGGGCCAAAATATTAACACAAATTATTTTCCAGTTCTGCTTAATTTGCCTTATTTCCTCCTCTGGCCGTTCCTATACTCAGTATGAAAGACCCTTTTATGACTATATTATGAATTTATTTGAAGTTGACAGTGACATTTTTTGCTGGTTGATAAAAATACAAACTTTGACCTTGATAAAGAAAATAAAAACTACTCTATTGGAGCAAAAAGAAAAATTTCCCTTGAATAAGATGTACACAGTCTTTATTTTAATATTATTTATTATGGTTGTCAATGTCTGACTTTTTTCACTTAGTATCAATAAGTGTTTTTTAGTAAAAAAGTGAAAACAAAGCACAAGAGCTATTAAACTTGGTACGGGATTTACAAAACTATCAGTATTACAGTAGCATTTTCTTAGTGAAGGCTTTTAGATACTCAGATATTACACGTTAGCTGGAATATAAGTCTTTGCACTTATTTCATAATCACTTTGTTATGAATTGGTGGAACAGTGCAGACAAAACAAAAATCTAGAAGAGTAAACTAACATGATTCTATTACTTTCAAATCACAGTGTAAGGAGAGGGTGGCTCATACAATCATTACTGGCCTTGAAATTGCCATTATCATTCTTATTGTAAAGAATGTAAGCTTTTGGAAGGCTTCTAAGCAGTTTAGAGAAAAAAAAAAAAAAAAGAAAAGAAATAAAGCTATGCCCTAACTACAGTTTTGCAATGTAATATAGACCTGTGTGTCTCCTGGAGGCTCTAGGGGCACATTTGTTAAAACGTATTTCTTCAGACATCTCAGTTAACAGACAATAATAAGGCACCAATGTGAGCTTTTGTGCCTTTCAAGCAGAGAGGCCTCTGAGCCAAACACAGAAAATTTTCCTGAGATAAACTGAAGTTAATCCACTCAGAATGAAAGCTTTCTGTACATATTGCTGTGTGCTGGTGGATATTAAGGCAATGGGGACAACATTAGCATCAAATGAGATATTAATTACAAATACTCTATTGCATATATAAACTATCACAACCAGTCTAAGTCTATAATAGGATGGCAGATGACATTGATTTATACTTTCTTCTTTCCAGGAGGTACCACTAAACTATCACATAAAACCTCACACCTAAAACCACTTTAATTGCAGGAGCCAACCAGTCAACAATGTATACACATTGTCTTCTCAAATGTTATTTCATAGCTATTCCTATTATCCATGCAGTGATTAAAAGCTGCATAAAAACATTGTTCATCAGGAGCAAATCATAGGTTTTTGGTTTCTTTCAATGGCCAGGATTAGAAAATTATTTTTATCAGTGCTCATGTCTCTTCCCGAGGGAGAAGCAGCAAAACGGAAAGGCAGAGAAAAGTCTTCACTGAATAAAAATCACACATAACCTGGGAAAGAAATAAAAATTGAGCTCTTGCCCATATTCCTTTGTAACAAGCTGACAGCATAATGAAGCCAAGAGTTTCCTCTTCTAGATTTTTTTCTTTCTTCCCACACCATCCCTTGTAAGAAGATTGTTGTTAAACTTCAACCATCTTGAATAGGATCTTTATTGCTTTAGCTGATATAGAGTCTTAATGTGGTAGACCCCAAAGTGGGTGTGTTCCAGAGGGTGTAGAGCCTGCCTGAGCCAACAAGGAAGGAGCAGCAGTTCAGATCGACCACTGCTGTAAACAGTGACTAACAAAGTGGAGCTCTGGTGCCTTAAGGACTAATTAGAAACTTAGAAGAAAAACAGGCAGTGCCACTGGCAGTAAGAACAGGAGATCTAAGTGAGATTCCCATATTTGCTAGTTAAAGATCTGGATCATTGCCCAAAACTTTGTGTGTCTTTGCGTGTGGGAGTGAAAGAGAGCGGTAGGTAATTGTTACATTTTTCTCTTCTAGAGCTTTTTAGTTGCTTGTTTTCAGTTGCAACTAGAGAAGTTTCATCTTAGGTTCAGAAAAGAACAAAAGCTAGCTGTGAATTTTCTTTGTCAGTGTCACATGAAAGGGATTACTCTTCAGGGTAACCAAGACTGAATATTTTACCTGTTAAGTAAAAGTTTTCGCTTTTTTTTTTTTTTTGTGATTCTGTCATCCGTGTACATTTAAGTGTGAATGTGTCTGTTGTTGGGGATAGTTCTTGTACTTTCTATTTATTTATTTATTTTCATATTTCCTTGCTGTCTAATTGTCTATGCAGCTCTTGCAGAAGACAACTTCAGTCTGCTGGAAGGGATTGTAAGCTTGTTAAGGATTACCCTTTCTGCCTCCCTACTAATATTAAGTAACTTTGGAGAACTTTGTCCAGTAAGCATGCGAAGCATACTTTTAAAATTAGGTCTTTTCTTTTATTAAATTTAGGAAGTTTCTGAATTTTCAGTTAATAGGTGATCTTTAAAGCTGTTCTCTTTTGCTTTTATTTTTAAATTGTTTGTCTCTGTTTAAATTTTCATATTATATACATACTAAAAAAATACCCATTGTGCCTGCTTTTAAACTACATATTTCAAAGACATCTGTCATTGAGCAGAATTTACAGTGAAACTGCAAAACCTGCTTTATGCATTATAAGCATTCATACAATATTAATTATAGAACAAGCAATGTTCGGCCATAGATCTCACATATGTTAGAGGCAGAAAATAAATGGCTGGTTTATCTTCCTTTTCTTCCTTTCCTGGGCCCTCGTCTGGGCCCAACTATTAACCCAAATCTCCAACCTTAAAATTCTTCAATGAGCTATGTCCTGAGAAACATTCCAGAATTTGACCTCCAATATTAATTTAATTTTAAGAACCTCCAGGTGTAGTCTGTTACTCTGGTTACACTGTTAATATATTATGCAAACTGAATGCTTTGCATTGGAGAGCATTTGTGAAATACAGACTATGTCTCAGCTGTTTGCTAGCAATTGCTGGAGGTTTATATCTACCTGTGGGACAGACACTGCTGAAATTGAGATTGAGAAGCACCATTTTGGGGTTTGGGTTTTGTTTTGGTAGGTTGTTTTTATTTAGCTACCCTCCAGTCCTGTCTGGGTGGATTAGGAAGCCTGGTGAGTTCCAGCTTTTTCAAGAATTGCACCAGATTGTATGATTGTGTGTCATCATCATTCAGAGCCCAAGACATCGGAGTGGAAAACTTAGTTCCAATTTATGTTTTTTTTGCTCTGATGCTGTGGTTCAGCCAAGGACCTAAAATCCAGAAAATCCTTAGCATGTTGTCATCTGCTATCTTTGTACAGGTTTACACTGTCTTTCTACATGCACGTTGACAAACTGAATTCAGCAGTGACCTTTGTGGAAAAGTCTTCGCCAAATCTACACCTTTTTTTTTTTTTTCAGCTAGTGAAAAGGAACAGCTATCAATGTAAGTGATCAGTAGAGCTATTAACACTGCTGAGTCCCACTGGTCTTTGAAAGGGTTGCAGTTGCCCAGATGCTGTTTTCCAGGTAGTTCAGGGAAATTGCAAATGGGCTGTTGACACTAGGCAATCACAAGATGGCTGCTTGGAATCACAGAATGGTTTGGGCCAAAAAGTACCTTAAGGGTCATCTAGATCCAACTGTCCCCTTCATGGCCTCAATAGGCAAGGTTGCTCAAAGCCCCATCCAGCGTGTCCTTGAACATTTCCAAGGTCAGGGCATCCACAACATCTCTGGGCAACACGTTCCAGTACCTCACCATCCTCTGTGTAAAGAATTTCTTCCGGAGATCTAAACTAAATCTCTCCTCTATAAATTTACAATCATTGCCCCTTTGTTATATCGCTATTTGTCTGTAGAAAAAGCCATACTCCCTCTTTTTGACATGTTCCATTTAGGTGGTAAAAAGCTGTGATGAGGTCTCCCCAGAGACTTCTCCAGGCTGAGCAATCCCAGGTCTCTCAGCCTTTGTAGGAGAGCTCCTGCAGTCCTCTGATCCTTGTGACTCTCCTTTGGACCTCCTATAACAGGTCCATGTTTATTGTGTCCTGAGGACCTCAGACCTGGACTCAGACCTGGTTGCAGAAGAGCAGATTAGAGGGGCCAAATCCCCCTCCGTCAGCCTATTGGCCACAGTTCTTTGGATGCAGCCCAGGATGCAGTTGACTTTTTATGCTGTGAGCACACATTGCTGGGTCACATCCAGCTTTTCATCCAGGAGAATCCCCAGGCCCTTCTTGACAGGGCTCTCAATGAGTTCTTCTCCCAGCCTGTACTGATATCTGGGGCTGCCCTGGCCCAGGGGCAGCACTTCACACTTGGACTTGTTAAACCACAGGATGTTCCCATGGGCCCACTGCTTAAATTTGTCCAGGTCCCTCTGGATGGCATCCCCCCTCCTTCTGTTGTGTTACCTGTACTGCTCAGCTTTGTGTCATCTGCAAACCTGATGAGGGTGCACTCAATGTCACTGTTGATGTCACTGGTGAAGAAATGGAAGATCACCAGTTCCCAGACAGAGCCCTGAGGAACACCATTCTTCACCTGGAGGGTTCACAAGAGCCTTTGACAGCAACTCACTGGCTGTGTCCATCCAGCAAATATCTTATTCACTAAATAGTACATCCATCATAGCCATGCCTCTCCAATTTGGAGATAAGCTGTCACATGGGATAATATCACAGAAACCTAGATACATGACATCAGTAAGTCTTTTGTTGTTGACCTTTGCAGACACTCCATCATACAGGGTCACCAGGCTGGTCAGGCACAATTTGTCCTTAGTAAAGCTGTGCTGACTGCCTTGGATTACCTCCTTGTCTTGCATGTGCCTTAACACTGCTTCCATAAGGATATGCCCCATGATTTCCCAGGCACAGAGGTGAGGCTCAATAGTCTGTAGTTGCCTCTGTGTTCCTTCTTTTTTCAGTCAACCAGAATTTTACCTGACCACCAGGACTTTTCAAATATAATGGAGAATGGCTTGGCCACACCACCAGCCAGCTTCCACACTTTTAGTGTCCTGCTGCTGTTGCAGTGGGAATTTTCTTCCAAACACTTTACTAGAGCTTTCTTGTTTCAATTTAAGCACATTACTTATTCTTCTTCCCTCTAGGGTCATGAACTGTTCACCATTTTCTTTACTTATTGCTATCTTCTACATAGTCAAGGACAACTGCTGTCTCCTTGTCAGTCTCTCTTTTTGTGACACAACCAGTTTTTTCAGTCTTTCCTCCTGGGTTATCCTTGCCAAAATTTTTAGCCATCTGATTGCTCTCTTTTGAAGCCTTTTAAAATTGTTTTCATCTTCCTCTCTGTTGTTATAAGTGTGTACATCAGCCCAAGTATGTCTCATTGACTTCTATTAACAGAAATAGGATCTGTTTCTCCTCTCTGTGGTAGTTTTATTGGTAAGTGTCCCAGTATAGTCTCTCAGTGTCTCTTCTGTGACGTGGCTATTTTTTTTTTTTTTGACAGTTAATTTCACTTTTTGTATTTCTGTAGTTGTTTTTTTTCTTCCTAAGCTTAGAGGTTTACATTCATTTCTATTGAATCTAACTGTGCGGATTTCAGACTGTTTCTAAAATACTCAGAATTCCTCCTGGGTTGATGCAATCCCCAGGTTTTAGTCCTATGTTACCCTAGATCATCATCCATGTTGTAAAATAAAGTATTGACTGGATTTAGATTGAGGAAAAATTAAATTGCTTCTCATAGTAAAATTTTCTTGCAATCGTCTTTTGAACCAATGATGACTATGCCTTGGATATGCTTTTTTGTGAATTTACTGCAGTCCATATTTTCTAGTTGCCCACCATACATTTCATCATCAGACTATTAATAAACAGGCATGTCTAAGGTGATGTACATTTTAAAGTTAAGTCCAATGTCATGGTCCCCTTGCTTCAATTGAATGGAAACCACAGAACTTTCTCTCAGACTTTTCAGTGACTGCTTTGCATTTATCCTTAACCACTTGCCTTCTTTCCTTCTTTTTAACACAATGATAGACCATTGTTGCTGGCAAGTATGACTGTAAAGCTCTTCTCATAATCAGACAGGCCTGCTTTACAGACAAGGAGGGTAAAAGTATAGCCAGGCATAGATCGACTGCAGCCTCCATGAAAACTAAGACATGAGATGCACTGACTGTGAACTACCATTTTCCTGAGAGTACTCCAATAGTGCCCAAGGCAGCTCTTTGATCAGGAAACAGGCATGTCACAGACAACAGCCACTCTGGCATTATCAAAAAGCCATCTAGTAGGACCTCTGTTTCCACCTTAGTTCTCAAGTTTTCAAAAGTTTCCACGCAGATCCCTGACTGTTACACCCACCTTTCCTCCATGTTGGTGTGATTAACTTGTGCTTTTGGTTCTTTTAGCAATTGGGACTTTCCTTTATCTAATCCTAGCAATTCTAGGCAATAATTTCTGAGTTGGTTCAAATAAATTTTGCTGTATTATTCTTACAGGACTTTCTTCCTTTAGTCATTGCATAACTATGAAGTCAGTCAAATGAACTATTCTTATCTGAAAGTCACCATTACAGATTACAAGCTTTGTCATCCATTGGACTGATTTAGTTTGCAAGTTCTTTCTATTGGTGAGACACTGGAACTAATTGATGACAGTGCTCTTGAGAACTGTATTTGCTCTCAATTAGCTACATTTGCCCAGGCTTTTACCAGACAGCAAATTTGGCCCTTCTTACATATATGTGCTTCCTCTTGAAATGAAAATTTGTATCATTTCCTCTTTGAAGCATATAACCCCATATTAGATGTAATTTAAAGAAGTCTTATATCATTGTTTACTGCAGCAACTTCTGCTATAGACTGCAACAGTCCAATTCTGCTGCTACATCTACTATCAGTAACAGATACTTTGGCATAGGGTAGAAACTGACTCAGTTTGCAGTAAAATAATAATTTTGAATAATTTAAGTTTTGTGCTCTGATAATGCATTCATTATCAGAGATTATTTGTAGTGGAAAATTGAGTAACAATACCCCTGATATACAAGAAGCTTTTGTGGCAATCACATATCCTCTGAACAGAGAGAGACATAGCTGTCCCAGAATTTTCCTGGGAAGCTGTGAGAAGCTGTGAGAAAGCTCAGATTATGAATTAAAACAATTATTATCTCTCTTTCTGTAACTGTTATTTATAGATATGGTTCTTCAGAGTGTACTATTCATAGTTCACCAATAGTGTGAGAGAAGATTCCTAAAGGCCAATCAGGTCTTAGGTCCACCACTGTTTCTAGAAGAACTGTAGATTTCTAATAAAAAAGTGCCTTTTCATGCCTTCTGATGATGGAGTCTCTGTCTCACCTTTGTCTAATACCCTGATGGTGATAGCTTTTCTTTCTAAAATAGGTCAAAGATAATCTACGGAATGCAGAGACTTCATCACTTTCCCTACATGGCTTCTGGCTTATGTAATCATTGAATAACCTTTAAAGGTCTTGGTTTGAGTTTTGGAATACCACTGATGAGTAGGAAATCCTCTTCCAAATGGGTCTCTTTACTTTCTCTATAATTCTGGCTTTGTTCTGTCTGCGATTACTGCTGGCTTCAGACTGGAGAAGCATTACACTCACACCTGTCACGGCCTTTTGACCTAAAAACAACTACTCTCATTTATGCAACTTTTATTTTCTAAATCAGGCCTAATACCTCCTATACTTTGAATACCTTCTGTCAGGTGCCTGTTGCTTCACATGAACGGAAACCTATTAAGTGAAATTCAGGGTTTCATCATGCTCAAAAAAGCGGCAGTAAGTGCAATAGAATAGGTACAGTAGTAATAGGAATCAAGAGGCCACAAAGGAGAAAAAGTGCAGGCCAGTGTGGCAAAGTGTGGCATTTGTTAATTCTAAGATGCCTATTAATGCTTGCTGAAGTTGAGAGAGTCTCATGTGGAAGGGAGTGTCTTCTTACATCTGTGTTTTCCTTTTTCCCATTTGACTGCCCTGGTGGGCTGCAAGCTGTTATTTTTACTTGCAATCTGCTTAACATCTTGTTTTAAAAGTCTTGTCCTGAGCCCTTATGGTGAAATATAGTGCAGGTGTTTTGTTACCATTTAATGGCTGATTTCATAAACTAATTATTCTAAATCATATTAAATATTAATTGATTATTTTCCATTAAAAATCACCACACTACTCCGTCATATTTTCAGACTGTGTGCATTTTCACCCTGGGATTTCTGAGGAATTCAGTTCTGGGGTCTCTCTACTTCCACACCAACCAGTTACTTAGCACTGGTTAACTTAGGACTTTCAGTCCTAGTTATATAGGAGTGAAAATGTTTTATGAGATTTGCATCAACTACAAACCAAGAGGAGTCTAGACCATTATAAAAGTATATTTCTAAACACCAAGACTGGAGACTAAATTGGCTAAATGCTGGCATTTGGAATTTGTAAAGGGATGATTTTAAGTGTAAAGATTTTTCTCTGCTTAATTAAAGGCACTCGTCTGCAGAAATAAGAAAACAATTTACTCTTCAACCAGGATTTGAACAGTTCTGCCAACGAAGCTTAAGTACCCCTGGCTTTTCTACATTTCATCTGGTAAGTTCTGGGTTTATTCTCTTTACACAGGTTTGGCATGTGCACTGCTTAATTGTTTTAGGGTAAATTAGGTTATCGACTAAGTTGTCTTGTGTTCCACTGGCTTCTACCTGAAACTGGTAAAAATACTCTCTGGTGAGCTGAGGAAATTATGCCTTTGAGAAACATGAGAATATTCCTTGGAGCCTGGAATAGACAGTCCCTCCACATATTACTATAAATCAAAGTTAATTAGTAAGTGTTGGAGTATTTTACATTCTTTCCCTGATGGAAACATTCAACAACTTCTTCAAGTAAATGCTTTGAGTGGTAGTCCTTCTTCCCCCAGTTTTATATACTGAGCATTATTCCATGTGGTCTGAAATATCCTGAGGTCAGCTGGGGTCACCTGTCCTGTCTGTGTCCTCTCCCGGCTTCTTGTCCATCCTGTCTCCTTCCTGGTGGGGTGGTATGAGGAGCAGAAAAGGCCTTGATTCCTTGTGAGCACTAATCAGCAATAATGAAAACAAATTTCATTGTCAACACTGTTTCTAGCACAGCCCTATAATATTTGCTGTGAAGAAAAATCAACTGTATCCATGCCAAAACCAGCACAGATCAATGATTAAAGAGAAAAAAACCCAGAAAGGTATAGGCTCAAAAAGCTCAACTTAATACAGCTTCCAGAGCTAGCAGCAGGGGCAACATGACAACTGTTTTTCAGTGCTGTAGGATGTGCATGTTAAGTGAGAAATGCTGAAGTATGTCCCAATGACATAGACATAATTGAGTCAACTGTTACTGTCTCCAAATCATCTTCAGCCTTCCACGTGTAATCACCCTCTAAAGAAGTCAGATCATATGACAGTACCCTTATGACAAAGGGAAAAAATGCCAGATCTTTTTATTGCCTTTCAGGAGGATGAGTATTCTGCAAACACACTATGCCATAAAAGAAACTGATTATGACTTTGGTCCCTATCCTTTTAATTTCTGATTCTTTTTGGGAGGTCTGATAAGTAGAAGCAGGAAGAGTCTTTGTGCACCAGTGATTGTGAAAATATAGATGCAAGTGGTTGCTTCCTGTGTCAGGGCCTCCCGCCACTACTCACTTCCTTAATCCGACGCTCTGTGATCTTTAACTTGTTTCTTGTGGTTACTCAGCCTGACGAGGCCAGGTCCCTTCTTCTCCACAAAGACAACCGCTTGTGCTACTAAAAAAAATTGGTAGCATTTCATTTGCCAAGTATTACGCCGTAGCAGCCATTTTGTGTGCGCTGTCACAATCTACATGCCTCTAATTCATCATCCTTAAAAAGGTATGCTTGCAGTAATGGTTTCTGGCATTTTCTGTTGAAAATTGTTTTGCACGTTTTTATGATATGTGAAAAGGAGTGCTGGCTTCTCATTTAAGCGATTTTCTGTGTTTCCTTTGAAAAGTTGCACCAGTTGTTAGGGAGATAATTTCCCTCCACCTGCATTTACTTTTTACACTACCTTTTTTTACATTTGTGTCTAATTTACAATAGTCAAAAGTGCATATTTCTAGTAATTAAAGGTTATTGTTAACACTTTAAATAGAAAAAGAGGATACGATGAAATGCAATGGATTTGACCTGACAGAATGGAAAAGTGTGACTTCTGAAAGGAAGTGCAATGGTTAATTAAAAATTAGATTGTATTAAGCAAAACTATTTTGCATGCAAAATATTATATCTTCAGCAACTGAAAAGATGTAGTACACCTTTGTATACTTTAAGCTTTGTTTTAATTTAATCTTCTGTGAACTGCTTTTTTTATTGGATCGAAATATATGTTATATATATATTTCTATTTATTACATATTATTTATTAAATATTTATATATATCTTTAGATCTAAAAATATCTATATAGACATATTTATATATCTATATATTAACATGCTATGCTTTAACCACTGACAGTACAGTAAATGACCTTCACCCATATTATGCCAGTAATTAATTTTAAAAAAATAGCAAATAATGTTTACTACTTATGCATAACTATTAATCCAGCATGTTCAGCACTACACTGGGTGCAAACCAGAGATAGTGCTTAAACTAAAAGTCAGCAGAGTATTTTTTTTCGGCTGACTGCCTCATAATTTGATGGACTTGCTGGTAATGTTAAGTTTTCCTTTTGGCTAAAAAGAGCAAAGACAGGGATAGATTTTTCCCAGAGACTTTTTTGATAATTTGGACAATGCCCTAAATGTACAGGCAGAGGAGTGAGCACAGAGACTGTCTTTATGCAGAAACCAATACAGTTTCCCTTTAAAAGGGGAACCTGAGGTAGGGGGTGGTACTTGGTTCTGTTCAAAGGTCTCTACTAAAATATTTGCAGGAGTATTTACCACATGTGGGGTTTTTTTCAGAAGTTTAAATTGGTTTGCTTCTCCTAGATGTTTCCAGCACATTTCTTCCTAATATGCTTAACTTAATGCAAGATATTTCTGGATTTTTTTTATCTGAAAAACTTCCTCAACTGTATATCCAGAACACTAAAATGGTTCCAAAGCTTGCATTTACTATTAATTGTTTTTAACAGATCTTCTTTTCTACTCTGGCTGATGTGGCATAGTAAGTTCAGAGCCATTTTAGTTCAAAGTTACTGGTGCTTTGCCATTGTTGAGCCTCTCTGTGTATTTCATAAATTGAGAAATTTCTCATTGTCCCGTTGAGCTAAAATTCCTGATGTTGTAGATATAACAATGGCGTCACTGATGTCACTTCATGCTCTGGTGAAATTCCGGTCATCTTGCATGAAAGCCTTGCATGAGCAGGCCTCAGTATTAATGAGGGAAGACTTGCTGATTTTGACACACAGATGTTTACACTGGTGTAAAAGGAGGATAGCTTAAGAACACATTGGATGAGACAACAGGCAGAATAACATGGAATATAAAGGTGCGTTGATACCAGGGACATTGGAAGCCTTCTTTTCTCCAAAATGTATCAACAGCCCCACAGACATATTTTTTGCTGGCAGCTTCAGAAGACAGCCTTGTGAAAGATATCTTGGCTAATCAGTGCAATGCAATCCTCACCCTTTACATAAAGGAGGATTTATCAGCTGTTTTTTGCTAGAATTCTTCCACACAGTAAATAAGTTATTCCAGTGCAATTATTCTAATGCTGCAACTAATTTTCTTCACTTTTACAATGATGAGACATCATCAGCCTTTCTGGAACACACAGAAAATAAACCATAGATTTTTCTAAAGCTGTAGTTTTTAGATCTAGTTTTTACTTGTCAAGAAAATCAATGATAAGAGATTCTAGTCTCTGTACTCAACTGGACAAATATTGTATTTCCTAAAGACATACAGGGTATTTTTATTTGTTACATGCCAAGTAAAATAATTTTCAGTTTTGTCTATATACACACTTTTAATACATGGAGTCACATTTGTATGTATGTAGAACATCTCTGTGTACCAAATCAAACAAGAGTTTCTGCCTCTGTTTTTGACACTAAAAAGATAAAAAGCAGACAGTTTAATGACATGTATGAGTTGCACAGCTTGTAGTTGTTTAACTTTGTTCTAAGTGGACATTGAGAGATGAAAAATTAGTAATTTTTTTCTGATTTTGCGTATATATTGTCCTCAATTTTGTTTTGCAGTTGAAAACGCAGAGCATTTCTATTAGTGATTTTCAGGCACAGCACCTCAAATGAGTGCATCTTCATGATGTACTACAGTGCTTACAGTTGGTCCTTAGCTGTAACTTTGAGTAACTTCCAAGACTTGGCCTTGTTATTCCTAGTGTGTTTTGTCTGCTGTCTCCTGCCCATTGACATTGCCTGTCACTGCCATTTGGGTCATCTCCCTTATATCCTTGTTTCTAGGTTAGAGGTTTAGATGTTTGTTTCTGATATGTAACAAAGAATGGGACAATTACAATAGTTAAATAAATAAGCGTAATTACACTATCAAGAAGAACCTTCTGTTGCTAAAATAAATGCTTCTCTATTTCTCATTAGCCTTCCTTTTATGATGCAGTAGACCCAGTAGATTTTGAAGGCTTCCTGATGACGCAGCTGAACAACTTGGACTTAGATCTAGCACAAGAACTTGGGGACTTTCCTGAAGATGATCTAGATGTTGTCTTTACACCCAAAGAGTGCAGGACTTTGCAACCCTCTATGCCAGAAGATGGGTAAGGAAAGTTTCTCTTCCTCCAAAATGCTGCAAAATTAATTAAAGTTAGTTTAGAATAGTTAAAAATAGTTTTGAAATGTTGATCCAACATCACTCTGCCACCCATCCAGCCAGTACACAGTTCCTGAACTTCAAATGTTTGAACTTTGCCACTAGGCTTGTTTGCACACTTAAAATTATGCAAGTGTTTACACAACTTCCTCGGTAACGGCACAAGTGAGGTAGGCATCAACAGGAAGAGGAGTAAAGAAGAACAGGAGGATGGTATGAAAATAATTTTTGCAGCTGTGATGCCAGCGATAAAAGTTTATTCTGATCATGTAACAAGCACAGTATTGAGTTTTTTGGGGTTTTTGCCAGCTGTGTGTTACATGGCATTGATCAGACCACTAAGAATCTCTTTCTCAGTACCTGTCTTGCTTAAATGGGAGGAAATGTTTCATACTTCACAAGGTTGGAGAAGGGGAGTGAGCATTAATTTCTAGTGTAGAAGACACATGTGGTTTCAGGCTGATATTGATGAAATAATTACCCTGTTTTAAACAGCTTATTTAGGTAGCTTGTGGTGACACTGGTGCTCAGTGGTCCTGTAAATATTTAAGCTGGTTTGAAAAACGGGCATGCTATGAACAGAAGAATTTTTCAGAATGAGAAAACTCATCAGGGAGTTTTCTGATGTGGTATTAGAAAGTCTATGCAATGTATACTAATACTCTTCAGGGACTGTTTCAATGTAAATGGTACCTTTAAGTAGAACTCCAAAGACCTGTTGAGTTTTGCAAACAGTAACGGTGAGATAAATGTGAAGTCAGCACCATTTAGCCCCAAACTGCTACATCAGCAGAGATGGCTAACTATACAGGGTGTTTGGGATGGGGGCTGGCTCTTTATAGTGCATCCAGGAAATGAACGGCACAGCCTATATTCATCTCTGTGCTGAACTGCCTCGCTGAGAGTCTAATGGGCTTTGTTTACATTGTTTTGGCTCATAGGGTAGACCTGCATCCCCCTCTGTTCCTGCAAAAGTTGCTGCTCTAATTTTTACCAGCCAGCTGTTCAACCTAGAGCCCTATATTTGTTCAGTATTTTCTGCCCGACACACCAAATACAATGAGGCTAAGCAGGAAGCACAGTTTGTGTGATTTTTGCCAGCTGTAGACTAGTTGAGAATCCTCACTCTAAGCAAGGTTTCAGCCTGCAAGTTTCTTCTTGGCCCAGTGCTTCTCTCAAGAAGTTCAGGAGAACAAAGACAGATGTAGAGATGAGAGGCCATGCTAGGTTACCTGAGAACACTTTGAATCACACAGCTTCTAATATTTGCACAACACATGATTTTCAGTTGAAGTTACTCATAGAAAAGTCCCAATCTTTTCAAGGTATTCTTGTTTTTTCTGTGGATTTGAGAGAGTATGGATGTGGGAGACAATGAATGGGATTTTTTGCTTGAAGTAACCTTTTATTTAAACAATGGACAAAAATATTGATATAATTATTCAACCTTTGAAATTACATCTAAAATAAGGCCATTTCTTACCTATTGCCACGGTTACTTCCCACCATGCCTGATGTTAAAACAGCAGTTACCTATTTGTTTTTCCAGTAGAAGACCATGCAGGCTCATTCTGTACAATCACTTTTAAGCCTAATTTGTACCACAAAGTTATTAAGTGTTCTATAAGGAGTCTGTGACAAAGCTCAAATAGTCAATACCAACAAATGTGCTTTCAGCAGATTGTTTTGCACAACAGCTTGCCACTTAGGCATTCACATTGATATAATTGATATTAGTGTTTTTATAGAAAGTCCTGATCAAGGGTGCCAGGATGTGTTAGGGAGGATGAGAACACAGCAGGGGCATGCACCAAGGACGGGCCTGCAGGCAGTGCAGTCTTTGATGTCTGTGTATGCAGAGAGCAGGAAACAGGTACCACCGACCAAACTGGGTTAATGTGCTGCCTGCCAGCAAACACACCTCCCACCTGACCCAGACACAGGAACCACCAGAGGCAGGGGCACTTGACAGCCTGGCGTCAGCCAAGGCTCTGTCCCACTGTGCACACACAAACCCAAACAAGCTGTTAGCCAGCCTCAATAACCAGTTGCAAATCTCTTAGGAGTTCAATGTGGAAAGTACTAAAAATTATCATAGCTTTCACCTGTTCCTGTATTGAATGTGTATCCTACCTACTCTTTTACTCACTTGGATTGGAGAATGCTACAAATTATTCTGGAACAGGTCATTAAAAATTTTAAAAATGGTCATAGGAGAATTATGCCACAGCGTCGTGATGTGAAATTCATGAGACACTGGCTGAAAGACCTGTAGTTCCAAATAGTATCCAGGCTATCAAGGAGCACTGACAACCCCCTTTATTTTAAAAAGAGAAAATGAAATGATAATGTATTCTTAGAATTTAAAGTTTTATCATGCTATCTGATTAAAAGCTTTTTAAGCTTCAAGTTCTAAACTTTAAGTTCTAAAGGGGGTCCGTTTTTAAGATTTTCTTTGTTTCTGTGAGAAAAGAAAATTGCACATACATAAAAACTGGGTATTTGCAAGAGTCCAGGAGTGGAGGCCTCTAAAATAATATTTCTATATCTTGAGACTTGTTATCAAGTTTTGAAAATCACAAGGTTGGTTATGTTGTGTAATTTATTTAATTTTGCTATATTTTATAGCAATGTCACTCTTATATTTATAAATAGATAGTGTAGCAAGTGGTTACGTCTGCTAAATGTATGTTTGCACATTTATCAGCACACTACCAAAAATGTGCATAAGGGAATTCATGCAGTACAGAGGATTTTTTTTAAACCTCAAACAATAGTTTAGCAGTAAAATAAATACATGGGAGAGGACTAACAGAGAGGCCTTTATCTGACTAGCATGTTTAGATAAATTTATTTGTCCTGAAAGTATGACTTAGGAGCTGAAATATGTTCTTTTTCCACAGGGTAGAACTGGACTCACATGTCAAAGACTGTGTTCAGACTTACATCCGTGAGTGGCTGATTGTGAATCGAAAGTAAGCAACATAAAACTAAATAAAATAAAAAATACATTTCATCTTACTTATCAGAGAGGAGATACTTGCTTTTATAAGTAATCCTAAATTATGACTTTAGTCGACGATTGAAGATAAGAACTGACTTTTCAGCAGTATAAATAACCATACCATTTTGTCTGAGATGGTGTGCACTGCCAAATACTGTAGCATCTGCTTCTTAATTATCAGGCACTCTGGGAATGGATGAGAAGTTGATGGGAAGAAATTCACATCAACCCTCTGTAGTGATGGTTTATCTTAATCAGGAAAACTAGGACTGTTTGATCCCACTAAGAAGAAAGATAACAGGGATAAAGATTATATTTGCATGCTTTTCTCCTATTCATGCCCTGAAAGTTCAATATGATTTGATTTCCAAATGTGTCTGAAAACTCAAGGATTATGGGCTTTCCCAGCAGTGGTTGAGTGTGTTCACGGGATTGTCCGTGTTATACCCAAATTTACTATTTTATATCAGTAAATTTCTGCACTTGTGCTCAGTGTAATTCAACACAGAGAGTTGGGCCTGTAGTCATTATAAGTGCTTAATTTCCTTCAGTTTAGTTAATTATTTTTATTTTATTTTATTTTATTTTATTTTATTTTATTTTATTTTGTTTTATTTTATTTTATTTTATTTTATTTTATTTATTTTATTTTATTCTGTCCTATCCTATTTTGTATGTAAAATTTGAAGGGGACTCTAAGTCAGTGCTCTCTGTTGCAGGGATGTCTGTTCCCAGACTCTTAGGGGAGTCTGTGGGATGTCTTGCCTCCTTCCCCATCACCTCATCCTGTTCTTCAGAAAGAGGTTTTTGGGGCTCTGTTTTGTCTGTAGCACTTCCCCTTCAACCACTCCTGCACTCATGCCCAGCTCTTGAAAAGCAGAAGGAGCAGCAGGTGGTTGAGTGCTGACACATTTGCTGCCATTTTGTTGTGCCTCTTGTTACTCTGTGTTTTTCTGATGTACATCAGCAGCCAGTGCCTTATGGGTTTACAATGGTGATTGCAGAGGAATTTGCACTGTTTAACTGTACAGCTTGTGCTCCTCAGTGGAGCAGCTGCTGGGGGTTATTAAGAGACTTCCTCCAGGGGTGCTGATGAAATTGATTGAATTCTCAGAACTGCTCTGCAGTGAGTCACTAAAAGTAGGCTAGTGGGTTTTGTTGGCTCTCCTCCCTCACCACTCAGAGCAGAGGCACTAGCTCTTTCACACAGTGCTGTTCTGTATGCTGTAAAGAGTCAATGTGCAAGCTTTGTTTGCGCACGGGAGAAGGGAGTAAGCAGTAAAGTAGGTGAAGTGAAAAATAGAACATAGCTATTTTTGCATTTATGTGTGCTGGTAGAAGTGTGAGTGGAGCCACAGAAACACACATATGTGGAAAGTTTTGCTGAGTGTTTTACTGTTTCATTAATTTGGGTGAGGTAAATTTGCATTCAGAATCTTTACTGAGCAGTTGACTCTGTGATAAACATGATGGTGGACTGTGACAGAGAGCTGAGCTTTGGCAGCTGTGGCTAACAATGCAAGCAAGTTATTAAACATTGCAAAAAACAAAACACTACCAAATATGCTGCAGTGTCACATAATCCAGTGATAGATTGATATTGGGAATCTCATGTATGCTTGGACAGCTTTTTTTTTTTTCCCAAAACGAGTGTGAGTGGAAGAAAAGATATCAAGAGAAAAATGAGAAAAAAAGTAATTGTAGAAGGCTTTCCATTGTTTTGAGGAAGGCTGGAAAAACTGTAGCTGCCTACTTGACAGATGTTATAGAACAGGTTGCTGAATGTATTGTCTGGTGAGCTATGGGTGAGAGAATTGTGTGAATGACTTTGATCCACTCATGAATGTGAAGGTTCATAACAGAGATTGAGGCGTCTGCAGTGGGTGGCATGAGCAGAGGTCATTCTCAGGCCCCAGGGTAGAGAGGTATGTGGCTGAAAATCTAGGCACAGCTGGAGTCCATGTGGCCTTGCAGAAGGCTGAATGGGTAGCTTGTTCCTGTGCCTGTTTCTCCTTTCAGTTGTCCTTTGGGTTTTTTCCTCATCTCATTTTCTTAATTCAGTGTGTGCCTATTAAATTGACATGTGTATTAAAACCATGGTTTACTACTTGGTGAGTTTTAATTGCTATAATGCTTTTCAAAATAAATAAACAATATAAATAAATTTTCCAGTAGTTATGGGGAAAGGCGTCTTTAGTGTAGTTTTCACACCGCAGGGAAAATGTGAACTCAGGTACATAAATTTCTCCATTAATCATTTGTTTGCCACCAGAGGTAGTGAAAAAAAAATCTATACAACCTTTTTTTGGATTCTTAAATGTCTTAAAGTCATGCAGAATTTCTGCCTTCAATTCTGGATAATTACAATGGTTCCAAAACAAGGTCACATCCAAGGAGAGCTGGGATTGTCTTTTTATGACCAGTTTTCATTGCAGTGAACTGGCAAACGATTAAAATGCAAACAATTAAAATTAAAACACATCAGAGCATATAATTCAGTTACTCCCAAAATGTAATAAAAAGGTGTCTCCCTGATCAATAATTGCTTACTGTGTCTTCTTTATGAAAGTACTCAGATGCTCAGTCATTTCTTTGGGAGTATCACAGAAAGGAAAATGAATGAAGCAGGATGTTGTAAATAAGGAGATTGATTGCAACAAGACTATCACAGGATTTAGCAAATTGCATACTAAAGTGAAAGAAACAGCTCTGGATGCATCTAGCACCTTTTTTTCAGGGTACCTGCTGTTTTTTTTCCATTTGCCTCAAAAAAGTAACTTGAAATTTCAGAAGAATTTTTCAAAGCTGCCAGCCTGGGGGGTTACACTGGGGCATAGAAATAGCCCCCTTCAAAATGAGGCATTTTTCTGGAAGTTGTAGATTGTTGCATGTGATTAACTTGGGATACTAGCTAGGTCCAGGATAAGGGCAGTAAGAGATTTGATGTATATGATTGAAGAGGCCAGCCAAGAGATGAGTGATCCTGATCTGTGTTCTTAAGGTCACTGAAATAATCACCATGTCTGATGAGCAGATGAGAGCAGATTTTGTACCTAGGTCAGGTTTTTCTGCTGTCTCAGACTTATACTCTGTAGAAAAATTATCTGAATTGTCTTTTTTTCCTTTCCAACTGTTCTTAATATACATTATAGAGTTGCAATGGTGCATTAAAACATGTTAAAATTCTGAAATGTCACATTTTTACATAAAAGCTGTGCTACACTGCTTTTTGCAGAACAATCTTTTCAGTTTTTAAATAATTTTTGTCTTTTCTGTTTTATTTTCCCTTAACACCTCCTCATGTTATCCTGACCTTCTTGGGCTTCTCCATAAAAGAAACCAAGGGAATTCAGATACTTGTAGTCTGAAAAACAAGGGATCCCGGAAAGATTTTCACAAAACGCTTCAAAAACAAACATTTGAATCAGAAACATTGGATTCTGGTGACACAGCTTTTCAGGTACGCAACTTTTCTTCACTTTGGGGAAAGTGATCAAATACAGCAGCTTCCGTCAAAAGAAGCATCTGGTGTGACCTCCCTCTGAGTGTTGTGTGCAGTTTTAGTCACTGCAGTATAAAAGAGATATAAAGCTATTGGAGAGCATCCAAAGGACGGACACAAAGGTGGTGAAGGGCCTTGTGGTGAAACTGTATGAGGAGTGTCTGAGGTCGCTTGGTCTGATCAGCCTGAAGAAGGGGACACTGAGGGGAGACCTCATTGCAGTTCACATTTTCCTTGTGAGGGGAAGAGGAGGGGCAGGCACTGATCTCTTCTCTGTGGTGACCAGCAACAGAACCCAAGGGAATGGCCTGAATTTGTGTCAGGGGAGGCTCAGGTTGGATATTAGGGAAAGGGTTTTCACCCAGAGTGAGGCTGGGCACTGGAACAGGCTCCTCAGGGAAGTGGTCACAGCACCAAGCCTGACAGAGTTCAAGAAGCGTTTGGACAATGTTCTCAGGCACATTGTGTGATTTTTGGGGATGGTCCTGTGCAGGACCAGGGGTTGGACTCTGTGATCCTAGTGCGTCCCTTTCATCTCAGCATATTCTGTGATTCTGTGATCTGCGATGGCATCAAGCAGAGCACCATGCTGGCCATTAGGCTTCATGGCATAGGAGGCATTAAAATCCCCTCTGCTAGCTCACCAGGAGCCATTCTGTGACACCCTGGTGCCCAAGCCACACCTTGCCATTTTCCTGTTTTCCACCAGGTGGGACCCCAGCATGCGCCCGCTGTCCCGGAGGAGGCCTCAAGGACGAGCGCGGCCTGCTCGGACCCGGAGCTGCGCAGCCTGCAGCCGGACCCGCGGCTGGAGCACCTGCTGCGGCACGCCAGCGCCGAGGAGTTCGAGAGGCTGAACGAGGAGGCACGCCGCACCAACAGGCACCCCGAGCTCCTCAGCCTCTACCCCTCCGTGGATGAGGTGAGCCGGAGGCCGGCTGTCCTGCTCCTCTCTCCCAGCTGGCTGTCCCAGCGCACCCGAGGTGAAAGCCATACCACAGCAGATAAGCACTACACTGGTCTCAGTGTGGGCCAAGCCACATGCTGGTGATATGGCTATGTCAGAATGTCACCTTTCATAGTAGCTTGTAATTGGGGTCCACAACTGTAAATATTTGGTGTAAATGCCAGTTAGGGATCAGGAATGTAAATATTCAGAAATAATAAATCTATTTCCTTTCATCTCTTGGGACATTACCTGCCCAGTGAGGGGGGGAAGATGCTAGTCTGTAGCAATGGCTCAGCTGCTGTCATGTAAATGTTTTATGCAAGTCTGTCAATTTACAGTTGTTTTAATTGACTATGAGTGTTTAATGATAGGAAGATGTAGTGGAGATACGACCAGTGCCAGATCGCCCAAAGGAACATCTGGGCAACAGGATTTTGGTGAAGCTTCACACTCTGAAGTAAGTAATCCTTCACAAGCATTACTCACCATTTCTGAGTTCACAGCAGTGTGCAGCTGCACACCTTGTTGCACCACTGCAGCTGTCCTCTACAACGCATTCACTGCTCAAGTGTTGTTTCTTAGTGTAGCAAAGAATTTTTTCCTCCCATCTTTACAGAAGGCTTTAACATGCCAGTATGAAAAGGAGTTGGGAGTGAACCCAGATTATATATTAATAAAAAAAACCCAGGTGATTGGTGTCCAATGCACTGCTGGACTTTTGTTGTGGTTTAACCCCAACCAGTACCCAAGCCCCACAGAGCCACTCCTCCACCACCAGGATTGGGGAGAGAATCAGAAGAGTAAATCTGGAGAACTCATGGGTTGAGACACAGACATTTTAATAGGGAAAGCAAGTGGCACACAGACAAGCAAAGTAAAACAAGGAATTAACTCACAGGTTCCCAATGGCAAGCAGGCATTCATCCATCTCCAGGAAAGCAAGTCCACACGTAATGTGACTTGGGGAGACATTCACCATCAGTCCAGATTTAACCCCCCTTGCTCCTTTTACCCCCTATTTTTATTCTGAGCATAGTGCCACATGATCTGGAATATCCCTTTGGTTGTTTGGGGGTCACCTGTCCTGTCTGTGTCTCTTCCCAATCTCCCACACACCTAGACTCCTCACCTGCTGGAGGAATACCAAAAGCAGAAAAGGCCTTAGTTTTGGGCAACAGTAACAGCAGAAGCATCTTTATGTTATTAACCCTCTGTCCAGCACAAATCCAAAACCCTAGTCCCACCCTGAAGAAAATTAATTCTTCCCCAGCTAAAGCCAGCACAACTTCATAAACAGAAAAAAAAAAAAAGAGCAATGTATGAGCAATTTTAACCGATCCCTGAGACCATCTTCCTGTCAAATTCAGAAAATGCATTGCATGCAGTCTACTACCTTTCTTTTCCTCTCAAAATCATCTAATATAATGCATTAATAAAAAAAATTCTCAGGACTTTGAGAAAGCTGAGGTCTGGAGCTAAGTATTTCTCTGCATTTTAATGAAAGTCCTAGTCAAAATATAACTCTTCCTTTTTTTTATTATGCACAGCCATATGACTGCAGTATCGATCAGTGTCTTGTGTGTCTTTCCCTAACAGGTTTGATATAGAGATAGAACCTTTGTTTGCATGCATAGCTCTCTATGACATAAAGGAAAGAAAAAAGGTAAGTGTATATACAATATTTTTGTTCACTCACCCTGGTTTTTTATCTTCAGAGTAGTAACTTCGGAAAACTTACAAAAAACTTGCTACTTTTTTACACATGCAGTCTGATCCAGGATTTTTTGTTATTCAGTCAGTCACATGCTTGCAATTGTATTTTATAGTTATAGTTACAACTTTTGACTTGTTTTAAAATAAAATTTTAAGAATATTTGATTTACAACATATTTTAACCCCTTTTTTCTTTTCAAGATCTCAGAAAATTTTCATTGTGACCTCAATTCTGATTCATTAAGAGGATTCTTGCGTTCTCATACACCCTCCATTGACTTGTCTACCCAGGCAAGATCAGCAGTATTTTCTGTCACTTATCCCTCACCAGATATATACCTGGTAATAAAGGTATGTTACAGTACTACTTTGACACCATTCTGCCTGTTCCTGTTGTCTGAGCTCAATGTACTGACAAACTGACAAAATATCTCATTTTCAAGCTACGAAGTTATATTACTATCCCGTGTACCAGTTCTACTAAGTACGTGGAATTTCCTATCTCTGCCTAAGGGAAATAAAAAATATAGTGAAATAAGGCGCTTTCAAAAATTTTATTTACATTCTGTGGAGGTTTTTTGGCATTGGTTTAGTGAACTTTGCATCAATTTGTTTGCTTAATTCTGAGACTGATTTAGCCTGAACCACTTCATTTGGAATGTGTTAATTATCCTAGTTTCAGTGAAAATGTAGTAGTAAGTGATTGACTTTGTTGTCACATATATACTTTCTGCTTTCTAACAGATGAAAAACTAGAAGGTTTTGTATCAGTTACTCCATAAAGACAGTTTTAAGAAATTATATACAGCTATATATCTAGGCGAGTCCTTGCAAATTGCTAAAGAAACATGTTACTATTTGGATGACATTTTTTCTTTAATCATCCTATTGTATTGCTTTTTGTAGATAGAAAAAGTGCTTCAGCAAGGAGAAATCGGAGACTGTGCAGAACCCTACATGGTTCTTAAAGAAAGTGATGCTGGCAAGGTAAGTAAATAACTGTAAAGAATATTTAGATAAAAAAATGCATGCTAAAACCAAACAACCAAGCAAACAAAAACAACAGAGAAAGAGCAGACCCTTTGAAATAGGATGAAATTACTAAAACATGGGAGGAAAAACTGGTTAGATCATCCATGGTGTGAGCAGCTTGATGTCTGTGGCTGACAGAAATCAGGAGAAGGCAACGTGCATTATTGTTACTGACTCCTTAGGAAATCAATACTGACAGTCACAGTCTTGAGTCATGAAGCAGATGGGGGTGAGCAAAGGAAATGACTGAAATGTAGAATTAGCAGGAATACTTCTACCTCAGAGACATGCTATGGATTTGGATGGGCAGACGGCCTGTTGTAGTCTGCAGCTGTCCCATTCAGTACTGTTGTCCATAGATAATGCGAGTTCTGTTCAAGGCATTCACGGTCTTTTACCTCCCTGGAACACACAGACTGTGTTTGCTGGGCTTCCACATGTCTCACCTTTATAATATTGCTTTCAATAGAATTTTTTTTCTGTATCTGATGAAAGAAGTAGAACCTGCTAATGTTTCATGGTGATTGTTCATTCTGGATTTGAATATTACTGCAAAAATACTGGCTTTCTACATTTCTATAATACAAATTAACTCATTGAACAGAAATTTAAGTGAAGGTACAAATCAAAATAGCTACAGTTCTGTCTGTGATGTAGCAAGAAAATATGAGATACCAATGCAAATTATTTACCGAACTGTAAATATGTAACTTAGATTTTTGTCTATGGTAGCATTGCAATAACTGATTGCTTTTGAAACAGCCGATATTTTCTTTGTTTCAGACAAAAGAAAAAATTGAAAAACTGAAAGCACAAGCTGAATCCTTTTGTCAGAGGCTGGGGAAATACAGAATGCCATTTGCCTGGATTCCCATAAGCCTAACTAATTTCTTCAACCTTTCAACACTTGAACGAGAAATACCAGAAGCTGAAGGTTTAAATGGTACTTGTCTAACTTTTCTAAGGCAAAATGACTCTTCAGTAGGACTGGGTATAGGAAACAATGTTATTCACTCTGGCATCAAAAGTGAATCACAGATTCAAACTCATGTCTTGTTGGCTTTCCTTTTCAGTCCTATAAAAACTTACATATTAATTTTCTCACTATGTTGTCTCCGCATATTTATTTTTATGTCTGCTAAATATTCTGTCATGGTTTAGGCCCAATTTTCATTGAACACTGGCTTTGTAGAAGTAAAATTTCCTTTGCCCATGGAGTTAGCTAGCAATACTGAGCAATCAAGATACCAAACATATCAGTTTGGTAGGCAGGACCATTGTTCAATGTGCTTTATACCCATGAACTAAAAATTTAAATAAACTTTTGCTCTGCAGCAGAAATAATGTCACTTCAAATGGGTGTGTCCTAATATTCCACTATTTCACATTGTTGGAAATAAAAGAAGCAAAATGTTTTAGGTTCTCTATCCTCTGATGTTGGTGAGATTTTCCTGTGGTTTTCTAGTGTATTCTGAGAATCCTTGTACTGCAACAAAAAGCAAAAAACAAGATGATGAAACATTTAATTTCTCTTTGAAGGGAAAGGTTCTAGTAGTGACAAGAGGGCAACACTGCTGCAGGCAAGAAGGCTTTCTGAGAGAGGTTTCAACTCAGAGGATAACTATCCAGCATCAAACTTCAAAACAATCTCTCTGACCCTTAACACCTTCTTTAAACAGGTACTGGATTCTCTTTAGGTCTGATTTCATAAAACATTTTTTTGTCAATGGAATATGAATTGTGTTGGGTAAAGCTACCAGTTATATTTGAGTGGAGACAGAGGACAGTTGCAGTCAAGTAAATAGTAATCCTCTTGCTTTGGATGCCTTAAGGGTATGGTTCACTCCTGAACCTTTTGTCCCTGTTATAAAGTATTGTTACAAAGGTACTGATTTTTGTCTTTCTCTTGGTAGGAAGGAGACAGGCTCAGTGATGAAGATCTGTTTAAATTTTTAGCTGATTTCAAAAGATCATCTTCCTTGCAAAGAAGAATTAAGACTTTACCAGGTACATAATTAATTTTGAATGGAAGGCGTTATATGTATTTTTCTTCCCTAAACTGTTCTGTAAATTCCAAACCCAAAACCTATTTGATTTGGGTTTAAAGTCTATGATATGTGCCAGTGTGGAACTTCCTGGGTTGCTGGTGTCTACCTGAACACAGATGCTTTTGAATTTTTTTTCTACATGAATAAGTATGGAGATTTAGATTTAGCTTGATACTTTTTAATTATTTGTTTTTCTCCCTAATTTACAGTGTACCCTACTGGATATCTTTTGTTATTATTCAAACTGTTTGAAGGCAGTTCTTTAAAGCAAATTTCTAGGAATCTTGCTACTTCCCTGCAATGCTTTGAAATGGTTCATATTTTATAGAAAGTGATTAAAATGTGTACACATTTCATCTTAGCTTGGTATTAGAGTCAACATTAGTTAACAAAGTAGAGAAGTACAGGCAGTGTTTAGCTACTGTCAAACACCTGACCAGCTTAATTTTTCTTTTCAATTAGATTACAGCTCAGCCTCTTCTGCATTGTGGAAGAACCTTAAAAAATATGAACTGAGGTCAAAGCTGTTTTTCCTTTTTAGCTGATTGCCAGAAATGACAAGTCTGAGCTCCACAAACGGTTTTAACTTATCACAGCAGAGAATTTAAATTGAAAGTCTGTTTATAGTGGGGTAAATGTTATCAGTATTAACTGTGTAACTGCTCCCCACAGAAAGCATAGTTTTCCTGGTGGGTGGTGCCTACTTTGTCAGAGATTAATCCCCACAGAATCTGAGGTTGAGGGGGAGTAAGAGACAACTGTTTTAGACAGCACACCTTTTGTCTCCCAGACAAATGTTATACTACTTGTGTGTGAAAGACACTAGAACATCATCCAGCATATAATACTCCTTCTTTCTTTCTATTTTCTTGAAACACTACAGGGTAGACTTAAGAAGCTATGTGTTGCCCTGATTGTGAAGGACTGTGTGTAGGCTACATCCTCTATATCTTTCTGTACCTATGATTTTCTTCTTGTGCAGCCCAAGAACCAGTTCTTTTTTCTGCACTGTTGCTATGTAACCTTACATATTGTTTTAATTTTTCTTTTATTATAGACTGATCATTTTTTATATTTTTGTTAAGATTTTGTGATTTGATTTTAAAGGAACACTTAAAGTGGAGATTTCCCCAGCTCCAGAAAACATTGGTTATTGTTTGACACCAGAACTACTCCCAGTGAAGCCATTTTCAGAAAACCGTAATCGCCCTCTCAAAGAGATTTTGGAATTCCCAGTTAAAGAAGTGTATGTTCCCCACACCATTTATAGGTAAGAAATAACATATGTTTTTAACATTTCTCTGAAAATTGTGATTCAGATTTTTTTTCAGAAGTAGAAAGTAAAAATATTTTTTTAAAAAGGCTAAAGACAATGTGTTAGGCTGATGATTTAATCTTCCTAGCCATTACAAGATAAAATACCTGCATGATATTCCATAATGTGTTTACTAATCTAATTGTGTTGCCTTTTGATAAATTTTCTATAACATTAAAAAAAACTCTTTTAACAATTATCATGGATTTGGCATCTGTCTATCTATCTATCTATCTATCTATCTATCTATCTATCTATCTGTCTGTCTATCTATCTATCTATCTATTCTCCTATGTGTTTGTTTGTTTGTTTCTATTGTTAATTTGAGTCATTTGAGTATCTGAGGAAATAATGTGTTGCTCCATGAACTTTTTAACTATGACTGAGCACTCTACACTATGTAATTTAATTTATTTAAATCTGTTCAGTTATGATTGTTTCAAGGTGATCACAGTATTCAGTAGCATGCAAGTGAGCAATTCCAATAATTTATTTCTTAATAATCTGGAATATCTGAGTGTCCTATAGGAAATTAACAGCAGAAGAATATGTTTCAAGATGTTTGTGCAGTATTTCATTGCTAGTGAGTGGTGTTATAGTAATAGCTAACAGTAATTCTGATGGGGCGTATTTGCAGTATTATAAATACAGAAATAACTTAAAATAATTACTTTCATCAGACCATTGTGTTAGTCAAGACAAGGGAGCTTCTAACAATAATAGTAGATTATGCTATTCTAAGGAGGATTTCTGATCCCTAAAACAGTAGCTAGATACTGTATTGTATTAGTAGCAAAAATGTGACTACCGATAAGGAATCACAGAATGAAGGCACAGAATAAAGCGATGTAAAGCTTACTAATTTCTTGCAGTGGAAATTAGCAGAGCCAGCTCTCCCACCTGCTCACCTGACCCAACCCAGGAGGAGAAAAGGACGAGACTTGTGGTTCTGTACAACTCAGAACTGCACCACGACAAACTAATTTATTCCAGGGAGATGATCCACCTTCACAGTAAACTAGAGATCTGTTTGGCTGTTGGTGACACCTGCATTTGTGTCTCAGCTTTAAAGGAAAGCAAAAAAGAGGAAGTGGCAAAACTTATCTTATCATAAAACTTGCAGTGTGTTGTCAGCAGGAAATAAGTAAGCTGGTTTGGCTATAGCCTCAGTAGAAGTTTTGAAGAAGTTACTCCTGGGCTCTGCCCCAATTCAGTGGTATTCAATCTCCCGAGGGCAGCTCACAGCACCAGTACACTAAAATGCAGAGAGTTATGGTACTTCTGTCTTCTCTGTGTATCAAAGACAGAATTGGATGGTGGTAGAACTTTAATGCGGACATTTCTATAGGGAAAGTAGTTTTTATAGAATTGAAAGTGGAAATGTAAATGAATGTGAGCCAAGATGTCTTTTTTTAGTTTAATGAAAAAATAAGGCCAGAATTTTGACTTTCCTACTCATTGTCTGACCCCAGTACATGTCAATTCCAATCTGCAGTCTCACAGTGTCTAAAGGTCTGCTTTTAACAAAAACCATTAGCAACTACTGTATTTCTGAGCTGTAACAACAGTTGAGTCTGCACAGAATATTCTCCCTTTAGATCTCATCAGATTCTCACTTCTGCAACCAGATATGAGCATCAAAGCCACCATGCCTACAATTAATTTGTACTTCTCCTAAAGCAAATTTGGGTGTCTCCACACTATCCTTCCATTGCCAGGATATCTATATTGAATACATACATGCACATTAGAGGAAATGCTTGCTTATCATTCAATAGTCACACTCTTTCAGCAAGAGTTTACACCTTACCTTTTCTTTTAAATCTCCATTTGATTTTCACCCTAAGTAAAAGTCATGGCAAAAAGACAAAGTAGGATTTGTTCAGTCTAAATTGAAATAATGAAGACAACATCTATGAAGAATAGTTGCCTTCATCAATCTTTACATTAATTAGTGAATCAATGGTAATGACACAGCTGACATACACAGGTGATGTAGGCCAATGAACATCAAGTCCAACTGTAACCTGGCACTGCCAAGTCCACCACTAAACCATGTCCCTTAAGCAGCGCATCTACCTGTGACTGCACAACTTCCCTGGATAGCCTGCCAATGCTTGACAGCCCTTTTGGTGAAGAAATATATCTTAATATCCAATTTAAAGCCCCCTGAGGCTCCTTTTCTCTAGGTTAGACCCTCCCAGCTCCCTCAGCCACTCGTCACAGGACTTATGCTCCCGACCCTTCCCCAACTCTGTTGACCTTTTCTAGACACACTCCAGCACTTCTGTATCCTTCTTGAAGTGAGTGGCTCAGAAATGCACACAGGATTTGAGGTGTGGCCTCACGAATGCTGAGTACCCAGGGGACAATCCCTGCCCTGCTCCTGCTGGCCACACTGTTGCAGGTACAGGCCAGGATGCCATTGGCCTTCTTGGCCACCTGGGCACTGCTGGCTCATGTTCAGCTGCTGTCACCAGCACCCCCAGGTCCTTTTCCTGTGGGCAGCTTTGCAGCCACTCTGCCCCAGCCTGTGGCACTGCCTGGGGTTGTTGTGACCCAATGGCAGGACCCAGCACTTGTTGGACCTCACAGCACTGGCCTTGGCCCATCATCCAGCCTGTCCAGATCCCTCCATGGAGTCCTTTGCTTAATTTAATTGTCATGTAATTCTCATTGCTTAGTTTTACACACGGTGAATACCATTTTGAGTCTGAGATTAAACTAACCCATAAGGAGTAACTCTGAATTTTTCATAGAGCCAAATACATAGTGCTTCATGTTATTTTATTCCCTTTCTTCTAATCTGGAAAGTAGAATCATCCTGTCTTACTTAAGCAATTTGATAGCATTTAGTCATAGATGTGAGTCATGGCTTGCTAGGGCCTTAAAGGTGATTTAATGTTTCCTAGTTTTTGGATATAAGTCTGCAAACCATTTTTTTTTTCATCAGTGCTATACATGTAGACACTGGGGGGAGAGGTTGTAAAAGGTATTTCAGAGGAATGAATTGCTGATTTTTTTTGGTTTGGTTTGGTGTTTTTTTTTGTTTTGTTTTTTGTTTGTTTAGGGTCGTTTTTTTGGTTGGTTTTTTTAAATAGATTTTTCCTTTGTGAAAGGAAAAGTGGAGCCTTCTGTTATAGTCTTTGATCTCAGGTCTTGCAAGCTTTTTTTTTACTGGTGTAATGCCATTATTTTAAATGATGCTATTTCTGATTTATGTCAGAGAGATCAGCCAGCCCACTTTCTTTGTGCACTGTGAAATTGAGCACTTCTTTTTGTTGTGTACTTACATATCTTTAATAAAAATATTTCCCTGAAATTGTCAAAACATTCCAAGATTAATTTCTTTCATACCCCTCTATATTTAATAGGAAAAATCATATAATTTAAAGTTTGTTTGTCATTTTATTTTCTCATTAAATATAAATGAAAATTATGCTGTTTACTGCCACTATGAAATGTTGGTGCTGAGGAAGAGGGATTTGTCACATCACTTCAGCAGTAACTCAGTTTAACCAGGCACAGGAAGTCCTGTCTGTGATAGGGGTAGTACCTAACGCTTAGGGGCTTTTTGAGGGGAGGGGAAAAAAAATCTTTTCTTTGCTGTTTCATTTCATTTAATTGCAAACTACTTAGCAATGTTCTCAGACTTGCTGTAGTCTGTGGTGTGAGCTAGAGGCCTGTGCTTTGGTGGTAATCATTCTACCCCATCCTTGACTAGTGTGGGGTGAGGAAAGGCTATTGATGAATAACAGACACTGTTATTGCTCTCACCGCGCTATTTACTCCTCTCTACCTCTCTGCCCATGGAATCCAGAGAGAGCATGTCTACTACATGTGAGTCTTCTAAGTCTCCTTTAGTCTAGTTTTACATCTGTCCACCAGCTCCTCAGATGATTCAAAATTTTAGCAACATGCGAAAAATCATTCAAACTATTTTCCAAATTACCCACCCTAAAATACGGAATTTATGACTCATGCACATCATCTTGTTGAAGTTCTGTCACTGTTCTATTTTCCTAGTCAATGGCTGACTAGAATGGGTTTCCATGTTTGGGTTAAGCATTTTTGAGGTGAGGCATTTTTAATTTTTAACCATTTTTTTTCCTGAAGACTCCCCACCAAAATTGTGAAAGAATCAACAAGTATTGAAAATTGTAGCTAATGAGTACATCAGCTTTTGTGTCTACTACCATAAGTTTTAAATGTGTGTTAACTCATCCATCACTTCTTACCTACAGAACATTCCTGGTTTATATCGGTAGGGACTACTTGCACCTGTGTTGAGTTTTGCTGTGTATGGAATTCTCACCACAGTCATCAGTGAAGATGCCTACTATCCATAAGAAGTTTGAGATGCACTTGCTGACACCTCACATGAGGCGTAATCTAGCAAACAGAAGGCTTCTTTTATGTGCAGCTATGCACAAGCAGTATTTACAAACACTAAATAAAAATGGTCACAAGACTTGAAACTCTGAATAGATTTTATTTTGGCAGAGGATAGGTCTGCGTTGCTTTGCCCATGGAAAATGATTAAATCACTGCTAAGCCCCATGAACATGTAGGAAGGTCAGCAAATTTGTATGAGAATTGCCATGTGGTGTCCTGTGCCAGGTTAGGGGAACCCTTAGCTTTCCCAGCAGGTAACTGATTCCAAAATAGTCTCTTATCACTCTTCTGGGTAATTCTCTGACCCACAGAAGCTGTTGGCGTCTGTGCCTCACCCAGGGCTCTGCTGGCCTTTGGGTCTGTATTCTCAGTGACGCTGGGTGTTCTGCCATGGCTTTTGTAGATTCATGCTGTCTCTTGAATAGCTCTTTTGTTTTGTAAGCACATCTGACTGTATCTGGAGGCAGAGTGCTGCACTTTCTGAAGGAAGAGTGAGGGGGGAAATTTGATCACATTGACCAGAAGTATTTGCTGTGACATGTTGCTATAATAGTTCTGCTCAATGCAGAACCTTGGGGGAGATGCATTTCCTTCTGGAGCCCACCACATCCTTATGTGCATCCTACTTGTCCAATTATCTAAAGGACAGCAGTATTTGCTGCCCCAATGCCCCTGCTAACTGCCGTGTGAAAATGTTCCTTGTCTTTGCTTCCCCTCAGGCTTTTGGATGTGGATGGAGTGCAGGCAGTAGCACCAAGGCAGCGGTCAGCAGTGGGTTTATAATTCATACCTATGTGAGGGAACATTTTTTGATCATCATCGCACCTTCCTGCTTTAGATGTCAGCCATCGCTTTCATCTCTGCAGGATATCCAGAGTCAGCATTTGCCTCTGTTCTTCCTCAGTGCTGATGGGTTTAATACACATGTTAGCAAGATCCCTAAAAGTGCTTCAGCATAAATGGCTCAAGTTTTAGCTTTTCAGTCCAGTACTTGCTGGAATAATGCTTCTTCATAGTCAGCAGAGAGCTCTCTGTGTTTTTACATATCTTTCATCTCAAGTCACTTCTAAAAGTAAAATCCAGTGCTCAGGTACATTATATAGATTTGTGACATCTTGTCCTAGGCTGCAGATTAATGAAGCAATGGCTGTATTATTCAGCCTTCCCTACATGTATTTCTTCACTTCTGGCAGATGTAGTGTTGACAATATCCTTCATTTAATATGTCAGTCCCCCAAGTATAATTCAGTAGAGGTTACCAATATATTTTGCTCTTTCACTTAGCTTTCCTTAACATGATCTGGGAGAGAATTTGGCAAAGCAAAACTCGTACATAAGGTAGTAATGAAGAGAGTGCACTGGTGTGACAGGCAGAAGTACCATTCAGAATGAAGGGAAAGGCAAGTTAAAAGCAGTTTCTTTTACTAAGGTATGCCATGTGCCACGTAGCACATGTTGGTTGAAAAGAGTAGCTTGGACTGTGTAATTGAACGGTACTGTCATGTTGTAACACATGGAAATCAGAAGAATAAACCACAGTTTTCCTGGTCTTGGGGTACAATAAATGGAAGATGGACTGACTTAATGACAATATTCTCCAAGGCTGCTTGACTTTTTCAGCTGGTGGTGGTACTGAGGAGAGATCTGTGATAAGGAGAGTGCAATTCTGTGTGCAGCTTCTGACTGCCACAGATGAAAAGAAATCATGAAAGTTCATGAGTAGTCCTCATTGTTTCTGACTGAAAGCCATCATGCTTCCTCCAACACTAGTCTTATTCCTTACACTCAGAGGACGAGCAGTGAGAAACCTCTATCAGACTGGGAAAACAAGACAGTAAACAGACATAATCATGATTCCAGAATCTGTGTATAATCCATGCCTACCTGAAATCTCAGATTTGCCATAAATTTCACCAGAGAAAAATCTATAAATTTTTTACTCTTCTATTGGAATTATACATCAGAAAATCACCTATGCTGTCAAATTCCCCACAGAAGTTAAAGGTGCTTTTTATGTTTAGTGATACGATCATGTACAGAAGTTAGTAAACAGCAAAGTATGCTATATTTCCAATCATTATTTATATTCATTACTAATAAGAGGTAGCTTATAGAATTATTGTTTCAAATTTTCTTCTTTGTATTTACTCAGGTTCATTGATACTGCTTTTTGATTTGTATAATCTAGAAATAGATGCCTTCTTTTTTGCTATAAGCTATGAATGTATGAACTTCAGTTGTTGATTTCCTTTTTTTTATCTCCTCTGAGTGATTCTTTCCCCCTTCCAATATCTGATCACATCTGAGAAAGGAACTGCTTTCTCAAGAGATTCCTGTTTTCATTACCTCAAGCAAAGATAATAGTTTGTTTGTAACAGAAGATAGCTTAGTGTAGGTGAAACCCTAAACATAAGATGTTCTGTGTGTCACACCAAGAAATTATCTTTTATTTGTGGACTTCTGAAATTGAGTTCTGACAGATCTTTCACTATGTAGGTGGAATTGAAGGACAGGGAGAGGAATGAGCAAGATGCTAATTTGTGCACTTAATTTCCAAGCAGGAATGCTTGCCATTTACCAATTTTTCCTTCTGTTTCTTCCAGAAATCTCCTCTATGTCTACCCTCAGAGGCTGAATTTTGCTAACCGACTAGCTTCTGCAAGGAACATTACCATCAAGATCCAATTTATGTGTGGTGAAGACCCATCCTGTGCAATGCCGGTAATAAATGCTGAGATTTCTTAGCAGGCTTTTGTTTACATGCATTCCTGAGAAACCTCTGAAAAGAGTAGTCATTATTTACTTCCCATCACCCCAGTTTCTAAGGGGGCTTTAGGAAGGCTAACACAGAGAGCTTGAGAAGCTTTCATTCTCATCCTAAAGTGGGTTTATACTCCTTATCCTCAACAAAAAAGACTTTTTTTTTGATTCTAGTGGAACCAGAGGTATGTTGCTCTCTCTTATCTAAGTCTTCCTACCCTATTTTCAGAAGAATGACATAATATCACATCAATATCATGCTTCAATTTCTAAGGGTAAAATTCACAGAGCTTCAGAGACCTTTTAAGAATGATGTCTATTTTGCAGGGTAACTCCTCTGTATGCACTATGTTTACACAAGTGCACAGGTATTACACTGGAAGGTAAAAATTGGGATCTTCATTGCCTGAGCATGAATTGATGCACAATTATGTGGTGTAGGTAGAGCTTTCCATGTTTGAAACACACTGTGTATTAGGGCGTATGTGTACACTACTAGCAGAGCAGACAGTCCTATCCATGTTCAGGTTATTCAGGATCTCTCACTGTAAGATCCTCTATTCAGCTTTACCAAGCTTCAGAGGTTCAGTGTGAAGTCTTCTAACCCAGATGCCTGGTTCAGCCCAAATTTTTTTTTTTTATATTTTCAAGACATTGCTGTTGGCTACTTGAGAATGACATTGAGACAAATTCTTCTGTAATTTTATGTGTTGGAGAAGGAAAACAATGAATGGAAATATTACATTGAGGAAACTTTAGTCCAACAGTCTGTTGGGCCAAGGACTATCAGCCAACCAGCCCTTATCAGTGTGCTGACATTGTTTAGTATATACTTCACAGCCTTGCTCCACATAACCTGTGGATCTGAAATCAGAGCATTAGCAGTGTTTCCCAAGGTACATTTCTTCCAGAGCTAGAGCTGTGCCATGTGAATGTAACACCTTCTTTTACACAATACTGCATTGATGGTTTCCTTAAACTCTACCTGTGTTATGATTAGGTTTTGAGAAACGGTTAGGACAGACACAGTTCATCTGTCTTCTCTCTCCACTGTAAGTGATCTTCCTCTCAATACGTATATAGCAATTTGCACAGTGCAGAGATTCTTGTCTAAGCTCATCACCCAGGGCTCCCTTTAAATTATTTGATTTCAAGGCCTTACCATAGATATGTGTCTTAGGAAAGCAAATCTAGCACCAGAAATGCCTATTTTTCTTCATTGATTGTAAAGGGACTTTGCACCTCTAAGGTAAGGTGAGATGTATCTCACCTTGAATTAGCAGGTTGCAACTGGAAAACAAAACTCCTAAACATACTTTTTATTTAACTTTTTAGCACTTAGATAATGACAGTGTGACATCATGTAAGTGGCCTACCATAACTTTTTTCCTATGATTCCTAAGCTTTTTAGCTCATGACTAAGGAATGTGATGTGAGGTAGTCAGTGACTTAGAAATAAGTCTGCTCCATTTTCCTGGTGTTTTACCCTGAATGGAGTGTGAGGAAGGTGCTTGGTAATAAGACATTTACGCCAACAAAATAAGATAAAATTGAGGAGTCATTTTACATCTTTAGATACTATCTTAAAATTTACACAAGATGATGACAAATAAATGCTGTAGTCCTGATTTTCTGTTCTTCCTTATGTAGGTAATTTTTGGGAAATCTTCAGGTCCAGAATTTGTCCAAGAAATATACACAGCTATCACATATCATAATAAGTAAGTGTTGTTACTATCTATTCATATGACTTAAGTATTAATCATGATGTCTCTATGTAATTAGTACCCTGCACAGCTCATCAAGGAATGGCATTTTAAGCATTTATGTTTTGTGCAATTTATCATATCTAATTTGGATTGCTACATTCATTTGCACAAGTGGCTGTTGTAGAAGCAACCTTTGCTTTTCTTGTTTGAAGTTTTTAGTAGTTGAGAATATTCCTACTATGATGATTTAGGAGCAGGAACAGGAAGCAGCACAACTTTTAAGATCATTCACTTCAATGAATTCATAGATCCAAAAGAGCTGAAAGGACATTCTCATTCTCATAAATAAGAACTTGAGATTTAGGATTTGCAGAATACGTATGAAAAATCCAAAACAGAGATTGAAACCTAGGCATAGATGGAAGCTGAATCTGTCCAGCTGATACTGTCTGTTTTCTTCTGATTCAAAGTAGGAGATTGTTCATAAATATAACTTCCAGATTCATAAAGTGTAAAAATATTTCAGGTTCATAAAAATGTGTGTATATATATATGTATACTTTGTTTAATTCAGCTCTGATTTTAGAATTTATCTGGTTTTATAACCATAGCATCTAAAAGTCAGCTGACAAATTTGCCTCTTGCTCATTCTTGCACTTATGCTGGGAACATGCTTAGCATTTCATTTTTAACAGATCCCCTGACTTTTACGAAGAAGTGAAAATTAAGCTGCCAGCAAAACTCACAGAGAAACACCATCTACTGTTCACATTCTATCACATAAGCTGCCAACCAAAGCAAGGAGCATCTGTTGAAACGCTCCTAGGTTATTCAGTAAGTTCCATGTGATACATAGGAGCGGGGTGTGTGGGTGCATGTCTGTGTGTATTGCATGCAGACTCTCTGCGTGTCAAGAATTTTGTCATTTATTCCTTTTCTGGTTATGGCAATATATCAAAACCAGTGGAAGATCTTAGTGTGAATTCATAAAAACTAGATGCCACCTGAGATGTGTTACATCCTCATCCTACAAGTTTACTGTTTTAACTGTGTTTGAACTCATTGAATTCACTTGAATCAATTGAAATATGCACCTAAATATTTGTGACAACAATGCCTTATATCCTGTAGTCTCATTCTGTTAAAAAAACCCTAAATCACACATAATTACAATTATTACAGTTACCATGTTCATACATGAGGTAACAACTAATGTAATATTTTCATTTAGGTTTTACATAGCACTTCATTTCTGCTCTAAATTGTCTTTTATTCAGATAAAAATTTAAAAATCAGAAAGTCTCTAAAAGCTAAAATATAATTCTCTTGCCTTCTTTATCTTCATATTGAGACTAGAATGTCTTAGATTAAGAAATACATGTATTGTATGTAGAGTATGTAGAAAGTATGAGGAGTATGTATGTATGTCACAGAGACATGATGTAGTGTCTTTTCTTTATCAAAGAGTATTTTTTACTGGAGAGATTTTAATATAAAAGAAAAGAATTGAAGATGACATTTTCAGATTTTAAATCGTCCTACAGCTTTGGTCAGCAATTGAGATGTGGAGCCAGACAAGTACTTTCCATGTGTTCTTGCTATGAAGTTTGGGAGGCTGTTGTGTTTGTTTATTTTTGCTTGTTTGCTTGTTTGTTTCTTTTCTGGCTTTTGGAGTTTTTAAACCACAGTACTGAGAATCCTTTCAAATGGGCTTTATTTTATGGAGAGTTATAGTCCCACCAATGTCAGTGGGATTGTTAAGAAATAAATTAGTTCAGAACCAAGATCTGACATGGGTGAGGACTTAATTTTCAGGTTTCTGTTCACCTATTACAAAATGTTTCTGCCCTGTGATATTCAAATGCCCAGTCTCTTTCAGATTTGTATAAAAAAATAAATGTGTCCAAATATCAGTGCAGGGATCTGACATGTCAGTCTGGCAAGGTGATCACAAGGAAGACATTAAATTTAATTCCAGCAAAATTTTAGCTGTTGATTTGCTTCAATACCAAGAATCAGTGTATTCAAGATACATGAATTTTTAAATCAAAACATGGATTCCACTAAATCCTTCTGATAGGATTTATTAGAAAAATGTGTGCCACACATGAGAAGCTCTGTGTGTTTTCTTCAAAAGAGATGGTTTGTAAAGTAGTCTTGTACATTTTTCTACAGTAGCTATCAGCTATCTTTGAATTTAAAATACAAAGAAATTACTGTTGAATGGGTTAGACCAGAGAAGCCTAAGTCAATATCTCATTTGTTTTTTGTTGACTGTATCTAACAAATTAAATAAATGGGTCTAATCATATATCATCAGGAATATTGCTGTGTTTTCTCTTCATTTGTTTCAGTGGCTGCCAATTCTATTAAATGATCGTCTTCAAACTGGACATTATAGTCTTCCTGTTGCATTGGATAAACTGCCTTTACACTATTCAATTCACTCTCCTGAGGTAACAAACAAAATTATTAAAAGATAGTATTTTCTTAATGTAGGGCAACAGCATAAGTGTTTTACAAACTAACATTGCTGTCTGCTGGTAGGCAGTGCTTCCTTTTTGTTCTTTAGAAGGGGAAGGTCAAGAAAAGTGTTGTTGTTGTTGTTGTTATTTTCACTGGTGTTAATATTTTATATAATTATGCTGGTTTTTTAGAAGTTAGCTGTGCAAGAAAATTCTTGTGAATTGTCTAATCTGTTTTGAGAGTGTCAAGGCAATAATTCGATTTCTTCCACAGAATTATTTGGTTTGGTTTCTTTTTCTGTGACTTTGTGGGAAGGGGAGTAGATATGGAATCAGGTATTACTGGAGCAAAAAACTGCTACCAGTAAACATGGCATGAAGGAAATTTGCACCACTTTTAGCCATAACAAGATGTCTATGTACATGGTCTGTGCTAGACATCGAGCTGAAATTGTCTAAATTTCCCTGTTCAGTGTATCAGCTTCTGTCCAAATGTTTATGAGAACAAGGAGATGCTTAGCTGTCGTCCTCTGTGTGGCACTGAATTTAGATGTCTAAAATGAAGTGAATAGTGGGAATACCCTCATGTAAACAGACTTTCTGCATTTTTGAGCATTAAAAGGAAGATGATTCCCTTTTTTTTTCTGTCACAGAAAATTCCGTCTCAGACTCCCCCTATAAAGTGGGTTGAAGGACACAAGGGCGTTTTCATTGTTGAAGTTCAAGCTGTGTCGTCTGTTCATACCCAGGTAATGCATCAGAAGTAACACACAGCTGTAGTTTCATTTCAAAGAAAATTCAGATGTCCAGGCCAATTAAGCAGGTTTATGAAACTGAGGTGTTTAAGCCCGCACAGTTAAAAAAAAAAATTATGAGCTATGGAAATAACCTGATATCCTCTGTGAATGAAATCCTTTGTTGAAATTAAATCTGTTGGTGGAAGTGAACAAATGAGCACTCCTGGCAGCAAGTCACATGGAGCAATAGGAAGCCTGGTGTCCTCTCAGCTCAGCAGGAGTCTGTTCAGGCTGTGATTGGAGGGTGCTGGCAGGGCACAGTGCCAGTTTCTGCAGTCTGCATCTCCTGTTCTTCAAGACTAGTTCAGACAGTGTGTCCACACCTCCAAAGACATAGCTCCTCCCCGCCTCCATTGACATGTTATACATGGCCAGCAGCTCACTTGTCAATGCCATGTGCTTTGGGAACACACCCTTAGTGCTGGGTGAGACCTCAATGATTCCCATCATTTAAATGCCATAGGAAATTGGATCTTTGTCCATCTTACTGAGATGCTGGTTTGAGGAAGATCAACTTTGTTTTGTTTCTGCTGCTTTTCCCTTATCCTATTCTAGTTAATCCTAGTAAATATATCCTAACAGCTGAAGGGCCTGTGTTTGAAGCAGGTCCATCACCCCTTTGCAGCATGTTTTTTAAATGCAAATAGGGCATAATCATATGGCACATAACTTGTAGGTAGCTGGAACTCAGGTGTGAGTGGCAGAGGGACTATGATGTGAAGAAGTTTATCAAATAGAAGGAAAAGTCTTTTCATTAAATGAAGTGATCAGTTTAGTGAGGGCAATGACCTTCCTGCCTGTAAGCTGATCGCACCACAGTCTGAATTTGAACCAGATGAATAGGAGCAAACAAAGCACTGTGACACTGCTTTACAAGTTGACCACTCAGAGCAGCCTCTACTGAACACCAGAAGGGCAAAAATCTTTCCTTTCATCCTATGAGGTGGTATGATCAGGCTTTCTTAGGTAGAGCTAGCCTGAAATATATCAACTTGTTAACTGTGAGTGCACTGTATTTGCAGGACAACCATCTAGAGAAGTTCTTCACCTTGTGCCATTCTCTGGAAAGCCAAGTGACATTCCCCTTTCGAGTGATGGATCAGAAGATAACAGAGGCTTCATTGGAGCATGAATTGAAACTCAGCATTATCTGTTTGAATTCTTCACGCCTTGAACCTCTCGTCTTATTTTTACATTTGGTACTAGATAAACTTTTCCAGCTGGCTGTACAGCCTATGGTCATAGCTGGCCAGACAGGTATTTACTGGTTCACGGTCTTCAAGAGGCTTTGCAAGCAACCTAGATATGTGGGGGAAATGCTTGCTGAAATATTCTGGCTTGGATTTAGTATTTAGGGTAGCACACTTCAGAAAGAGTTGTGCTGCTCAAGACAGAGTTTCACTGCACAATTTAATCAGGCTTAATGGAGTTGCTGTCTTTTCTCCTTTCCCCCTGCATTTAAGATTCTTAGTCTCTGGTTGGAAGGTACATTAAACTGTAGTAATTTACTTACCTGAAAATATAGGTCGGAAAGTGGTAGTGGTTAAACTTTGTTTGCAATTGAGTTGTTTTGCAAGTAAAACACCAGCAAAATCGTTCCTACAACTGACACTGCTGTCTGCATCTTATCCTCTGCCCAAAGATCTTTAGACAGAGTTGAATGAGCACAAACCCAGAGAATATAATACTAAACACTGATTTTTGTTTCACTGAGATGCCAGTTGTCCATAACATATGTTAAGGCTGGAAGAATTCCATACTTGCATACAGTGGTGTAGGTAATTTCCTGTCTCATTCAGATAATCAACATCTATCATCTACTACAATATTGGTGCTAGAGTCTGCTAGCTTATATTTCTAGCAATATAAGCCGAGTCTTAGTATTCTGTCTTAGAGAGAATGAGTCTTAGTATTCTGCAAGAAGAAAGTTTATAGGAAATGTGTGAAAGCTGCTAGAAATGTAATTAACAGTTTTATGTAGCGCAAAGTGACTGAATACCAGTGATTTGGTTGAAAGTCAGTGGGTCTGCTAAAGAGTGTTTATTGGCCTGTGTAGACTTTGGGTCTGGTTAGGCATAGCAATTACTGTCTAAAACTCTAAATTTGTTAAGTACTGAATTGAATCTTGCAAGATTAGTTGTTGATTCAAAGAATGCCCTCACTTAATTATGTTATACCCTTCAGTGCTGACTCTAATTCTTGCCTTTGTTCCACAGCCAACTTCTCACAGTTTGCCTTTGAGTCTGTTGTTGCAATAGTGAATAGTCTCCACAACAGCAAAGAGCTGAGCAAGGATCAGCATGGAAGGAACTGTCTCCTGGCATCTTATGTGTACTATGTATTTCGTCTGCCAGACCCACAAAGAGAAGTAGTCAAACCAGGTATTGTTGGTACAAGGGTTGCAGAAGTATTTTTTTTCTTGATACATGTTGTTCAGCATAGCACTTTTGAGAGAAGGACTTAAGGCACTGACCTTTAAGAAAGCAAACACAACTTCTCATATCCAGACTGTGTACCATTTAAGCACTAAACTGTTCTGATATACCATTTTTCTCAGAGGTGGTTCAGGAATATCAGGACTGCAAAGACCAATATAAATTTTCCCCTGATAATCTCCATCCCTCAGTTATTAATTTAAGATGAAGGGCTGATGTGAGTGGTTTCCACAACTACAAGCAATGTTGTAGCTTCATGAAGATGAATGCAAGAGAGATTGCCTAAACTGAAACTTTTTCTAGAAGAACTTCTTCCATAAGTTTAAATGGCCTTAAGATGCCAATTTTTTAATTTAAATAAGTTACTTTCCATGCAAAGTAACCTTCTGCCAAGTGGTACAGGGCTGAGCTTACCCAATATCTACTTTGCATTAAGAATGTCATTGGAGGATAAAATACTGTAAGACCAGCAGGTTTAAACAGGCGATCTTTCTCCTCTTCTCAACCCCGGTGAGGCCATACCTGGAGTGCTGTGTCCATCTCTGAACTCCCCAGTACAAGAGAGACATGAACGTGTTGGACAGAGATGGGACAAGGGTAAACAAAAATGACAGAGGGTCTGGAAGGTCTCTTCAACAAAGAAAGGCTGAGAGAGCTGGGCTCTTCAGCCTGGAGAAAAGAAGCCTCAGGGGGGATCTTCAGTGTATACAAAGAGCTGAAGGGAGAGTGCAAAGACAGAGCCGGGCCGTTTCTAGTGGCACCCAGTATCAAGATCAGAGGCAATGGGCACACACTGAAACAGAGAGAACATGAGGAAACACTTCCTCTAAGGGTGACTGAGCACTGGTACAGGTTGGCCTGAGAGGTTGCCCAAGCCTCTCACCTTGGAGATAGTAGAAAGCAACCTGGTTGTAGTCCCAGGCAGCTGGCTCAAGCTGACCCTTCTTGAGCAGAGGGAGTGGACTAAATGGCCTTCAGTGGGCCCTTCCAACCTCAACCATTCTGGTATTCTGTTGCAATCATTATCCGAAACCCTATAGGATTAATTTGATTATTTGGTTTTATGTTCAATGATTTATCACAAGCAGCTGTTCTGTGGGAGCTAAAGGTATGTAGGCCTTTTTCTCTTTTGAATATTAATATAAATCCCCCATAAGGCACATTTGGACTGATGTTGGGATGTGCAAAAATCTGTGAGCTCACATACACTTCGGCATTTTTGTCCTGGAGAAATAAGGTCTGTGGTGAAACTGAAAACTAGATATCATTTAGTGAAATTCCTGATGGCAGTGCTCCCTGCTTCCTTGGATACTTCAAAGATGGTATTAAATCACGTACTGAAGGTGGTGTTTTGTGTTTAGGCCTGTGAATATTGTCTTAATCTACAGCAAATTAAAAAGAGCTAATGGGAAGAAAGAACTATTGTAATTGTGCTGCTACTTAGGTTACCCTATTAATCTTTTGGTACTGCTTGTGCAATCACCCTGTTAGCTGTTGACTGGGACAATATCAGTAACTTCTCTTTCAATGCCTGTGTAGATTGCTAATGAAGCTGCTGGTAGTGGGTTTTTCAGGGGCTTTATTCTTTTCAAAATGCTGATAACACCACTGAGCAAAACAGGCTTGAACCTGATGTTTGTCTCATATATATGTCCTTTAGTCTTAATTCAAACATCTCACTGTGGCAGGTGGAAGCAGCAGTGCTGTTTCGACAGAATCTCGTTATTACACCTTTGGACGCACTTCTGCAGTGTCGGTTGGAAGTAAACTCCTGCAGAGCCGAGTGATAAGCTGTAGCAATCCTGACATCACTGCTACACAAGCTGCTAATGATGAGGAGGTCAAAAACATCATGTCATCCAAGGTAAGAGAACAAAGTCAAGTATCTGAAGAATGGTATGGCGCAAAACATAATAATCTTGATTTTGTCTTTGAGGGTTGGATTTGCTCCTTGTAAATGAACTGTATGTATCACCAGGACCAATTTCTGTTTATTTGATTTGGTATAAATGCATGTTAAATCTCATTGCTAAATTCTGATGCCTCTTACCAGTGGAGAGCAAGAGGTGAGAACTCTGTCTCTTGTTTGTGGCTTAGACACTTCACAGAGGCATTTGCTTTTCTTTTACTTACCTCACTCTCCTGTTATTCCAGATATTTGAGTTTTGTTCACAGCTGGTAACCTGGTCTGGTCCAAGTCACAGAGTCAGTGCAGCCACAGACCTTTCTTCCTCATTTTGTTTGCTGTTATATAGTTTCCTATTAAAAAAAAAAAAAAAAAAAAAAGTAGTCAATTATATGACAGCAGCCCCATAGCTTTAGATCAGCTACAGTGCAGATGCCATGTGGATAATTTGCACCTGGATCTTTCCATATACTTCATTCAACCACAGAGTGAAATACAACCTTCCTCTTTATTCTCATCCATGCTACATATGACACCAATGGCTTGCAAGAGAGAACAGTTGAGAACATCTAAGAGGAAGGATTTTGTTTCCCTGAGTGGCACTGGGTGCTCGCTGATCTACAGCATCCCAGCCCATCTCAGAGCTTTATGAGGATGGTTGTGTACAGCTGTCTGGGGAAGCCAAAACCTTGAGTTTGCCACTCAGCTGGAGCTGGGAAGCTATGCCTCTTGCAAAACCAGGATTTTTTCTCCTGTGCAAGGAGCCTGTTGCTAGTTGCAGCCCTGGCAGAGCTCTGCAGCAATACATCTGATGAGGTCTGAACTGTATACCCCCCCTCATTTTTCTTTGAGTGTTATATATGTAAAATATTGCTTCTCAAGTAGGTTATTTTCAGAAATATTTTGAAGTCTTTTCTCTATTGAATGAGCATGTGCCTCTCCATCTAAAATGAACAGGTACTGGTCTTCAGCTAATTAAATCAGAACTAGTAAGATATACAGACTTTGACAATTTATTTGATTCATTCATATATGCATATATATCCATCCATAGCAATTTTTAATAATGTAGATTTGAATTTTATGACTTTTATTCTAATGTACTGTGTCCTAGGGGGGACGGGGAGGGGGAAGTAAAACAGAGCTCAAGGCATTTTTCCAAATTAAAACAAAATTAAAATGTTTGATATTACAGCTTCATCATATTGATAAATGTAGAAATTTACAATTGGTTCCTGCCATTTCACTGCATCGTAAATTGTCATAACTTTTAATGGAAGGAAGTACGTCAAGGGGCTAGTTATTTTCGAGGTAGGGCCGGGGAGAAACTCGCACCTTTAAAGAGTGAATCGTATCCCCCGAAGTACCGCTGCAGTGCTGCCATTGGGCACGCGATGGCAGTGCATTTGCACCTTGCTGCTGCTGCTGCTGCTCCTGCTGTCAGGTAGTTTTCGGCCTTGAGTGGGAAGGGGGATAGGAAGAAGGATAGAGGAGAACTGTTTAGATGAATGTATGTGCATACCTTAAAAAAAACCCAAACAAACCCCCAGCTACAGGTGATTTCTTCTCTGTTAATTAGATTAAGTTAGTTATGGATTTACTATTATGTATTTCTTTCATCTGTGTCCCCCAGCCTATGGATCACAGCTCCAGTCGAATGTCTTACTACATTGAAGGAACAAATGACATGTCAAGCCTTTGTGCAAGCACAAGACCATCCAATAAAAAGGTAGGCTATGGCTATCCACGAGGAAACTCCTTGCAGAATCTGGAGCTGGCAATTAGCCCTTCTAAATGTGGAGAGGGAAGCAACAGAACAAAATATCAACCAATTTTATCAAACAAGGAATTAGTAATGAGATATTAAATCTGTGGGTAAACATTACTCAAACTTTTTGCTTCTGTTCCAGAGTCTTTAGATTCTTTATCCAGGACAGATTTAGACAAGTATCAGCCTGTCTAAATCCTCCCTTTGCTCTCTTTCTCGACGTCTTAGAGTCTCTGTCATTTTCTACTGCTGCTTACCTTTGGATACATGTCTTTACATGTTACAGTAAACTCCATTCAGAAATAGTTGCCTCCTCTTTCTTCTGCAAAGAATTATTTTCTTTGTCCCTTTTTGTAGCTTTTAGAACCAAGCTTTTTGTAGTCCAGATTTGAATTTCCTGAAAGTTTAGATAATTGGGATTGTGTCTCTTGTGTTCAGATCTCCCTGTAAAAAGTATTATCTCCCACAACAAATGTCTGTACAAGGTCTGCTGTGGTTATTTCACTGTCTTTCTCTTCCACCACAGAGTCAATCTTACTTTTACCTTCTCTCAGAAAAACATGGATGTGCTAAACAAAAATGCTTAGCAGGTAGTGGGAAACATGACTGCTCCCTATTGTGCACACAGACAATGACCTGAGAATGGTCCAAAGGCATTTCCCTCTTCAGTTATCTACAGTTCTGAATCCACAGAAAAATGGGTCCCTAAGTCTGTTTGCCAACAGCATTCATTTTGGTGAAATCTACCTTCTGATCTTGCAAGGATGCCTATATAGCCCATCTGGCTGCTCACTCTCCAGTATGGAAAAGTTTCCCACAGGGAAGATGTTGAAAATGAAAGATGAGTTGATTGAAAAGCCATTTTCCAACAGTCTGTGTTTATTATGTAGCATTTCCATGAGGAACTGGCATTGCAGATGGTGGTCAGCACGGGCATGGTGAGAGAATCAGTCTTCAAGTATGCCTGGTTCTTCTTTGAGCTCCTGGTAAGACTCAACAGTGGTACTTTACAATTAGTTAATGGTCCCAGGCACAGATTCAGCTGGGTGGTGACCTCTTCAGTTATTCTGCACTGTGTAAAGGAGAGGTCTCAAATAATGAAAGTACAGAGAGTATAAAATAAAGAGTTCTTTGTATTCACACTCCTTCCTCACTATGGCAGTGATGGCAAAGTTCTGCATGAACTACATGAGCAGTAGTCCACGGCTTGTGAGACACTCATCAACCAAGCCCTTCCTTTTTGGAATATCTGTTCCTGTCTTTTCCATTTTGTTAACAACATGGGAGCAGTGACAAAGCTCCACAAACTCACAGTTCTCCAGAGCCCTGTGGTGATGCATGTCAGTGGAAAAAATATACTGATTTCCACTATCAGCATATAAGTAATGTAACATTAGGTCAAGAAATAAGAATTCCACAAGTGTCACTCCTTGTCTGTCATCATGAAGGGCAAAAGTGGCGGGCAGCAGCATTTCAGAATTCCAGGTGCAAGGGGTTGGGGGAGGGTGATTCTGATTTCAGGTACTGAGAGTAGCCACCTGCATGAATATGAACAGGAATCAATGTCTGTCTGTATTTGAGCCTTAGACCCTCTGTTGTCATTGCCATGTATCACAGCAGCTCTGAGAAAATAAGTGATTAAATTCAGGGAAAAGGAAATAGGAAATTTTATTCTTACAAACAAACTTAAAGCAGTATTTTACCTCCAGTCTTGGCATTTTTTTAGTATTCTTTTTCCTGCTTTGCAGATAAAGAGTATGGCTCAGTATGTTCACAACACAGAGAAGCAAGATAACCCACGAAGAAGCCGGTTCTCTGATCGTTTCAAAGATGATATTACCACTATAGTTAGTGTGATTACTTCAGAGATTGCTGCACTTGTAGTCAAACCACCCAAGGTAAGTGGATGAAATAAGCACTATGGATCCTTACAACTCGTGTTACACTGAGCTACATTTAATCTCATTTCAAAATCAGCAGTGTTGCTAGAATTAGGCCAATATTCTCACATGGACCTTAAGTAAGAGTTGTGGCACTGTAAAGGGTAGCCTTGTGTTCTCTTGGCAGACTGTTTTTGTTCATCTCAGTTCCTCAGCCTGCTTCTCAGTGTGACTGCAGTGTGCAAGAAGAGAATTGCCTTTCCTTCTTACAGGAAAGGCTGGACATCCATTTTCAGTTGTAGTAATTCTTTACGCCATCTTAGCCAGAACATCAGACTGCAAGCCCAGCAGGACTTCTTCCTTTTATCCCCCTTTGCAGTTACCCTCTATCTTACTGAACTGTGTTTAATTCCTCATTTGAGTTCTCTGTAGCAGTGGAATATGCCATAAGAAGGCACTGCTCCTCATGAATGTTGCAAAAGACAGCCAAAAGTGATCTAACCCTTGATCTCTTTAAAGAGACACTGGGCATTTGAAAATTGATGACCAGAAATAAGCCTTAAGTCCCATAAAATTCTTTCTACTTTTAACAAATTGCACTGATACAACAGATTATAAAGTTGAAAGGATCACAAACTGTAATTTATATTTTAACATTGCTACTGTTGATACCTCTTTGGACTGGCCAGTAGAAAAAGCTAAGGCCACAGATAGGCAGTGAGTGACTGTTGTTCATTCAGTAGTTGTAACCAACTTGTTTTCATGCCCCAGAGCTGCCAAATGCAGCTAGTCCAGCAGAGTGCTCTGCAGCAGGGCAGGGCAGAGCAGCCAGGAGAGCTGGCCTACCAGGTCTCTTTTCAACAAGCTCAGTTTCATAATCCACTTCTTCAAAGTGCTGAGAACTGGGAAAAGGGCAAGACCAGACAAATTGGGGCAGAGAATGACAGAAGGGCTTGTCACTGTTCACTCAGTCTGCTGGTGTGCTTCTGTGATAGCCACATGCAGAGAAATAATTTCCCCAGAAATGTTTACCTAAGCCATCAGTGATTTTTTTTAAATACATTGTGAAATAAAAATTTTTTACAATAAAAATGCTTTAACAGACTTGTAGGCTTTGCAAAGAAATTGGTATTTATGGCTTTGTCACAAGAAATGCACAGGTTTTTGTGGACTGTTAATTTGATTCTCATTTTGATAGAATGAGCATATACAACCTCATTGTGTGTGAAAATTTCGCTGTTGTGTTTTTGGAATTAGGGCCATTGGTTAGGTGTAGTGAGTAGTAGGCAATATGTGTCTGATTTTTACGTCCAAGAAGTGATAATTGATGCTTCAATACATGGTTGAGCATGTCAGGTTGACCTGGATTTTTACAGTGATATGTCTGGCATGTGCTTGCCTGCCCTATAAGATAGTGGAAAACCAGGTTTTCTTCACCAAGAAAAATGTTTTCCTGTGCAAATTCCAGATTGTAGAGAATAAATATATTCCTGAACAGCAACAAAAAGCTTGAAAAATGAAAAAGTGAATTGTAGCCACCCTGAGGTGCTGCACGCCTGTTCTTACTAGCCAGAGGTGCCAGAACAGACAATATTTTTCTCAGTCATCTCCTTTGTCAGTTTTGAGCATTAAATATGTGCAGATCCCTCAGGCATCTTCACTAATTCCTCTTGGTGAACTACATAGGCTCCTGAGAGTTTATGATTTAAATTGGTATGTTTGAAGTATCTGTAGCCTCATTTTAGAGAGTACATGAAGTTCTTTGTGATTCTTACTTGAGGCTGTGTATCTCTGGTAATCAGGCCAATTCCAAGCATACAAGAGCTTAGCTGCTGGATGGTGAACCCCACAGATTTATCTAATCAGTATTTTGTTACTATCAGTTTTACACTTAAAATTCTAAACAAAATACTTGGCATTCCATCAGCAAAGCCAGTGCAGGTTTTTCTTAATATTTGATACGTTTTAAGTTCCTAAACCAGCATTCTATTATGTTCCGTAGGAAAAAAGTAATGTGCAGTACTGCAGCCAATAGGCAATTCAGAACAGGTCTCAAATTCATTGTTGTCAGCCCAAAGGGGTGCAAAATGTCACAAAGTGACATTTCTCTGTGAAATAGTTGAAATAATTTACAGAAGTGATTCTATGCAATTTTAACAAGATCATGTGAACTGGAGAACTGAAACGATCTTGTCCTGTATTTTCCCCAAGATGGTTCTGGGAGCTGACCCCTGCACTATTTTTCATGATTCTAAAAAGTCTTCCATCTTTTTGTAAGTTTTATACATCATAACTGGAGTGTTTTCTTTTTTTAAGGAAAATGAACAAGCAGAAAAAATTAATATCAGCCTGGCATTTTTCTTGTATGATCTTCTTTCTTTAATGGATCGTGGATTTGTGTTTAATCTCATCAAACATTACTGTAATCAGGTAGGCACCATGCATGACTGGGATTGTATTTGGCTTATGTGTTTCGTTCTGTTTGATTAGTTTATCCATCAAGATCCTTTGAGTTGTGTTAAAGGTCCAGGTAAATTTCCTATTTCCTATCGCATATGCAATGATTTTAAAACCTCTTTTGATTTGTGATCTGCTGGAAAAAAAATTGAGTGGAGGTAAAGACTCTTTTGGAAATGTCTTACTTTCAACTGCTGCAAAACACCCATGGAACCATCTTTCTTCCCTTATATTTTTACTGTCCTTAGCAGTAGGATCTGCAGATAATACAGATCAGCTTTCTGACTCCTCCTGCTGAGTGCTGTGAGGACAGTATTTAGCTTTCAGGGAGTCACTCAAAATAATACATCTGTCTTCTTGCTTCACAAGTCTCTGAAAATTAAAAATAAATGGTGATGCAGGATGTTGTTATGGAATAATTTGTTGTATTTGACGGGGAGCATTTTCCTTGTGTTTTGTGACCTGTATTTTTGCAGGTCCATCAGGTATCTCCACAAATTCCTTCACTGATGTCATTGTTGACAAGAAGGGAAATGATGAGACCACCGATGTTCTGTGTTGCTTAGCAGGACATTTTATGAGTTTGCCACAAACTCAGAAAGTTTGTTTTCCATTTTTGTCTTATGCAAAAACAAAAAATAATGTATATTTTTGTTTTGGGAGAAAATAAGAAACAAACTATTTGTTATCTCTTGGGAAGCTGGTAAGTTATCTGGGGAGCAGGGAGAGAGACACCATCATTGTCAAACAAAGAGCAGCTAATGTATGGAAAATAGGTACAATGAGCATTTTAATGCACGAAGGGCTACATGTCTATGCCCTTTCCGGGGAGCAGGATGTTTCACTACATGGTAATGTAAATAATACCAGCCCATCACTTGACACTTTTTTGTTTGTTTTTTCTAGCTTTCAAACAAGCTGAATTCACTCTCCACCCTGATTTCCATGAGACTTGAGTTCCTGAGAATTCTCTGCAGCCATGAGCATTACCTCAATCTGAACCTCTTCTTCATGACATCTGCATCTGCTCCAGCGTCTCCCTCTCCCTCCTTGTCTTCCCAGGTGTTTGTCCATTAGATAGGTATTGCATGAATGTCACATGAAGCACATGTAGAAAAATATTACATTGCTCTGTACTCAAAAACTTTAGTTAGAATCAGCCACTGTTGGATCAGGGAGAAAAATTTCCAACTTGAGAAAAAGGGACAGAAGAAGAAAAGCTACAGGAGTGCTACTGTAAAACTGCATCTACAGGAGTTAAAATTGAATGTGACACAGACATGTGCTCCCCTGGAAACATGCACATGCATGTTCACAGAAAATGACTGTTGGGGTAGACACACAAGGTCTAAAAGGAAAACAACTCTGAAGACCAGTTTACAGGCCTTACACCCTTATCCCATCCACACACAACCACAAATATGTATTTCAATATCTGTTTTGGAGAATTACGACATGCAGCAGTGCACGCTTTCCATGTGTTTGCCTTCTAATGGAACTTCTTACTTCCCAGGTGGAAATAGATGGTACTACTATCTAAGTTAGTGACTAACACACTGCAATTTTCAATATTTTGGAATAGTGAATTTTTGTTGAGCCTTTGTGCTGCTTAAAATAGGATTATCATGCTTTCTTTTTCTGTTGTTCTTTCTTCTGGGTTTTTCCCCCACAGTAATACAGATCATGCTATATCTTTGTCCATGATTCTCTGCAGTTTTTTTGAACAATGTTCTTCTTTTTTATTTGAACTTTATTATTTTCTGTGTGGAAACACTCAGGTATCCTGAGTAGACCAAGCAATCTGCATCATAACTCATTTCTCCAGGAATTTTTCCAGACTTGGTCTGATACTGACACAGCTCTAGACTTCCTTAATATCAGGGCCTCCCATGATCCTCTTGACCACAGAGTTCACAAACACATCAAAAAAAGAAATTGTTGATTGTCACAGGACACACTATTTTGCCAGTCTTGTGCTGTTCTCCTCTAGATTGTATGGAGATGATTTTCTGCAATGGGGCAAACTCCCTATCAAAGGCTGCTCACATGTCTGTTTTCCATCTCATTGCATTTCAGTGCAATGCTTCATAATTGCCACAATGCTTGGAGATAAGGGGATGGAAATGAAACTAAAAATGATGGGAGGTACAAAAGCAGTCTGAGTAATGGAGCAGTGCAAATTCATGGTTTCTTTTCTGAGTATCATTGTCAAAGAATTGGTTGGATGCTAAAATGTGCTACATCTCGTACTTTAATAACCTGTTGTCCCAGGTTCATAATAGTAAATAGTATTTTCTTGAAGTTTTTCCTGATCCTAAAAGCAAAGCATCACAGTATATTTGGTTAATACTAATCCTGGATGCCAAAGAGCTAGAAATATGGCTCTTCTGCTTACAGGGATAAAAAATATCAACATAGTTTTTGTAACTAGTTCTAGCAAGTCAGAGCTTGGCCAACACCAGTTTAACTGATCTTTCCTTCAAGCAACATCATCAACTCTTTTCTCCTTTAGGAGCAACCTACAATGTGCAACCTGTGCAAATCAATAAGGCTTTTGTGGCCCTTGCATGATTTAATGTACTAGCTGACCACCCTTCCAGTAATTTTGATCTGTCTGCAGGATTGCTGCCCACTTGAGTTAGACTTGCAGTAGAAATATGGTCTTTTGAATAAATCTTTTGAAATTTTTTTAGAGAAGCCAAACTCACTTAAATGGGTGCTCTACACTTTGACATTATTTCACACAAAAATAGTACAGCCAATGCCTGTTTGTTTGAGGTTGAATGGGAGTGGGCCCAAGTATATGGATCCAAAATAAGGGGCTACTAAGAGACATGGGGTTCATTTGACCCAATATACTAGAAGATAGCTACCACAGTGTGGTATATGGATACTTCATGTGTTTGGGCTCTGAGGCTATTCCCAGGTCACTAACAGAAATACTGGAAGGAATACTGAAGAATATAGATTAAAAGCAAGATTTGGACTCATAAAACCCAGTAGCTGCAGTGGAAGTAGAGTCTAAGACTTATGCTCACCTGGGCAAGGGACAAGAGCATTTCAGGTGACCTGTGGCAAGCACCTGTGATTGGAGAAGCTAAGAAGTTCATAGCACATATATAAGCAGCAACTTTCCATTCCTGGACTGGCTGTATATCAGTCACAGCCATAAGTTAGAGCAGTTTGAAGGCTGGTCTAAATTATGCCAGCTGCCAGCAAGCTCAGCCAAGGAGTTCCAGGGCAAAAGGAAACATGGTTCACATGCCTTTCCTGACCTTACTTCCATACTAGACATCATGTATGCAGAAAAACACACAGTGAACAGCTTCTGATACCTAAGTCCCTCTTAATGTAGAAGCACTTTCTGGCTCTATGATAGCTAATGGCTTCTCTGAAACAATAAGAACAAGAATGAAGAAAATTCTGACTTTGTGTCCTGTCCAAACTAATGAATACAGGGTAGAAATTTTGTATCTCAAAAAGTGTAAAATGAGTTGCTCATACAGAACAGAAAGCATGAGATTGCATCCTAGCAAGCTTTTAATTTCACACACAGATATCTTCCTCCAAAACGTCCAACCTACTTTCATAGTCTGTGGTTTTCCTCCAGTAGAGATTTTCTGTTTGTTACATTGACTGTGACTGTGATCTCTTTAAGAAGCATTTGTTTCAGTGATCATTCTTTAATACTTCTAATATATTTCCGCAGAACTCCAGCTCCTGCTCTAGTTTCCAGGACCAGAAAATCACTGGTATGTTTGACCTCTCAGCTGAATATCGTCAGCAGCACTTCCTGACTGGCTTACTTTTCACTGAATTGGCAGCAGCACTGGACGCCGACAGTGAGGGGTGTGTATCCTAATTTGCAGATTTTAGAACTGTTACTCTTGGCAAGGCCATAGTTTGACTCCAGGACAGTCCTGCTTCCCCCACGCTTTTCATGAGTCGCTCTATAACATAGCAATGACCCAGTCATGGTTTTATCTGCAGTATGTTCCTCTCATTTAATAAAAATATGCTATCTGTGGTGATAGTGTTGGCTGAATACAGAAATTGAGAACACAAAATTTCAGTTGCTCTTCCCTCTAAAACACCTGTCTTTGTCTGAACTTAAGCATTTAGCTAAACTTTGGCCAAAGTTTGATGCTTTTCCTTAAGAATCTCTGTTTACCACAATGAATTTTTATGGGAAGTTTGAAAGACGTGTATGCTTTGTTTGATTGTGGTAAAGTGTCTTGGAGATTTAAGATACCTATCATTTGCAGGGAACAAGAATCTCTGCTCAGAATAAAAGAGATTATCAAGTGCCTACTGATGTTTATTATTTGTTTCTTTCACCTCCTTTCCATTTATTAAATCTTTGCTTTATAAGTGATTTGTGCATGATCCATGAATGGAACTCATGGATGGTTTCTGTGTTAACAGGATTAGCAAGGTGCAAAGAAAAGCTGTCAATGCTATCCTTAGTCTGCTGAGTTCCCATGACCTAGACCCACGTTGCTCCAAAAAGGAGGTGAAGAATAAAATTGCAGCACTTTACCTCCCTTTGGTTGGTATCATTTTGGATTCACTACCACAACTCCATGATTTTACAAGTAAGACCTTTTTGTCTTTGAATTTTTCAACTCCTAAGAGAGACTTGTCGAAATAATTTATCAAACATAAGAGATTTGTCTAGTAAGATAGAATATTTCTTTACTTAGAATTAAACTGGATTTTTACAGACAGGAAAAACTTCAGTGTCCTTGCTTCATGAGAAAGTGATAAACCAGAGACACATCTGTAAGTGCTCCTGCATATCTCTTAGTGTAACTTTTCTGACCTGCCAAATAAAGCCTGCAAGGTCTGCAAGAAATATTTAGCTCCACATACACATAACAGTAGTGAAAATATTGATAGTGATACTGACATCATGTTACACCACAATTATAGAAATTAGATTGTATTCTCTTTTTCTATTGCTTTTTTGCTGCTATTAATATGATACCAAAATTAATTAATTAAATGTATATATTTTGAAGAGTACATTTTTGTCTCCGGTTCTGAAAATATTTCTCATTTAAATGTCTTAACAAAAAACTTACTAGTATGAAAGTATTATTTATCACTTTCAGTTGGGTCAGGTGAAAACATTTACTATTCATTCATACATATAATATATAAATGTGAACAAACAAATAAATAAATAAATAGGCTAAGTAGATCTCACACCATTCTTTTCATCTAAGTATTATCCTTATACCATTGATGAAAAAAGTTATGAAGAAGCCCAGGTGTACCAATGTGCCTAGGTTTTAGAGTGTCTTCCTTTCAGAATCTGTCACAAGAGGCTGTGATCACATTCAGAACACATGGGGTCCAGCTGATCACTCAGCTTCTCTGAAAAACAGAACTTGCAAAACACAGAATGGGTGCTCAGAATCAGATAAGATTTTTACAAAACTTTAGTATAAATAACTTCATTTGCTAAAAGTGATATCAGGAACCAGGGAATAGAAGCAGGTAGGTGCCTGAAATAAAACTTGTCTTTAAGTCAGCAGGCAATACTGGATCTGTCAGCTCTTAGCAGACTTACATACTTTGTTGAATATTACAAATCCATGTCTAGGGCTTATTCTCTTGACTGAAATTAACTAGAACTGGATGGTTCCAAGTCGTACAAAGTACTGGCGTGGCTTTGAACTTCAGAGATAATCTCATGTTTGCTACCACCTGTTACGCATTTTATGTGTTTGAATAATTTGGCAGTCTTTGCAGATGGCTGCAGTTCTTCTTGCTAATGCTCTGCCTCTGCTTGGTACATCAGCCAGACAAACAGTGTCAGGGATGGAAGTGCCAATTGTTTTGCTCAGTTACAGACTAATGGAAAACTGTGACATGTGAGCAGAAGCAACTGGATTGCCCCTGAAGTTCCAACGGAATATTTCAAATTTAGTTTCAGATATCCGCAGTGGAAAGGGACGCACAGGAAACCCAGAAGAAGAACAAGAGTCTTCAGGTGCAATCAACCAAAGCGTGGCTCTTGCCATTGCAGGGAGTCAATTCAACATCAGGAACTCTGGAATACCTGTGGTGTCACTGGTATGTTTACTGCTCTGCCAATCTCCTTTCTTGTATCTGTTTTCATCTTCCTTTTTTTTTTCTCCTTTTGTCCTTTCTTGCCACTAACAGCAACAGTCATGAGAAACTGCATTTTTGTTTCATCCAACCCCAACGGATCCCTCATAGTCCTTCTGTCATCTTCTCCTATTCTCTTCTAGTTAGTTAATTGCTATTTTACCATAGCAGTTGTTCACTTTTTTCTCCCACATGCCTATTTCCATTTCCAAACCAAATCTAGACTCATTTTCAGATCAGCAAACGCCACTGTGGCAGCGCCACAGTTCCAGTCTTACCTGAATCCATGGATTTAGGATTCAGAGGTTTCTTTTTCTCTATGTATGGTTTTTCCTCATATGTTTTTTTTATTTTAATCTACCGTGCAATTTGGCTGATGCAACTGCATGGAAGGGTGGAAGCAAATGGTTACAGAATCTTTTTCCTACATTTTTAAAAGGAAATTATTATACAAGCTTGTAGTAAAATGGAAGTCTCAGTCTTTCACTTGCATTCAACTGGTCCTTTCTCTAATTACATATACAGTCAAAATTATAGTAACTTCACCTGGAAGAGGTCAAATTTACTGAAGTTCAGTCCTGAGATTCGATTCCAATGAAATTTAAATAAGATTACTTGACCCAAATGAACTTCCCCTCCTTTTTTTTCTTTCAGTTGACATTTACTTTATGTGTTCCTAGCCCTACAGACAGAGCACTGCATTAGGTCCTGATACTACTCGCAACCTTTTGATCTGTTTCCTCTGGATTATGAAAAATGCTGATCAGAACCTAATACAGAAATGGATTGCAGACCTTCCATCCATGCAGCTGAACAGGATTTTAGACCTCCTCTTCATTTGTGTTTCATGCTTTGAGTATAAGGTAAGTGAAACAAGGCATAGTTTTGTTGTCCTGGTTTGGATCAATTTTTTTCTTTAAATTCCTACTGTCCAGGGGAAATCTGTTATTGACAATAGTTAAATTCGCACTTATCTAACCTAGGCAAATTACTTCAGATAAAATAACTGACAGTAGCCTTCAAGCAAAATGCTGCCGAAACTTTTGAGGAAGTATGAAGGTGTCCTAAGTAGTTTAATTATTTTCTTTTACCTGGGTATTTGAGGGCTATTTTTGGTGGGAATTGTACCAACAGCTCCTGTAGGTACTAGACAAGACACTCAGAGTGACTCTTTATTTATGAGCAGGTACTTGATGTCAGCACTCTTCTCTCTGAGAGGGTCTGTCTGAAATGGACCAAATAACCTTCTCTCTGAACTTTAATTTCTTTCTCTGTAGCACAGAACTATATCTTTATTTCTATTATCAGTACATATTGTACCGCTTTCCTCATTTGCAATATTTATTAGACTTCATGTATTAATCAGTCACATTCTCTGCTTTCTGCCCCCTCTACAGGTCTCTCCTGTTGTATCTCATTCTGGAGATGTAATTTGGTCTTATGATCAAAAATGGAGGCATTGGTGATGATTGCTTTAACTTTACTTCCAGGGCAAGCAAAGTTCAGATAAAGTTAGCACCCAAGCACTCCAGAAGTCACGCGATGTGAAAGCTCGATTAGAAGAGGCTTTACTGAGAGGAGAAGGAGCCAGAGGAGAAATGATGAAGCGCTGCAGAATACCAGCTGGTAATTCATACCATTGCCCCCCATGCCTTTTCAGAGGAAACTCAAGTATCTGTAAACATAAATGAGTTTGTTGGGTTTGTGCACACTCTCCATTTTTATCCTTGTCCATTTCACCCCCTTTTCACCCACAGTCCATTCCTTTGCTGACCATTCTTGCTTTTGCATGGATGAAAATATCATTAGGTTTCAACTGTCCAAGGTGTGGCTAGGACTGAGTTCCTCTCATGTGAAGAATATGAAGCCAAGAAAGAAGTTTCAAGATGTTGTAAAAGTTATGTTAGTGTCTAATCGGGAGCTAAGAAATGGTATCAAAACTATCACTAAAAACAAATTGTTCATAACAAAAAAGTTGTTTCATTTAATAAATGGAAATTTTTTGTAGGTTTTGTAGACATTAAGCAAGTTAATGCTTTAAAAATCCTAAGTAAAAAAAGTGATGAGTCTTTTTTGCTAGAGCCCTGAACTTGTAAATTGAATGGTTTTATTTCTGACAGACTGCTACAGAAATATGTCTCCTTCTTTTGGTGAGCTGTCAGACTTCAGATGTCCCCTTTTGTTTTAATCTCTCTGACATACGTTGCACTCTTAGGGAATGACAGATCAGCAGGGGTAAATGAAAATTTGCGCTGGAGAAAGGAGCAGACACAGTGGCGGCAGGCAAATGAGAGACAAGATAAGTAAGTAATTTAATTAATGCATATTGCTTTTATTGGAACCAAGCTGTTTAGGGATTTTTATATTTTGTTCTTGATCCTAGGATGTTTTATTATAAAATCAGTAGTTTCATTCCTTTCCCTCTTTTTGTCAAAGAGAAAGAAAAATAAAATGTCTCTGTAGCAGAAATATTCAGCTGTTACTATGACACAGCAAAGAGGTCACAAGAATGGAGAGAAGGAGAAATTTAAATTGTTATCTATACATTTTTTCATTCTTATTAACAGTGTGGCAAACATTAGTTAGTGGAAGAGGAGGCTTGCTGCTGCATTTATTTTGATGCTGCTCTTGTTTTGCACATTAAATCAGCTAAGCTGGGTTTGACATGCTATATTAATATTGAGAAGCTCTGTTAGCGGGACTCAGGGAAGATAATGCTTTGGGATTGTAGCAGCAGTCATAAGATATGTGTCATGCCAGAGAAGATCCCTTCCCTGATTTCCTGTCTTAGCCCTCCTCAGATTTATCTGTTTGTGCACTAAAGGATGGCTCTTTGGCCCTCTGGTTTTATTTTTGGGTAAATCAATGTAGCAGAGCAGATACACATTTCGAAGTCACTCAGAAGCGTGATTGTCAGGGTGTTGCTCCAGCCACAGATAAGCACCTTAGGAATTTTGGCCGAAGTGACAGGATCTTTAATCTCAAGCTCAAGAGAGCAGCCTCTAGCCAGGCAACAGCACTTTTTTGAGCAGCTTAGGAAAAAGAAAAATGCCCCTTTGCATTTCTGGTGTAGATGTGTGAAGACACAGTTTTGTTAGTAGCTGCTCCTATGTTTATTCAGCTGCAGAGGAACTGGGTTCCAGACCTTGTTATTAAGTCTCAGCTAAGAAGGTATATGTGTTGCCTTACCACTATCTCCTGTCTTTCATCAGTATTTCAGTTCTCTCTTAAATGTCCTGGGACACTGCTGTATGAACCTGCTATCTTTTCTTGTCAACAGTCTCAGGAATCAACATTTTAAATTGCCTACATTAAACAGTGCTTCTATGTAGCAATTTCCACTTTGGTCTAGTCTACTGTTTTTACTTTTTTTAATGCAATTGTCAGATCAGTTATCTATTACTCCATTCAGAGTTTTGTTTTCTGCTACAGGCAGTGCATTCAGAAATTAGAGCATACTTTACTCAACAACTGAACATGATATTAAGTCGCCATTATACAGATGACTATTAAGGAAGAAAAGCATCTATCCAAACTGTCTGGAGGCCTAGTTTTCAGAAGTCGCCTTTGTGACTGCTCCTCTATGACAGCAGCTTTCCTAATTTCACTCCATAGTTTTTAAGAAATGTTTCTGAACACTGTTGTCATTGTCTGTTCTTATGGGATCATTCAGAATGATAGGCATTTGTATTCTGGCTTTCTTTAAACAGCAGGTCATCTAACTCCTAGGATACATTCTGCTTGCTTTAATTAGAATTCCTTTTGCAGGACAAAAGCTGAGCTAGACCAAGAAGCTCTGATCAGCGGAAACTTGGCAACTGAAGCTAACCTGATCATTCTTGATATGCAAGAGAACATCATTCAGGTGAAAAACAGTAGAGATGGCTTAGTACCAATCCCTGCTCCCTCAGAAGCCAGTGGAAGCAAGATTAATTTTTCCTTTTGTTTCTTAGTGCAAAAAATTTTGAGATCTTCTGTAAACTTGTATAGTGTTGAATAGAAAAAAAATTCATAGGTAGGGAGGAGAAAACTTCATGCTTGAAAACCTGTTAGTAGAAGAGCATTTATCTGCTAGACTTTTGTTTTACTGGACATTATTTTTACATGACACCTCTCATAGAACCTAGTCTCCCCACTGTTTTGGTTGTGGGTTATCTGAACATACATGTCTGTTTAGCCTAGATGCTCAGGATATCAAGGATGCAAGGGAAAGGATAGTGCTTGTCCACCACAGGATCAGTTCCTAACCTGAAGTATACATGAAGGATTGGAAAGAACAGAAACAGAGCTTCAAAAATCACTGCAGGAGCTCACTGAGCTTAAAAATGCATTGGAAAGTCTTCAGAACTTGGAAAACATTTGGGACATTTCCCCCTCTGTCTTCTTGTCTTCACTACAAAAGTGCTTTGAAATTTCTCCAAAGCAGATGTTAAAAATGAAGAATCTGCAAATTCTAAACTCCTGGATGACTCATGGGCTGGAGAGCAGAACTTCAGTTCCTGTGTGTGCCAGTTCATTGCTGAATTACCTCATACAGTTATTGTTTTTCTCCTTCCTATGTAGGCCAGCTTTGCAGCAGAATGCAGAGATAATCTCTTGGGAGGAGTTTTGAAGGTCCTGGTAAATTCTCTTGGCTATGATCAGAGCACAACTTACCTGACTCATTGCTTTGCCACACTCAGAGCACTCATTGCCAAGGTATGCTCTTGATATGCTTTTGTTTTTATGCTTCCAGTCAAATTAATAGAACAGCATTTGTAGACCAGAGCTGTGACCATTCACTTACCATTTTCTCTGACATTTATTAAATATATTTTGCATGTGTAAATGCAAATTACTATCTATAAAGTTGTTACAGGATTTCTGCATCTGGTATAAGGTTATTTCTCTGACCACACAAGATGGAATAATTAAATTTGAGTAATCTTGTAGGTTTAGCAGTCTACTCTTAAACATATAAGATTTACCAATAAAAAGGTAGGCAGTTCCACACACTTTATTTCAAATACATTCTGATTTTAATTAGGAATCTTAATGCCAAGAACTGCACAAGAATTCCATAAAATCATATTTAAGTTGTTACATCATCAAGGCTAATTTCCAGTCAGACGGGCAGCAGAAAAATCAAAACTCATGAGACATTGAGGGCATCATTTTAGGTTTCTATTTCTAGGATGGGATTCAAAATTTTAAGTAGATTCTAAGGCATTGAAAGTTTTCATCTTTGTTTTGCCTGAAAATCAAGCCAAATCCTCATCACTCTTCCACTTTTGTATCACAAATAAAAAAAACTCCAGATCAGAAAAAAACCAGCAACAACAAAGAAAAAACCCTAACAAGTCAAATAAAACCTCACAAACTTCAAAACATATGTAAGTACAGAAATTGACTCAAAGTATTTTTTTTAATAATAGAGGTCATAAGGTGTTGGGTGCTTCATAAGGACTCTAAAACCTTTTAAAGATTCATTCTTAAAAGGTTCACCTTTTTAAGATTCACACAAAGAAAAGCAGCTCCACTAAGGAAGAATGCATTAAATGTCTGTTTTCCCTAAACTATTCTAAAATACAAATAAGAAACAGGATACTCCTGTCCAGTTAATGCCTGTCTGCTCTTAAATGCAGATTGGCTGACAAAGCCTAATTACAGAGTAGATACCTGAATAGTTGTGAAACTAATAATTATGTTTTCATTTTACTTTATCTTTAAAAGCTACCTTCCAATTAGAGTAATGAATTTTGTGAAGCAATTTTTATTTTCATTGAAATAGATCTTGTAGTTAAGCTGGCTCTGTTCTGTATTTCATGAAGCAATCAGTCCAATTATTTCTATTAGACTGGAGGCATATGTATGTTATTTTACAAGTAGAAGTGATAAAACCATCTGCCAGCAGGCTCGTAATATAAATTAGACACAAAACAGTGAGATAATGGACTGAAGAAAGGCTGAGAACTGGGAAATTGGTCTTCAAATTGGAAGCAATATCTTGTGTTCACTCAGAGACCTTAATCAATCCTGTGTATGTAGATATGGTACTGGTGCATCTGTGCTGTCTCTGCTGAGAGTTTCTTTGGACAGACATCCTTCCCCCTGAGTTTATTGCCTGCTGCGTGCATTGTGAAGACACTGTAAAGGAGGGTCTGGCATGAAAGCTTGGCAGTGGAATTTTTGTCATACAGCATAGGAGGAAGAACATATTGGAGGCCTGGGGAAGGGTAGGGCATTGGTGCAAAGAGCTAAAAATTGCTTCATATACTTAAGGGAGTATTTGCATGCTCCATCAATCATTATGTATTCTGAAAATAGCAAATTTCCATACTTCTAAGAATTTTGCAATATTTGATGTCTTCAAAAACTCCTGGAGCCATCATACTCTGAGTTTATTCTGTCTCTTTCTCTTTTTTCCAAAACACAAACCCTTCTTTTCAAATCCTTCTGTCTTGTAGAAAATCCTAAAAATGGAATCTGCAGCATCAGAGGAATCAGAAGTCTGAATAAAAAGATGTATAAAATGTAGTTTTTGAAAACTTTGGACTTTTTGTGAACCCTGTGACTTTTGTGCACTAAGATAATGATGTTTTAATGGCTATTAATAAGAGTAAAAAATGTTTTCTTCTCTTTCCCTTAGTTTGGAGATTTATTGTTTGAAGAGGAGGTTGAACAATGTGCTGACCTGTGTCAAAGAGTTCTCCATCACTGCAGCAGCAGCATAGATATTACAAGGACTCAAGCCTGTGCCACTCTTTATCTCCTCATGAGATACAGCTTCAGCTCTACCAGTGTAAGATTTTGAGAGCAGCAGTGTATTTTGTGCCACCTTTTTGTGTGATCAGTTGAAACAAAGACTGAAGTTGCAACAGCAAGTGGAATGCATCTGCAGTCACCTGGTCAGCTGTTTCACATACTTGAGCCAAGAGAAGTGCTAGAAGTGCAGGGGGAAAGTAGCTTTCAATATTGTTCAGTGCGTTAAATCAGGAAACATGACTCAATATTGTCCTGCAATATCTGTAAATGCAGTTTCAAACAGAGCAGGCCTCTGACAGCAAAGGCTATACAATGCATAAGCAATACCCTTCACATTGTCTTTTTTCTTTCATTCCTGTGTCAGACCAGCTCAGTCTAGTTCTATTCTAATGCAATTGCAACCTCTGTATACTCCTGTACACCTGTATTAATAGGAATTTTTCACCAGCTCCTTGGCCTTAAGACTAGGCTCTGATTTTTAACACACATGTGGAGCAAAATACATATATTATGCATGTAGATTAATAATGTTCTAGCCCAAAAGCATATGCATTAGCATTTTGGAGAGCATCTGATCTTGCACAGAATTTCCCTCACTAGTTATTACTTTAAAAGCCTTGGATATGTAAAAAGTGCAAGCTCTGCAGAAGGAAAATGTACTGCAGACACGTCATGATCATCAGGGTGTGATGCATCACCAACTGCAGCTCCCAGAGGTCTTTTGCCTCCCAGATTTGTTTTCAGAATGTTTTTCCAGTCATTCTTCCTCCTCTGTTGCTGTTTGTCATCTCATCCACACAACCACTGCCCTGTGCAAAGGGGGAAAGGGGTGCTTCTGGCTTTCTCCTGTCTCAAGAATGCATGCATATTTCAAGGAACATTCTAGCACCAAAGTACAGACATGTCAGAATTAGGGATCTTTGGCTTAAGTGGCTAAAACTTGAATAGGTTTGATGCACCAGAGGCCAATTATGTGAGCAGTGGGTCTACTGCACTCAATCTGCATAGGAGAAAGTGGGTTCGCTTCGTAGAGGAGGTAGATGCGAGAACTGCAGTGCAGCCATCATTCTTTCATGCTTTTGTTTTTTTCTTCTGGAAGAATTTTTCAAGAGTGAAGATGCAGGTGACCATGTCACTAGCTTCTCTGGTTGGAAAATCACCTGAGTTTAATGAGGAATTCCTTCGACGATCCTTGCGAACCATCCTGGCCTATGCAGAGGAAGACACAGATATGCAGACAACACCATTCCCCATTCAGGTTAAATATTTTATGGCATCTGTGGCTTTTATCAGGAGCTTTCACATAGGACCATGCTTGAAGCAAGTTCTAGATCTTGGTCTTCCAAAGCAATGAAACTAAGGATGAAGATATTATTGCATGAGCTCATGTCTAGCACAACAGTAAGGGGGGAGTTTATGTCTAGCACAGCAATAAGGGATTGGACATTATTCAATAAAATAAACTCTAAAGAATTTCCCCTGAAATTGCATTTCAGGAGAATCATCTCTTGGTTTTGAGTACAGCTTTCTCCTAGACCCCAGCAGGGACTATGCCCTCCAAGAGTTTGCCAAAATGGAATTTGATTCATTATGTTTTCAGACAAGTATCACCTGGAAAACTTCTCTCTCTTTGCCAACTTCTAAGGTGTCAGCAGCAATAATGAAAAACATGTCAGACAACTGTCAAACACTTTGTTAAAATTCTTAGAGTAACTCAGGTTGTGCTGAAGACTTACAAAAACATCTGGCTTCAGATGTAAGATCAGCTGAAGCTGAACTCCATTAGTGCATTTTACTTTTTTCATTCAGAAGTAAATAGATCAAAGGATTTCAGCTCATTTTGATTAATTAAAATATGTGTGTGTGTAAGATTTGCTATATGAGCAGCCTTTGCTGCATTACATAGAGCTGAAGAAAACATCCTGACAATTCCTTGGGTAAAAGAGTCTTAAGAAGAGTAATCATCTGGTGCAGATGCTGTTGTTTTTCCAGAAGGAAAAAATAAGCACCTGAGATTGAGTACATTGATCTTTGCCTTGCTTCAGGTGGAGGAGCTACTGTGTAATCTGAATGGCATCCTGTCAGATACAGTGAAAATGAGGGAATTTCAGGAAGATCCAGAGATGCTGATGGATCTCATGTACAGGTGAATCTATTTAGAATTGCTACTGAGAAAATTCTGCAGTGAGGTGAGCTGAACTATGCATTTTAGGGACATAGCTGTGACAAACTCTCTATGTGTTCTGTTTGTGCTCATTTCCTTTTTAGCAGAGCTAGTCTTTAGCAGGGCACCTGGGCTGCAGTTGAGAGCACGTCACAGTGCAGCCTCTGGGAGGTGGACATAGATTTGGGCAAAGATGAGAGTCAGGAACATTGAAGAGTTTTGAATGCAGGAGTTTTACTTTCCTCATAGCCCCTCTATTTCCTGCCCAGCACTGGCTAATCATTTCTTTTGTTTTCTGTTTAATGAATCATACAGAGTAAAGACAGAGAAGTCTTCCTCCATTCAACCCAGAGGAAGAATTATAAGGGTATTTTTGTTATTTGAGAAGTGATCATTCACACCTGCTTTCTGGCCTGTGTTTTCAGAATTGCAAAAGGATACCAGACATCGCCAGACTTGAGGCTGACTTGGCTGCAGAACATGGCAGAGAAGCACACCAAGAGGAAGTGCTACACAGAAGCAGCCATGTGCCTGGTCCATGCTGCAGCACTGGTGTCAGAGTACCTGAGCATGCTTGAGGATAGGAGCTATCTCCCTGTGGGCAGTGTCAGTTTTCAGGTAAAAGGTTTGACAGCATAAGGCAGCTGTGGTGTGTGTGTTTGTTCTTGTGCTAAGCAAAGCAGAGGTGCGTGTATGGGGTGGATGTTACAATGGCAGTCTCCAGCTTCTATTTCCAGCAGTTTGATACTGCAATCTCTCATTTGCTAAGTAGAACTCCTCTATTATCACATGCTTTTTTTAGGGCTGTTACTTCTCAACTATGACAGATGCATTTTTCAAACTTCTTTCTCATAATCTAGATAATTGGAGCCACTCAGCTCTTGCAGGCCTGTTCTCCAATCCTTTGACTGCCCTCAACTTAGTAAGCAAACCCTTTTGACTGATGAATAACACAATCACTGCAGCCAATCCAGTATATCCAAGTCAAGTAAAAATATCCCATAAGTTCTTTCAGCATGAGCTGTAGCTCTCACATTATCTCTCTGGTTCTTTTGGTGTTGTTGAGTTCTTTACGCAGTAATAAACTGATCTTTTCCAGATTATTTTCTTGGGTTTAGTTTTTCACCTTACTTTTCTACATCACAGAGATAAAGGCATAAGTCTTTATGGTTACAGTTAAACTTTTTAAAATGCATATATATATATCCACTTAGTTTATCAGATTATGCAGTTTTAGATACCCTTACCTGAACTGACTTCATCTGCAAATTCAATTATTTTAGTGCTTCTTTTCTCCACATTGTTAAAAATAAAAATGGCCAAATGCTTGATTTATTGCCATGTGTTGACAATTTTTCTTATGTCATTATTCCCTGAAACCAGTGTATTGTTGGCTGCAATGATTAAAGTAAATTATAAATAATTTCAACTAATTAGTGGAAATATTTTGTAGGATCACTGTTTAGACATTATTACCTTTATTGGACTGTAATTCCTTTCTTTAGAAAGTATCAAGCTTGTGTAATCTGGTGTTGATTTAGTCTAAGTACAATACTTTTAAGGTTTTCTTTAGTAATTTTGTATCTGTATTTCCACCATTTTGTCCTGGTGTAGTCTGATAAACCTCTCACCATCTGCTCATCTTGTATGCTTTAAAGAAGTAGATGATCCCCAAAGCATATTTCATCTTCTGGAACTTCCCCAGTTTTGTAAAACAAATGGCAGCTCAGGATTCACTGCTTGAATACTCCTTTGCTTAACCTTTTTGATCTGTTGGGGAGCACATTTTATTGTCAAAGGGAGTTTGAAATACCTTACTAATACTAATGCTAATGCTAATGCTAATACTAATACTAATACTAATACTAATACTAATACTAATACTAATACTTGGTGCATTCATCATCCCTTGATAAAACCACACCCCTGGGGTTTTTCCCTATAAAATAGTAAATGTGAACATGATTGAGCCACTTGGCATTTTGCATTGAATTTAGTCTGTCGGGCATTAGTATTTTCAATACCACCTCAGCAATTAGGTGATGAACAAGTGTTTGTTCTTTATTTTCTTTAGAATAGCTGTATGATAGCTGTATGATAGCTCAAGATAGCTGTATGATAGCTCTTTTTAATGGCCAAACTTCTGGCCATGGATTTATTCTTCTGCCATTTTGCATCCCTTCTCAGTTTTGTATATCTTCAAACTTCTAACTTCCTTGCAATACTTCTATTTACCCTTCTTTTCTTTCTACTTGTTGGATACTATCATCATTTGGATATAAGTGAAATCTGCATTCCCTCCCCAATGTCATCCTGCTCCCAGGCTGCCTTGAGTGCTTGTAAACTCACACACCTGACCCTAATGCAATTCCTCCCTCCATCGCTTCTAGATTATGCAGGTTGCTATAAATGGATATGTTTTCATTTATGTTAGAGAATTGAAGTCTATTGTGCAAGGCAGTAGGCAAGCAAAAACTTAGGAGTTTAAAAGCAGCAAATCAATTTCTCTCATCAAAAAGCTTGTTTTCCAAAGACACAGTTGCCCCATAGGAGAGAGGTAATAAAATGCCCTAATGACAAGAACTCAATTACATAACTCTTTATCTGACAGCACAATTTTGGATTTCAGTTTACTCAATAACAGTAATTAACTATAATAACCTTTTGCATTTTTATATAGGCTTTCAAGAAAAGGTTTCCCATTCTTTACAAACAGGTTTTTTAGCACCTGTGGAGATCTTATGCAGATGACTTTGTTAAAAGAGGGAAACACTATGCAGACTGGCTCAGCTTTAAGTGTAGTTACAGGTCTCATTCACTGACTCCTCCTGTGATCATTTCTTCATTTGGCTTAGATATGAGATCAACTAAATTGGTGATATGCATTTAGATGTGGAATTGAGGGTGATAATAATGTGAATAAAAATATTATTCTTCCTGAGTAGAAGTATTATCTTCTTTTTACAGATAGTAAAATGAATCAGCAAAGGATTAAATCAGTTCTGATTTTGATCTTCTGCAGTGAGCCTGTTAGTATCCAGAAAACTGACTGTCAGTAGAGTAATACTTTTCCTTATATTGTACCAGACAAAATGCTTCCCTCTATGCAATCAAAACTATCTCTCAAAATCAAAGTGAGGTCACTTTCAGTGGAATTCCATTTGAGCTTAATTCATGTTTACGCTAAATCTCCTTCACAAGTGGGAAAGCAGAATTAGTGAGAGTATGAAGTGCATAGGGACTGACTTAAAAGCCACTTTGTATTGACACAGACAAGTACTTAGTGTGTGTGTCTACCTGCTGAGGTACACGGCTCAGCAGCAGACTAATTTGCCTGGGCTGTTTGGGCATCTACATTGCAGGCTACTGTGGCCTTATTTAACATGGTGATAAGAGCTGGGGATCAGAGAGATTTTTGAGGTCACAGAAGTACTTTCCTTAATGAAAATTAAGGAAAAAGTACTTTCCTTAATGAGGTCACAGAAGTATTTTCCTTAATGAAAACTAGACTTGTGAAATTCAATATAATCGCTGTTAAAATACATTGTGATTTATGTACTGCCTTTATTATACAAGGGATATGTAAAATTCTCCAATATGAAAGGTGGATCAAGGCTTAAGCTGGGTGACGCATGTCCACTTTGCAGAAGGTCACGTAAGCCCCAGGAGTGTGTCATGCAGGCTCTCTCCTCCTAGAGTGTATGGACTGTAAAACATGGAAATACATTCCTGACATTAGTTTTTAGAGGCTTAAAGATGGAGAAAGGATAATTGGTGTCTGTGACTTTCTTGTTACTTTTATATATAAATCACTTCTCTAGACTTTCTTCTCTTTGCTACAAAAAGAAAATTAAAAAATAATAAATTGTTTTAAAAGCCACCAGAGTCACATGAAAACAGTCCTTAATGGCTAGTGTTACAGAAAAGGAAAACCTGAAATTAATCTGCATGGCTTGTGAGTTTCTGCAACTATGTCCCAGTGAACCTAAGTCTGGTTGAAGTCACTCTCTTCAATGAGACTGGTTGGTAAAAAGTGGTATAGGTGTGCTAAATGTGCTGTGGTTCTTCCTCTGGCCAAAATTCAGGTGCATTCTGAACTCCTGTGAATGGTGTTCTGAGGCTGTGCTCACCCTTCCAGTGGCGCTGACATGATGTGCAGACTAGGCAGTGTGATGGCAGCATGGCTGGAGTAAATTTCACCCATGGAGAAATGAATACATCCATAAAACCCAGGGGGGAAAGCTCAGTGCTGCTAGTGGTGTGTGGTACCAATTCTTTATCTGAAATCTGATCAATAGTAACAGCCCTCAGTGTCTCTGCTATTTTATAAAGATGCCTTTAAGAACTCAGCTAGCTAGCCAGCTGGCATCCATCCTGCACTCAGACAGATTGTCATTGCCAGTTTCTGCTGAAGTGAGACACTATGACACTAATTTAACTCCTTTTAATTAATAGAAAATCGAATCTTAGCCTGCTGCTGAAAGTTACATATGCCAGTCTCATATTATATGTACACATATTTTGCTGTTACTTTGTACATATTTCTATATATTATAAAATTTTCAAAGTTGTGTTATTTCAAAGACATGTTATTTCATGGTCTAGAATCTCAAGAGAGTGACTTCATCTAGTTTTACTTAAATGCACAATGAGATCCATAACATTAACAAGAAACTGAGTAAATCCCGCAGGTTTGAAGTGTAGTATGGCAGAGGATGAACCAAGAAGAAGCAATCAATTATTGTGGTTTTTAGAGTGATATCATCTGTGTCCTACTTCTCCTCTGCTTGGAAAAGGTGAATAATCACCTGAAAGTTCAATTTATTCAAGCAGATGGCAGAAGGTCTGGAGTGCTGTTTGGAATTTCCCACTCCTAAGTGGCAGCACTAGGAAGGGCATATTGCTTGTGATTCTAGAAATATTGGGGATTGAGCTCACTGCAAGCTCCATGGAAATCCAGCCACCAGAGAAGAGCTAGTTTGACGCCTACAGGAGTCTGCACTTTAAACCTGAGGCTAGGAAAAAAAATCATTATTCTTACAGCAAAACTCCTGATCTGCCATCTGTGGAGATTTATGATGTTACTTTCACTTCTAAAAAAGAATGTAACAATGTACCCCTGGTTGCACCTGAAAAAACCCATTCCCATCATTTAAATATGTTGAAACAATTTCTTCCTCAATCTTTGTGATGTACTATTGATTTATGTTTTTTTATTTGTGTGCTCTGATGTATTTTAGAACATTTCATCCAATGTGCTGGAGGAATCTGCTGTTTCAGATGATGTTTTGTCTCCAGATGAAGATGGCATATGTTCTGGGAGGTATTTCTCAGAAAGTGGACTGGTAGGACTGCTGGAACAAGCTGCAGAGCTCTTCAGCACGGTGAGTGAGGACCAGAATCACTAGGAGGGAATGAATAGTGGGCTACCTAAGCCTGATCCACAGCTTCCTTTCCTGCACATAAGGAAACAATGTAGTACTCCTAAAGCAAGCATCACAGACCTGCCACGGTCCAAATAACAAGGGGGCACATTTTTGGCTGTCCAAGTACTGCCCCAGTCAGATTGATTAACCTAGGCTTTTTCAGCCTTGCTCAGCCACATACCCACATTTACTGTGCAGACCTCAGGCAACATCAACAGAAAGTGATTGTCTCAGGCAGGAACCAAGATTTTCAGTTGGTATTATCATGGGATAGCATATTTAAGAAAAAGATTTTGCATAAAGTATATCTTTTAGGAGGCATGTCAGAGTTATTCCTATACTTTCACAAAGCATACAAGAGCCTCATAATCTACACTTACTATGTAAGGACTTGTGATTTAGCATCTCTAAAGATATCACTTGGGTCCCTTTGTCCAAACATAGCACTGGTTGCCCTGAAACATACACGATAAACAAATCCATTTCCTGCTGCTAGCCTGCATTTCTGCCTGAGGCAGAAATTCAGGTGAATTTGGGCTCAAGAATCAAAAAGATCAGAGATTCAAATTACATCCAGTTCATTGTTTGCTGTTCAGAACGGCTCATTTACTATTACTAGTTTTCAGAACACCAAAACAAGCAACATAGCAAATTAACAGATGAATACCATAAATCCCCTTTACAGCTAAGCCATTGATGGAGATATAGTTTCTTTTCAGAGTGCATGAAGACTCACTTCATTTCTTCCTTCTTTTTTTTTTTTTTTTTTTTTTTTTTTTTTTTTTTTTTTTTAATTCAAAGGGAGGTCTGTATGAAACTGTGAATGAAGTGTACAAAATTGTCATCCCCATACTGGAAGCACATCGAGACTTCAGGAAGCTTACCTTGACACACAGCAAGCTACAGAAGGCCTTTGACAGCGTTATTAATAAGGTACTTTTGAGGCGAGGCATTGCTAGCAAGACACATTGCTGGGTTGCACTATTTGTTTGAGACTGCTGTTAATAAAACTGTTCATGTGTGTATTGGGTTTGTGTGGCCAGGTGTTGATAGTGGAGGGGGAGGGTTTAAGGAGTGATGTCAGTGAGAAACTGCTAGAACTTTACCCATGTCCAACAGAGCCAATGCCAGCTGCTAGCTAAGGCTGGCCAAGGCTGAGCCCATCAGTGACAGTGGAATAATATATATGGGATAATATATTTTAAAAGGGGATAATACATTTTAAAAAGGAAAAAAGTTACTGGCCAGATGTAATTGTGCTCAGAGGAGAGACGAGTGGAAAATATGTGAAAGCAACAGCTCTGCAGACACTAAGGTCAGTGGAGAAGGAGGGGCAGGACGTGCTACAGGTGCCAGAGAGAGACTTCCCTGCAGCCCATGGTACAGACCAGGGTGAGACAGCTGTGGCCCTGCAGCCCATGGAGATCAACGGGGAGCAGAGACCCATCTGCAGCCCATGTACAACCCCATGCCAGAGAGGTGGATGACTGAAAGAAGGCTGTGACCCCACATGAAGCTCACACTAGAGCAGGGAGGAACCACAGGGTGGAGCAGGAGAAGGACTCCTCTACCTGAGCAGTGGGAGAAACAGTATGTTTCTGACATTCCCCATCTTCCCCCCATTTCCCATCTTCCTGTGCCACTGGCAGAGAAGATGTAGAGACTAAGGAGAAAGGGGGAAAGGTGTTTTTAAATTTTGTTTTACTTCTTGTTATCCTGTTCTGAGTTTGATTGGTAATAAATTCAATTAATTTTCCCAAGTCAACTGTGTTTTGCCCATGATGGTAATGAATTTGTGATCACTCCCTATCCTTATGTCAACTCATGAACCATTCATTATCTCTCTCCTGTCCAGTTGCAGGGAGGGATAATACAGTTGCTTTGGTGGGTACCTAGCATCCTGCCATGATCAACCCCCCAGAATTTGAAATAATTCCATTTTCTTTTTTCAAATAAAACTTCCATCTGCTTGGGTTTACCCACATAGCCTACTGTGTAAAAAGGCTCTCCATACCAGAAAAAGCAGAAATGAATATAAAATGGTTTTAGCTGAACATGTCTGTGTCCACCTGGCCACATGTGTTTAACAAAAATAATTTTATTGTCAATTCACTAGTGTTTTCAGTTATAAAACAGAAGAGTGTTTATATTTATAAAACATATTTCATAAATATGAAAACCCATCTAAATTCTCAGCACTAATACTGTCCCTTCTCTTTCTTCAGAAGAACCTTATTGCTGAGCCTAGTCAGTTTCAAATTCATATAAATTTCCATTGCAAATTTGCAAAATTTTAGTTTTATTACATATATTCAAAGGAATGAAAAATTAATAAGGTATTTTGTTCTGCTCAACCTCCTTCATGATCAGCTTAAATTTTAAATTAGATTGCAGTCAAATGTTCCCTTAGTTATTTGCTTTCTCTCCTGTGCTTCTAATCCATGAGCACTGATGATATATAGAAGTGGCTTTGAAATGGTGAAAATGTAGGACTAGTGGATTCTCTTATACATCAGCTAGGAGAAAAAAAAAAAGGCTTCCAAATACTACAATGTCCACATAAAGCAGTTGTAAATTTCCTCTTCTTTTTATCAATTAGGGTCAGAAACGAATGTTTGGAACTTACTTCCGTGTTGGTTTCTATGGATCAAAATTTGGAGACTTGGATGAACAGGAATTTGTTTATAAGGAGCCTGCAATTACAAAACTCCCTGAGATTTCTCACAGATTAGAGGTAAGGAAAAACATTATGTTAACAGGGTCTCAAATGGTATATTATACTTTTCAATTAAACCACACAGTCCTAATAATATGATTGCTATATAAAAAATCAGTAACAAACTGATTTGTACCTTAGATTATTTCCTTAGTGCATATCCTTTCCACAGTATCCCTTTTTAAAGCATAATTATGTAAGTGATCCATTCTTTTGAGGCTATGTCCCTTACAAGCATGCCTGTAAAACATTGAGTGATTTTGAGCATGTTTTGGTATCTTTTCAGCTTTTTTTATAGGATTACTATGTTCCCTTCTGATTGTTTAACCTCAAGTTCTGTGATTGCCTGAGAAACTCACAGTGATCTTTGTCAGAAGGTGCCTTACCCTGGCCAGATGTGGTTTGTGGAGTAGTATACTGACTGTACAAAGCCCAGAAATCATCATGGCTGTCACTCCTTTCTCTTAGAATTGCACTAGCATTTCATTAAGGACTAAACATTTGGGATAATTCTGTTTCCTTTCTAGGGATTTTATGGCCAGTGTTTCGGGGAGGATGCTGTGGAAGTGATTAAGGACTCTGCTCCAGTAGACAAAAGAAAGCTGGATCCCAATAAGGTAGGGAATGTACTACCGAGAGGGTTGAGTGCTTTGTCACACAAGAGAAATGGGGAGAGAAGGTCCCCTTTGCAACTTTTATGCTCAAACATTAAGGTACTAAAAGAAACTATCCAACTTGGTATCTCTGTGCCCAGGGGTATTAAGGCGTCTGTGACAGGCTTAGCGTGGTAGCTTGTCACGGAGTATAGAAATTAAAAGTTGTGATCTCTGGTCCCTACCCTGGTTCTGATCCCTGGGGTTAAGCTGTGCCTTCCTAGATGCAAGTTTTGTTAGCTCTGTCTAAGAAAATGACCCCTGAAGGATTTTCAGCTCTTTGCTTTTCCAGACCATTCTTAGGAAATGTATACTATGGGATTCTTCACATGCGCCATTGCTTTTACATTCCTTGGGTTCTAAAGTACTGTAATGGTTCTTCCCTCTTTTCTTAGGCATACATACAAATTACTTTTGTGGAGCCCTATTTTGATGAGTATGAGATGAAGGACAGAGTTACCTACTTTGAGAAGAACTTCAACATCTGCCGGTTCATGTACACTACGCCCTTCACTATGGATGGGCGTCCCAGAGGAGAACTTAGTGAGCAGTACAAGAGGAACACCATCCTAACCACAATGCATGCTTTCCCCTACATCAAAACTAGAATCAATGTCATCCAAAGAGAAGAGGTAATTAGGTTTTGAAGACAGATCTAATTCCTCAAGGACTGAAGGAGTCTCTCTTCCCACTGAAGGGTGGGAAGATTTCTAAATTTATGCTTGGCAGGAAAAAAAGAATGTTGAATTTCTCTGACACTGTTCTTGTAAATAGGACTATCACAGAAGGGACAGACAAGGCTAGATAGAGATATACTGTGGAGAAGAGATGATAGCCAATGTAAATTCTTCTTTTGACCTCCTAGCTCTATCGCTGTGTAGGAGGATATGTGGAGCTCTGATTATAGCTATACTTCTAGTTGATAAAGCAGAAGTAGGATAGGAGTACAGTGAGAGAACTAGATTGGGCTTAGAGCTGGTTTAGAGACAGGGAAGCTTTATACTGTAGAAAGTACAACACCATTTTAGGCATGAAGTAACTTAGAATAAGAATGAATTTATGCAAACAGGAGGTGTGATTCACACCCTATTTCTGCAAATGATAAGACGTCTAAGAGCTTTGGATCAGCTGCACTGTCTACCAAGATGACCATCTACCAAGTTAGACTGGACAGTGTTCCTAGGTTTCACAACTACTGCTTTTGAAACAGGAGAATTATAGTGATACTGTCCTGTTTAGAACAGGTCAGCTGCAAGCATGATTCAGGTAATGAACCACTTTTTCTTCCCTTTCCCTTAGTTTATTTTAACACCAATTGAAGTTGCTATTGAAGATATGCGTAAAAAAACACAGGAACTAACTGCGGCCACAAACCAAGAACCACCAGATGCCAAAATGCTCCAGATGGTTTTGCAGGGCTCAGTTGGAGCCACTGTAAATCAGGTAAGGGATCCAAATAAGCCAGACAAAGTGTACTTTTCTCACTGTGCATTCTTTTTTTCACTCCTACTTCTTGTACTGGAAGAAGTACACCTAGTCAGACACATTTAGTCACTGTGTGTATTTAAATTTCATCCCTTGATATTTAGTCACTGTATACTGTTCATTAGCTACACTTTTGGTGAAAGTGTTCATGGGAAGCACTGTTCTGGCTGTATGTGCAGAAACTCATAGAAGTCTTGTGAATACATCCAAGGATTTTTCATTTCTAACATGCTAGCCATCTCAGCCAGTTTGTTCATTCCAGATTTATCCTTGGGGAATGGGAATAATATTAACAATTTTCCTGTGGAACCACCACAAACTCAGTTTCATGTAAATTAAGTCAATATATGAAGTCAAGACCTGAGTGCCCCAAAGTAAAGCTGAGATACAATAACACAAATATACACACTAAAAAAAGCCCAGGCAATTAAAAAAAAAAAAAAAATTGAATGCTAAAGCCACGGCTGAGCAAAAACTTGGTGTTGTGAAAAGTTTCACAGAGTTTGGAGTTTTTTTCTGAAAGCCTAAATACTCTCCATTTCCAACCAATGCATCTATTATGAAAGAATGTATTGTTATAAGCTTTGAAAAGAGTGATCTTTTTCAGCACTGGGCTTATTGCCTGAAGGTCTTGTAAATCACACACAGGAGCTGTGTTTCTCTAATATAACCAGGTTTGTCATTAGAGCTGTCTCATCTCCTCTCTGCTGAGCAGAATTTGTTCCCTTTGTTGTGGGACTGGAGGAGGAATAATAACAGGAGAGGATAAAATATGATGGGCAAAAATTCTGCTTGCCAAAGGAAATATTATGGGGAAAAGGGAGCTAAAATCCATCCTGTTATGGTAGCTGTTCATAGTTTGATTTTCTTTCATAATTGCACTCATGAAATAGCAAACAGCTTTAAACAAATGTGTGTTCTGTTTTCAGTCTAAGCAGGTGGGTTTGACATTTTCCTGTGTTATTTCTATAAGGGACCACTAGAGGTAGCGCAAGTGTTCCTGGCAGAAATTCCAGCAGACCCCAAACTTTATCGACATCACAACAAGCTGAGGTTGTGCTTCAAAGAGTTTATAATGAGGTCAGTAAAACAAAGTTGAAATGCTGAATTGCATCAATACATTCAATATTAGCAATACTGCAACAATAATATGACTGAGTAATTACTTATGCAAGTTTGCATCATGAATCCTGGCATCTCACACTTTGAACACTTGGACCACACTTGTTATTTCTGCTTCACATGAATGCTTAGGTAGGCATTGCACTCTCAAAGGGAAGAAATGTTAACACTCTAAACTGATAATGTATAAATTAAGATCTTCCATGTGTTTTATCTTTCAACATCTTATAGAAATCAAACATTTCAGACTATTGCCTTGATTTGATTTTTAATAAAATGACATTCTTACTTAGAAAGCTGTTCATAAGAAAACCACATCTGTCAAGCAGACACAGTGATAGTGGCAGACACATGTCCTTTGCTTTAGATACATTTATAAATCTCAACAAGAATATTCACATACGAAGATACTCTTCTCCTTAGTCCAGACTATCCTCCTTGCTGAAGGATAAGTTTGAGTTAAATAAAAATAAGTCTTATGAAGAAGATACAGCTTCTAAAAATTGCTATTGCCAATTCATCTCTTTATACAGTAAATAGGCAGCTAGGTCAGTATTCTGCAGTCATTAAATTTGCTTTTTATTAGTTCTCTCATGCTTTACTAATTTCTTAAAAATATCATCTCAATTTATTTACTTGGAAAAAACATAACTTTCTTATTAGTTCATTATCACTTCAGTCTTGACCAGAGGAATGCCTAGACTGAAGGAACTGGTTTCTTGTCCATTTAAATTACCTAACACAAAATGACAGAGTTTAACAGAAATAGATTATATATATGATGTATTTTTTTTTCTTTCCTTTTGTCTAGGTGTGGTGAAGCAGTGGAGAAAAACAAGCACCTTATTACTGCTGATCAGCGAGAATATCATCAGGAGCTCAAAAGAAACTACATAAAACTGAAGGAGAGCCTTAGACCCATGATTGAGAGGAAGATCCCAGAGCTGTACAAACCTGTAGTGAAAGTCCATAGCATAAGGTATAGTTAGGGCAGGTTATCTGTTGTGGCTATACAAAAATATGCCATTTTTGGCAAGGAAGAAAGGGAGTTTCACTGGCAGCTAAAACCAAGCTGGAATATACACTGCCAACTCTATTACTGATTAAAGAAATCTGCTGACTTCCACTGAAGATCATTGTAGTGTTAGCTGTGTTTCTCAGGCTCTGCATTGCGGGGGTAGAGGATTTATGTAATTTCAATTGTTAGATAAGACTTCCCTCTCACCCTAACAAATTTATGGGAAGTATCTTGTGATTTTTCAACCTTTGAAGCCAGAAAGGAGATGGAACAAGTATGGCACCATGTGGTGTTAGGCAGCATGAAGTCATCCTTTCACTACAGAAAGCATAGCGGTTTTTTAATCACATGACTGACACAAAAGAGTCTAATGTTCTATATGCTTCTTCACAAAGCCACTGTGTCCAGTTTGGGGTGGGAGAAGAAGAAATGACAACTCTGACCTGCCAACACAGAGCATGTTTCAGCATGTTTCTCCTTTTCACAAGACAGGTATTTCTGTGATTGTTTTTCATTTGCCAAGTCCATTTATGAATCTGTTTCATTGCAGGGAATCTTTTCGTAACCACAGTTTTAGAAAATACGATGCCCAGACTTCTTCCCAAAGCACCTAAGAACTAGCTGCTTTGGCCAAGGAAGAGCTTCATGCTGCAAGACAGAAGTGATGGAGTATTTGTTCCACATCTATGAAATCAGAAATCTCTCACAAGACAGCATGTGCGCTTTATGGACAGCATGCAGAAAAGCATTTACACAAGATCACTGAATGAAAAATAGGGGATAAATCCTAACCAAGCATGTATCACAAGGGCTTGGAAAGGAAGGGGATGCTTTTTAGATACTTTTGTATATATTGTACAATAATGGCCTAGTGCAGAGAGGCGGACCTTAGAGTGGTCAGTGGCTAGGTTACCAGTCATGACTGGTAACAGACACAGAACTTTTGTATGGTTTGATTGAGGTGAATCCAAATGACATGTCTAAGGAATAACAACAAATGATATATGTTTATAGTTCTTTTCCAAGACAGTATTTATCCATGTGCTTTTGGCAATGAGGCACATTCTGCAAGTTAATCACATACTTTAATTTTGTCTTAATGAGGAGAGACATGGTTACCTGCTCAGTGTTTGCTGAGCTGGCACTCTAGGGAAGGATAATTTCTTCACTCCGTTTCTGAACAGATTCTTTGTCATGGCCCTTAACTGCAGGGAGTTCTGCACAAGTTTTTTCAATCAAAGCATGAAAATCAAGGAGTAGTAATAGATAGTTCTTATAGATCGTCTAAATTTTTTTCTAAGTATTTTTCTATACATGCAGTATAGTGACTTGACATGCAGTTAGTAATCTGTAACATATTTAGCAGAGCTAACAAGTAATAGTTTAAAAAGAAGATGCTAAGCTATGAGTGATTTTTATTACATAAAGCTTTTATGTAGATAACCTTATCCAAATTTAACTACAGAAGCTCACAATGGGGATTTCCTGCAAATCACTTGACTCGGGCTTTACTGCAGCTTAAGAGAAATCAGCACATAATTTATAATACCTAGTGCTTGATATTTTTTGAGTCCTAAGCAAATATCTTACTAAGTAATCTTTATACTACTTCTCTGAAATATGGAAATGTTATTACAATTTTGCAGATGAGGATACAAAGAGGAGAAATTAGGACTTCAAAACTCATTTAGAACTTTTGGAACTCATTAGGACTTTTGGAACTCCTTTAGTGAGGCAGTAGAAGAGCTACTACTTTTATTTTTATTGTGACTATGCTCGCCACATAATGTTCATATTTTGAAACAAAGATCTGTGAAAGCGTCCTAAATATTACTCTCCAGCACCTTTTCAATGCTTTGGAAATGATACTTTAATGCTGATTAAAGTAACCAATTCCATTTGCCCAAGCACAGAATTTAATGTTAAAATTCAAGGAAATGGTCAACGTTTTTCCTTTATGCTTCATTTTAGAAAATTACAGTGAATTTTCTCAGAGCTGATGCCATATGCTTCCAAAGGTAAGGCCTCTTTAATCCAAAAGTGTAAGGGAGATTGAGGCTGTTGCTTTTAGTGGAAACATTTTTTGACTTTTTATGGTCACCTGCAGCCTTGCCATTTGACAATATGAAAAGCACTTAATTGACATTTGTATCATATTTTGAATGTGCTTTGTAGAAGATTAGCACAGATGATCAAACAAGATAAGATGTGGAAATAGGTGGAATAAACCCTGTAGTTACACAGCACTTGGAGTGTAAGAAAATAATTTCTGTCCTCATTCATAGTATTGTTAAATTAAATAATCAGGAATAAGAACTCCCTGATTTTGAAGTGAGCATATCCAAAGTACATAAGCAAATGGTATAAAAAGCTCAAAGCAAAAGATGCCTCTATGTCAGAGTGGCTTCTCTATATTCAAGTTGCTTTGAAACAGTTCTAGATTGAAAAATTACTGATTTCCCAAAGTTTTGAAGCTATGCGATCTCTGCCCTTTCTCTATTGTTTTTAACTTTCTGTTGTGGAGAAAGGTCAGAATATTGTCATCTATCAAACCCACAATTCAACATCACTGTTTACAAGATACTTATCCTTTACAGCCTAATTAACAGAAACCTCAGGTAAATAAAACCCCTTACAAGTATACTAGATAAAAGTAATGAAGGGGTTCCTTGAACTGAAATAATACTCAGGATAATATGAATACTGACAGACTCTTCACTCCCATTTTACAAGTTGAGCACCTTGCAATCAGATGGCCAGTCTTGCCCTCAGTTTGCATTTCATATTGTCCCTTCTGCAAATGGAACATGGCTTGTACATTACTTTCAAGAGCTGAACTATGTGAAACAAGTTTTCAACAAGTTTTCTATCTTACAATATACATTTTGCAATAAAGTGACTGTTACACAGCATATTTAGAAGTGCCTTTGTATAATGTCTTACCTCTTATCTATTGAGGTGTAAGATACCTCAGCAGCTGGAAAGAAAATTTCAGTAGGAACAACATTTTCTTGTAGAAGCATCATTTAGCAAGAAATACATTTAATTGGGCAGAGGATGAGTTGGTCTGTCTTTAGGATAAATTGTGTCTCTAGCAGGCATTGCAAGCAACAATTTGCTTCCCCACTTCTGTTTTTCATTCAGTGTGAAAAATGTCAGTGGGAAGCTCAGTGACAGTAGTACCCTCCTTTCTTCCCCTGGTCTGTAGCTGTAGAGCAGAAACATGCCTGATTCCTGAATTCAGCACCTTGATGATTCAAGACTAGAGAGAGTTTTTTGTGTCCAAACTAGGTATATCCAAGGCTAAACTGCTGCAGATGTGAAAGGGGTACCATCAGATAAGCACTACACCATCCTAGACATCTAGCTGGGAGTTTACTGGAGCTCACTCATCCCTTGCAATTACCACTAGCAAGCACCAGATTTAAGGAGCACGGTGCTGAATTTGGCACAAGAACCTCTAGCTCAGCACCAGCGTCTCTCTGTTGACACATCAGCCATGCCCTGTCCTGCAGCAGCACACGGGTGGCAAGGTGGTGACCAGCAGCCTCAGGTCTGTGCACAGCCCCACTGCAGCAGGAGAGCACACCCGATCCATACCAGGTGTTGGCATATCTGGCAGATGTAAGGAGTCCGTGCTGGGTATGAGAGGGCCAGTAATAATGCCCAGAAGTATAAATGTCAGTGCATTTTGAAAACATTTGAACAGTCAAGGTAGCTGCTTTTGGTCAACACAATGAACCCTACATGGGCAGCTCTAACACTGGATTTCCTGGTTTGCAGAACAGTATCTATACAGGGAGCACACCTTTCATGCTATATGAAGGAAACCACAACATCAGGAGGTGATGGACTGAACTGGCAAGACCACGAGTAGGAGTAGCCACATTTGTGCTGGATACAGAGAAAAGCAGTGTCGTCGTTTAAAACTGGCAGGTGTGGGTTATTTGACCTCTTCTGGGAAGCTGAATGCCTTCTCATTATGTTTCCCACCAATTGTGAAGGCTTGGGAAAGTGAAAGCAAACATTTCAACTCTTTTTTGTTTCTCTTTTTGTCTGTTGGAAGTATCATTGTCTCAAGCATTTCAGAAAGGGCTGTTAAAGCTTAGCAGAGAGCCTGACACGGAGCCAGCTAGGATTCTTTTAGGTGTTTCAATCTCTCAAAGAAATGCTTGTTATGAAAATGAAGCACACGATAATGGTGTTTTACTGGGGTTTACTGCACTACACTGCTGATGTCTTCTGATAGAGAAGAACACATACAAGGAGTGCTCATAAGGTGTTGCCATTAGAAAACATCCCTTTTGATTACACAAATAAAGACAATGCACTCTCACAGTAGAATTCAGTTTGTGTTTTGAAAACCTACAGTAAATTCTGGCATTCATTGAGCATTTCACAAAGTGACTATGTTCTGTCACTCTTTATGTTCTTATAGAGGAATTAGTTGAAATTACCCATTTTCATTCAAAACCAGACTGTTTTCCAACTGTTCAAGAAGTAAAAAACTAACCTTGAAGCAAATTATGTTATCAATCAATATTGGTCAGTAGAAGATCCTGAAAACGTCAAAGTGTTTAGCTGACCAAACCAAGCAAACTGTACCCATGAAGATGCTCAGTAATAACTTTTATAAGAATAATTTAGAAAGCCTTGAAAGTTGTTACATTTTGTTCTTCCTGTCCTAAGCAATTTGATGCTTTGCACCCTTCAAAACAAAATTTTCTCTTCAGAAAAAAGAAATACAAAGTTGAATTTAAGGTTTTTTTTTAAAGTTTCTCTTCATTATTTTAGAAGATTCCTAAATCATTACACACCTTTTTGCCACCTTCTTTTAGAACTATGTCTTGTTACAGAAATAAGGTTTTTCACTATCAGCCTCTATTCATGGAATATTTCTAAACATGCAGCTACTGGTAGGATGCAAATTACAAAAGTAAATGAAATAACCAAAGAGACAAGGTGTTTCAGCTGGATGGCAAGAGGACTCTTGTGCATTTGATAAACATGTGTAAAACAACTGGAAGGGAAGACTTCCTATCACTCATTTCCAACTTTCCCAAATATGAACATCTGTGCAAATTTCTTTTCCCCAAGAAGAGCTCAGTGGAAATAAACAAACAAACAAAAGCAAGCTTAGCACTACTGGTACGTCTAGAATTTGAAAGTGCCAGAAAGCCATCGTAAAGAACCTCAAGCAAGCAAGAGTTTTGGGACTTAATACATAGTGAAGAAAGGAAGTATGCACAAAACCCTATCCCTTCCTTTGTTTGCTTTTAAAGAGATGAACAGTCCCTTCTCAGATGTCAAAAAAAGGTTGGAAGTGCTCCAAAGGAGTGTGTTCCTTTTTGACTTAAGGCATAAAATCCTGGGCTCAAATCTAGACCCTTGAGGAGACATTTTTCCCAGAGGAAGGAAGGGAAGGGGAAGAGAGAAGGGGAAGGGGCTGTAAGCAAGAACAACTTTACAAAAATTAAGTTGATAGCACTTGCCTCAGAGTCTGGAGATTTGTTAGCAGCCTGGAAGGATGGCATCTTCACTGTACTTCACACTGCCAGATTTTAACATTGGAAAAATAATATTAAATCAACAGTGTCTAAAATATTTCAAAGTTGGTTTATGTAAGAGGCTTCAATCATTGATTAATTAGGAAGAGCAAAACTCTTGTAATCTGTGGCAGATTAAAGAGCATATAGGATGTGTAAAAAGGATTGCTCAGCTCAGGCTGTAGGGAAACCCTGTTGCCTCCAAGGCCCACTGCAGCCTAGGATGAAGGCTGCAGCTGAGTGAAAGAAATCCATCTATTAATTAGCAATCAGAAAGGAAAAGATCAAAACACCAACACTGCTGGGAACAAAGGAGCAGTACTTTAAAAGGGCAGGGTAAATTGCTGAATGCATCTCACTTTCTAGACCATGTGGAGCTCTCAGCACTAAAGGGAGGACTGTTGTGCACTAATGGCAGCTGTCAGGCAAAAAGTAATCACAAAATATTTAAACAAATAAAACAGAGAAAAATCTTTTCCTAAAAGATTTTCCTAATAAAATTCCTAAATTTTATTTTCCTAAAATTTTTTCCTCATAAAAACGTCCTTATTTTTGGGGGGGCTTCTGTGGATTTGGCGGGCTATGTTTGTTCATTTGGTTTTTTGTTTTTTGTTGATTTCATCGGTTTTGTTTTGTTTCATTTTGTTTTAATTTTTTTTAATGCTGACTTCCTGGATTTTGCTAGTTTACACCAAGGTCTGGGAAACTGCAAAAGCAACGAACAAAAGGCACACTGTTTACACATCCCTCCTTTGAAGGAGGCAGAATAAACTTGGGGTTGCTTCTTTCAGGAGAGGATTCAGGCTGTTTAGGAGGAGTGACACAGCCCTGCACATCTCCAGAAATAATGGGTGTCAGGAGGGACCACTGGTTCCACATCCTATGCACTAAAGGGGTGCTGTGGATGGAAATTACATGGCTTGGAAATAAAGTCACAGATAGGCATAGTTTAAGGAAACAGAGTGCATTGCAGCATGTCCCATTATTTCCACTAGTTTTGGTTCACTGCTAATTTTCTGTATTGCTAATTGGTGGAGATACCATCTTGTGTTGGCTGTAGGTACATCTTAGGGCTGGAGGCTTACACTGCTAGTCATGAGTTCACTGAAACAAAAATACAGTATTTTTACACCAGGCATGTTGTATCCCTGCTGATGCAAAAACCAATACTGGATGCTTCAGGATGAAAAATCTTTGTGAGTTATAAGAGAGGATCTACACCCACAACTAGTGTTATAAAGCACAGATTAATCAGCATGGCATGCATTTGAAGAATAAATAAGTTGTCCCCAGCCTCTGCAAAGCAGCTTCACGCTGATGTCTTCCAAACAGGAGCAAAAGGCCTGTTGTCTTCTTCAGCTTGATTTCTAGTCAAGATGAGACCTTTAGTGTTGAGAGTCGTCATTAAATGACCATCAGATGGGCCCTTATTTGTTAAATCACTCAGCAGGTGAGAAGAACAGAATGTGGGTCCACCACCCTTCTCAACAAAACACCCAAGTACATTAAGTTTTTTTCTTGCATTTTTAGTCAATATCCTAATCATATTTCTTTAAAAAAAGATACCATGCCTCTTAGTTAAAATACTCTCATGAACTTGAAACTAGAACGAAGTTTGAGATACACCATTCTAAGAGGACAGTTGTCTAATGAATTTGATTAAATCAAATAATCATTTGCACAAAGTAAACAAATTTGTCTATGCAGAAGAGAATAGGACCTACCTATATCCTACCTATTCCCACAATGAAGGAGAAACTCCTCCAATGACTTACGCATGATGGAAACAAATGCTGGGGTCATTAGCTTCCTTCTTCTGCTATTCCTTGGCATGAGCATGCATAAATTTAGGATTGCATCCAATGAGTCTAACTTTGGAAGTTGATTTTATAAATTTCTTGTTCCGGTAAGAAATTGCCAATGTTTTTTCTGTCCTGAGTTCTCCCTACAGATGTTGTTTTGCCTATTACTATGGGTCTCCAATTTGCTTCTGGGGTGCTATAAAATATTTTCTCCCTGCCCTGGCATGTAAGACAAGCATGCTGTGAATATCCAGCCTCATTCAGGCCAACTCTGCCTCTCACAAGCTGTCATGCAGACATGCTCATCTTTCCCAGCACAGGCTGGGAAAAGAGATCTTTGGTGATAATTTTAGGTTTCAGCATGATTCTCCAATGTGGTTCAAAACCCTAGCTGCTGTATGCACATATCCTTTAAGGAAATTATTCTATTAATCCCTCACGTGAATCATGACAGGCATCAAGTCCAAGTAAGGCCTTTTGTAGAGATTGAGCTTGGTTGTACAACTTCATTATACTGATGACACAACTACACTAAACTGCAGTGGCCTCCTCATCCTGTTCAAAAATAAAGGTCTGGGAGCTCTGGGGAATCAAGCATTCTTTAAAATACTTCAGGGACAAAAGTTTGGTGGCAACTTTTTCCTCTGTCATATTAGAATTGCTCAAACCTTGGGGAGCATATTTTGACATTGCTTCTCCAAAGGCAAGTGCTACATTTCATCTAGTAAATTATTTCTGGAGTTGCATTCTTGTGCATTCATGCACAACTCAAGAACACTGTTCTGCCTCAAATATCCATAGGCCTAATGGTGAGATCCAAGACAATGTGTGGCAAACAGCAGCACATACCCTCCAGCATTGAAAACTCTGATGATGGAAAATCAGGTGCCCTGCTGCCTTCTTTCATCTAACTCTGGACTCTCAGGCAAGCTTATGGTATTTTTCCCTGCTGCCACTGGTGTGAGCCATGAACCAGGGTGGAAAAAAATACCCTGCCTTCTTTTGTGTTTGTGTAACATCTTTCCTTTGCAGATGGCACTCTGCAGAAACCAGCCATGCAGTGTGAATTGCCAGCGGTGTAGAAACTGCCAGTGCTGAGAAAAAGAGAGACACAACGTGCACCTACTGAAACTGCTGCATTCCTAAAAGTAAGTCAGGACAGCAAAAGAGAGAAAAAGCTGGGCTTTTACAAGCTTGCCGGGAGAGGATTGCTCTGCCTCTCAGCTGCCATGTCTGCTGTGTGGGGTCATCCACACCAGTGAAACACATTACCCTTGCTCTCACCATGGTGTGCAGAATACTCACAACAGCAAACACTCAGTATTTTTTAAACAGTATTTAATTTAATTCCTTAGGCTGCTATCCAGCTTTGGCATTGCAGCTGCTTGGCAATAACCAGCACTTCACAGTGTCCTTGAGAGGCAGAGGAGCCTTAGATGGGGGATACTCAGCACCACAGCCCTGCCCTGCTTAGCCCCTCTCTGTTTGACAGACCAAAAAGGCAGGGAGCCAAGGGTGGGAGGGTCACTTGGTTCTGGTCATTCTTGGTGGGTGCCTGAACTTCACCTCCTACATGCCAAATCTTACTTTTGGATAAAAAATAAAATACAGGGTTTTTTTTTCAGGTAAGTGGTATTTCTAGAATGGACAAAAGAAGGCACAGGAAAACACTACCATTTCCTATGGTTTCAACTCATTTCAACTTTTTGTTTTGTTTGGCAAAATCATGAATTATTATTCTTACAAAATTTTCATAGGATTGTTTTTTTTAATACATCAGGAGTGTTTGCACTACCGCTACAAATCAGGTGAAGTTTGCTGTGGCTTAGGGGACTTCCCTGAAGCTGTGAGCCTTGTGGAAATGTCAGCATCCTATTTTCTGAGGTTAGAGAGATGTGGGAGAAGAGAAAATATGCGATTTATGAGTTAGGGTGCTGAGGAGCTGCTTGCTGTGGAGCCATAGATGTACACTGCAGTTTGAGGAAGACCTAAGGCAACTCATCTAAGATAACTATGGCCTCTCGTGCTCCTCTATGGTGGCAGCAAAGCAAAAAATTCCTGCCAAATGCAGCAGCAGAGGAAATGTCTGATGCCCCTCCTTTCCACACTTCTACAAATGTGGGCCACAGATGGAAACAAGGTTGATGCAACCTGCCTCTAAATTCAGCCCTCAGATCACCTGTACTCAGCAGCTGGCAGCACAGAGGATGCTGATGCGACTGACCCAGTGGCTCCTGAGTAAGCTGTGAGGGATATCCAACAAAAAACAGGTTTCAGCATGGGAAGTGTTAAAATCCAGAAGGATGGGGCCTGAAAATCCATGAGAGCTCACTCTGCCTGAGCCTCTGCTCAACCCACTGCAGAAGGGTAGGATGATTTCTCTGAAGTCCTTCTTGGTTTTAACACATGCTCTATGTGTACAGAGGGTTTATCTGTATTGTGAGCAATCTGAAATATCTGTCAAAGCATACAACAATATTTATTGGACAAGATAATGGAAAAATACAATGTGTTATCTCTCTTCAAAGTATTACTTTTACTTACTTTTAGACATATCCCTTACGATTTCCTGCTCACAGACATGGGCATCTGGCGTTTTGAAGGAAATAGGTGGGTTTGGGATTTTTTGGGGTGGTAGGGACTTTTTCTCTAAATGTTCAATAGTCCAGACTTCCTACCTGTCAGAGCAGATCACAAATAAAAAACAGCCTAAGGAGCTAGAAAAGCCCTGCAAAAGCACATATTCCCAGCCCAGTGTCTCTTGCTGGTGCTTAGGCAATGCTCACTCCCACAGCCCCAGGTGGAAGCTGCACCAGCATCTCTGACAGTGACAAAGCCAGTGCCAGTGCCCAGCTGGGAAGGAGGAACCAGCTCCTCATGGCTCACACCTGTGAAGCAGTAGCAACACATTCATGTCTTTATCCCCCTTTCTCCTGGAGGCTCTGGCTGGATTAATTCAGATAGAGACATGTTTCTCTCTTTGGTGCTCGACAGAGTGGGGCTCTGTCCCCTCTCCAAGCCTTCTCTACACGCATGTGCAGGGCAGATGGAGCAGACTGGAGGTGCTTACTGGCTCCCCTCACTTCGAGTTTGCCTGTACACCCCTCTGCCCCATTTGGCAGATCCCCGAAGCTCCCAATTAGTGCACTCTGCAAGTCCTCTGCAGGGCCAGACAAGCTCCAAAGAGCTGAAGGGTGAACCAAGACCTGCCGGTTTTAATTGCACCATCAAAGGAAAAAGCCCCATCCACTGCACTACCACGCTGAAAGATTTGTCATTCTTACGTGGGTAATGCAACAATTGACTTCTTTATTTAATTTCACTTGTTTTAACTGTCAAGAGCTGGCAGCTCTTGAAAGAAAGGATTAAGTGGGAGAAGTGGAAAGAGTCCTATCTGCTTGCTCTGTACACTGCCGTAGTCTGAGTGCTTTCATTCTGTTTGTACAGTTTCTGGTACAACATGGTCCTGACCCAACTAATCAGATGAATAGGCTGATGGTAAAGAGTTGTTTGCTAGTCTGAATATACTTTCTTTTTGGTTGGTAATATAAAAAATGGTAAATGGTGCTCACTGTTATCTCAATTAGTTCTTTCATCAGTAACCCCTTTTTCTGGAGTTGGTAATTCAGCCATTAAAAAATAGCCTCTGGACGGGAAGTTAGCAGTCAGGATTAATAACTATTAGCATCTTAAAGAGCTGCAGGGCCTAAAAATATGTGGGTTTGAACTAATATGTGCAAAAATCTTTTTTTTTTTTTTTAATAAAAGCTCTGTGGTTTGAGAGGTGGTTTACATCAATGTCATAGCAGCTTTACTTAGAAAAATACTAGATGTGATTTAATCTCTAAAATGTTTTAAAGGCTTCAGAGATTTCAGAAGAAATACTGGAAATTATTTAGATGGAAATGTCGCTGGACCTATTAGCTTTTTATAGAATGATAAAACCCTAACATTTTTTTGTCTTCCATTACTTGAGTGTGGTCCATAGGGAAAAAAAACCCAAAACCCCAGAGATTTGAAAATTTCCTTAATACCCTCCTTCGTCTATTCTGGAATCAATAATCATTGAGAGAAACTTTGGTGGTCTCCATTCATAAATTCCAGGTAACATGTCTAAAAAAAAATAAAATCTGGGAATATGCAGATCTTCGGGAGAATTAACCAGGGAAAGGCAGAAGAAAAATAGAGGAATTACACAGAAAGAAGGAAATGAGAAGGGATCAGAAGATGCCAGTATTTGGTATTTGACAGCACACTACAGGTAAAACCAGAAAAAGCAAGGATTGTGGCACCAAAGTTGTGTCCTTTTGCTCTGCGAAGTAATTCACAAAAATCACTTTGCAGGGTCCTATATCCAGAGCTGGAAAAGAAGACCAGGCATTGCTTTCTGTGCACTCCTGACTTTGCTGAGTCTCCTGTATCTTGCTTACTCTTGGCCTGTGGATTCTGATTTTTATTTGGGAGGGACTGTCCTGTGAAACCTTCCTGGCATCACCACAAAGCTTCTGAATCATTAGCTCCTGGAGACACTGGAGCCCTGGGGCAACGGAGATAGCTCTTGAGATAAGAGTGGGAGGAGTGAAAGAAAACATCCATCAATCCGTTCCAAATATTCAAACCCTTAAGCGAAAAAAATTCAAGGCAAACAAAAGCCGGGACTGCTGTATCCTTTCGCAGCTGAAAAGGCTTTAGAGATGGCCTGTTCTGAACAGTAAAAATCATGGCACAAGTCTAAAAACTTTGTTTCTGAGCTTAGGTTCACAAAACACTGCAGAGGGAGCTGATGCCCATTTTGCTCTTGAAAAGCCCTTCCGAGGACCCCATCCAACCCAGTGCAGCCGGAGGACACATTCTGCGAGGCTCAAACACGAAAAAAAGCGTTTCACGGGAGAGCGTCCACTGGGGAATCCCAGTCACTCGGCACTGGACTGTGTACTAGCCTGGGACAGGTATCTGATCTGACCCCATTAATTGGACCTGCTGGGGCCAACACTCCTTTTCTGTGCTTCGAACCAGTCCCTCCAACCTGCACACATGGCAGATTTTCCCAAGGATGCCGAATTTCCAGGCGCAGCCCCGACGGTAACCTACTCTCCCTGACGAGGAGCTCCCGCATCCCGGCGAGCCGCCGAGCCAGGCTCGTAAGCGGGGGCGAGAAAACTTCTCTCTGCTGCCGCTGCCACCGGCGCTCGCACCCCAGCGCACCGCCGGGGCTACCCCGCCACGCCGTGCACCCGGCCAGGCCGCCCTGATGCTTCCCGTCCCGCGGCGGGGCAGGAGGGCCGGCTGGGGGTGCGGGGGGCCGGCTGGGGATGCAGAGGGGCCAGCTGGGGATGCAGAGGGGCCGGCTGGGGAAGCGGGGAGCCGGCAGCCCGGGCCCGGAGCAGGAGCGTGGCCGGCGGCGCCGCGCTGGTTTTGGGCAGCGCGCAGCCGCAGTTTGGCCGCCGCCGGGTACAAAGCGGGGCCGGAGCGCTCCGCGGACTCGCAGCGCGGCGGCGGGAGGGAGGCAGGGAGAGCGGGAGCGGAAGTTTTGCGGGGTCACTGGAGCCCTCCCCAACCTCCTCGCCGGGACGCGGAGCCCGGAGGTGAGCGGCGGGGGATGCGATGGGGACGGGCTGGACGTGGGCGCTTGGGCGAGGGGCAAGCGTAGCGGCGGCGAAGCTGCTGCCGCCGCCGTTCTCGTCGAGAGGAGCAGCGCAGCTCCCCCCGGCCCCGGGCGAGCTCCTGGCTCTGTCGGCAGCGAGCAGACGGTCAGCCACGGCGCTGCCCCGCTGGTGAGGAAGACGGCGGTCCCGGCGGACCGGTCTGTGAGCGTGTCGCGAAGAGTTGTTGATCTCCCTCCCCGTTTTGAATAAAAATGCTTGCTAATGCTAAACGAGGCGCGGACGCGCGTATTCCGTGCATCGCCGCATCCCGCCGGCTCTCGGAGCCGCGGAGGCGCGACCCTGCCCCGAGGGAGGCACGGCCGGGTGCGGCGGGAAGTACCTGGGCAGGGGAGAGGAGGGGGTGGAATGGGTCACAAGCGAGAGCAGTGTTCACCGGTGCTTTGTTTAAATGGACCGTCACTAACTTGTGAGCCGGCACTTCAAAAGAGTAGAGAGTTTTTGGGGGTAGGGGCATGGGAAAAGGGGAAGGTCTTGGGCTTTGATGCTCAGTACATGAAAGTGCCTTAACTTTAGCTGCTCTTCACGAGTCTCACGAATGCTCTTCACCAAAAAACAAAAACCCAACTCACAAACTCTTAAAGACATCCTGAAGTGTTAGAAAACAGCCTTATTTTTTTTCTGAAACAACGTTGTGGGACCCAAGAGCTTGATACACATTTACGTACATTCAGACGTAATTACACACCTCAGTAATGATAGTGACTTTCTTGTGACTGCTTTGTCCCCGAGTTACACATAGGACCAAACTGAGTTTAACTTTTCTTGTACCGATGTTAAGGTCAGGTATAGGGTACTTTTTGTTAAATCAAACCTCTCAAACATTTAAGTAGCAGCTAAGCCCGTCTGGCATATCAGTAGCATAGTTGGCTATCTTGTATCTTGGCAAGCCATAAAAGATACCATGACAATTTCCTGATTAAACATATCGGCAGTATCTTACTCTTTTATGTCACCCCCTCTGTCAGGGTGACTGGGTCTTACTAAACGTTGTGTGAGTGTCTGTGGAGAAGGAAGGAGAATATGAGAAAAGTCAGAGGAAGCTGATCGGGTTAATGTGTGAATTTTAGAAAGGCCAAACTAATTTAGAAAGTGTTCATGATATGTAGAGAGAGCCCTGACATTTTTGTTCAGGTGGTGTGTCAAGTCCTTAGAAATGCTGCTTGGGTCTTCAAGTCCAGAGTCAGTTTTCCAGAGGGAGTGGGTGCCAGTAGGGCGAAGTGGTACTGCCTGACAGGAATAAAGCTGCATCCAACCCGTGCTGCAAGCACTATCTTTGAAGTCTTGTCTCTCTTCTGGCTGGGAACATCTGCCATATGTTAGTGACCAGACTAGAAATAGGATTCCACCCCAAAACTTTCTCCTCAAGAGGAGATGAAATATTGTCATATGGTGTGACAGCCTATGTCCTTCCTCTGTTGGTTTCGAGTGAGAGGGGTTCCAGCTCTGGTGCACCTCTCCAGCTCTGGTGTGGGGCAGTGGGGTGGGAAACTTGTTGCATTCCACACAATGCTGAGTGTGGGTCACACCAGTGCCGGGGCGGTGGCACAACTCCAGGTGCTGGCAGAATGCAGTTTGGGCTTAAGGATAGGTGGATACGGGCTCTCGTGTGCCTCAAAATCTGTAGCTTTGCTGACCACGTGTTTAATGGAATTTGGTGTTACATTTGACTCTGTTTCATTTGTCTGACATCACAGTGTGGTTTGTCCCTTTGTATTGCTAGCAATCTAACTAGAAGGAGATTCATATTGTAAAGTGTATTTTGGGGACAACTTCTGTAGCATTCCAGCCCATACAGGAGTCCCTAGTGTCTTAGTTTTTAATTTGTGCACACCTGCTTTCTTTTAAGATAGGGCTCTACTTCAAAATTGCACTGGAGAAAGCCTTGATTGAAAACAATGTGAACTGCTTTTTGGTGTAAGTTCAGGATATCTTTAAAAATCCCACCTCCTTGAGAGAACCTGCTATGGAGGCATTTCTTGTAGCAGAAATTACTTCACTTTGAGGTGAGCTGATCCAGTAGCTCCCCCTTGGTATCTGTTTGCCTTTTCTCACTCTAGCAGTTTTCTCAGGTTTGTAAGCTTCTGGCACAGCTTGTCGTCTCAATTTCTGCAGTGCCCTGAATGTCTAAATAATAGATGGTGAAAGTGAAATGAAAACATCCAAATGAAGAGTCAGTTTTGCAAATGATGCTGAGCTACTGTGAAGAGCTGTCGGGAATGGGCATCTGATCTGTGCTTTTAGTTGCTAAAACATTAGTTGTTAACTGAGGAGAGATGCAGATTTTCTTGTGGTGTCAGCACCTGTTGAAGTGGTAGGTCATGGAGATGAAGGGCTTTTTCCATAGTCATTTAGCTAATGGAATTGACTAATGGGACAAAGGAGGTGTTTCAGGCATTACTGCTTGTGCTGTTTATCCGTTCAAATTCTCCTCTGCACTATAGAAAGGGAAGAAGCATAGAACTTGGAAAGTGGCTTGAAAGCTTGTGTGTATGTATGTGCACAAGTATGAATTTTATCTAAAATCTTTGTGGGTTGTGTCAAGATGACACGTGTTAAGCTGATGACTAGGTTTTCATGTTGTGATGATGAGGAGGAGTTCAAGTGGGATTGCAACAAGAAGTAGCAATGAACTACTTCCAAAAAACTATGATGTCACCTAACTTCTTAAAGATGCAGTAAATGTAGTTTCCAGATAACTTGAAATGCCAGCTGTAACTTTTTACAGAATTTATTTGAGAAGTCTTTTGTTTAAACTAGATAAAAATATCTAAAAATAACATTGTATTTTTATAAACCTTTTGTATATAACCATAATTCACAAGACTTTATGAAATAAAATATTTATGAACATTATTAAATAAGCTCATCTTGACTAGAGATTGAGATTTATGGTGGGGTTTATAATGTGTTTGAGTCTAGTGGAAATGATTCATTTTAAGTATCTTAATAGTATCTGCTTGCATGGTTGAATAATTGGCAGTGCTGTAAAAAGGCATTTAGGGATCTCAAGGGAAACTACTTAGGCTTGTCAATTCTGACACTCCACAGTTGTCTCTTGCTTCCATTAAGGAGGCTATACATTGAGGGGAAATAACATGCAAATTATGTGACTGTTCCCAGCTATCAAAAGACTGGTACCTAAAGACATAAATACATGGCAGTAATTAACAATTGGCATAATTGATTTTTTTTTTTTCCCCCCAGTTTATATATTTTCCTAGCAGTGTTGTATTGTGAATTATACTTGTAAGGTCTATCCTAGTGTGTTCTCTAATTCTGAATTCTGCCCATGTATTAGACTTTGGGAAACTGTATCTGCAGTCATGACAGTAGTGTTGAGTCTTGTGGTTAAATCTGAAAAGTGATTCAGGCCATGTTTATTTTTGTACTTCACCAAAGGTTCCCTGGCAAACTCCAGAAAGCAGAATGTATGTGGTGATAGTCACTTTTTCACCATTAATGGTGTACATGTCCATGATGAGGAAAAAAGGGCTTGTAATACAGTGAACATGGGAAATGCTTTCTGAGCTTTGATAGTAATGAAAAAAAAAAAATCTGTCATTCAGGAGGGGTGGCAAGAGCATCTGATCTCTCTTCTGGGCTACCACAGACTCTGGGCTCTTAACCCTGTATTAAGCCCAATGACTAGTCTGGCTAAAGCATAACTTAGGAGCTGACATCCTGTTGGACTTAGAACACTCCCACAGGTTTCCCTTGTCACTTAGTGCCAATTTTTTGTGTTTTTCTGAGCTCAAAAATGTGTTTCTGATTTCTAATTAGAGCTGTACTGAGGAAGGATAGCTGGCAATTAAGCATGAGTCATGAATGCGTGTTTTCAATGTCCCTTTAATTCTTTAGAGATGTGCGTAGACTGAAGACAGAGGAGTCGGACAAGATCAGTTGGAACTTAATTGTGGATAAGCACTGTCAAACTGAGTCTGGTCTTTTCAAAAGCCAAGCTGCTGTTCACATACTTTTCTGATGTATGGGCTCCCTATTGCACACAGGAGCCAAAAGTAGACCCAGATACCTGCCCTGATGGGTTGGAGGTTGTGACTACCTTTCCCCAAAACAAGGCATCTCCAGAAAATGTTCTGGTGAAGGGGATGGTGGGAGGAGCTTGCTTTGGGGCTCAGGGATAGTGCCTGTGTCCCATCCCTCACGCAGACAGAGATGTCTGTGCTGTCCTGGAGCACTGGGATGTTGCTGTGTGACACACAGAGCTCAAGACAAAGTAGTGTCAGTGAGACAAGTCTCCTACATGCATAATATGTCTGCTTTTCCATCCTCTCTGCAGCTGTGTATGCCATGAGCTACAGCAGCTTTTTGTGGTGTTTGGGGGTGATTGGTGTCCAGGAGGACAGTGGGAGCACCTCAGTGGATTTCTTGGACAAATGTTTGTGCCGCCACACTTAGGGGATGGATTGGTGGTCTGCACTGGCCTGGTGCAGTATTAGGCCTGTTTCATCATATGCTAGTGCTCTGAAGTTCCTGCCTGTAGATGCCCTAAGCTGCTGGTTGTGTTGAATTCTTCATTATCTAAGTACCCTTTCCTCATCCCAAGGACCTTGCTTTTTCTTACTGTTCTTCTGGTCCCAAAGAGTCCCGTACCTTTACATGAAGCAGTAATGCCCTGGCAGGCTTGGATTATGCTGCTGCTGAGGTTTCCAAGAAGATGCAAACAGTCAAGGTGTTGGTTATTGGACAAGGCACTAGCCTGAGTAAGGCTGCTTTGGGTTGAGAGGTTCTGTACCAGAGGTTTTTATCCGATGTGAGGTACCCATACATGTATGACTGAGGTCCAATCAATCCTGTATGTTGTGTATGAGTCTGTAATTAGTTAACATTGACTTTTAAACTCTAAGTCCCTGGACTTTTTTTTTCCTACTTTTTTACTATTTCTCAAGTAGTATTCTCAAGTTTAGCTTCCAGACAGGGCTGTTACCCACACAAATGATCAGTTCTTCTCTTGGTCTCACCAAACTGTTAGCCTTTATGGCTGCTGTGCACTGACAATGAGTTCTGTAGCACATTCCAGCCTCCTAATTGTATGGCTTGATCCACACTTCTTGACATAAGATTTAGCTTTTATGCACCATCTATTATTTTACATAATCCACCAGCCCCTGCCAAATAATGTAGTTTGGTCTGTTAAAGATCGAACTGTCTTTTGAAGTCTCTTTCCCGATTTATAAGTATTTCTGATCTCTTCCCAGTTCTGCAGTGTCATTGTTAAGGGGGAGGATGCTGCCCAGATTGGCTCAGATGATTTTGCACCACGAATTGCTGAGTGGCACCAGAAATGTTTCTGTTTTATTCAGCGCCCGTGCCAGTCCCCACACCTCCTGGCTCTTTCCTGTTGACTCTGCCTGTGCCACAGGGGTTTTACAGGGGCTGCAGGTAGGCAGAAAACCTGTGCCTGGCTGAAAGCAGCGAGCTCTTCTCTTGCACTTTTGCTGCCACCTTCTTTCTGTTGGTGCTGATATTAATGTGGCTGTGGGACAAACCCGATTGGAACACTGATCTGGCTGGAAACAGATGTGCTGGAATACCTCCATCCTTCCCCTCACCCCCGGCTATTTGATGTGTGCGCAGTGTCCCACGGGCAGTGCCAACATAGCCTGAGAGGGTGGGAAGCCTCGGCGGTAGTACAGGGATGTGTCAGAAATTAATAGGCACGAAATCACGGTACTGTGATTGCCTCCCGAGCCTGTGAGTTGGAAATCCATGTTGTGTGGATTTGGTCCATTAGAACCTTTTTGGTAGATGAGGATCAGGAGCACTTATCATTAAAGCACTGCTTTGTGGGTGGGACTGGGAGAGCCCCTTGCCTTGCATTTTCTACTCATCAGCCTGCAACCTGCTAGTCTCAAAGACTAACAAGTTGAGTTTAGTTTAAAACTAAACTAATTATCTATTTAAAACTCAGCTAATTATCTCCCCCGAGCCAATCTGATCCTTTATCTTTTTTTTTTTTTTTTTTTTGCCACAACTGTGTTCCCAGTTAACGGCTGGAAATCTTCCCTGAAGGGAGACAGTGTCAGAGGTTGAATGTGTTTGTTTAGGTGCATAAACATGGCTGTGCATGGTGGGGCTTCCATCGCAGTGTTTTCATTCACTTCATGAGCTGTTAAATGAGAAAAGGATGGTGCTCATTCTTGAGCTGTTTTGGAACAGCTGTGTCAAAAAGCCCCCAAGGACCTCGGACAATAGTGAAATCTCTGTGAATGATGCTCTTTTCATCTCTGTCACAGCATATGCTGAGGATCTCTGAGAGATATACAAAACTAATTTACTTGGGATAGGGGAAGAAAGATACATACATGAGGGTTTTACGTGGCTCTTCAGTATTTCTCCAGATGGAATTTGCGAAGTGTGGTGACTGGGAAACGTAATGTTTAGATTCAGAGTAGGGAACCTTTCTCTCTATTTATGTAGACACTTCTGAGTGTTTTAAAATTAGAGTATGTAAAGTAACAAAGGACAGTCAAGATACTGATCGCGAGACAAAAGCAGGGGCACTTGACTCATGCATAGTTATTAAATTCTGCAATATTGCTTCATTTTTCTCCCAATTTCCAGACTTCCAACAGAAGAGAAACCAGAACGAAAGAGTTGATAGGTCTTCTCAGTTTCGCGGCTTGGCAAATGCAATTTAGGGTTGTTTGTTATTTGGTATTTTCTGACCAGTGCTTTGTTACTAACCCACCTGTTAGTAGGCAGGTTGTTCCAATTCATCAGTGTTTCTCTGCAGTGATAGTAGACTGATACATTAAGATATATTCTACTTCCTGCTGCAGTTCAGTTTTCGGAGGGCTGCACTACAGCAGAGCCTTGCTTTTTTTTTTTTCCCCAGGGTTTTTCACCTCAATAGACACAGCAAAATACCTGCTAAGAGATGTATCGTTTCGCTGATTGTTTCTTCAGAGTAGAAACTGGTGTTTCTATCAGGGGTGAATTCCACTGTGGGGGGTTGGTTTGTTTGTTTTGTTTTTAAGAAGAGCGCTTTACTGGGTAATGACTCATATGTTGGAATCTGACTTTTCACTCCGATTAGCCACAGATACACCCAGATGTACCTGCCGTTCTGCAATAGATAAAACTTCAGCGCGCATTGTTTACATTTCAGATACCAAACCAGGGTGAAAATCGGGCTCTTCATTCATTGCGACCTGTCATGTAGCTGAGTGTGACTGCACGTCCCTTCAGGCTCCATTAGCATGAGTTAACTTTGTAATTGGGTTTCTGGGGCAAACAGGGACAGGAAGCAGAAGTAATTTGGCAGTCCAGGCTTAGCTTTTTTGTCCTGTGTGTTGTAAGTGCACAAGAGAGCAGAAGTAAAAGAGTGGTGCAGAATAGCTGGAGAAATCCAAACAAAGCAGAGGACAGTTGTCAAAACTTGATCTGGATGTTATGGAATAGCATGGAACTTGACCAAGGTGGGACTTTACAGCTATATTGAAGCAGAATTTCTATAGCCTCCTGTGATTTTTAGAGTCCTTCTCTTGCTACTCTGTATTTTTCAGCTGTCTGGCAGTAGCACTTTGCCTTGTCGAGTCTAGCAACAGAAAATTGCTTGCAATAGAAAATTCAGGCTTTCTGAATAAAAAGCAGTTGTCACTAGTCAGTTTTGAAGCTGCTTCACAATTAACTTAATAGAAATGTAAGTTTTGAAGTTGCTCTAAACTCTGTTCATAATACCTAGTTTTGCACAAATAAACCAAAAAAGGGGGGGGGAGGTGGGGGGAATCCAAGCCAAACTGTAAAATGCTAGAGTTCCTGAGTAGGGGAGACAGGTTTTGGTGGGGTTTTTTTCCATTTTTTAAGGCATTGAAAGTCATTTGGCTCTTTTCAGGTGTTCAGTTTGGATTTACAGGAACACGATTAAAATGTATTTTTTTAAAAACCACACTTCACATTTTTCAATTAATAAGTTCACTTTTAAAACAACAGTCTTTTTCCCAGACTAATCTTAAGACTCAGAAAATGCAATACAAGAAGAGATTTTTTTTTTTTTTTAGCTTAAGTTCCATTCCTTCCTGATATGTGGGGCTGAACTTGTTCTTAAACTTTCAAGTTGCTGCTTTCTTTTTTTTTCCTGATGATAAGCTGTTGAATGGTTTTCTTTCATCAGATGAATGCTAGTCTTACTGTGGCATCCCTGACCATTTTCTCAACTTACACTTTGCCAGCAGCCTTCTCAAGAAGCTTTCTGTGCATGGCAAGTCAGTAATATTCGAAAAGGAGATATAATCACCTGCAAGACCAAGGTGAAATCCCTGTGAAACAAAGAGGTGCTGGAAATTATTGTGGGCATGATTAGCTGCAGTTTATGTATCTTGTCAGCATCGTTTAACTGGGCTGACAAACTTGATGTATGCTTCTTACTTTGCTCTTGTGGTGTCGGGGGCTGCTTCATGCATGGGGTTTTTTTGAGTAGACAAGGGTTCTGATGTGTGTAGTGGAAGTTGCCTTGGTCCTGATCCCATCTGTGATTTAGCACCGAGTCTTTGTCTCCTTTGTGTTTTTCCTGCAGTTTCTCATCCATCACTACTGCTGCTTGTGCCCACTGTTGTGTTTTTAAGCAATGCTGCAGGATCACATAAACAAAAATAGTTGTGGCCGCTGGAGCCTTCTCACTGAGGAAATTTAAGGAAAACAAACCCCTCTTTGTATCTGTGCACACATCATGACTGTCACGAGTTATGCGGTAGGCGTGCTAAGGAGATGCAGTCGGGCTCACTGTGCCCAGACCCGGCGGTGGGAGGTGCACCTCCTGGGAGGCTGCTGCTCCAGCCAGGCTGGCAGTGCTCAGCCACTCAGTGGCTGGACTGGGATGTGGGGATCAAGAAAATGTGGTCGAAATAAAATGGAGTTCTTCAAGAATTTTATAAATAAGCAGTTGACAGAACATTGTTCTCATTGTAAGGGGTTCTTGGTTTTGGCTAAAGCAGACTTGAGAGGGTTTCAGGGCTGTTACCTGTAGCAATTCCATCTTTTGTTAGCCTGGGGCAGAGAAGGCTTGTGCATGTACAGCTGAATCTTTGGCTGAGGAAGTGTTAGGTGCATGGATTTATTAGTCATAATGCTAGTGTATTTTCATGCCCACAGCTGGCCAAAAAACCAGGATGACCTGCAGTTTGTTTTAGGTGGTAGAGATTAATGACAGTTTTATTGCAAAGCTACATTTGTAGTTTTGTTTCCACAAGCAGAGGGTGACTGGGACAGGAAGGGACCTTTGTTGGTTCGCAGCCTGCAGTTGAGCCTTTTGACCCCTCCACAAACCTCCCCCCCCTTAAAAGGAGCCCTACAACTCCTCAGCAACCCCAGCTGCCTCTTGGTCTTCTTGTGTCGTTCCCCGGTAGCCCCTCCCATCCCTTTCTCCCGGGCAGCAAAGCCCCCTGGCCCCCAGTCCGCATTGCTCACATTCCCGAGCTCTGCCTGCAAGCAGTGGGATGAGGGAGGCGGCTAAGCTGGTCCTCTGCTCTGGCTTGGAAACCACTGTTGTGAAAGCAGCCTGCCTGCTCCTGTCCTCCCTTTATATCCATCAGAGCCCCCCTGCCCACATAGCTCACATTCCTGAGCCGAATTTCATTTGGGATGGTGTTTTGCTTTGGAGGCCGTTCCTGCTTGGTAAAAAAAGTTTCCTTGTAGCTACATCTTCGTGGAAGAGCAGCGTCTTATGTCCCCCAGTTTAACACACTTGGTGGCTGTTTTGGATGGTCCAGGTCTCTTTGGTGACTGCAAGTGAGCGAGATGGCAGATGCAGCAGTGAGGAGAGTGTGGCGTAAGGAGCCAGAGGTTTGGCTGTGCACGGGCTGAAGGAGAGTGTTAGGGTCCTGGAGGAGACCCCGCTGGAGCTGGTGTCTGTCACTGTTGGGTAGGGTGGAAGTTTCATTGCAATTTCAGTTAAAAGTCTTTTCCTCCCCACCTCTTCCTCCAAGCAACTTGCTAATTTGCATCACAAAAGTGAGCCGGGGTTGTCTCCTGACTATGCTTGGAAAATAACAATTGTCTTCTACTCTGAGTGAAAATGCCAGGATTTATGGGCTGCTTTATGCATACTGGTGCATTTAAGTATAACTGTTAACTGAACTGCCTAATATTCTTTTTCCACAATGTCCAGTTACAGCTAGCCTTTCATCAGTGCTGAGAGAGTCTCTTTGCAAAGAGCACTGTCTGGCCTGTGATACTGGTGTTGTCCTGCGGAAGAACCAGCTGGGTATGTAAGGCACTTTCCTGCACATCCTGTCTTCAGAAACAGTGGGCTGTTTCCCATGTCTTACTACTGCTAAGCCAGAGATTCTTTGAGCAAATAAAAATTAGCTGTAATGTATTTATACACAGCTAGGACCACCAACAATTTTCTGTCAGACAACAGCCATTTGTGTCTATATTAAAGCTTGGTCCAACTGGCTTTGTTGGAGCTGGAGCATCTCAACACTTTCTCAGTGCAGAAGTTGTCAAGCCACAAGGCTGCCCTGACATTCCTGTGTAAAGTTGCTGTAAATAGGTGTGTGACCAGTGTATTGTCACAGGTAAGAAGCAGGAGTTACTCCATATGTGCTTTTTCTCTTTGCTTTCTATTAATCTCTGGACCTTTGTCTAAAACCCAGAGTATTAGAGACTGCAGGAGAGGCTCAAGTAAGGCATGGAATCTGTATTCTGTATTGCCCCAAGATTCATGTGTGTGCTGTGTTGCAAAATTGTCCTGTTTATTGCTCTTGCTCTGAATGGAAACACCTTTTGTGGCTGGCTAAACTTTGGAAAAGCATTAGGCCCAAGGAGGAACATTTTCCTTCCTTTGTAAAATAAAATCTTCCCTTGGACCAATGCTGGAATAGTTAGGTTGAGCTGTGTTTGACCTATCAAAATCTAGCTATTTTTTTGCCAAAACTGAGGTAAGCTCCAGATAGAACTTAACATGTGCTCTTTCTCAATGAATTACTCACATAAAAGCACTTGCTAAACCATGTCTAGACTGCAAAGACCTGGATTTGACTGAATCTAATTAAAGCAAGGGTGGCTTTCAGGTACAGATTTAGCTGCAGTATGTTATCCTGGCTTTTGCTAGCAAGAGGCTGACCATGGCTGAAGTGGTTTTGACTTGAATATGGAGGTAAATTCAATACCTTTGAACTGGTACTTCTGCCCACCTGCTTAGCCTGCCACAAAGAGAACATCATGTGCCCAGAGCAGGATACCCAAGCAGCTCATGGTGATATGGGTTTCAGCACAGTCTTCTCAGAAAAATTGAAGTCAACTTCCTGCTGGTTTTGGAGAATTAGATGAATAATTCTGAGAGTTACCAGAAAGTTTCTGACTGCATTGCAGAGATATGAAGAGTCTGAAAATATCCCTGCTAGAAATACTGGTTTTGATACTGGAGGTTAAATATGTTCAGTGCACAGCCCTAACTAGTCCATGCTGGCCAGCCACCCTCATGACTAAGCTTGTGAGTTCATTGCCCATCTGTGCCCATTGCCTCATCTTAACACAGGTCGATTACCAGCTGCTTATTGATTAAGAGGGATTAGGGGGGTGCTGGATGTCTAACACAGCTGCTTTCTCCCATCTCTGTGTAAGTCACTGAGTGGAAGTTGTGGTATTGCCTGTGGATCCCTCCCTGAAGCTGCTCAGGGTAGGTTTTACTGGAGTACAAAGAAGCATAATGTAACTCCTGGCTTCTGATAGTTCTACCTCGTGGCCTTGAACGTTTGCCCAGACATGTCTGTGAAGCATCTTGGCTGTTCTTGTGCTTTTGCTATTCCTCTGTCTCAGCTCTCCGGACTCCTTTTATTTCCTGTAACTTTTCTATCTAGCGCACACTTTGTTCAGTGCCCATCAAGTCATGCCTGTTCCTCCTCTTTCACCCTGCCCCTGAATGCTTGCTCTGTTCAAAGTCTCTAAGACAATACAGAAAAGGGGAGGTCACCATGAAGAAAATGGAAGAAATAAAAGGGAGAAGTGAAAGAGCTGTCTCTGACAGAATTCAGGCTCCGCTGTCTAATCTGACAAGTATAATTTTTTCTTGAGAAACTGTCCTTTGCTTTACATTTTCAGCCTGTCATCAAATTTCTGCTAGTTTTGAACTTTGTCTCATGAGGCTGTTGCAGGAGCAGGAGTAATGAGCCAGTAGTGCAATTCCTTTTCTTGTCCTTAGAAGTGGAGGGGAAAAAAAAAAAGATTCAGCTGCCTCTCACTGTAACCCAGCAGCAGTGGGTGACTGCCATGACTTTTTAGGCTGTTGCAGTCTTACAAAATGTTCTAGTTTGCAAATGAAAAAAGAAGATGTACTGGACTATTCTTAGAACCAAGTTCAAGGCTCAGCATTACAAAGAAAGTTTGTGTAGCTAATTAAAGGTATACATACTACTTGGCAGTGTGCAGAAAGAACTTTTTCTGGTAAGGAATGTTGGTATGACCTTGCCTTGTCCCTGAGTGTCTGACAACTTGCATTTTTGTCGTCTTCTCAGCAGAACACAACCTGGGATAAACCACAGAGTGGCTAGGGGTCACAGCACAAATGTGCCATGCTTGCTTTAGTGAGTTCTCTTGTTTGCAGCTGGATAGTGGGGGCTGTGGATTAGCCCCCTCACTGCCTTCTCTGGCCATGGGCTGTGACCCGTGCTCTTTTAAGCTCTTCCTGCTTGCTGCCGGAATCTGGTGTTTTCTTAGCTGTGAACACTCTTCTAGGATGATTTATGTATGTGTTTTTTTTTTTAATAGATCTCTTGATTTCCTTTCACTGTTAATATGCTAATTCACAGCTGGTTGTTACAGGACTGAATACTATTCTGGGTCAAGAATAACCCCAGTCTCTGTTGGGACTGTTCCTGTATGAATTATGTTTTGCTCCTGTGGAAAGAAGGCTGTTGTGCTGTATGATTGATTTGCAATTCATCTTGCAAGGCCCAGGCAGGACTCAAGCTGGATGATGCTGATGGATGAGGTGATTAGTGCTGATGTTGAAGACGGAGTTACAGGCAAAGAGGTTCCTAGCTTCATGGCTTCTTACCATGAAAAAAGGGGCAGTATTTGTCTCGCTATACTGAGATGCTGAGCTTCTCTCTAATCTCTAGGAAGTCTCCATTAGATCCATCCATTTCCTTGATCCCTTCTTGAAAACTTAATTTTACATTATGATTTTTTTTTTTTTCATCAGTATGAAGGAAAACCCTCCTTACTTTTGTCTTGCAGTCTATTGGAAGTGACAGAAATTGCATCATTGCCTGGATGGGTTTTTTTATAGATGAGTTTGTATTCCCTAAGGCTCTGGCATTTATCAGCCTTGTTCGTGATGGAAGTTGCAGGTCATTGAGATATTTTAACTCCTGACCTAATAGCATGTGAGTGTTTGCTGTTGCCCAGTTTGCTCAATTCCCTCTTTGGTCAGCAGCTGGGGAGCTGCTGGGAGCTTGGCTGGCCTCGGCTCCAGGTCACTCACAGAGCTGGCTCGTTGCTGGCATCAGCCTCGTCTGCCGAGCTGAGCGGGAGGCTGCGGAGTTACAGTGCGGTCAGTGCGCTCAGCCCACGGGCAGGGCGGGATGGCACGGTCTGTCCCTCTTGGGGGAGAAGGGTGATGGGAGTGCCCAGCTCCCGCTGCGGAGGCCGAGCCGGCTGAGCCTGCGGTGGGAGCTGCTGGCTGCAGAGCATTGCGGTCCTCATACCTGTTTCCTTGTGTTCGCTGTCAGCCGTTTCCCACTTTCTTTGTAGGTCTTCCTTTTAACCCAGATTTTTCCTTCAGTTTGCCAGTTACTTATGACTCCTAATTCCGGTTTAATGACTTTTTTGTGTCCGGGGATTGTACTTTATTTGCATCACAACAGAGCCCTGTGAAAGGCTTGCCGTAATGTCAGCTCTGGATCTGGTGTTAGGCAGTTCAAAGTGCCAGGCAGGAGTTTTATCGAGTTGGTCCCTTTGTGCTTCGAAGTTTGAAGATACTGATCTCGTTGGAAGTAGGCAGGTGGCAGGTCGACCAGCACATCTGAGAGTTGCCTGCCGAGAAAACTTATTTTTAATGAGAAACAATAGAAAAGTAACAAGTCTGTCACAAGGAGAGATTTCAGGAGTTCAGTTCCATGACATCACTAGTAAAAGTAAGTTAATAAACACCAACATACCAAGACCATCTCAAGGGTTAGTCAGTCTCTTCTTTTTTGTTTTGTGTATTAAGGCCTATGGATTTAATGAGATTGTAGAACCAATTTCTCAAAGCCTGGTAATAAAACACATCAGTTAAAATGAGGCTGAAATTTGGATGAAATTATTTAGTTTTGTGGACTGTTTCTTTCAACACCTTGGATTAATAATGTTTGGGTTTTGTTTTTGTTGTTTTTTTTTTTTTAATTAAGAGTTCATCATAGCAGAACTATGTAGCAAAATATGCTTCTAATCTGCAACCCCCCAAACTGCATTTCTTTTTAATTGACAAATGTTCTATTTGCCAGAAGAAGCATGGGAAAATATTAATAACTGAGAGACTATCTGATGAAGAATGTTGAAAGAAGTCTGCTAGCATTAGGACCTTTTTTTTTTTTTTTTTATGGTTAGGAGTGCAGCTCTGAATGCTTCGGTTTAGGAAAAAAGGAGTTACTACTAAACCTCAGCTCTGCCTTCACTTTTCCCGGCTGCTGTCTCAGATCTTTGTTAAACTCATTTTTTGTCTTTGTCTTACTCAGCTCAGTCGAATGGGTCATTGCATTTGGAAATTTTTCAGTTTCTAAACATCCTTTGGAGAGCAAAGCAAAAAAAGCCAAAACAAAAAACTCCTCTAACACACAATACCCCCAGCTGTAGTACATCCAACAAGTTTTGCAATACTTCAGTACTGCCAGAGTGTCCTGCAGTTGCTTACTTTCCTTTTGATGAGTTTTAATGGAACCCTGTTCTGTTAGCTTGCTTCAGATAGGTAGCAAGAGAAGGAATTGCCTTTCTGGAAGGAGCTTCTCTCATGCTGTGAATGCAAATGGACTGTTTGCTCCCCTCCCACCACCTAAATCTTTCCTCCCAGGCTTTGTGGGATTTAGTGCCAGCTCACAACACAAGTGTGACAGCTGGTTAGTGTCCAAAGTCCTTTTTGTTGTTTCAGCTTTAATCAGGAAATGATTTGTCAGAGGATCAAAGCACTCTTGGGTGAATTAACTTTTTTTTTGCCAAACTGTAGCTTTGATGCATATGTAAATATTGTCTGGTATTTATTGGGACGGAGCGATCCTTGCACAGGAGTGATTTTTGGTTATAACCTGAATAAAACCAGGGTCGACACTGCTAATTTTACTGAGCAGCCTGCATGGACTGTTAGAGAAATTAGATCAGACGTGCCAGTAAGTTGCCTGCAGGTGGCAAAAGGACTTTTAGCTCATCTCCTGATACAATTCTGAAAGCAGCGAACAAACTTCCAGCATCGACAGCGACTCCTCTCTTTGCCTCCTCTTCTGCCTTTGTTTCTGAAAGACAGTTGCATGTCACTTGGCACTGTGTTGGCCCTTGGAGGCTTTGTGACACTATGGAGATGAGACTTCTCCTGTGCACTGCTCTAAGGGCTTCTGGGAATTGCAGGGTTTACAGGTGCTCCCTGTGCCATGCAAAAATGCAGTGAAGTAAGAACCCCTGGGAGGGCTTGACAGTGTTCACAGCTTGTGTGTCTGCAAATATTTTATTGGCAATGTCATGCTGTGAGAGTACAGTGAGAGAAGGAGTGAGATGCTGTGCCTGGCATTCCATTGTTCCCTAGAACACAGGTAGGGTGCTGTTGTTGGGACAGGTGTGTACGTGTCTGTGCAGGTGCCAGTGCTGGTGGGAGAGGCATGAGCTGCAGGCACAGATGGAGGTGGTCTTCAGCTAGGGAATGTGTTCTGTGAGGAAATAAAGCTGAGTATGGTTGTGTTGATGCCTGAGGAGAAGGTGGGAGGGGGGAGGTCAGGGTGCAAGGCAGTGAGGTAGTGGCTGGGTAACATCACTCTTCAGAAGCTTTCACAGGAAAGTTTCTTGGGGATGAGGGGTGGTGATTCCTTTTGTCCATGAGAGCACGCAGCTCTAGATGACTATTCAAGACAGCAGTCCCATTATGAAGGATGGACACATTCTCTTCAATATTTGGGAACCAACTGAATTTTTTTTTCTATAAAAATTGTGTTTGGGTGAAGCATACCCAAAATGCAAGTTACACTTTCTTTTCCTGCTCTCTGATTTGAAGTACCATGTTTCTCAGCCACCCCAAAGTAATTTTCCACCCCGAATGTGGGGAACACACACCCTCTCTGGGCAGGAAGGCCAGGCCCTGCTCTCCAGAAACAAATGGATGATGCATTGCATGGTGGCTCAGCTGCTGGTATCTCTCAGGCATCTGACACCTCTTATTGACTCCATATGAAAGGAAAGGAAGGCATGGAAATCTGGGGCAAACAGTGTTCTGCTGCCTGCAGTGCCTTTGGGGATGTGAATGGCTTGTGCTGCAGCACTGTGTAGCTTGAAGGAGGGGTGTGGGAGCTCAGCACATCACTCCTGATGTCCAGAGCTACCGAGAGAACCCTTGTGGGGCTCAGGAGTCTTGGAATGTTGCCAAAAGCACTTGGTGGCTTGATTTTGATCCATCTAGAGATGTGCCACCGATGTATGAGGAAATGGAACCTGTGAGAATCACTCGGGTGTGAATGGTGAAGGGAAGATATCATAATAGGATGAATCACAAATTTTGGGGTTTTGGTGCAGGGGGGTTGTAGAGACAAGATGGAGAAATCAGAGTGTATCACCAGGCTCTTCTTTCTTCTTCCTGTCTTCCATCTTCTGCAGTGGTGTTGGCATTTGGGGATTGGTCTGGGGTGAGGGTGTACTTGGTGACGAAGATGATAGGTATTGGGGACAAAAAGTAAATATGATATACGTAGTTTTTGTTATAAAAGATGCGGCCGCCTTGGGGGTGGGCAGAGTGCCTTTGGCTGCCGTGCTGGTCAGATCCTTCGGGCAGAGAAAGGACTTTGTAGATAAGGAACAATAAACAATTCTGAAGACCGTAAAAACCTAGAGTCCAGACTCATCTTTTGAAGCCCAGCGTGCAAGAACCATCCTAGGCATGTGTGGGAGCAGAGACAGACAGCCGAACCCCATAGAAGGGGGTTTGTGCTTTGGAGAAAGGCGAAGAAAATTGGTGGTACTTGGTGAGCTCTGGGCTATTGAGTTCCTGTCTGTCTGCTACACCCGAGGGCGAAATGGAAAGAAATGCACGGTGTCAGGATGGCTGATGGATGTGAGAAGAGCTGGATCGAGGCACACAGAAAAGACATAAAGTGAGATGTTAATCATTAACAAGCTGAGTCATCTTGCAACAGCTTGCCATGCCAAGTAGAGATGTACACAGCATGAAAGGAAGCAATGTGCACAAGTGTGTTTATTCCAAGTACAGGAGGACTCACCCTCATTCTTACACTCAAAATCGGGGCATTTTACTGCTTTTGAGAAGAACTAACACACTGTAGTAGGAAATGGGTCCCTATGCCTTTTGTTCTCTGTAATGTTCTTCAGAGGGAGTAGCCTTGGTGTGAAATGCCTGGTAATCAACCAGAGGGCAGCTGCTTCCCCGGCCTGTGTTGTGGATATCAGCGTTCTTGATCCAGCCTGCTGCATCTTCAGGGTCTTTTAAGTGACCTCTTCCTGATTTCTTGTCCAAAGTAGGGCTACAAGCCAGTCAGTTTGTCAGAGAAGAGCTTCTAGAGAGGGACTCATTAACCTAGAATGATGCGTCTTATAATGAAGGTCTCTCCTTTAAAAGGAAAGAAAGCAGAACAGATAGCATTCCTGTTGTTTGCCCAGCACAAAGTCTGTTTTGTTTCAAGGAAGTACCTGGTCCTTGACATTTTCATTTTCTTATTGTTGGCTCTGAATTGCTCACCTGAGACTGAGCTGCAGGTGTCTTCAGGTTCAAACAAAGTAAAGCATTCTTCTCAGATTTCAATGAAATTTGTGTGCTGTAAGACCAGAAACTATTTTTTTTTTCCAGGAAAAAAATAGGCAGCTGAAATTTCTGTGTGGGTAGGTATAAAGCAAAGGATGGGGACAAAGGGATAAAAAATTTGTGTGAGAAAGCATAGCTGGCTAGGCTGCACATCTCCAGTGCATTGATCTCTGTGTATCTAGAGGGTAATAACACACAAAAAAGATCGTTTCCATTGCCTGTGTTTGTCCAGTTGGCCTGTTGCCCAGTTGTACTCATGCAGTTGTGAAGACATGGTCTTGGTGCTCCTGCTTCACTCTGGGTATAGCAAAGATGAAGAGAAGTGCTGGGAGCTACTCATGTAACTGAAAAAGGGCAATGAGATGAGAGGTCTTTGGGTGTGGCACAAGCTTGTAGCTTGTCCTTCCTCATTAAAAAAAAAAAACAAACCCAAAACAATAATTTAAGAAACTCCATGGTTTTTTGTTCTAGCTAAAATGAGGGACATCTCAGTCATAAACTGAATGAAAAGGAGAAACGTATGTGGGATTATTGAGTCTTTGTTCAGGCAGGTGGATGTTTTATTTACATTTTTAATGATTGTAGTGTCCCTTTGCCACTCCAAAAGTGAGTGCAGATGTTTCAGAGAACACTTGACTTCTGCATGTATCTGCGTAATGACCGCCTGGAGTTTTGGCTTTTGCTATTGATACTTCTGTTATTTGTGTTGTGATGGTACTAACAGAGCAGTCTTTGCACAGTGCCTGAGATCTATAGTGTGAAAAGTGTGCTGAACTCTTTTTGTGGAGTGTTTTTCCATTGTTTCTTCTGTGTGACTCATCTCTTGTTTTACTGCTATATCCGAGCAGCTTTTTTTAGCCTTTGATCCAAGATAACTGACACTTAAAACAGCAGTTTTTCCTTGGTTTTAAAGTGTGTCAGCTACCCATGTCTTAAACTGGCATGTCACTTGCAACTGCATTCTGGTCCTGCCCTTACAGCAAGGCATCTCTACCCTGTTGCAACTTGTTCAGAAATAGTTTATTTCAGGGAAACTTGTTCGACTAAGAGATACGAGATCTCCTCTCATTACACCTTTGAAAGCATCTATGCCTTTGGCATGCTGACCTCCCACCAAACTCACTGTGCAAGGTAACTTGGTGCCCTGTAAATTAGGCAAGAGCAATGGTGCTTTACTTTCACTCTTTCTCACTGCTGATAGAGAAAATCTGGAGGTGGTTGTGTCTTTTCAATGGCATTTTTCAAAACGAATGAAGCCAGTCTTTAAAGTGCTGTCGAGTGCTTATTCGGAGATAAGCACGTACTCTGCAGCTAGAAGCTCTGCAATGCCTGGGTGAGGAGGAATTAATTAGCAACCTTCTTGCTAGGTGGTGTCCTCTTTCACTGCTCTCAGGTTGCAAGGGGTAAGAATGAGAAAAAAGCCTACCTGGTTATCTCTTGTCTTGATTTCATGTTGGCCCACCCCAGACAGTTTATGGCAAGCATTCTGGGTAGAGTTCAGTTAAAGCTTCCACCAGACAGGGTCTTTGCAGAGCTGGGTGTTGCCATTCCCACCTTACACACTTTGCCCGTCCCTGCTGTCCTTTGGCTGGTGCAGTCCTTGTCGGTCACTGCTGGGAGGTGTTGGGGACAAAGGGCATGACTGCTGCAGTGTGAAGGGTGAGAATCAGCATTGTCACTGCAGGCTGCAGCTTTGCCTGTGCCCATGAGGTTTCACCAGAGAGCGACTGTGGCTCAAGGGCTAAGAAACCCAACTTTCTCCAAATCCCCACTCTCTCTGTGTAGAACTTCACTGTTACAGCAAGAAGTCGCCTTTCCCTTGGCTTCATTTTGTTCACTAAACATTGCTCCAAGAAAGCAAGTCTTTAATTACTGTTTTGATAAGCATGGATATTTGTTGAGAATGAAACATGGAAGTAAATATGTCAACCTTTTTCCACCTACACAGTAAAAATGATATTCCTGCAACTACCTTTAGAAAAACAACTTTTCACTTACGCTTGTGGTAGAAGCTGTTTTGTGGCAGTGTGTGTTTGAGTTTATCTACATGTCCCCCCTTTACTCCCCTGCAACTTGTTGGTACTATTGTTGCAGGAAGTTTTTTGTTTATAGTACAGCTATATTAGCACTGTAGCAGGGTACAGGCTGCTACTCTTGACCCCTGGGGTTTCTGTGAAGGTCACAATGGAGGAGCTGGAATTCCTGCCTTAATTACATTGCAGCAGAATATCCATGCTGCTTTTCCCAGAAGATTAACAGAATGATGCTGCACTGCTTTGAAATGTGATCTCAGAGCATCTCAGAGCTCTCAGGACAGCTTCTTTCATGTTTGACACATGCATGGATTTTGTGTATTTTTAAATGACTAATTACTATTCCTTGGAAAATGTGAATGGTGGTTTATCACAGTGGTTGTTTGCTATTGCTTTTGTCTTTCTTACCAGGAGCCTTCAGTGCTCTCCTGTGGAGTAGCAGGGAAGAGTGAGACTTTGTTTCCCTCCTTATATTTTGAGGTAGCTAAACTGCAGCTGTTATGCAGTTGCTGTAATGGACGGTAAGGTACAGCTCTAGAGATTTGAAGAATAAAAACACAAAAATTGTCCAGTGGTTAAGCTTGATAGACTGCAGAGATGCCTGAAGAACTGCAGAAAACTAAAGGCACAGATGTTGCTGTTCTAGGGCTTGCTAGAGAGAACTCTGTGCCTTTCCCTCCTTATATATAGCCTGGCTCCCAGAGCAAGTAGATTATTGTCTTCAATCCAGCTACTGTGAAATATGGTATCAAAGTATCTGCTCTGTGGGGAGCAATTGGTTTTTCTGTCATTGGCCCTGGCATGGTCCTCAGAGCAGCGACATTTTGTAGGTGCCCCTGTTTCATGCAGTGTCTGTGGTTTTCTTTGTGCCTCAGGATGATTTGTCTTTGTCTTAACTTCTGTACACTAAGAGCACCTCCAAACTGGACTGCACCTGCAGGGAAAATACGAACATATTTATTTTCGCTGCTGTTTCCCCCCAAAGCAGCTTAGTCTCCAGTCATTCTGGAACTAGTCTTTCTTTCAATGATGATAAAAGGATCTTTCCTTCTTTCTCTCAGAACTTAGGTGTTGAGAAGGAAGACTGGAACACTTGTTTATGCACCTGAATTACCCCTCCTTGCTTTTACCCCAAATCCTCATAAAGACAGACTATACATGGCAACATTATTTTGGATGGAAGCCCACAATAATACTGGGTTTTTTTCTGTCGCTGCTGATGAAAGTGTCACGAAGGCACTTGCTGCAGGGCAGAGCGGGGAGATGTTAATGTTTCTAGCTGTACTCCAGATGTTTATGCAATGTGCCTAAGCTTGCTGTGGAATACAAAATATTTGAGAAAGGCCCCCAGGTCTATCCATGGATAAGCTATTGGTACAGGTTTTCTGAACAAAGCAGGAGAGAGAGCTTAACTGACAAACCCTAATTAGCTCTGTTCTCTAGCAGCTCTTTCCCAGGAGAATGACTTGGGGAAGGTTGTTATCAAATGACTTTGAAACTGGAAAACCGTAATGTTGACTTTTCCCTTTATTTGTGTTTACTGGAATAGCAAATACTGAAACAGACTGGAAAAATTCCTTCTCTTAAGCAGTGGAAATTAAATGATTACAAGCAACATTGATGCAAACTCAGATCTTTGTTCTGTTTCCTCTCTTTACCACAAGCCACTTTTGTTTGACTTAAAGCATTTTCATTGCATACCTCAGATTCTTTGAACAGATATTTTAGGTAATGCTTAAGATGGTCACTCTGTCATCATTTAATTATTTTTTAGTTTATGTGGAAGAGGGAGAGAATCTTCAAAATAAAGCTGTCTACATTTTTCATTGGTGTGTAAGAAAGTACGCGGATGTTACACTCTACATAAACCATTGTTTCCAAAAACAAACTGACCAGTTTTCATTACCTTGAGATTTCAGATACATGTGGAAAATATTGCCCTGAAATTTTACTTTCTATGAGGTTGCTGTGGCACCTTGTATTCCCTGATATACGTGGTTATTCTGCATAAAGGGAAAACACATTGTTGACATTACAAAATCTGACTTTAAATATCAAGAGGTGCTTCACTGTGTGCATTGCTATGATTTCCAAAGTTTTGGAAGTATGTAATTATGAGCAAGAGCAGGGATGATGAACAAGATGCAGGGAGCTGGACTGCTCGAAAAACAAAACAGAATGATTCCAGAATTAGTCATGTATCATTGCTGGTACAGTCTTCCAGATGCATGCATTGTCCCTAATGCCTGGGGAATTAGCTGAAATTAATACCTTGTATTCCACATATATTTGTGCCAAGCACCAGGAGTTAAATGGGCTGAATCAAGAACACTGGAAGTTCCATTGTAAGCAAAGGGTTAGTCAGGTCAGTTGCCCAGAACAGCAACATGAAGGTGTTGGTATCAAAATAAGTTCAGGGGCAATTGGGTTCAGAATAGCTATAGGTATTGCTGCATCTTACTTGGTTAGGAGTGCAGCTAGATCTTGAGTGTAGCTAGATACTTTTGAGGAGTATGAGAACTTAGCTAGAGAAGACTGCTATTTGACATGTGCGTGCAGTTCTTTTGTCTTGTGAACAGCATTTTCTCCCTCTTCAAAAATAAAAAGGCATTTTGTGTTGTTAGCCTTTAAAAGTACTGAAAACCTTAAAAGTACTGAAAATGCTGTATATTTCACAGCCCCAGCTGCGAATATTGGTTTGTAGAAGTTCATTTTTCTCAGTGGTGGTTCTGCCACCCAAAACTTGGAAGGCGATTGCTGCTTTGTCCTTGAAAGACAAGGCTATAGAGAGGACCCTCGGTATCCTTGGTGTGAAGGAGAAACTGCCATAAGCATAGGCAGCCATGAAGCAAGAAGTGGATGCCTCTGGAGTCAGGGACAAGCATGGTCTCTTTTCTTCGTGCTTCATCTGCCTGTTTATGTTCCAGTGGGTTTTTATCCCACCCAGCCCTGTGGATTGGCTCTGCCAAAGGTCCTTGGGTTTGCTGAGGAGCAGGCAGGCAATGCACAGATGTGTGAAGCATCATCCTGCAGGGATGGGTGGGTGATGAATGATGGGATGTGGTTGGTGTTACGGCAGGCATCCTTAGAAGTGCCATATGAAGGGATGCCATGGGTTTGTGGGGTTGAAGGAAAACAAAATTACAGTATTATCAGTGGGGGGGGAAGAGAGCTCAAAATTCATAGTTTAGCCTGCTGAAGTCTTGGTTTGTATTTGGCAGTGCTGATGTTTTATCTTGGTAACATGCACAGTTAAGTCCAGAGAAAATTTCTCTGGCCCTAAGAAATTTTGTTCTCCTGAGACCTCATGAAAAATTTTCATAATCGATGGCTGGGATATGATCTAAGCCTATAAGTGTCAGTGTGACTTTTCCATTCATATTGGTTTACGGATGAAAGAATGTGTGGCGAATACCCAGAGTAATTATGCATGTTTCTAATGTTTCAGCTTGAATAATACCGCCCACCTTCCCAGAGAGGTCAAGTTACTGTTTCAGGCATTGCAGTTAAATAATGTACCGGGTGCCAGAGAGAAACGGTGGACTAACAGCCCTGTAAGTTTTTAATACAGTTTCTTTTTTGCTCTTTCAGGAAATAGTGAAATCAGATCAGGTTTGTGTCACTGGGTAGGTTTTGGATTTACAATCTAATGGACTATTTAAAATATATCTAGATGGGGAGTACTTGTGGCTTGAAGTGGTGATTTGTTTTTGAACAGCAGTACTTAATGTCGAAGGAGTATTAAAGTGTGTGTGTGCCTGGCTGGTGTCTCTTTATGGTGCACAAACTGTTTGCAAACTGCTGCAGCAACACAGACAGTCCCACACAAGTCAAATTCTGCCCGGCAGAAGCGGTGGTGGGACGACAATTAAATTGTTGGTGATCTTTCATCCATGGTGACCTGGAGTACCTGCAGGTACGCTGAGGGTAAAGCAGCATTGCAAAGCTTGTGCTGACTTTTTCATCTGCATTTCCATTCTGTGCTCTGCCTCCCCTGCCTTTTGCTGGCTGCCCTGCTCTCCAGTTGTAGTTGGAGACTACAACTTCTCAGACAGAATTGTTTGTGGTTCGCATTGTTTACTGACCTTCATGTTTCACGCACTGTATGGGAAGATAGAACTTTTGCTTGCAGGTGACATTTTTTAGCAGTTCAAGAAAAACATACACTGACAATCACAAATACACTGACAATCACAATGTGCATACACGTGTTTTCCACCATCTACTTTGAAAGATTGTTATTAGACTATAACCTTAATGTCCGTGAGCTGGAGCATGAAAATCTAGTGTTCAAGGTTTTGGAGACGGGCAGTGGTGTTCTGTATGTGGAGAGAGGGTGTATTAATATTATAAGGACAGATTCACTTATTTTTTGGCAGAAAGGATAGGAATATTAGTGAATAAGAGGCTGAACCCGACCCAGCCATGGGTACTCACAGCCCAGAGAGCCAAATGTGTCCTGGGCTGCATCCAAAGCAGTGTGGCCAGCAGGGCAGGGAGGGGATTCTGCCCCTCTGCTCTGCTCTGCTCTGCTGAGACCTCCACCTGCAGTGCTGCATCAGCTCTGGGGTCCCAGCAGAGGAATGACATGGAACTGTTGGGGTGACTCCAGAGGAGGGGCACTAAGGTGCTAAAAGGGTTGGAAACCCTGTCCTATGAGGAAAAGCTGAAAGAATTTGGATTGTTCAGCCTGGAAACGAGAAGACTTCGGGTTGATGTAATTGCTGCCTTTCAGTATCTGAAGGAAGCCTGTGAGAAAGATGGAGGGGGATTTTTTACAAGAGCATGTAACGACAGGATGGGGGAAATGGATTAAAACTGAAAGAAGGTAGGTTTGCATTAAATATTAGGAAAACATTCTTTCCTGGGTGGGGGTGGGGTTGGGGGGTAGGAGGAGGTAGGACACTGGAACAGATTGCCCAGAAAAGTTGTGGATGCCCCATCCCTGGAAATGTTCAGGGCTGGGCCGATTGGAGCTTAGACCAAGCTGGTCTAGTGAAAGGTGTTCTTGTCCATGGCAGGGGGATTGGAACTAGATATCTTTAATGTCCCTTCCAAGCCAAACCATTCTATGATTCCAAAATTATTGCCCTTTGTGTGTGCTGCATTTAGTAGAGTCCCTGATCAATGCCATTGCTGAATATGCAAGCCATGGTAAGTTTCAGAAGAGAAGAACATCCTGACCACCACTACCTGTGTCCTGCTTCTCCACTTTGTCTTCCTTATGCTAGGACAAGCTGCTTGGTTTCCTGGGGACACCAACAAATGTATTACCATGGGTAGGTTTGAAGTTTAATTGGGCAAAGCTGTTCTGTTGAGAGCTGGTGGTAGAACTCTGGGGAATGTGTCCTTTTCCTTGGAGGCCATATACTTGGTTATTTAATTTTCCTGGTTACTGAATACTTGGAAGTGTTTTTTTTTTTGTCTACCATCTCTCATGTAAAATGTCTGGTTTACTCTTTTGTCTAGAACACAGTGCTCTTGAAGGCATAGGAACATACAGTGGTTATTCTGGATTAGTTTGCTTCACAGGAGGTAAATTCAGAATGACCTTATTTTTAGCTATTCTTCAAGCAAATGATTCAGAACATCTGATGAGACAGCTGTCATATCTAGATTTTTTTTTCTTTTTGTACAAGGGAAACAGTACTGCCATGGCAATGGCCCTGAGTGATATGCAACTTCTGAGGACCCTTTTCGTTGCAGTCTGCTGCAGTGAGGAGTGTGCCACCCAACAGCACTGTGCAGCCTGGGGTTCATAAATTCATTGTGTTTTCAGAGCTTTAGGCTGAAAATATGATGGAGACTTTTTTTCTCATCTTGGTTCAGTGTCATAACTTCCACAGAACTATTACCAGGAGTGTGTGGAGTGTGTTGAGGATCATTCCCAAACAGTGCTGCATTTTGAACACTAGTCCACCACAGCCCTTCCAAAATTCCCATCCTTTAGGAATATAAACTTTAGAATATCACAAGGAAGATGGTCATAAGATCCACTTGAAAATCCCTAAAGGCAGCTAGGTAACATGCACATGGAAAGCCCAAGCTGCAAAGAAGTGACCTGGTCCAGGGTTTTGACTTGGTGCCAGAGGAAGATGTGAGCTCTGTTGTTCATTTCCATTCTGACTCCAAGTCTCAGGATGTTGCCTGTCCCTAATTAAGGGGAGCTTCTGCCTTTAGGCCCAGATATGGAGATGGAAATGTGAGGGGCAGGAATTCCCTAAGATGCAGGTTCTTGGCATGCTTCTAGCTAGCATGATCAGCTGCCTATTGTGAGCTATAGCTGTGTTACGCCCAGGAAGATGTGTGGTGATGACTGACATTTGGGGAATGTTTTCATATTCTGTGAGGGTGGGGAAATAGTGCAAAGAGGAATTTTTAGAGATACTTGCTTTTGTCACTTGAAATCTAACAACTAAACATTTTTGGGAGTCATAAAAGTTATTAGTGTTTCAGATCTGCTCCTGGAGATCATATCTATCAATTCTATATCTTTAACTGAATTTTAAAGGGTAAGATATCTAGTGAAATATCTTCTGCCTTCTAAAAGTTTCCAGGCCCCTTTCCCTCCCTTCCTCTCCTTGTCCAGCTGAGATGGGACCAGAGGAGTAAGCAAGTGGCTCTCCTCAGGAGCATCGTGTGTCTCACCTGGGAACAAGGCAAGCAAGCGTTTTATGATCCCTTTCAGTTTCATTTCCCACCTTTACAATTCCTTTTCATTGCAAGACAAAAGAAATACCTTCATGCCCTTTCCTAATCTCTACTTGCCTTAAGGAATCAAGCACAGATTCATCAGGTCTGTTGTTGCTTATCTGCTGTAATTTATGATATGGTGATGTAAACAAGCAAAGGATCCAGCTGGATATCACTTATCCATCACTGGATAAGTGGTGCAGTACAGGACATAATTGGTGTATGAAGGAAAGTTAAAAGGAGAAGATGGGTAGCTGAGGGTCTTTCCAGTTTTCCTTCTTTCTTGAACCACTTTTTTAGGTAACTTCACATCAGGGCTTGTTGTGACACCCTCTTCTCCCTCCATTCCTTGCCAAATGTCTAGTATCCCATCTAAACTGGCCTTGTTAAAGACATCCTGCTTTGGAGCCATAGAAAATTCACTATGTCTTTAATCTGGACTAATTTTGGTAGCTTAGTTTTGCAGTCAGAGAACAAAGAATTATGTCTGCATGCACATGGCCATGTGTGGGGAAAAAAAAATCCTCACAAATAAAACTTGGGTGTGTTAATGACTTTATTTCCTCAGTCACTGTATATAAGTGACATCCAAGAGTAGCAGTCTCCCTGCAGACGGAGAAAAGAAAGTCCTGGGTGAATTCTAGCACTGTCAGTGAGGCTTCATCTCTGGCAGCAGCCTTGGTTGTTGTTCGTTCTGTTTCTTTGCCCATTTCTGGTTAAGACTCAGATCTCTGTATGCCAGCTGAAGCGCTCCATTGTGGTGGTGGTTGTGTCATGGTCTTGTTTGTCCTACCAAGCAAAGGTCTCCTCTCACAAGGCCCAGCTCCACAGTTCCTGTAGGGGAGGTTCTGGTGGAGGGTGTGGGACATGTGTCTGACCTCTGAGTGTCCACTGAATGCTGAGTTAACTTCACCTGACGTGGCAGCTAAAGCTATTAGGATTCAGCACACGTTTTTATGGCTTGCTGGGTTTTGTCACCACCTTGACTAGCTGTTGTTTGGAGACTGACGTGTTCACCTATATTGCCACTTTTACTGTGTACAATTCACATTCAGCTGGTAGGTAAAAAAATATTTTGAAGGAGAGAGCCTTTTATTAGGAAGTGTTAAACTCAGATGTACACCGTATGTTTTGACTACATTTGTGAATATTTTTTAAATGGTTTGGGTAGTAAATGTGTCTTTTATGGCACCCTTCTATTTTTTCATGGGCTGAAGTATTTGTAAGTGTGAAAACTGCTACTTTAACACCTGTTTATCAAATGCAATTTAATTATTCAAAAGTGAATTGTTCTGCTTTTTATAGTGTTTTATTCACCTGTGCTGCATCTGGCAGACTTATTTGAGTATTTGTCCTCTCTGCTGAGAGCATGAAAATCTCAAGGACTCTTTATACTGTTTAATCAATGTGATTTCTCCCTGTCTTAAGGCAGTGCACTCTGTTAGACAGTTGTCCCCGTGATTTTGCTACAAGAAACAGCCTACGTGCTGAAACCAGTCACCAACTTCTGGACATTAGGGTACAAACCCAAGGTGAAGCTGTCTTTCCTTGTGCTGTGACCTCTGCGCGGAGCTGACAGACATGTGAGAAGCCAGCCTTGCCTGCCAGCTTCTAGGTGAGCTGGTGTATACCATTTACCTGCAACGTGAGCCATCTCACTTAAGTAAATCCTGAATTCATGGGACTGTGTTCTGCAGAAGCTCTGTGTCTCTTGAGAGAGGCCGTAAGAACAGGATTGTCTCAGAAATTACTCATTTAAAAATAAATATTTATGGGGAGAAGAAAGAGGGGACTGGATAGGGGCTCTTCAGTATCTGAAATTATCTGTTCTGCATAGCAATACTTCTCTGACTGTGGTTTGTTTGTGCCACATGGAATGACCCTTCTGTGTCTTTCATTCTTTATTGTGGACAGATAGGAGGCTGTCTTCTGCTGCAAATTGTATTGTGTATCAGGTGTTCCCCCTTCCCTATTGCTCTCTGGTTGTTCAAAAACCAGTTCCTATTGGGACAGGTGCTTTAAGCTGCTGCTGGGTACGTTATTCCTTATTGTATGTGTTTTAACAATTCAAAAGAAGATCAAAGTCCATGTCTCTGTACCAAGAGGTGGCATCAGGTACAGTAGATAAAGTGTTCTGGCTTTTGCCCAGGACTCGTTTTATCTCCAGAAAGCTGAAAACAAAGTCATTTTGGCAACAATTTAACTTCTACCCTGCTAACAGTCACACTATTACCTGCTACCTGGAGCTTACTAAATGGAGAATATTTACACTAGTGCTAGAGGGTTTCTCCTTGCTCAGTGTTAAATGTGGCGGTTAAAATGTGTCGCGAATTGCTGCAGCTGATTGTCAGGCCATCACCATTACCATTACACATAGTTCCTCTGAGATGCTGACCTGAACCTTTTCTTCTGGAGCCCAGGATACTGTCTGTAGGTATACCCTCTCACATTCCTCCTAGCAGCCGAGGATGCTCAGTAATTGAGGATGCTCAGTAATTGCTTTTCGATTATTTTACGGTTTTGAGCTGGTGCAGTGAACAGCTCAGTATTGTGTGCTGAAGGTGGTAGATCTCAATGAAACACACAGCTTCTGAGAGGAAACACCCCTCTATTGGAGGGCTCATCTTTATTGTAAGACACTTTCATGTGCAAGAGACTGCTTGGGGTGGGAGGCGGGTATCCAAATGGCAATACATCAACATTGTGAGATTCCCAAGGTGGAGCAGTCATGTTACTGTGGTGCCCTGCCCGGATTAATTAGTCTCTCTGAAGCGTAATTAGCATGGTGATTTGTGCCACCCAGACACAGCCTTAGTTATTTCCTTTAGTAATTATGAGAACTTAATGTCAGTGAAATGTACCAAGGCTGAATAGTGCTTTCAACTACTTAAAGGCTTTCCTGTCCCAAAAGCCTTTACATGTTCACCAGGTAATAGTGCCTTCACCACTGAAAATGTTACGTTCAAATTTATTTTAAAAAATGTCTCCTTCACACATGTTCACCAGGAAATAGTGCCTTCACCACTGAAAATGTTACGTTCAAATTTATTTTAAAAAATGTCTCCTTCACACCAAGAATGCAGCTACCCCTCCTGTGCTACACAGGACGTCTCTAGCTGACTTAGCAGTGCTTGTTGGACACAACATCTGAGACATATCTCAATAAGCAATCTAGGCATGTCCTTGCAGTTGAGGGGGTTGGTGTTTTCTCAGGCCAGCATAAGTTCCTCTTTAGATAAGTGAATCAGGCTGCTGTCTGCTGGAGGGAGGTGTGTGTGTTGGAGGAGCGTGTGGGCGGGGGTGTCCAACAGTGGATGGAATGGAATGGAAAAGGAGAGGAGATGGAATACATGTGTTACCCATCTGGTGACTTGTCAGGCTAGCGAAGTACGCTGTGAGACGTGGACCTTTTGTTAAAAATTCACACCATGTCTTAGGGATTTGAAGGAATATCTGTTGCATAGCAAGTTTAGCTTAAATCTAAAATGTTATGAAGGTTGAAACTCTATGTAAAAACTACAACTTTTACTGGTAAATGGACTCCTGTTGTATATTCAATATCTCCGCTTAACTGTTTGACCATGTTTGTTTTCATTTTTGCTTTTCTTTCCTTGTGCTTAATACTCAGTTATGCTAATCACTTAGTAAATTTTCTGGCTGGAAATAAAATGAGATTGCCATTTGTGAGGCAGTTTAGAAGAACAATTACTTTTTTATGAGAGATACATACATCTGTTTTGTACAGATTAAAATTTTGCCTAGTGTTACATATATTATTTTAAATACCCATTGTAACAGAATGTTTTCTGATGTTTGGTGTTTTTATTAATACCTGTTAGGTGTGGTTTGTTCTTTCCCTAAGGGAAAAAATGTACCCATTTTTTTGGTGTAGTGTTTTTCATTTTGGTCATGCTTGGATGTGTAGGAGTCAGATGATTGTGTACACATGCATGCTGTGATTTGTTTGGGGTAAAAAGTGAAACAGAAGCATTCTTTCCATCTGGTGTGCAAAACAGTCAGGTACGTGGTAAGTCTTAGCTCCCAAAGGATTTCTGACTTTCGTTCAGCCCTCTTTGAAAAAAAGGAAAAATTCCCCCAACATTGTTGCTAGTTCATCTTGGGGCTCAAGCCGTGTCTTCGTTCTGGCCTTTGGAACTGAACAGTTACTGTGTTTTTAGGCTGATTTGGAACAGGTGTGAGCATAAACTCTCTTCGGCTAAATTATGCAGAGTATCTGGTAAGGAGTTTATGCTAGCTGTGGGACAATGAGCAGAATGTGACATCTGTTGGAAAAAAATAACTCATGAGAAACACCTGAAGATCTTGACTCCATGGTATAGGGACACATGGCAGTAGGAATTTGAAAGCTAAGTTTTTGTGTCCTTGAACAGTGGCTCAGGGTGTATGACTGTGTATAACTATAACTTTCCAGACTGAACATCTGGAAAGTGCTGTGCTACTTTATAGAGAAGTGTAGTGGAGGAGGTTATAGAGAAGAGCAATGCTTGTGGTACTTCCTATAATCTGTGAATATAGAGCTCCAAGGATATGATTTGTTTCCTATCATCTCAAGTTTCCGTATGCATTTGCAGTCTTCATTATTATGTAAATGAAGATATTTGTTATCAGCTTAGAATATACCCCCATTATAAGAAAGGCATTTTTAAGGTATCATGAATAGGTAACTTGCTGTGTAAAACATTCATATATGGTATTCGCATTCTCTGAACAGAGAGAGACACAATTCTCTCTCCCAGGATTTTTCCTGGGGAAGGCAGTGAGAAGCTCAGAGAAGAAGAGAAAATAATTCTTATCTCTATTTGCTGCTCCTGTTATTTGGCACATGTGGAATGTGTTATGGAGATTGTTTACCAAAAGTGATTTGGTTTTTGGACACCAGTGAAGGTTGTTTTGTTCCCCTGGCCAGTTGGGTCAAAGCTGTGTCCTGAATATCTCCAGACAGTCAAGGGTTTTTCTTTAGTATCTTTTTTAGTTGGTGTTCTTTAGTATAGTATCTTTAGTATGTAATTTAATATAGTATTAGTGTAATACTATAGTATTACATATACTATATGTGTATATATAAATACTTGATAAAGCATTTGTTCTGAAATCATTGGAGTCAATGCACATTATTCCCCAGCTGGGGGATTGTCTGTTTCTACTATATTCATATTTTACACAAATAGCTAAAATTAAAAGCAAAGGTATTGAGAGAGTTAGAAAGAGGACGTGGAAGAAATTGCTTTGGACTTTTGGATTTCTGTTTTTTTAACAAATGTAGGTGTCCAACTTACTTTCCCCCTCCACTCCTCCCAGAGACATGGACACTTGTAGTTTCCCTTCAAATGCTACTTTTTATTTAGGTTTATGAAGATAATTAACCCTTACAAGGCTTTTTTAAGGATTTGTAAACAGTGTAGGATTAAAGCAATATATTTGTCTGTATAGGCACATTGGTCTATGGCATGCTTTCAACGCTAGATTTTTTATTAATTTATAATAAAAACTTAGTAATTTTTACCTGATATGATTTGCACTTTATTAAGCCCTCATCTCTATAGTTTTACAAACTGGGACAGAGGTCACTTTTTATGTTTGTACCAATGCTTTAGGGAAGTGCTTAACAACTTGGATGATAAGAAGTGTCTTTTACCTGAAAATAATCTTTAAAGCTCTCTTGAGTTACCGTGCTATAGAGAGAAGTTTTTCTGCTGGTCCCTCACTCCATAGCTGTCAGATGTCAAAGTGGCGTCGTTGTACAACTGTTACACATCAGCACCACCTCAGGGTGCAGCTGTTGGACTGTACCTGTGAGTGGCCCTGAGGCAGGATATCTCAGTGCAAGGAGCCCTGGGGTTTGTGTGTGTCTGTGTGTCTGTGTGTGTGTGTGTGCGTGCCTCTAGTTTTGGGAAGTTTGCTCATTTGCAGGATTATACACACCAAATGGGTTGGAGCTGAAAAACAAGTATGTAAACCTTAGTGGTGGAATGTCTTTGCTGAATTGGTGTGGACGAAGAGAGCTGCCTTATGTGCTGTAGTGATGCAGGCATTAACTCTGCTGCAGCTGCACTCAGTATGGGTTGAGTGCTTGCAAGGTGAGAATTCTGTGAAAAGCCTATCCGGGGGAATGAACCAAGTTCATCTGTAGTTTATATAGTACCTCCATATGTCTTCCACATACATCAAGATCATCACTTATAACGTGCTAATACTTAGCTCACATGGGCTTCTGATGCATTTCCCAGTTCAAACAAATCCGGGTTACAAACATTTACTGCTGTGTTTCTGTTACTGGTGTAGCTGGTGTATCCTGACCTGCCTGGAGCTTTGTTTCTGTGCATTCGCATGGAGTGTTGTTTAAACAAAGATTTAAATTGGGAAGGCAGGGCAGGGTGACACAGCTATTGCAAGATGCATGCTTTCTCACCATGGTGCTGTAGCCAAAATATGCTTGAGCATTTCACTTTGGAAACAAAAAATAACTTAGCCTTTCATTTTTGTGGTAATTTCTTCATTGTTCAGCAGCATGGCTCTACCAGGCATCAGCTGTTTTAAGTACAAGATATATTGCACAACATATGCACTAATTGGTGCTTTACATTTCTCTTCTTGTAGGTGACTCTCAGGTTCCTGAATGTGCTGTCAAATGCTGACACATTGAATTTGCTGAATCTGCTGCCTTATTTCTGATGTTTAAAAAGGCCTAAAGGAGACACTGGCACTTCTATTCCAGTCTTTTAAGGTAAGATGTTATTTCTTTTGCCATGGCAGAGGGAAGAAGACAGAGTCCACAAGCTGTCCTAGTCCCACCTCTTGGTCTCTAATCAGCCTATTGTGGTTTAGTCCAATACAGCCACTTGCTCACTCTGATGGGGGAGAGTATCAGAAGAGTAAAAGTGAAAAACTTGTGCATTGAGACAAAGACCATTTAATATGGAAAGCAAAATCCATGTACAGAAGCAAAGCAAAACAAAGCTTTGCTGCTTCCCACGAGCAGGCAGGTGTTCAGCCATCCCAGAAAAGCCAGGCCCCTTCACGCATAATGGTCATTTGGGAAGACAAACACCATCACCACAAATGTTCCTTCTTCCCTCTTCATATGCTGAGCATGATGCCATATGGTCTGGAATGTCACTTTGGTCAGCTGGGGTCATCTGTCCTGGCTGTGTTCCCTCCCAGTTCCTTGTGCACCCCCAGCCTCCTTGCTGGTGGCGTGGTATGAGGAGCAAACAAGGCCTTGTCACTATGCACGAACACAGCAATAACTAAAATGTCCATATGTTATCAATCCTGTTACCAGCACAAATCTAAAGCATAGCTTTTTATCAGCTATTGTGAGGAAAATGAACTCCACCCTAGTCAAAGTCAGCACAAAACTACATGAATCTAAGGTCTTGTATTGCACCCAGCTATCAGTATTTATTGGTTATAAGCAAATTCACTGACTTCAGTAAGACAATATCCATACAATTTCAAGAAACATCCATGAAGAAACAATTCATTTTCTTTTCCTAAGTCACTAATTCTATCAAGTGCTATGCAAGCACTCTTAAGTGCTTGTATATCTTTCCATTCACATGCCTTAGTTCTTCTATCTATGTATAAGAATTATTTAGTAGTAGTGGTCTTCAGTCCCTATGGAATGCCATGCTGAGATCAATTCACCACCAGGAAAAATCAGGCTATGAAGCTGAACATGACTGTAGCTAGAAAAATGACCATCCTGCTTTGACTAGGGCTGCTGCTGTGATCTTTCATTCATTACCCATGTTTCCTGTGCATCTTCTTCAGTTGCATTGGCAACTGCGCCATAGTGCTGCTGCATTTTCTCAGCAGCACAGGAGACGAGCCACAGACCAGACTGACAGAGTCAGTCAGCACCAGGGTTCTGCTGTGCCCAGTGAGCAGCGTGGCCTCTTACTGCTGCAGAGTTGTTATGGTGACCAGTGACTGGCTGTAAGCACCCCAGCAGGACACGGCTATATAGATTATTTTCTTCTCTTTTCTGTGCAAAGGTCAGGTTAAGAGCAACACCAAAGGGGTGGCCCAAATGAAATCTCTAAGAAAGGAAACCCAGATAAGTAAAGGCTTTGTAAAGGCTCTGCTACTGACTCCTGAATTGCCTCAGTTTTGAGAGCTGCTGTTTGAAGTGGCAGTTGAATCCTGTTTTTATTTACACTTAGAATGTCACTGCCTGCCCACCTTCTTGCATGCACTGCAATGAGCTGCAGAGTTGGATGAGAGGTAAGACACACCTAAAACTGAACTTCTCTTTTGAAGAGGAAGGATTTAGTCTCTTGACAGTTGTGATTACCTGGGATGGCTAATTGCTTTTCTTCTGCTGCTTTTGCAGCTTTAATCAGAGCGCAAACAAGCAGTGGAGACAGCTTGTTTGGCTTTTGAGTGTGGAATGCTTGCTTCACTTTTGACTGTGGAGTTAAGGTGGTGCTTACAGATGTGGGCTTGAATTGCTGCCAGCTTATGGGGCAGGTAAAGGGCTCCTGAGTCTAGGGATTCCAAAGACATGAGGACACCAGCTGGTTTTCCTCAAATTTTGAAACTGAGCAAGTGTGGAAAAGCAGATCTCCTGCTGTTTTTCATTACTCCATGAACTTGCCATTTAGATATGGAGGTGTGCATGTAGCTGGAAACACCCCGACTCCACTGACTCTCTGGCTCTGTTGTGCAAAAGCACTTCAGAAAGGGGGCAGAGGGTTCTGCAGTAGACAAGCTGCCATGATTGGGAAGCCTGTGTGCACTTTCTCTGCAGGTCACATACCAGCACATCTTGGATTGGCCCTGGGCTCTTGCTCATAGGGCAGTGTCTGTTCCTCTTTGGAGGATGCTGTTCTTCACTTGGGTGTACCTGGGCTGTTGCTGTTCTGGAGATTATTCTTTTACCAGGAAAAGCATTAGTACATGGATTTTATCTTTTCTGGTGGCAAAAAAATGTTTTGATACAGCAGGAGAAATGTTTAGAATAGGCAAAATGGAAAAACTTACTGTTACTGTGACTAGGCTGGTTGCATTTCCTCTGTGGGTGTAGCCTGTCCTGGCTGTAGAAATGGACACTCTCCGCCAAGCATGGGTTTCTAAGTGAGGGAAATGTGTGCATATATGCCCAGAGGGGCTCTCAGGTTGCCTTTTCAGACCCCCAGCCCTGCCAGTGCCCTGCAGCAGGTGCCAGTAATGTAGTGCAGTCACCTCCTGTGTGTCCAGCAGGGTACAGTGGCTGGTCCTGCGAGGTACAGGGTGGGAATTGAAGGGAGGGTGCTGTAGGGAAACACATGCAGAGAGAGAGGAAGAGATTGCAGATTGCAGAAAGTCTGGAAAATCCAGGGCAGAGTTGTATGGGCTCTCAGGGAGCTGACAATAGGGATGATTGCTGACTGCCTCAGAAAGCACAGGAGCACCAGGTACAGTCCCTGAGAAGTGGACTCTGACCTCAGTGACTTGTCACAATGCTGTGGCTATGGAGAGGAGCAGGATGAAGAGATTTCCTTTTCAGGTGCTCTCAGTTTAGGTACCCTCCAAGTTACATACACACATACATTTATATGTATCTTTGCTTGTCCCTACATGGAGTGGCATGGTGAGCTGTCCTGTTGCATCAGTAGCTCTGGGCACTTACAGAGGGCAGGGGAGCACAGGCTTTACTGGCAGTAGCCATCAGCGTAGAGATGTGCTACCAATTAAATGTCAGTGCACAAGGTGGGGTTAGTAATTTAGCAAGTCTTGGGAGAAGTGGGCTTAATTCCTCTCTGCAAAGCAGAGTATTTGAAAACTGGGTGCGGTATGATGGCATGTAACACAACATTTCATTGTGCTCAAGGCATTTTGCATTTGTACAGATATTGATACCGTGAAATACTAATGTGAACACCTCACTGCTTTTTGCCTGTGTGTTATAAAGCCAGCATCTCACTGGTGTGATACACTCCATGGAGAGGGCCCAAGAGCATTTTGTCTATTTCTGAACTTCACTGAACGCGATCCCTGTGCAGATGATGAAAGCACTGCACTTCTAATTGGATCACAGACTTTGGCAATGTGAGATGAGCAACTGACTTATTAAAATGAATTTCCAGTTATAAAACCATGGTTGCTTCATTTGGTTTACCTTGGGTTTCTCAAAGCTGTGTCCTGCTGCCTTAATTTAGCTTTGATTTTAGTAAAAAGAAAGGATTTACTGCAATATCATCAGACTTAAAAGAGCATTTTTGCTTTTCACAGCAGAAACTCAGCCTATTTAAGAGGGAAAAATTTGAAACAGCAACCAACCTTATGAACAAAGTCTTGCACTTCTGACAGATGGAAATACAGACTGGTTGAAATACAGATGCTCAACAATCACCTTCCTTAGCTGATCCTTAAGCTGTAGCTTTTTTACACTTCTGGTTATCTTCTGTTTATGTTATCTTATTCTTTTTATCTGGCCTTCCTGAGTTTTCTGTTCTTGTTGGACCAGTTAAATTGGAGTTTTGCACAATGATTATTTGGCTTCAGAGGTCCCTGATATACTTTCACGTGCAAGGGAGATCTGATTTTTGAGAAAATGTGTATTGTAAGTGCAGCTAAGCTTTGCTCAAATCGAAATACCACTGAAAAGAGTTGATTTTCTTCTCTCAACACCTTCATGATTAAATGTACTCACTTTTTATTTGACCAGGTATTTCCACTTGATTAACGTAAAACTGTTGTAGCTTAAGCTCTGGTTCTGTCATCCTTCCTCCCCTTATTTCTGTTTGGGCTTAAATATGCCACAAGGCCATCAAGCTGCCCAGCCGTGCTGTGCTATAGCTTCCACCTTCCCACATTGTACAGAAGGATTTTTCCGAGTCATCTTGTCATGCCACTTGCCAGAGAGACCTAGAGGGTCCCACCTGGAGTGGTGCTCTGGGTATGAAAGGTTGTCACAATGTCACCTCGTGCTTGCCAGTTTCTAGAGGGAAGCCAGCTGTGCAGCCTGACTGTAAAAGAAGCCGCAGTAGAAGTCTGCAGTGTGACCCAAACCCACCTCCTGGTGGTGCTACTATCCATCTCATGGCTGGTTGCACCTGACTCCTTGTCTGAAACCAGGCTGGGGAGGCCCAGGTGGAGCCCCCACCTGCATAGTGGTCACTGCCAGAGCAGAGTCCAGGTGAGACTGCTGGATGTGCAGATTGTGTGCCTGCATCCTATGCTGCTGGTGGCCAGCACATAGGTGCTCCAAGTTCCTTGATGCTTTCTTGCATTTCAGGCATCCAGGTGCTGGGACCACTGTGGTTGGAAGTGATGCTACTGAGCAAGAGCAGCCAACTTGTGCCATGCTGTGTTTTTGTGAATTTGGTCTTTGGAAGGGACCCCACTCCTCAATTTTACAGACACAATAAATGCTGCTGAGCTATTTCAGTACAGTAGCTAGTTCTTTATATTGATGAAAGGCTTGTGTGCTTTTCTGATTTGTGAGGCTTGTGAAGGATTAAAAAAATAAGTCTGTTAATCTTTGGAACAACCTAAACATAAAAGAAATCCCACCAAAACATCTTTGGGTTTCAGTTCTTTTTCTGTCAGAACCTGACACCAATTCAGCAACTCTCAGGATTTTCTGAGAATGACAATCACTTACTAGTATAGAAAGTTAGTTCTCTTGTTTCATGTTTTAATCTTAATGAGTTCAGGGTTCTGAGCTGTTAGCTAAATATTTTTTATTTGCGCTTTTACTGTTTCTCTACATGCAAGGAGGCACAAGAGTAACTCATCTTTCTTTCTGCTAAAGGTTCTTCTACTTTTTCAAAGGAAATGCTTTGTCCACTAGGAATTGTCTCAGCATGCTAATAAAACTCACTTTATGCCTTTAAAATGTTTATTCAAAGTGGCCTGGCTGGCTCACAGTAGCTGTGTGGGTAGACTGTCCTTGAATTTTGTCAACTAAATTTAGTACTGCACAATACCCAGTGATGGAAAACAGCTATAAATTGTCTGTGCACAGCCATGCATTATTGATAAAGGGTAGAATAAGCTCTACAATTTCTTTATTTGATGTTGTTAGTGCAACAACTGGCTGATTTGTTAAGACTTTTCCCCCTCCTATTGGCAGTAAAATATCTCTTAATTCTGAACTCTGAGTTTTCTGAATTTTGATTTGCTTGGGGTTGAAAACTTGCTTTATCTCCAGTGTTACTAAATGTAATGGAAATATTTTCACTGACTAGAAAGAAACTTAGGTTCAGGAGGAGCTAAGCAAACAGTAAGTTTGACACCATGCTGAAGACAGGACTCTCCTAATTATCTCAGATATTTAGAAATAGAAAATGGATCATAAAGTCTCACTGTACATTTAGAAGAAAAAATGCTTTAATATACTTCATTTGGCACATGCTTAGAGAAAATGCTTTACAGTGAGCTCAGTGTGCTTTGTAATTTCGGTGTTCCTTCAAAGTTTATGAAAAAATCTCAAGCCTTAAATCTGTCACACCTTTTCTCCTGTTGACACTTATGATGAGTAGAGACTCTACTGAATATAATTTGCATATAAAACTGTGCTGTAAACTAAGCAGTTCTTCCCCTGTAGTTGAATGAAAGTACAATGAACTGCTGAAAACTGGAAATTAATAAATATGTAAGTAAAAAAAAACTTGCAAGCGAAACTAGGAGGCGCTTAGTCTTCCCAACAGACGTCCAGCATTGAAACTTCCTTTTTAAGCTATAATTTTTGGAAGAGTTGCTTCCCAGAGATTGTTATTGTAATACAGCCAAAGGAATGCACAATTTGTGCCAAGGAAATATTGTATTAGAACTATGGAATTTTATTTCCCTCTTTTATGTTTGTAGATAGATATCTTTTGGTAAAAGCATTCCAGACCTCTACAGATTTTTTTTGTCTTTGTAAAAGTGTCAGTAATTCACAAGTTATGCTGATGTTTGTAATGGTTGCTTTTATTCCGTGTGGAATTTGTCTGTATTAGTTTAACTTTCCATATATTTGCATTGTTTTAAGGTTAGAAGTCATTAAGTAATGCAGTAATTAAACCATTGTGTCGTTGCAGTCAGAAGGCAGGAAAAAACATTGGTAAAAGGACTAACATGACTGACAGAGGCTTGCTAGAGATTTACATTGAGAATGAGTCATTCTTCAAAACTTTTTCATTTTCTGATCGAAATTGTGGAGTAAATCAAATACAGTGGCTGAGTGATTAAAATGCAAAACTTCTGAATTCTTTCTGACTTTGTAAATCTGACTCCTTTACTGTTAATATAAAATCATTTATCTTAAAGCAGTCTTGTGGCTGTGAATATTTAAATGAAAGCTTCAACTCTTGAAGAAAGTTATTTTGATATTCACCATCATTAATTATGTGGCTTGCATAGAAAGCTGTCATGGAAGAGGCATGGGAGATTTTTTCCATAGGTCATCTGATAGGTCTGTGGTAATTCATTTGATAAATCAAAGTGGTAAATTTTGCTATAGTTTAAATACTTACACAATTCAGATGTTACACATTCATCTAAAAATTCTGTGTTGGTTGAAGAGGATACCTTTGGTTTGATCCTACAGAAAATACAAACAATGGACATTGACTTGCCTGTGATTTTGGCTTTGGAGCAACTGTGCAGCTGTATTTTTTTAGAGAAGGACAGGCTTCAGCCATGTTAATTCAATTCTGTTTAGACAGTTTGGGAGTAGGAGTGTGTATGAAATTTCTTCTGGAAACAAGTATACTTTGGTAGTGGAATACAGTTTTGAAAATCCTTTGTTCCTGTTGTTTGTTTAAAAGAGCATCTTTCACTGGCATTGTTAGAAGCCACTGTAATGAAAAAGCGTAAGATAAGGAATACTCCAGAGTACAGTGGGGTTGGATTCTCCTCCATATCTGCACACTCTCTTTAGGCAGTGCTTGGATGGTGTTGTTCAAAATTCTTCATTTACCCCCCTCGAACTCAATCAGTAGTCTGACAAACACAAAAGAGCTTTAATGCAATTTGACATTTACTTTCTTCATACTAACAAAATATGCCTTGGTCCAGCCAGGTTGAGTGACTTTTGGAAAGTTACCTAGATTAGAAATGCACTGTGCAAGTGACCTGAGTGTTGCTTGCTACCTTCCAAAACCCTTGACCCTTGGGTGGGCCATTGTGGAGGAAGGTGGGATGGATGAGGCAGTAGGAAATCAGCTTCACAAGGCTGATCTCTGCAGGCCATGCTCAAAATACAGGGACAGCTACAGATGTTGCACGAATGGCGTGATGCAAAAGGACCTGAAAGTAGTTGACTTAAAAATACGTAAATAAAATATAAAAAGGTCAGTTTTTCTAAGGGAAACCAGAGACTTTTCCTAGGAGTTAGTAGAAATGAAAAAGTGGTAAGGGAAGAATGAGGCTGGTGACCTGTGAAGTTATCTGAAAACAGTCTCTTACTTTTAATGTGGTATTTCCCATTCTTTTTCAAATGCATTGAAAGAGGATGTTGTGTTTTTTTTTTTTTTTCTTTCCAGGATAGGAATTAACAGGGGTGGGGTGGAATCCTTCACCCTAAAATATTTTCTTTTTAAAAGCACAGGGTAGGAGAGTAAAACATGTGTTCCCGCATCTGTCCCCACCCAGGAGTAACGCCAAATGCTTTGTCTCTGACAAGTGCAGTATGCCCTGCTATAGAGGAAAGAAAACTGCTTTCCTCTATCTTGGTACAAAAAAAATGTATTAAGCTTGTTTTGGTGGGATAAACTTCAGAGGCCTCTTCAGAGGTTTGATTAGTAGTACAAAACCTGTGTTGGTTCTAACACGGGTATGTTGTGCTTCCATTACCTCAACCAGGCAGGCTGCAGTACACACTTGTTCTGTGAATCACAGAACAGTCATCATTGTGGACAAAAATCTCTTTTCTCCTTTTTGTTGTTACAATATATTGTCCTCCACTAATTTGAAAGAGCTGGGCAGTACACTGAATTACCCTGATTCTGTCAAATTACTCTGTCAACAGTGCAGTTATCTGCTCTGAGAGGCTCTGCACTGGCAGAAACTGATTCTTACTGAATTTGCCATGAACTTTCAGCTGTAAAAGTAATTAATTCTCTGCAAAATATACTTAAAGTAAGCTATGTCCTTGCCTAATGTCTGTAACCCCGATAACTAATAACGTTTTGTCCTTCTAGAAGACTCTATTAATGATCTTTCCACAGTGAACTTGAGACCCTCTTTGCAAAATGCAGAGCACTTTTAACCCTTCTTCTCCCAACAACCATTTTGGCTGGCAATGTTCCTGCAGTTTCCGTGCAATGTGGTGGTCAAGGCATGTTACTCCTCTACTATGTGTACAGAACATAGAGCTGTAGGTTGTTCATGTTTTTTCCTCCTGTTCCCTTTTTCCTCCTCCCTTTTGTGCTCCTCTTAATGAGGATCTAGGGGATGGCAGCACAGATTTTCCCAGTATACATCAAAGCAAACATACCTAAGCTGGATGCAGTAAAAGCAAAACATTGTTAGATATGGCAGAAGACTTGCTAGGTAGGGAAAAACTGAGTTATGTTGTTTGGGAAGATGATTGCACCACTGGCTAATTACAAAATAATTGAATGAGCAGTTATGTGCTGCCTCACTGCAAGCTTGAAGTATCTGAAACATGATCTGTTTTTTTAGTGCTGAAATTTGCTATGAAATAGAAAATTGAGTAAATAAAGTTCTTCAAGGCAGTTCTTCAAGGTTCCTCAACCTTCCTCGTTTAACCTGGGATATTCTTGTGAACCTGGAAAACTGAGCTATAAAAATGCAGTTTTATTTCTGTTGTTTTATTTATTTTGTGCTAGAAAAATTGCATTCCTGTAAGCTTTCTGCAGGCTGCCTATAGCAAAGGCAGTGCTGGCATGTGAGGTTTCAAGATACTTCAGAATAGGCTGAAGAACTCAATTTTAAAGGTACACCATGAGTGACTGGGCTTAACGTGTCTTAAACCCAAGGAATTTCCCCCCTAACAGTTTTGAGATACCACTTTAAGGAGCCTGTGGTTTACTTTGGAGTGAAATCACAAGTGATTTCAGGTTTTATTCCAGGTTTTTCTGTTTTCTTTGCCTTGGCCTTGAATGTTTTGGCATCTTTTGTTGCCTTTCTTCCACAGCAGCCTCAGTAGAGGTGCAACAGCAACTATAAATTATCTTCCATGATAAAGAAGGGTGCAAAGTAAAGATGCACATTGTTGCTTCCTGAGGATTAAAATGAAGTTTCAGATGTTAACAATGTCATCAACATGCAAGATAAGTCTGGACCCTGGCACTTAGGAGTTATTTTAGCTGAATGTATCTGGCAGTCCCTGGAGTGTAAAAGGAAAGTTTGTCCTTGAGGTTTTTAAAAGACCAATTAGTTACAATGTTGAAATGTTCATTAAAAGCTTTAAAGTTAATTCCCTGATAAGTAAACATGTAATGTTGCATTGTTGAGTTTTCTGAACCAATTTTTAAACTTCAGGATAACTTAAAAAGGGTTGGTGAAAAATACGTTTTCCATTCCATTGCTGGAATGTGCCCATGATTCCCAAAGGGTAAAAAAGTTCCTGTGCCAAATTCAACAGAGTAGCAAGAGATTTTATTTTAAGTCTGTCCTCAGTGAAGGATGGATTATGACTTGTTCTGGCCAAATTAGAAACTGTAGGAAAGAGGAAAGTGTTTTTTGCCAGGTTACCCCTCACTTGTGAGAAATGCTACTACCCTAAACTTGTCTCTGTCATATCACTTCAGATCAATGGCTCCCTTCATTTTGCTTCAAATTCTAGCTCCCTCTGCTTTAAAAATAATAATAATTTAAAAAGGCATTTCAGAAAGATTCCCTATGTTTTAGAGAGATGGAGAATCCGGGTGACTGCCTTTCTAAGTCAGTAATTGATGGCATTTCAGTTCAGGGAGGAGTTTGGCTTGGTTAATGTAACTTTACAGCAGAAGTATGCATCTCATTATCTTATGTGTCTCTATTTATTTAACTTTTGGCTGCGCATTTTACCTGTAACATTCCTTTTAGTTGTGACTGAGAGCAGACTAAGCAGATAATCACAGGTTTAAATGCACAACAGTGTGCCTTTGTTGACGATGCTTAGCTGGGCTTCTCTTTTAATTGAAAATGCATAGAAGCAAGCATCAGTAATGTATTCAAAATTGAAATCTTTTGTACAATACAAAAGAATTTTTTTTTATGCTAAAAAGAAGGATGGCTACTAGGGCATTATGTCCTTTGCTAGGTATCTGAAATGATTTATGATATATCAGTGGTCAATGAGTAATTGTTTGAACTGTATTGGAAATAGGTTTTCTTGTAGACACCTAGTGTCTTGGTTACAGGATGTGGCCAGGGGTGTGTATTCTATTGCCATCCCTTAGAGGTGGGACAGTTATCTTCTGTTAATTGGGCCACCTGTTAAAACCAGGTGGGGCAGTTTTTCTTTCTCTTCCACAACCAATCCTCCCTTGGGGAGTTATCTTCTGTTACTGGGCCCTTGGGTGTCACTGCATGACTGATAAAATTACATCACCCCACTGGGAGATGCTCCACCCAGGGGGAGGAGCCAAGCATTCCTGCCTAGATATAATCTGAGATTTGGAACACCACAGGCAGCTTTTTCCCACTGGATTCCTAGAGGTACGGCCTTCTTTTCCACTGGAATCCCAGAGGAAGACCAAACCCACCTACACCACCACTGGACCTTCAGAGGAAAACGGCACCCTTTTACAGGATCACTGCTTCAACAGAACCACACCTGTCACTGCAGGAGGACTGCAGCCAACATTTAATCAGACTGCTACCACCACCTTAAACAACAGGGTGTCAGGTTGTATTTTTACTTTCTCAGTAGTTTGTTTGGGTTTTTTTGTACTATTGCATTTGTATTTTAATTTTCCTAGTAAAGAACTGTTATTCCTATTCCCATATCTTTGCCTGAGAGCCCCTTAATTTCAAAATTATAATAACTAAGAGTGGACTGGGAGTTGCATTTTCCATTTTAAAGGAGGCTCCTCCCTTCCTAAGCAGACACTTGTCTTTTTTTCAAACCAAGATGCCTAGGAAGAAAACAGATCAGAAGATTATGGAATTTTGAAGGCAAAGGTGCCTTATAAACACAGGAGAATTTAGAGAAATACACTGGCAGTGAATCAGTCTGAGGGCCTTGAGAGAGAAGATGATTCACTCTGTAGCTATGACCAACTCTTCTGTGTCAGGTTTGCTCCTCAGAAGAGTCATTTACTTTAGCTCATGCTAGCTCAGCATTAGCTGTGGTGCTAACCTGCCTTTACAGTGTGTTTCGAACAAGTGTTTTTTGATGTAAATTATTTAAAGATTTCTGCGCATGCTTTATAAATGAGGCATTGGTTTTGTTTTTGTTTTTTTATTTTAATTGCAAGATTCCTAATGCACTGAGCAACAAAAGCTCTAATTCTGGATTTTGAAAGCAATTATTTCAGCTGCAAAGAGCTAGAGAGTTTGACTTTGATTCTTCCTCTTGTGTAGGTAATTAAGAGTTGCCTAACACGGTACTACAAAATCTTCTCTTCTTGGGTAGGGCACTTCTGAAAAGCCTCTCCGAGAGTGATGAGCAGATCGCATTGAAGTCAGATATGAGCTGACCACAGCAGTTGTTAGCCAGAGAACTCTGCCCTGAGCCTTGCTCTCCGAATGCATGTGCCCTTTTACAGAAGAAATTATTAATGCAGAAGCACGTAATGGGACAGTGTAAGAGTCTGGTAAGAAGGATGTGTAGGAGATAATAGGACTTAAGAGAGGACCAGAAGCCCAAAACCAGTTTCACTTGTGAAGTCCTTTGATGCAGTGTAAAGCTTGTAATGGAGTATGAATCATAGTGGAAAATGAGTCTTCTGGGAAACCTGAGGATATTTACATTACTTGATCTAGAGGACTGAACACACAAAATATCTCAGAACTAGTCTGTAAGGAGGCCAAGAAGAAAGAGATGGAGGATCTGAAAGTTAACATTCTTCATATCATTTTAATCCAAATCAACAGATTATGACCTATTTCATGTGTGCAGAAAATGATGCTATGAAAAGCCAGTGCCCGAAAAGGAGACAGAGGAGTCCTTCAACTTTATTCAAATAAAGGGGGAGAGTCCTCTGAGGCACACGCCCATGGGGATTTCTCTCTCTCAGGGTTTCAGACGGCGCAGCCTCCTTTTATCCTAAACTCCTGGCCTCATGTTTCCCTCTTCATTTCCCCACTGGCTGAGGTACTAGGAAGGTAAAGCCTTCCCAAACCACCAACCCCATATGCCCCCTTGAACCTGTCATTTCACCCTAAAGTTCAGAAGTTCAGGCTGTCTGGGTCCTGGAGTAGACTTTGTGTGGACCCATTTGTCTGTTACGCTGAAGTTCAGGAGCCAAACTATCTAAGTTCTGTAACAAACTTGCAGCTTGAGGTTGGTAGAGTCATTAGGATCCATTTCAAAGATATTACTACCCATTGCTTCTGAAGACCCTCAGCCATTAAATTGTTTGTAAAGACGTTAGCACTCATCTTTCCTATCACTTTTATCTCCCATGCTACTATTTTATTTTTAATGGTGAAAAACCAAAGTCAGAAGTAGATCCCAGAGGTACAGTATCATTCTGTGTCTCAGAAGTGACTTCTAGCCTTCCTCCAATTTCTGATAAAGATTCATTTAATGGAGTTTTTTCCTGCCTTTTACTGGGTGAACCAATTTTCAGACAAACCTGGAGAAATAGATTGATATTCTACTGAGGTAGATGGAGTACGTTGTAAGTTTTTGGGTTTTTTAAGAACAAGTGAAGTATATCAGAACAAGTGAAGTATATCAGAACAAGTGAAGTATATCAGAACAAATTCATGCTTTGTATGAATTTTTAGCAGTGACTAAGACTCCTCCTCAATCAGGGAACAACTGTTTCTCCTCAGGACAGGGCAGAATAGGAAAAAAGTGTTGAAAATTATGAAAGCTGTTCTGTTTGTCACTAGTTTGTAAATCCCAAATGTAAGTTGTGAGAGTTTCTATTTAGTAATGATGTGGTTAAAATTAGTTTATAGTTGGAAACTATATGTGTTGATTTCAGTTAATCTGTACAGCCTACAGCTGTTTTGTAAACCTCAATAAATACTGTGGTGGCACTGTAGGAATGAATAACTGGAAAAGCAAAACAAGCTTCAGTAAGAACACAAGAACTTTTCAGAAGATTTTATTTGTTGTTTTGTTGCAGTTGGGTCCTCCTTCATCATGAGAAAAAAGAAAAGGGAAAGTAAAATAACTGTTTAGTGTTCTATAATATTTTTCTTCTGTTTTCCCTGTACATTCTAGAATCTGTCTTCCTAATTTTTTCTCCACTGAGTGTTTTAGAACAGCATTCTGATTCAATAACTCTATTTTATCATCAGCATGACTGCAGCATGTTATTTTGCTAGTGTTCCCATTCAGAAGCAGTGGTTTGAAGTGGATTAAGTCAAGGGAACTGTCACTTAAAGAGCTGTATTAATATTCTCTCCCTCTTAGTACACTGTACCACAAAACATGTGCAGGAAAGTAAGAGATGCAGACTTTAGGCAATCTTCTGGCATTTAGCATTTAGTAGATTTTTCACAAAATTGTTAATGTGTGGAGGAGGCCCTCCACATCATCATGCTGAGGTTTATTGAGCTTCCTCAGCCCTGTGTGCTGCAAAGACAGGGCAGCACTGACCTTTGAGAACAGCCTTGGTTATGAGCTTTTTGTTGAGTAGGGGGGTGAGTGACCTCAGGGGGCAGTACCTCAGCAGATGGTCAGTGATCACAGCTCTTGCAAGGCTGTTTGTGTTCTTCAGCTTATCAGTGAGATGTAGCAGTTGTAAGTCCTACCCTACTGACAGCCTCAAAGTTACTTAGATTATAAAATGTACACCTTTCTTTAGCACCGGACTCAAAAACCAGAGTGGCCTTGCTTCCCCCTGCAAATACTTAGCATACGTTTTAGAGTCATATTTTTGGACTAAGTAGGTATCACTCTTATTGAGTGCAGGAAGTACACGTTTGTATTTTACTGTGGTTTTGGAAGGCACAGATTGGGCTGGACAGATGTCACAGGAAGACAGGAATTCTAGGACTATTTTTCGTTAGTGAAAATGGAAAAATAAACTGTGTGTGAATTCTGCATACTGAAGACTGTCTTCCAGCAGATTCTCTAGCTGAAGAGATTTCCTAGTTTAAATCAAGGTAGCACAGTTCTGCCATGGAAGGACAGGGAGAGCAAGATAAATGCACAGTTTGGAAAGAGAGCAATGCTAATTCAGCATGCTGCTCAGAAAACTAACCTGACAAAAGAAAGATATCTAATGTGTTAGTGAAATGAATCAATTGAGTAAGACTTGGAGGGAGAACCTGGGTAATGAATAGGAGACAAAATCATGATAATGCTAATTTACCTTAATTGTTTTCTGTTTTGATGTCCACTGTTGGGTTTTTTTTCTTCACACAGAGGAATTCAGGAGTGCTCGGTTTCAGTGTGCAATTGCAAAAGTTCATTTGATTTTTAAGCAATGAAGAATGAAATGCAAAGTTACTCAGTTTCATTTCAGGCGACAGTAGCTGTTAATGCTTCAGTTGATAAAAACAATCTCTTAGAGAAATGACCTTCAGGCATGTCAAAGATCATGGGTACAGTCTCTCGTTCATTTAATAATAAAAGCTGTTATTCATCAGACTATGGATAATCTTGGGCATCTGTGATCTTCTTTCCTCCTCTGTGTTCAGGAAAAGTTAGAATACCTGCACAGGCTTTTCAGGTATCCCTATATGAGATACTGATAGCCATGAATATATCCATATTCTGATTGCTTTCCCTCTTCTATTGGGAAGCAAGAATTTTTTTTTTTCTTGAATATAACACGCTGCATATAAAAACATGCATGTTTAGGAGGCAATTCAACTTCTTTGAAGGAAACTATTGGTGTGCTTTTGTCACTTAATCTGTGTGAGTCTGTTTTTCAAAATGGTACATTGTTGTGGAATTCAGGAGATTTTGAGGTGTCACAGTTCCCAAAGTCACGAACCCAGTAACAGCTCTTTTGGAGCAGAGTGCTATCCTGTGTGTGCTCTATAAAGATGATTCCAAGGCCTGGAATTGCGCTTGGGGCAGATGTGGCAGGCAGTGTCCATTAGGTGGCTCTCGGTTATGGAAAATAAATTTTCAACTACATGCAGGCTAATTTTGAAAGGCATTAGCTGTGTGTCCCGTCAGACAATTAGAACAAATCAAGAGGCCATAAATTCAGACCTTCTCAAAAGCTGGTAGGTTTTGGTATCCTGAATAGCTCTGCAAATACTGCCCTGTCTCTGCTTACTTGTGTTGCTGTAAAATATTCTCTGCTGCAGGCTCCACAAGTGAGATAAGATGGAGGCAGCATTATTGTCTGTAACAAGGCACTGCACAATGATTATGCTGTTTCATGACAAAAAATGTCCTTTTCATTAGAAACTGAAAAGGTAACAAAAGGTCTTAATGACCCCTCCCAAATGAAACAAGGCAGCTGCAAAATTCTGCTGCAAAACAAATTGCTTGTTCTTTAAACTAAAATCTGATATAAAAATGAGGAAGCAGCTGATACACCTTTGAATGTGTAGACATGCTGGAATAACCACTGAGTGGACTAGTCTGTTTTATTTCATTCTTTGCCAATTAATCCTGGAAAATAAGAATTGCAATTTAAAAATGTTGGAATTACCACAAGGACAGTTGCATGGTTTATGCCTGATGGCTAGACTCATCTTTAGATGCTGTCATCCATGCAAAGGGACACTGCTGAAACTGCCTGTTACAGCACTGTGAGTCATGCCACAGGTGCTGCTCTGAAGATTTGAGAGAAGGCAAGTAAGTTAATGGCTGTATTAGACAGTCCTCTCCTTACTGAGGCTGCAGCAATACCGCTCAGCCACAGACTTCATTTCTTCATCTTCCAGACTCCTCCACAGTTTGGATATCTGTGCAAGGCTTCTTCAGGGAGAAGCCTTGGAAGAAGTGACTTGCCTTGACCCTGAACGGCAAGCAGGACAAACAAACTTTTTGGGGGAACAGTGGAGGGAGGTAGAGAGCAAATTTCCTCTTGGTTCCTTGCTGTCATCTTAAAGAGTAGGCACAAAGCAGAGGAGGTGGCAGACCTGACTGTTCACCTGCCTCATTAGATTGTAGAAAGGCACCCAGGGGGCCACCAGATTGAGGCAGAGTGTCAGGGCTGGAAAGACTTCCCCTTTCCACAGCCAGCGAGGTGAGCTGAGGTGTGTGCTGCGCTCTGGAATTACAGACTGCTGCTGGCTGTCTGCAAGGGGATGCGTTGCTGCCTGCTCTGCTCTCTGCCCTGTCTAGGCAGCAGAGGTGCTGGTTTTCCTAATAACTGACATGCCAGTGCACAGGCCTCACTATTTGAAGGAGAGGTTGCGGAGGAAATGGGGCCCTTTTTTCCTTTTGGTCCACTTGTATCAAATAGCTTTCTGAAGGAAAGTAGGGCTGCTGGCTTGGGTTTCTGTAAGGGAGGAGATAAGGTTTTAAAAAGCTGAGATACCAAGAATCACATATCAGTGGCAAAGTACGGACAAGCTACAAGGAATAATGTTATTTATCATGGGGTTTGGTGCCTTACCAAGAGATAGTAGGCAGATAAATTTAACTGGTGTTTTTATTTCAGCCAACATACAGAGTTTCTACCGGATCCGGTATGTACGATTCCCCATGTGTCTTGTGTGACAGTACACACACACTAGGGAGCACTGTCAAAATGGTTTAATTTCTGTAAGACTGCTTGGGTACTCTGTCTTTATTTGATGCTCTACATAGGATATATGGAAGTATAGTAGAATTTACTGTACAACTTCAGTCATTGCAGGTTAGTAATCAACAACTGTTCCACTGGTGGAATGTCCTTTTGTTAAGAGAATTTTATGTTAATCCCAACAGTGCAGTACTTCATGCTTGAAAGCATTTTCACAGATCTTGATTACAAGACTGTCACCAGATCCATGTAACCTAGGAAGGAAACCAAAGACTTTAGGCACACATGGATCATGGGAAAATTAGTCTAAACTGTCTAAGCGGGAAAGACAGTTTGGCAGCTCTAATGTGCTTGGGTGATTGAAACTCCTGGTTTCTTCTGTGCTTTCTACAGGCTCTGTCCTTAAAAAAGAGAATTATTTTGGCAGAGCTGTTGTAGGTTTTAGATGACAGCAACAACAGATATGAGAAAAATCTCCATGTTGGTTTGCTGGGTATTTTTTTCTTTTTTTATTAGGTTTTGCATATATATTTGCATGTCCAAGTTTTGAGTAATGAGAAGGTTAAAAGTTGCATTTAAGCACTATCTCCATGTGTGTATATTGGCTTCTTGATGAATTCTTTCAGTCTTTCTATTGTTTCCTGGTACTTATGCATAAAAGCACAACTTGCTTCCAAAATAATCACAAGTTTTGAAACTTGGCTTTAAGGTTTCTGATGCATGGTTCATTTCACAATGAAAGCATTAAAGGCAGTGATATATAGTGAGACAGTTCCCAGGGGTTTCTATGTGATCCATATCAGCGCTGCCAAAAATGTTCTTGCTAGGGGGAGGAGGGGAGTGGGTGGACTTTTGCTACTGAGACTTATAGCCTTGAACTGTATCTTTCTAGAGGATCCAAAGACCTAATAGTTCATCTATTAGCTGTCAGATGCCTTGCAAGACTGACAGTTATAACCAATGTGAAAATAGGATTGTTCTTAATCTAGTCTGCAATGGATTGCTTTAAAAAAAAAAGTGTTAATACTGCCTGCACAGTGTTAATATTATACAAATAATTCTGCATTGGCTTCAATATCATATGCAAGAGTATTAGTCTAAGTGTTTGGATGACCCATTAATCAGTCTCCTGCTAGCCTCCTTGTCTCCTAGTACAGAAGCCACAAGGGGTCAGCTGGGCAGAAAGGTGAGCAGAGATGGAATTCGTAGGTCTGTACAGTAAGTGCAGTTAACTGAAACCCAGAGATTCATGCATGGTATTTGTGATGAGGACACAACTGATGCCTGAGTGAGAACTGTGCACTCTGTGCGTACAAGTCTGCTGCCCCTCTTCCTGCACATGGCAGGTGATGCAGTTTGGGAGTCATGAATGTTCATGGTAAACCTGTGTGAACAGTTTTTAAAAAAATACATTAAAGACTTTGCTTTTTAAGTGTTAGTATATTCTAGGCAGAAAACTGCTCCAGAGGCTTGGCTTTCCTTAAGGTCTCTGCTGTCCCTTGCTGAAAATCCTGGTGCCATACGTAGGTAGCTCAGCAGAGTAGAAGGTGCTGCATGAAATAATCATCAAGATCCAAAACTTAGAGTGAAGAAAAGCCAAGAATGAACAAAGAAACTTTCAGAAGTTCCCAGGAGTCTATGTAACAATCGTGAGGAGGATGAGCAGCCTCAGCAGTTTGGCAGCAGGCACCTCTGTTTTTCTCAAGAGCCAGGCTGCTTTAGGACTCAGCTATCAGGTAATATCAGTGTAAATCTGCATGAGTATGCCCTGAAGGATGTTCTCAGTCTCTGTTCAACAGGATGGCCTCCTTTGCAAACACTGTTTTTCATAACGTAGTGTGTATATAAATAAATCATTATAATTAGAAAGGTGTGCAGATTTTCCTCTCCATCTCAGAAAAACAAATATTCAGCACAGCTTGCTGTGGGAGTGAAAAGATCCTTTATTTCCTAGTCTGTGATAACCTGTAGATTTGCCAGGTTTCTCTCAAATGTGTAGTTTAGGTTAGGCATTCCTTAGCAAAATGCCCTATTGGTAGATGAACAACACCCCCACAAACAAAGTCTGTCTCTGGATACTTGCACAACCTGATGGAGAGCTAGTAAAATATTTCCATGCCTTTGAAATTTAGTTAGCAATTATGGATAAGTTTTGGCATGTGTCTGGAGATGGGATACAGAGCTTGTGCCTTCTTTGAAATGTTGTTCCAAATTGTTTAAAAATGCTTCTTCAAAAAAAAAAAAAAAAAAAAGAAAAGAAAAAAAAAAGGAAACCAGGAAGCCAGCTGTCTGGAAAGCTTTCAGAGAAGTGCAGGTATGCTACATTTTCCTTGGACTCTTTCTAGAGTTGTAGAGTTTAGCATGGGTTTTTCTATAAAAGGATGAGGTTGAATACTTCAAAATTACACAGTCACTTCAAACCACCTCTGTTAAGGCTGCCACCAGTGTAAGAAATGATCTGAAGTGGCGCTTTCCCTCTGTCACTTTATTCTGTTTTGTTTATACAGGTCTGTCTCTCCTGGATCAGGTCAAGGTCCACAGGGTTCAGTCTGTTCCCTGACAGTGACCAGGGAAAAGTGCCCAGGGAATATAACATAAGAACAGGGTAGGCACACAGTACATTGTTAGAATATACCACTAATGGCTAGCAATTTGTAGTCCAGCACTGTCTTGAGCCACAAGAAAGGTATTTGTTTGTTTCAATAGCCTCTGGGGGACAAATACATTGTATTTTTCTTCCATCTGGGGTTTTTAAGTATGGGTGACTTGTAGCACCATCAATAACATCCTCTGGCAAGGAGTTTCATTAACTACTTGGATTTTGTGAATGCACCTCATTTTTAGTTTTTCTTTTTATCCTGCCTGACATCCCCTAGTTTTTGCAACCTTGAGAAACATTTTCTTCCTGTAAATCTGTTCATGGTTTTAAAACCACATACTTAAAGTCTTTTTAATTATGGAATTTTTATTCTCCCTCACATCAATAAAAGTTTGTAGAATATCCTGAGTTGGGAGGTACCCATAAGGATCATCAAGTCCAACTCCTGGCCATTGGCAGGACACCTCAATAATCACACAATGTGAGTGGTGGCCAGAGTGTTATCCAAAGGCCTCTTGGACTCTGTCAGGCTTGGAGCTGTGACCAGTTCCCTGAGGAGCCTGTTCCAGTGCCCAAACACCATCTGTGTGATAATCCACCTTTTCTCATATCCAACCTAAACCTCCCCTGACACAAATTCAGGCCATGCCCTTGGGTCCTGTCACTGGTCATCAGAGAGAAGAGATCAGTGCCCTCCTCTTCCCCTCATGACAAAGTTGTAGACTACAATGAGATCTTCCCTCAGTGTCCTCTTCTCCAGGGTGAACAGACCAGGTGACCTCAGCCACTCCTCATACGGCTTTCCCTCAAGACCCTTCACCATCCTCACGGCACTCCTTTGGATGCCCTCCAGCAGCTTTATATCTCTTTTACTGTGGCACCCAGAACTGCCCCCAGCACTTGAGGTGAGGCTGCCCCAGCTCAGAGCAGAGCAGGACAATCCCCTCCCTTGCCTGGCTGGCCATGCTGTGCCTGATGTCCCCCAGGACAGGGGTGGCCCTCCTGGCTGCCCCCAGTGGAAGAAATGATCTGAAGTGGCGCTTTCCCAGGGCACTGCTGACCATGTTCAACTTGCCACAGATCAGGGCCCAGTGGTGTGTTTCCACGGGACTGCTTTCCCAGCCTTTTGTGTCCCAGTCTGTCAGTGCATCCAGGCTTGCCCTGTCCCACATACTAGATGTGGCACTTGTCTTTATCATAAACTTCATGTCACTGGTGATTGCCCAGTCCCGCAGTTTGCCTAGGTCTCTCTGCTGGGCCTCTCTGCCTTCAACAACTCTTCCTAATTGTCAGCAAACTGGCTTAGTATCCCTTTGAGTTCTGTACCTAAGTCATTATGAAGAGGTTGAGGAGCACTGCCCTGAGGAGGAGCCCTGTGGAACCGTACTAGTCACAGGTCACCAGCCTGATGTCACCCCATTCACTGTAACCCTTTGTGGTTGGCCACTAAGCCAGTTCACCCATTGCATGACATATCCAGAAGGATCCTGTAAGAGACAGTATCAAAAACTTTTATTGAATTCTAAATATAACTCATCTTCCCTTGATCAGCTATGTGGATTACCCTGTTACAAAATAAAATTCAGTTTGACAAGAAGACGGATTTTTCCCTTATGAACATGTTTTAGCTGTGACCAATGACTGCATTGTCCTTCATGTGTTTTTCAATACCTCACAGAGTAATTTCCAAAATTTTGTCAGTCACTGAAATGAGACTGTGACAGGTCTGGAGTTTCCAGGCTCATCCTTCTTGGCCTTCTTGGAAACTGGGACAATGTTACCAGCTTCCAGTCAATTGGGACCTTTCCAGATTCCCAAAACCATTCAAAAATCATTGAGAGAGGCCTTGTATTTGACATCAGGCACCTCTTGAAATACCCTCAGAATCCCATTAGGCTCCAGATTTACAGTGGTTCAGCTGGAGCAGCAGATCCTGCAGAAGTTCGTGTCTCTGTGATCATATTCATACTGTAACAGGCCCATGTTACTTCTGCACCACCTTTTGTTGTTAATATATTTAAAAACCCTTTTTTGTACTGGCCAGCTTCAATTCCAATTGAGCTTTGGCCACACAAATTTTCTCCCTACAGTGGCAAGCAGCATCTTTGTATTTCAGATCATAATTTTAAAAAATTACTGAAATGCAAATTAGAGAATACTTAAAATGTGGTGTAGGGGGAGTATATTGGTTATTATATACATACGTTATTTCTCCTTCCTACCCAATCTTGTTTTGATGGCTCAGTACTAGGAAAATACTTGGTTTTCCTTGCTGCTGTCAAAGGCTTCTTGCTAAACTGTAAAAATATGATTGGTAGCTTCTGGATATATTTCTTTTGTCTTCTATTTTGAAGTATTTTGAGTATTTATAGCACTGAATAAGGAGGAGGGGGGCAGGAATCAAGGCGATCCTGTTCTCCTTGTGCATACAATAGCAGAGATTAGGTTTTTTCCATATTTAACAAATACTCACTCTTTTTTCCATAGCATTTGGTAGTCATTGTTTTAGTGTGAGAGAGAAAGAAACTCTCTGACAATGAAATTCTTCTCCTTCCTTGCAGCTCAGGTTTGATTTCTTAATTGCCATATCACCAGCAGCATCATCACTCATCAGCTCTCCCTGCAGATGGCGAGACCTGAGTTGCCAATCTGGTGAGCTGGCCAAGGAGTTGCCAAATCCTCCTCCCCCCCAAACCAAAAGACTGTTTCCCTTCCCACCAGCTTTATGACTGACCATTTTTTCAGTAGGATTTGTTCTCAGGATAAGTGTCACTGAAAGTCTGCTTGGTGCTAGGTGACCTGAGTACTGTCCCTCCAGGTTGTCACCTGGCAGCCACTGATGGGCTGTGCTTAGGCTGGACCCAGGTACCGAGATGCAGATAAAGCCTCCTAAATTGTACCAGCTGACCACTGTGACTTGGAGAGAGACTGTAACAAGTAACCACCATGGCTTCTGCAGCTGGCACAACTAGTGGTGACTGCCTTCAGGACAGCTTCTGCTGTCATTTTAGTTACCATGGTGCCATTAAGATACTTTTTGCTAAGTTCACAAAAGTGAGGGTTGTTTTTTTTAAAATTATTTTTTGGATAAAGGCTCAACTGTAGGTAATGGATCTATGCAGTTTTAGACAAAGCTTTTCTGTTGCTGAAAGGCAGCAGAAAGGTAGATGGAAGTGACTGGTGCCTTGTCCACACACAGCAATCTGTAGACTTTTGGTCACAAAGGCGACAGGATTTACCAGGCAACTGTCTGTGCCATGGACTACCTTACTTTTCTCTGCAGTGCAATCCACGTCCCTGGGAGCAGACTCTGTCCTCTTACTGAGAAAAAACACCTCTTAATTCCTCTTGAAATTCAAGTGCCAGACTGAGGCATGTCCACTGGCTGCTGATCTTACCTCTCTGAGCTGTTCAGCTGTGCAAGTGAAAGCAACCACTTTCCATGGTATGCAAATGCTTACCTGCTCCATGGGATCCTCTCCAATGAAACAGCAGAGAAACCCTCTAATATCTGATAAAACTACAGAGCCTCCTTCAGACTGTGACAGTATGTTGGCAAAGAATTTGTTCTTTTAAGAAGCTTTAGACTCCACAGCTGTGTAATTTTTGTAAACTGGTGGAACTTAAGTCTTTGTAACAAAATTGAAAGAACTTTTCATTGTTTTCTGGTGTGCTCTTGAGAGAGTGAGCATCACTGGGTCACTGCTCCCAAACTATCAGGTCCCAAGGTGGGACGTAATCACACGCAGGAGGCTTGCTCTAAGGAGAGCCATTCTTTCATAGCAAGAAAAGCACTCTGATCATACATTACTAAGCAGTGTAACTGTGTTATTGTTCTGCTTGAGAGCCATGCATAGGGAGGCTTATTTAGACACCAGATCTCCTGGTATAATTTTTTTATGACTAATTCAGCGCATAGTAAAATCACAAGTGAGCAGGCTGCTGATCTAAGGACTTTTTTCCCTACTACAGGTAGCTTTTTCTGATGCCATACAGAGGAGGACATTAATTTGTGCACAAACATTCCTGCTTTTCAAATAGAAAAACTCAGAATACTAACAGCTAGATGCATTCAGGGTCCTGCAAAGGCATCACTTGACCCCAAGTGAAATGCAAGTGTCATGGATTATAAATGTCATGTAACTTGGGCATATCATCCAGGAGGCAGGTTTCATCATTTTCCTCATCAGCTTTATGAGTTGGTGGAGGAAGCCAGCAGGCTCCTGCAGTGGATAACTTGGAGCATTCACTAAGTTTTGACCCCAGTTCTTGGGAGGAGCTCCATCTTTTCCCCTCCTGGACAGAAGAAGGCCCTCACACTTAATATTAAAGGGGACCTTTTCGTTAGAGACACAAAAACTCCTTGGTTAGGAATCAACCCATACTTAACAGTATGTATCTTTTCTGGATGCTATACAGTGATGCCTGCAACAGCCAGACTCTGTGCCTAGTTGGCAATATGATTTCCTTATCATCTTGCTGACCAGAAAGGTGGCTAAGCAGCTGGTGGGGACTCTTCAGCATCCCATGATGACCAGCTCTGGCAGGGTGTAAAGCACCAAGTGACCAGGGCCGTGTCCCACATCCCTGCCTTGCCCCCAGCAGGTAGATGGGCAGAAGCTGACCCAAGGTGCTGCTCGCTGCCTTCCCTGCTCATTCCCATCCCTCTGTGCCCTCGGCAGCAGTGGCTCACAAGCCTTTGCAGGAAGCAGAGAGCTCTGTAACCCTTGTCCTGTGCAATTTGCTTTTGACAGCTGTCACAGCCAGCAGAGCTTTGGCTTCAGATGTAGCATAATGATTAGTGTAACACACAAATAATAATTTTGTTGTAACATCTGCCATCCTCTCAGGGTGAGGCTGCGTGTTTTACCCGTGGGCTGACAGTTGCTAGATGGATTTTGTTAGGTTCCCAGACACACCCTGGTGTGTCTGTATAATTGATGTACTTATTAAAAGGGGAACAGAAAAACCTCTTCTGTTCCCAATACTAGATTTAATAATAAACTCTCATTTCGGTCTGTGAACAAGACTTTTTTTGCAATGCTGATCTCACACCTTTAGCTATTATGGTCTGCAGTTATGAAAGTAGAAGATAATTTTTGTTGGCCATTGAAAATACAGGAGTGTTTTGCAATTTTATTCTCTTTTTGTTGCTTTGTATGGCAGAAACATGCTGAAAATATGCTCCCTTAAAACTAGCAGTTTCACCTTTTTTTTAAAAAAAAACCCAACAACCCAGCTTCTTGCACTAGATGGCAGTGTGGATGGTTCAATGGGAAACTTGTTTTATTTAGAAAAATCATAGGATTGATGATATAAAGTATTCAACATTTAAAAAAAAAATCATTTTCTAGTGATGGCAAAATTGCTTTTTATTGCTTGTCTATCACACATTTGTGCTGGGGAAAAATGTGTATTCCAGGTCTGAAAAGCTTGTGTAGGAGGTGCTGGTTTTCAGAGTTGCAAATTATTGCATTATTCTCCTTTTCATTTCTTCTCTTTCATCTCAGAAGAGCTGAGGTCCTAGTGGGATGAATGTTCATCTACACACTTCCACAGATGCGTTGCTGCTGTCCTTCGGACACAAGCCTGGGGGGGAATTCTGCTGCATGAAGAGTAGTGACAATTACTAAATATTGAGAAGTATGCTAAAATGATTGGGTGTGATTACACATTGTTGGTCAAGGGTTAGCAGTGAATGAATAGGTGTATCAAGTGGCACATATCTTGAAGAAACTTTATCAAATTATCAAAATCAAGCCATAATTAATTAAAATACAGCATCCTTCTATACATGTGAAATACTAAACACAGTAGATAAACTTAGTTAAATCAGGATACGTGCCCCATACCTGAGTGCCAGTGTGAGAGTAAAATCCTGGTGAATACCAGCAATCATTTATTGAAATTCAGCAATGTTGCTTTCCACTGAAAGAAACTGAAGGGCAGACCTGAACTGAGACATGGTATCTGAACTTCTTCTTTGACTAGATGGTCATGAGCCTGTTGGATGCTGGAAAAAATAATGGTTCCTATTCTGAGCCATTTATGCCAAGGCATAGGTCTTTGAGATGGTGGGGGTCTCACATTTTCCCTTTAGCAAGACTTGATTACCAGAAGAGAAGAAGGGGTTTCACCTGGAAAGAAAGTCTAGATAATCACTGGCAAATCCACTTGCATTTATTTTGAGTTAAGTAAAAAAGTTGCTCTCTGGTTCTACTCAACTTAGTCCTTAGGCATAATTAGAAAAAGTACCGTGCAGGCACCTCTGCAAAAATTTGTTTTAGACGTGTACAAGTGTATTTTCACAAAGTGTTTTGCGGCATATCCTTTAGCTCTCATACATAATGCAAATGAGAAATTAAGATCAGTGATTTGAGACCAATTATCAGGAAGTTTTTAAGGTAAAGCTAATTATGTTGTATGGGGAGAAAACTATGAAACTTTTAATTGCAAATAGGTATCCAGTACCCAGATGCACTTACACTAAAGGGACAGCATCTTTCCATGGCTTGTGCAATCTGTATGAGATAAAAATATAAAAAATGAAATTATAATAATAATTTAAAAATCCCAGACAATCAACAGTAGGAATAAGTCTTGGCTTGCACAGTGCAATGTTATATGTGTCTATACAACAAAATCTTTCAAATAAAAATGCACCTTGCTCTTGTAAAAATATTGAGAAGAGAACAAGCATGTTTGGGAAGAGTAAAATTATTTAATTGATGTTCTTAATGTTTTAAATATAAAATACATTTTATTGGTTTAAATATGTTTAAGTATGTTTAAATGTGTTTAAATATTTCAAATATGTTTAAATATGTTTAAATCTTTTATATTTAAATTTTATATTTTATATTTATATTTAATAAAAAAGTATTTTAGTCCCTAGTGTTAACTAGAAATAAAACGGTCAGAATGCTGAACTTAACAAGCTTAATTTTTGTATTTGCAGAATCCATATTATTTCCTCATCTTGTTCAGATGTCTGCTAGTTAACACACTGCATTATTCCTTAATATGAATACAACTCAGCGTTTGTCCACAAATATATGCCATTGGAATGAGTAATTATTCTCTATTGTCCATTGCTCCTTGCCTATTGTATATTAAGCTTCTTAACACAAAGTTTCTTAGGCAGAAATTGCTCTGTGGTATGGGCAATTGGATACTCAGATGCAGATTACATTCCTTTCAAGAGATTACAAATTGAGTGACGTTTACTTGTCCTCTCTAAATGATTGTAAGGGGCGCTGCTGAGGATTGATCTGCGTTTCAGTGCCTTGAAAGAAAATTTGCAGAAAGCTGGTGCTCTGTCACAGCTGTGTCCTCCTAGACAGTGATTTAAAATGTATCTGGGGGGAGACGTGGCAGGCAAAGAAAGAGCCCAGATGTTATTAAGGAATTTCTTCTGCAATTGTTCTGCTGTGCTTGAGTAACAAAGGTACAATTACTGCTTGGACGTTAAACTCTTATCTTGCTGCTCCAGGAAATCTTTTTGGTTGAAAAAGGGCCCTCTTCTAAGTACAAGATAACTGAAAAAGAGACAAAGATTAGGCTCTTACTGAAGACACACATCTCATCTAAGCAGAGCTTTTATGACTGCAGCCTCAGCTAACCTTTCTGGTGGTTCTGCAGGCTGCTGGGCAGAGACTTGGTACTAGACTGTGGTTCTGATGCTACCTGCTTCATCTCTCACCCCTGCCTTAGCTCCCCTCTTACACATGGCTCTGCCACAATTCACAGACATGTTGAAAGTTGCCATCCTTCATTCTACTAATAAAATTGGACTTCCTGCCATTTAAATAATGTCACTTTTTGCTTAACTGTTAAACTAATTAATGTGGTTTAAACAAGGGCACAGTTCATTCAGCTGTCATCATGAGAAGATACTGTGTTATTTATTTTAAATGCCTAGGATTTTGCTTAAATATAGAAAAAACCAATCTCTAGCCTTATCTTGTTTTGAGATAGGCAAAGAGGTTAGTGCCACAACGTGTTATGTGGTCAGATTAGTGTACGTATATCTAAGTGTCCAGCTTGTTCTGAAATGAACAAGCAGTGACAAGTTTCAGAACAAAAGTTGGGAAAGATATTCTGGGTAAGAGAATGCAGCTGGTTTGGTACCTGAACTGCACAACATGTCCAAGTTTAAAAAAGATAAATATGGAGAAAAGATGCTTCAATTTTCATCTCATAGAAACCATCTGTTTTCTCTGTCTGTCTTGCATTTGAAAAGGATAACAAAACTAGTGTATATTACTTTTTCTCCTCTCATTTTTTTTTAGCAAAAATAAATAAATAAAAATACACATACTTTCTGTTTTGTTTCTCTTTCATGGTCTCCTCTAGCAGGACATTATCAGCACTGTATGCAGTACAGGGGACTATTTCTGGATGGCCATTTCCCCAAGCATGCTTATTATGAATTATTGCTTTTTATTTCACACTGTGGTACTAAACGAACCAATAAATAGAAATCTCCACCCCTCCTTCCAGCTGGGAGTTACAAATGACCCTAAAAGTGAGCTAGCAGTGCCAATGAAAAGACTGTGGTCTACCAAAGTTAAATGGAAATGCAGACATGCTATAATATAGAAGTTACAGAAAATAGAGTAATAACTGGCTTATATTATACTGTAACCACTGGGAAGAGCAAAAAAATAGATATACCTTCTTATTTTATGTATTGAGTCTTGGACTACTTTATGGAAAATGAGCACACTTTGCAAAATGATAGAGGTATCTGCAGCTGAAAGGGTGGGTCATTACTTTGAATGCTTTGGCCAGAGAGGTTCACCAAGCTTAGGAGGGGAGTAGCAAAATATGGAGTTTACAACTTTGACTTTTCTATCTGGGAGAAATTTTGTCTGAAAATTCTGCTTTCACTTAATGAAGTTCAATCATTCAGTCAATTTTTTGGAAACGAAACCATTTTCAGAGTGAGTTACACCCCAAGAAGCAGACCCATATGTATGAGGTCAGCCACAGTGCTCTCGTGGGAGCTCACAGCAACTGCTCTGAACCTGGGCTCAACTCTGCTGTGAATTTACTGAAACAGCTGCTTATCAGTTGGCATGGGTCACTGCTTTCACATTTTTACCGCTGATGCCTGGGAAAGTTGGATGTTTGTGCATCCTGTGCTTGCCTATTGTTCATATTCCCTCTGACATTCTGCAAAATAGGGGGCAATAATAATACCATGTGCTTGCAGTTAGCTTTCAGTTTATCAGCTCCCCATATCCCCTGGAATAAAGCTAAAGGAAATGGCTGGGCTGGAGGGCAGAATGGGACAGCCCAGGCTTTGGTTTGGGCCATATGCACGCTCCTTTTAGCAGGTCCCAGCGCTGCAGGCTGGTCTGGGAAATAAATTGCTCAATTACTAAATTGGCAGTGTCTCCTTGTGGGTGTTTTTGCTGCTGTTTTCATATTCTGAATGGCCCTGTGGTGAGATCTTAACCATCTTGCAGGAGCAAAGGCAAGCGCTGCAAACCAGTAGCGGTGCAGACCACAAGCTGCGTGGGAGCAGCCACCGTCACCTGTGAAACTTGTTCCCTACGTCTTGGGAAGCTTATAGATCTTGGTATTTGGGTCGAAATTCAGAGTCTTTTAGGAGCGTTAAAGTGTAGCAGGCTCACTGAGCGTGTTACTACCTAGCTGCTTTAGTGGATTCCTGCCTTTTGAAAATCAAACGGGGTCCTCGCTATTCCATTAAATCTTGCTGTTAGCTGACTAGTCTCCATATTCACCAGGAACAACTAGTCTCCACTTTACCAGGAACAACTTCTATGAAGTTGTTCCTGGTAAAAACAGCATACCTCTTGGCTTGCACCATATTTCCCTATCCTGTTTTCCTTTGAATTGTGTTGATTTGGAATATTAGGCAGTCTGCTACAGTGCCTGCGCTATGGAGGCAGGAGCTACAGTTCTGCCAAGAGCAGCAGTTTTTCCCTGTTCACACCTATATAGAGACTAAGAAATTTTCTGACAAAAGTTTGCTAAAACTAGCACTAGGATGCCACAGGTCATTGTGATGCATTTTGATTTTGTAATATACATAAGTAACAGTCATTTAATCAACAGATCTGGCAAGATCAAGAACAGGACTGATTAGAACATAAACAATAGACAATAAATAAATAAAATTAATAATAATCTCATCTGGGATTAGAGGTTGGTGTGAGAGAGTTGGCAGGAAATAATTAAAACACATTTGCTGGGAGATTTGTTTATCTTTTATTCCTGTTACTTATTCCTCCTACTTTTCTCTAATGCAAATTTCCGCCCATGCTGTAACTATGAGCTGGTGCAAAACACAGTTGGCCCTGAGGGATAGTAAGAAGCATGATGTTTATTTCCCCCCACTACTCCCTTTAGTGGTTGCTCTGTAGAGGTATGCACTGCTACGCCCACTGATGACTTTGGCAAATTTGGGAATTAACTGTGTAGGTTCCAGGTGATTGGGAGCAGAAACCACATACCTTGATACCAAAGCTGAAAATAAAAAAAAAGTAATTGCTTTATAGTGTCCCACAAATAGCTTTTAAGTGGTGTGGTTTGAATGTGAGAAGTGAATTTTTACTGTCATTAGTCACTGTTTGGATGCTGAAGGGGAGACATGGTTAGCTTTTTAATGAAGTCATTTTCTAGAACTGTGAAACTTTGTTTAAAAACAAAAAAGCTAATTTTTGTTGAAAATATGATCACCGTTGGGGTACATTGGAATAAGTTCTGGTCTTGTGGAAACCATCTTTTGTTCTGAAATAATCTGTTTTGGTATTCTGAAATCTGACTCTAAGGTGCTGTTTTTCTTTGGGGTCAGGTTTTTCCAAGTTCTTTTATACACGGGATAAAGCTGTGCAGCTGCTGCTCGGTGATACCATGCAGGATTGCAGTTGCACTGTGGAGAGTGTGTCCCATTTTTGGAGAGAGGATGGCATTCAGTAGCCCAACTGGATTTTGTTAAGATGAGCTCTATTCAGTATCAGCAGTTGGAATTGGCAAGACCAGTGGCTGTCAGTGCTGCAGAGAAAAGAGCTCAAGAATCTGCCGTGCTCATCGTGAGTGATAATGCGTCTGAGCACAGTGGCTCATCAGACATGCTTTCCTACAGTACTTTGCTCTGCATGATGAATGGATGAAACTAATAATGTTTCTGAAGGACTGTCCAAGTGTCTTCGAGCTGCTTGTTGCCTCTGATTTTACTGTGTCCTCCCTTCAGGAATGGGCAAATGGAGTAATGTTGAATTTCTAACTACAAAGCTCAGTCTGCAATAGTTATTTTTCTGAACTAATGTCTTAAAGATGTTCACAGGTAGAATTTAATTACTTCTTTAGACAGCAGTTGTCTCCCTCATGAGTCAACTCTATCTTGCAGTATTTATCAACACTTTTTAATAAGACGACATTTATATTTACAGATAGTAATAGTCATATGCATAGAGTAGCAGTGATTCCTAAAGGTTTTTATAAAGTGTGTGCTCATGGTTGCTTTGAATGCTATTTTGTTATTGCAGCAACATAAATACTCACTAATCTCATGGGAGGGGCTGGCTGGTGTCTTCACAGATCTAGAGAGTGTAGGGAGTGATTTCTGCTGCTGTGTCCCACCTTGCCTCAAAAACCTGTGTGCTGCTGAGAATGAACAAAATGTTCTCTCCACAGTTGCATTCCTTCTGCCACTGTTCACTGCCAAGTCAATAAAACAAAAGTGGAATTCTTTAAAGCTGTCCTTTTTTTTTGTTTCTGAGCAAAGAGCTGCTGATGCCAAACATTATACCTGCTCAGGCTTTGCCTTCCACATTGCCTTGCTAATTGACACTTTTGGCAATGTTTGTTTCTGCAGCTTTTTTTGAGCATAACAGCCGCCTGTGAAATCTTTCAGGAGGGGAGGAGATGGAGTGGTGTTCACACACAGCTGTGTTTATTTCCGTATGAGCTAAAAACTGCCCACTCCAAAATGCACAGCCATAAAGGGAGTACCACCAGAGCAGCTGCAGGTCACCTTATGGGGGGAATCAGGGTTTATGTGCCTGTCCTGCAACAAGGCCAGCTGCCTCGAGCTCTCAGCAGAGGGGTAAACACCATGAAGAGCAGTGCATTTGTGGGTGTCACTGAGCTGATGATGGTGGGAGGCACCTTGAAAACCTTGATTCATCTCTACAGCTCTTGTGTGAGAGGCCAGCTCCTACCTGAGACCAAAATCTCATTAGTTATGGACCAAGAAATCTTGCTGTTAAACAGTGAAGCTAAGAAATTTGTTTGAACTGTTTTTTACCCTACTCCTTTCCCTGCAACTGGGAGCAGACTCGATCACAGAGAGGGATGTTCACGTATCATGCAGCTCTGGTAGTCCATGCTGTAATCTGATTATCAGCAGTTCTCTAAGGAAGCTTTGAAAGACCTTTTCTGCTTCTGCAAGTCCTGCAATGAGCTCCCTAAGGAAAATGAAGGATGAATACTGCTGAAAATCTGCAGTCTACTTTTTATGCTGCAGTGTCCACCACTACCTTAATCCTTCCTATTTCTATCACACTTTTTCAAGAATGTATTCTGGTATCTGAGTTATAATACAATAAAATAGTCTTGACTTTGTTACATTACTTCACTGTATGTTAAGTTTCTATGTATTTATTTACAACAACAATAACAAAAAAAAGCTACCCACCACAAATTTTGGCAGCAGTCACAGCTATCTAGTTATTATTCTAGAACAACTGTTGATGTGTGATTTGTGCACCAAAAAACAAACACCACAATTCTCTTAAAATCAGCTGAGAGTTGGTTCTAGTTAAGCAGAGAGATGCATGCAAAGGTTTGAAGTCTTCTGCTGCAGCTACAAGACTGCAGTTAAGGATAAAATTTGCAACCATCCACTTCTTAATTCACTCTGAGCTGCAAGCATGGTTCACAGTGTAGAAGTTGGTGTGACTTGACACATCAATTTGTGAGGTACATGTTGCCCAGTAAATTATGACCAAATTTTACACATGTCCATGTTTAACATTTGCTTTCCTAATTTTGGTGAGAGTGGAGACAATGTAAATTGAGTAAGTTTCCATAGGAGTTTTGTTGTTTAAGTGCCATTTAGCTTTCTTAAAATTGGCCCTTAAAGAACATGCCTTACTTGACAGCTGCTGATGAAAATAGTGCTTGTCTATGTGCCCTGAAAGGCTCATGTGCCTGAGCTATCATATGATTAATATAGCTACATTTATAAGGAAACTAACGTTGGTTTTCACCCTTTAAGAACTTCATTTTGATGTGTGACCTAGCTAGTATTTTCTTTCTTTGAAAGGTCCTATTTTCATAGCAATTATTTTTCAGTGTGATGGCAGCAGGTAAGAAGCATGCCAATGTCCTCAGATAACTCAAAATCATTTTCATTTGGGTTTGTGTTTCTTCCCCAGGTATGAACGGGCTATAAAGTAACTAATATATAGCAAAAATAAACCATTTGAATGGTAATACTCCATTGCATACATAAATATAGTCTGCTTCTTAAATAATACTTTTGAAATAATAATTCACATAGTGTTTATTTCACTTCTTAATGTTTGTCTTCTGCAAGCTTAGCATCATTTGCCTGTTTCTTCTCTTTTCACTTTACATTTTTCTGGCAAAGCAGATATACTGTGTTGGAAATATTGTTGTCTGGTTTACAAGCAAGTATTTTGTACTGCCAGTTCTGTTCTGGTGGAAGTAAACTCAAGCAGTTTTTGTGCCTGTACTTGTGTAAAATCAGATCACCTTCTCAACAAGGTGTTTCCCCAGCTTAAATGATTGCAGAGAGCTTCCCACCTTGATGGCAGCTTTCCTCCCTGAAAGAGGAAATGCTTTTATGAACAGGGAAATACAGAGTATTTCTAAATACTGTGCAATCTAATATCTTAAATATATTATTTACCCTGTTGCTTAATAGCAAAGGAAAATGCCCTTTGTGTAAGCATGTATATACAAGATCAGTGATGGCATTTAGATGTAGGGAATGAAAAATTAACTGTTTACCTAAGGAAAATTTTGCCTGCTTACATGTTTTCAGCTTTTGAAACTTCACTACAGGCTAACATAAGCACACGGCTTTCATTCTGTACATTTTCATGGCAACATTTTGATTCTGGATGTACATTATTAGAAACAAAGGGCAAAACATGGATTAATAATTAGCAAAACATATGTCCACAGTTGTTCACTTGTAACCTCTCAGCTTGCTTTTGCTATTGCTTTGAGGAGAGGGGAAAAGAAGGGGTTATTCAGTACAGCAGAGAAGAGTAAAAAGTAAATGCTAGTATTTCCTCATATGGTGATTAAATAGCTTTAGAAACTTAAGAAATTAAAAAGAAGAGGAGGACTTGCAAAGGTCTTTAATCCTCTCGTGTGGTGCTGCTTTGTAATGGTTTTGGTTGTCCATTGTCTTCCCCTGCAGTAAAAATATACAGAAGTGTAACAATTCCTATTGCTTAGGTAGTGGACCTGTTGCTCCAAGGAATGGGAGCAGATAAAATTAGCCCCAAATGAGGTACATAGATCCTTGGTGACAAAACAGTAAAAAAAAGCAGATCCTCCAAATAAGTTAGGTGGGAAAAAGGAAATTCAGCATATCTTAGGAAAAAAGCTAGGGAGAGAACATCTCTTTTAAGAGTGCTCTCCTATAAGAACTTTTCTCAAGATTTTAAATCAGTAAAAGATTAGCTGTGTTGCTGAAAAGGGTTATTTTTAGACTTTGTAGGGAAATTAGAGTGGCTGCAGAAGGGACCCTTAAGTTCTGCTCAGACAGAAAAAAACAGAATCTAAATTTTAAAAATTTTTCCTTTTTTATCTGACTGGGCCTGCCCTTGTTCAAATTCAGCTGCTGTCTTCTGGATTATGCATAGAATGAGGGAGAAGGGGGACAGGTATAAATAAGTTGTGTTTTCTGTTCTGTAGGTCTTGCAAGAAGATAGATGGATGTGCTTTTAAGCTCTGTATTGATTTGCTTGCTGTGGCTGTGTGTTTATCAGAAATTTGTGAGTACTGGTGTTGAAGAGAGCTCAAAGTATGGCCTACCTTTCTGGGGAAGCACCATGTGGATGGGAATAACCTGAACAAAGAAAGTGCCCCTCTGCTAGGACCTTTGTGGTATGGTTTCATACCACTGGGGCATTGATAACTGTGCAGCAGCTTATTCTGCTCTCAACATAATAATACAAGTGAATATGAAAGCCATTCTTTTGTTACTAAGATCATCTCAAATAGTTTTAGTTTTATTTGCACCACATAGTTTCCTGCTTAGGACTTGCTTTCTGTGGAGAAACACATGAATCACATCGAAGATGCATTGTCTCAATGACAGTCCTGCTGTGTTGCTCTTCAGAAGCTTAAGTTCTTGCGTTGCTTTTTTACCAGAATTTGGTTTGTTGTGCAAGATTCACTGTCATCTGTCTGTTTGCTCATATGGTGACTGATAAAAACATATCTTATTTTACTATTTCTTTATTAACACTCTGCCATCTAATAAGAGATCAACTAAGACTAAAGATAATATATTTATGGATCCCCATAGAAAGTTATAGTTTTTGCAGGTTGTGGTGGACTCCACTATCCACTGTCTCGGCGTTATAAGTGGGTGAGTGTTTCAGATCCATACACCATCTGGGGAATTACAGATTTGATTCTAACTTGACACGTGATATAAGATATAGATGGCCCCTTGTTTGTTATTGTTTCAGCTCACATCAGTGCTGAGATACAGTTTTGGCTGACAGACAATGTGAATGAAGACTGAGTTTATTTGGATGTGACTGGCAGAAATGAGAGTCAGCACTGCCAGCCTCGGTGCTGCACATGGCAGTCATACCACACACGTCCCAGCAGCTTGTCAGCACCTCTGCTCCCTGGCACCCTGTGGCACAGCAGTGGTGTGCCTCGTGCCAGTTGCCAGATGCAGGGCTGTCTATTAGAATTTTCAGGGGAGAGACATAATTCACTGAGTCCTGGCTTCCTAAGGTGAAAAGTTCTTGTGCAGTAAGTTGATCACCACACTTCTGTCTGCATTGGCCTCTCTTGCCACTGTACATCTGTTTGAAAAAGATGGGGAGCATGAGCATGAGAAGATGCTGTGAATAATTAATGCAAGTGTTAGTTCACTCTCTGACTGAGAAGGAGGAAGACAGGTTATGTGAATTCTATGCTGATTTCAATTACTTGGATTAAATTACAAAGTCCCAGAGCATTAGGAACAGGTTGTTTTAATGTTGATTTGACTAGGCTGCAGAGAGGAACGTCCCCTGTGAGGGACAAGTGCATTGCCCCAACTTGTGGTCCCCTCCTTTGTGTGGGTAAGTTCCCTGCAGGTGTCCACATGTAGCAAAATGTTTTTGTCTGCTTGCAGTGCAGAGGCTGAATGACACTTGCCTGACAAGCTGACATGTCTTTCTCTATGAGCTGTTGAGCAGGAAGAGTATGGAGATACCCAGCTAGACTGGCTCCATCACGCTCTGCTGCAGCTGCTGCCAGATGGTGTCCAGCTGGTTCATGCCAGCTCCAAATCACAGAGTTAGCATGGTTTGGTACTCTGCATGCTCAGTAGTGAGAGCCCATATGGCATGTGGCAGGGTGACTGGCAGGTTTCTGCTGCTGAGATATCTTGCCTCCCTCCTGCCAGAGTGTGAAGGCTTGCAGTCCATAGGCTGTGGTGTGGACATATGGTGGCTGTGGAGGCAGGACCAGAGAAACCTCCTCACCCATGGAACGAATGTTGAAAGCCTCACAAGAGATGGTTTGTGGCTTAGCGAGGAGGTAAAAATAATTGTGCACACATGCTGGCTGTTTCTGAGGGATGCTGTGTGATGGAGTGGGAAGGGCAGCAGCCTGGAGCATGTCTGGAGTGTGTTCCCTGGCCATGCTGAAGCTGGGGGGTTGTGGTCCCCTTAGAAATGTTGTGGTAAGTAGGGTCCCCTTGTATTGCTGAAGGGCCATTTCAAGCAGCTTGAAGAGAAATGGGCCCATGTTAGTACTGAGGTTGTAAATACAGTCTAGCACTTGGGGATAGATGTTGGCAGTGTGGGCTGTAGACAGTCTAATGGAGATGACACTTTAAGTCCTCTCTTTTAAACTGTGGTAGATGAAAAGCAAGAGTCTGGTCCATGCAATATTGTCTCCTTGCCCCTACAATTTTCCACTTTCATTGTGGAAAAAGCCTATAATTTCTCTGTTCTTGTGAGGTTGATACCACAGTCCACAGTACCCATATTAGTAGTTAAAAAAAAGGAAGAGATACCAGGATTTGGGCATTATTGCAGGGAACAAGCAGCATTTAGGGCTATATGGGGACAAAGCTGATCTGCTGGAGCTTTCTCAGGTAAAGATACACCTTCAGCTGAGGTCACAGTTACATGAGCAAATGCTGCTAGACAAAAGTATTTGTCCTTGAACTTGCCAACTGTTCCATATCGTTGCTCTTTTGTCATATCAGATTTATGGTTGGTCTGGTTATGTATAGCATCTCAGACCTAAAATCAGAGGAAGAGACAGACTGATATTTGACTGTCTGCCTCTAAATATGTTTCATGCTTGTGCCATTATATATGCAACATTACTGATGACTAAATACTTGGGTACTTTATGGAAGAGTTAGACTTGTCTATTTATCAGAGTTTATGCCTTAAAATCCTTGCAGTTTGTCTTAGATGCAAAGTCTAAACAAGATCACAGTCCATTTCATAAACTGTTTGTAAACATCCTTGATTGGTTTGTTCATCTCAGCCTTCAAGTTTATCTACCGTAAATGCTCTTTGAATAACTGAATTAATTTTAAATTATTGGGATCCGCATGTGTGTTTTTCCAACTGTTGTTCAACTTTTAATCTTTCAATATAGAGTGGAAAGGATGCTGTGTTTTGTCCTGCCCCATGGAGTGAACAGATGTGATGGACAGTTCTTACACGTGCTGTGGAGAGGAAGGTAGAACTGCTTCTCATCCCAGGCAGAGCAGTTCCAGGGTTGTCAGGTCTGGGAGGTATACACAGGTATACTGGTGCTGGGATGCATGTGTCATCCCCAAGATGCATTCATTCCTCTGCCAACTTTTTGGAAGCCTTTTCAATTATTATTCATGCTGGATTTCTGTCTTTGTCAGAGCAGATGAAAATGCTGCTCAGCACACGTTTCATTTCTCTCCTGGAGACTGAACCATTTCAAGCCATGGAAGTTCCATCCCTTCAGCTTTTCCACAAGAAAAATATGGATAGCACAGTTTCATCCTTTGGGCTCCCAGTCACAGCAAGCATTACAACCCATAGCAATACCATACTGGTTTGAATTCATTTACTTTTATGTGACTCATTATTCACTGGCATAAATAAAAGGGAGTGTCCTCTACATCACCCATTAGGAATTTCAGGTATAAAAAAAAAAGTTGTTTTATTTCTACTCTGGATTGCTTTTCTTTTCTAGTTGATTTTTTTTTTCTTTCCCTAATATAAACAGAAATGGGTTTCTGAGTTGCAGCACCATGCAGTTTTCTGAAGGCGTCTTTTTTTCTTCCGTAATGTAATGTGATGTGATGACAACAATGGTGTCAGGAATGATTTCCAAAAGAGATGGGTGGTCTGAGAATGCTTGCAGGGTGTGGGGGGCCTTGCAGCACTATGTGGTGGGTGCCATCCAGACATACCTGTCTGTGTTTAGGCTCACATCACGGGTGAAGATCATGCTGTTGCACATTAGACAAGGACCACCAAGTCATCAGACTGTAGCCCAGTTCTGTATGGACGGGATGTCCTCCTTATTAAAAGTGACAAAAGCATCCAATTTATGGTTCACAGAATCTACACAAAGATTTCCTTTTACTAATGAGTGGTGATCCTGATCATAAGAACATAGGGCTGCCACTGCCATAAGAGCTGCCACTTCTGGCTGGCGGTGAGTCTGCTGGACCTCTGATATCAGGTATGGCTACCAAAAGTCCACTAGGCTGACCTGATGTATTTTGGGATGCTTTGGAGGGCTGTGTCCAACCTCTGGCCTATGCTAGAGAAAGCTGCTTGTGATTGCAGGTAAGTTCTGTTTTGTCTTAACTGCTTGACAAGAACTACTAGAGCTAAAGTTTACCTTCCCACAAATTAGCTCGATGTTACAGCCAAGCTTGGTTACACTAAAAAGTATTGAATGTCCTTACCCCATTTTGTATGATTGTTCTTGCAAACAACTTTTTAGTAAAATGTCAATGACCAGGATCTTCCACATGGTGAGTATACATGAAAGGGTTAAAAAGGGGCAAAGTAAAATGAGCTGGGGACTGCATTGCCTATGAGCTGGGAGAGAAGATTATAGTTCATAAAATCATAAAGGGTGTGGTTTGAATCTGAAAAGGCTGAGTCTGCACTGATTTTGACCAAGACCTGCAATGCAAGAATTTGGTGACAGTAAAATATGTGAAATATCAGTATAAAAGAGGAAAAAATGCTGTGGTGGGTATTGACAGCCTGGGACTTCTTGCCCCACAAGGAGCAGAAGCAGGTGGCATCAGGAGGGTCAGAAAGAGGCTAGTTAAATCCACAGACAATTTATGTGAATATTAAAATTACATCATAAGGACATACCTTTAAATATTCCCAATCCAATAATTGTTGATGCTGGGAGAATACAGAAGCATGGAGTCATCATAAGGCACTTGAACTCTCCTTAAATAATATCTGCTGTTGCTACTATTGAAAACAAGATAGTCTGGATGGATCATTTGTCTGACCCTACAGAATGCTGGTTATGTTTGTTTCTGCTGGGTACTATTTGGAAATCCTTTTGTGTTGGTTTTTTTCAGTTTTTATAGAGATGGGGTATCTCTATTCCATAACCTTCTTAAATTAACATACCTTATCTCAGTATTTACATACAGATGGACAAAACTATATAAACTTTCTATCAAGTTTTGAAAATTCTTTACAAATCCATTTCCTACACTTTTGCTGTTTCTTTTTCCTTTCCCAGCAAGTCACTGAGTGGCTTGTGTAGAACAGCTGATTTCTCTTCTGGACCCTCCAGACACAACTGGGATAACTCCATGTGGAAGGAAAACTAAAACCCAGCAGCTGATGGTAGACTATTTCTGCTATTGCTAGCAAATGTGACAATGCAATACTTGCAGAAATTCAGAAAATTTGTGGGATATTTCGAATAGCCAGAAGGACACAGTACCTTTGAAATAGTTTCACATATATCCATTTTCTGAGGCATTTTCTATGCTGAAAGCTGCCCAGGAAAGCCCCATTCCTGTGCAGTGGGTAGGTGGCTTGGGATAGTGAAGCAGAAGCTTAGTAGAAGCTCAGCTCAGGAGATGAGAAGACCATTTTCAAGTATGTAGAAGAAAACTGCTCAGACCCCTGCATTACTGAAGGTTGTACATTTATTCTGCTTGCAGCAAAAAGAAGGTGGGCAGACAAGCTTAATGCAGGTCTGCTTAAGGCAGGGGCTGGGGGAGAAGACAATGGAGGGAATCCCTGTGAAACTGATTTACGTTTTTTCCAACACAGCTTGAGAACTGGAGCCTGGCATGGCATTAGCTCAGACTTTGGGGTTCAAGAGCAACAAAGCTTAGAGCTGGGTCTGATATCTTGTTGTTTTTGCTAGAAGGGAAGCATTGCCCTGGGTAGGAGCACTCTGACTGCTCTTTTCTTCAGCTTGCTGACTCAGGTCCCAGAATTTCTGAGCCATCACTCTCTTCTTAACAGAGCTTAGCTCAGCTTTTGCCTGGAGCTGTGCTGTAAAGAAAGATCTTTTTATAGACCACTGCCATAAGTGGAGGGAGGGTGTGAGGAAGGCAGGCAGGTAAATTCATGCTGACCATAGCCATATCTTTTTAATTAACTTGCTTGTTGAAAGGATTTACAAGGTTTCTTTTGCTCTCATCATACTGCAGATTCTGCAGGGGAAAAAAAAAACAAAACCAACACAACAAACAAACAAACAAAACTCCCCAACCACGTAGTGTGAGGTGACTTCTTTTGATTGACTGCTTAAATATTGTCCAAAATGAATTACCTGTCATACTGTTTATAGTAAGAATAGTTTCTGTCTTGAACCACAACTGACTGCTGCCTGAGAGATGCTGCAGGAAACACTGGTCCCAGGGATTTTTAGTTCTGCATTTTAAGGTGGCCTGGCTGCTGATTTATTTTGTTCAGTTAGTGAGACGGGAACAGCAACTTGCAAAATTTTGCTTGTGATTTGGATGCAATATTAGCAAGACATTGGCTCTAGAAAGTTTATGAATGGGTGAATTGTTACATGATTAAATAATTAAGTGAAATTTAAAATCATTCAAAATTTACCCTTATCTCAACGTTGATCACTCTGTGTCTCACTTGAAAAAAAAATCCTTATATGCCTGCAATCTTACTTGGTTTTTGCTTTTAATTCTGAATAAGTATATATATATATAAATATATTTCTCCCTTACAAATATTGCCTTTCAGTTTATTTGCCACTCATTTTGATAAACATAAAGATAAGAAAAACACAACCAAGGTAGGGGTGAGACTGAAAAGAAAGTATCAGTGAGATACAGTCATTATCCCAGGATAGATACCAACCACAGAGCAACTCCCCACATACTTTCTCTTTTGCTGTTGTTGGCTTCAGACCTTGCTTCATTTAAATTGCACCTGGTGTGCTTAATACAGTAGGTTGCAGACATTCCTGTTCCCTGTAGAGAAGCACAAGTTTGAAAAGTGCTTGTCACTCTAGCTGAGCAGGAGGGATTCCCAGTGCCAATTTCTTCTTGCAGCTAGAGAAATTACCATCTATGTTTTCAGATGGGTTTTGCATGTATCTTGTCTCTTGTTTGCAAGTTATATGTCAGTGTCTTGCAGAATGAAACTGGGCAAGTTCTTCTGCCAGGACGACCCACACGTGAGCGGGAAGTCTCAGGCAGAAGTCTTGTTGGGCTGATCTACGGCAGGAATGGAGCAGTACCAGTTCTTCTTGAGTGTTGCATCTCATGGGTCGACTTGCTCTGTCAAACCGTTCTACCCTAGACCTATTTAATCACTACTTTGCACTTGCTGGATAGGATTGCAGAGCTGGTTTTTCTCCTGGAACCATTTCCTGACTACATCCATCTGAACAATTGGGAACCCATACTTTTGGATCCTTCACAGTTCTGACCTACAGTGCTCCCACTTTTAATCCAGGTCTTAAACAACAGAATTGTATTGTCTGAACCACATTCACCCTGTGAGTGGTTCAAAATAAGGTGCTGATCTGGAGCTTGTTTGGAGTGGTTGATGTGACTGTTTGCTCTTAAGAGTCTGTGTGTGCCCTGAGAAAAAAGTTACATATGCATCTATTTAGCCTAAAGCCTCCTTGCCTGGGAAGCCAGAATCTCTTTCCTTGAATCCCACAAACCAGTGTGTGCCCATCACCATTTCCACATGTGACCTCAGCCCTGGACAGGAGGACTTTCAGGACTGCTTTTCTGGGTTAAGAGCTGAGTTATATTTCTCTTCTAATTACCGTGTTGCCTACGTGCTGTTCTACAGCTGCTCTTAGACCAAACCTCAACTGTTCTCTATCCTAAGTGTCTCCTGCAAACATCAGACTTAAGTGCAAGACTGGATTTTCTGCAAGGTCTGTACCTCTAGAGGCATCTGCATTTCTGTAGTTGTGCTGTGTGGATGCCAGAACTGATCTATACATACTCAGCTACTCGTGGTGCTGAAACACCAGAACAGGTGACAGTGACCTAGCAAGATGCAGCACAAAAGAGTAGCAAGGTTCTTTTCCCTTGTGACTAGGACAGGATTAGGACATAGGCTTTATGTTCTGCTGAAAAAAATTGCCATTCTGGAAAAACCTGTAAAAGCTAGGGTGTCATGAATGTTTATAGAAACTGAGGATCATGTGTGTTTAAGGTTTCTGCTATTGAACCTCAGGGCAGAAGAGAGTTTGAATATCTAATGCAAAACACTTTTAACAACTGCTTCATTGAGCAATAACTCCTCAGAGAGCTAGTCTCTGCTTGTTTTGCATTTGCCCTAGGATCTGTAAATCACAGTATTCACAGGCAAGCATGGGTTGAGTATGTAAAAACTCATAGGCAAAGAGTTGAAGACTTGGGAATGGAATATACAAGCTCCTCCACTAATTTTCTTGTATAATATGTCTCTGCTGGAGAATATGCTTTGCTGTAGAGGAGACTAAGTTTTCCTCCTCTCTGTGTTCTAGCTGGTCTCTGGTATTTTGCTGCACCTCACCCACATGAGAGACTTGTGTCCAAATGCAGCTTCTAGGGTGTGTGCAGCTGGGGAATCACATGCAGCACCATTCTAAAAATGATCCATGTAAGAGTTGGTGCAATTTCAGGAATTCAGTTCCCAATATATGGCTCAAAGCACATTTTAGCAAAATTCCCTTCTTCCATGAGTTTGCTGAGCTAGATCAGATTTTTTTCTGCAGTTGAAGAGCTGTTTAATAGGCAGATTTTCAATTCCTGCTACATTTAAACAGACAAACAAAAACAAACAAACAAAAAACAAAACAAAAACCTAAACCACCCTACCATACCAAAAAATACAGGAATCAATTATTTCACTTAGCTAAGAAATTATTAGATCCTATGTTTTCCTTTATTTTTTTTCTTCTATCTGTTGGACTGAATTTCCTTCCTGAATTATTTTATTAATCCTCACTTAAGCTCAGAAGCAGCAAATGAGTTTGCTTGAGGTACTTGAGCCTGCACAGCTTTGAAATTGGCAGAAGCATACTCACAAGGCAGTTTGTACCAGGTCAATTTCATCTCTTCAAGCCACAACAAAATGGAGATCTCAAGCCTTGTTTAGATTTTCAGCGCTGTTTTTATTAACTTTGTGACAGTTGTCGCCTCAATTACATTTGTTTCTTGCTATCAGGAAGCTCTCCTCGTTGTGCCTGCGAATGGTGACTATAACAGATTTTACTTTTAAACCTATGATGAGGCACGCCACAGTCAGGCCTCATTTATGTGGGTGATCCACTCATATTTGGGACTGCAGTGCACCTAAAAGAGATGTCTCCCCGCCCAGCATCCCCTCCCACCCATCTGTCCATCCCCATCCCGGGGTGCCTGCTATGCTCTCAGGTCTCCCCTTGTACAGTGTATGTAATGAAAGCAGGGAAGCATACCTCTTGTTACAGTCCTATCAAGACAGCACAGGGCTATGCTGAACAAATTAGAAGTGGGTAAATAAATTCAGATTTCTTTACCCTTGGTTGCTGTGATAGAGATTGATACCCGGCTAAGTGCAGCCTGCCCTGAGACAGTGACACAGCCTGAACTTCACATGGAGGCTGACGATAATTTTTCAATAAATATTCATTGGGACTCAATAAAAGTTGTCTGTCTTCAGCTTAAAGCATAACTTTGTATCCTTACAGCAAGCAGAGATGGGAATGATGCTTTAACATCTCTCTGTTTGAAAGGAAGTAGTTAATGTTTTCCTAAAAGCTCACAGATCTAAAACTTCTGCCCCAGCTGCAAACTCTGCCAGCAAAATGTTTTTTTGGTTGTGTTTTTTTTTCTTTTTTTTTTTGCCATGCTTCATCATTTCAGAAATTTTATAATTATCATTAGGCCTGGAATCTTGTGATGGGCCTCAATGCATCATGGCCTGTGTTGGATTCCTGCCTTATATTGCTGTTCATAGTCTTTTACTTATACAATCTTTATAGCAGCTTCATGCTCTGCCCTTCCCTGAACAAGAGATAGTAAACATCAGTGTATAAGGCAGAGCTAGGGAAGGAGGAATTGCAATGAAATTTCCATTCTTGGAAAATTGATATCAGGACTGTACTGAAAATGAAGGTATTTGTGTTCTTGAAGGAGAAAGCAAAGCTGTGTTAGCTTTTATGATGGAGCTCTGTCAGATTTTAAAGACAGCCAGCTTCTCTATCAGTCAGTGTATCTCTGACTCAAATTCACATGGTGCCTGTGCTCATTAATTTCTTGACTTTCTTTTATTTTGGTAATCTGCTTAGCTTTTAAATACTTTCCTGTACATACTATCACAGCTAAATCAAATATAATTGGAAAACTGTGACTAGTTTCTTGAGGAGTTGTCAGCCCAAGTCATGTGGGGGTCAGCAAACAGCGTGTTCTTCATATGCCTAAGCTCCACCTACCTGAGTCAACAAAATAAAATGCTGTTTGGACTGTAGAAAACTCAAAGCAGATTCAGGAAGAGGCATCTCTGCAGTCAGATCTTCTGCCCTGAAGATGAGAGTTGTGATCAGGCTGCCCCCCGCACTGAAGGTGCACAAGGAAGAAGGAACAGGAGTCCTGCTGCAGAGCCAACAATTCTGGCTTTGCCAAGCCAGCCAGCAAACCACAGAACTGCTGCTGGTTTGGCCTCTGCCTCTCATTTGGCTTCAGCTCAGCAGCCACCCACCCAAGAGGACAGTGCCCTTTTTCTGTACCTGCAGCCTGAGCTTCAGGCAAATGCTGCTTATTGGTTTGATCTGCCATGTGTGGGTTGGAAAAAAACATAACACCCAGAGAACCCATAGCGGCTGGAATTTGCACTGGAGAGGTCTTGTGGCCAGCTGAGCACCATTCCTGACAGCATCCGTGCCACCTCTGGTCCCCCCACCCTGCTGGCTTCCACACAGCAGCTGTTGGTGTCCAGGTTTGTCAGGCAGAGATGCCTGCTCTGGCTGCATCTGAGGGTTCTGCCCTCACCTCCCCAGGGGGACATCTGAGCTCAGAAATTGCTCGCTGGTGCAGTGCTTCTGTAGGTGCTCTTCACCTAAAAAATCCTCTAACCTGCCTTCGTAAGATGTTGGGTAACCTAAAATTTTATACACATGCCTGCAAATGAGGAATCTGCGGTGGTGCAGGGGAGTTAAGGGACCAGCTGCAAAAAAGTTGAGAGCAGGCCAGAAGAACCAAGGCCAATTTCAGATTCAGCTGTCCTCACTGACGACAGATCCAGAGGTTGTCAGAGAACCACAGTTCAGCTTCAGTCACTTGCACACCCTTGGGGTTTGTGATAGCTGGGACACTGATTTAAGAGGAGCATGCTACTGCTGGGCTGAAGTTTGCACTGAAGATGAGACTTTAAACAGTCAGAAATACCTACTGCTTAATGTACCTAAGTTCTTAAAACTACATGTTTTTAACTGCTTTTTACTTGTTTGTTCCAGGTTGCATGTCTGGTTGGACTTGATGCATGGCATTTGCATGACACCCAACAGCCTGGCTGTGGATGTGTCCCTGAGCAAACATGGCCTTCCCAGCAAATACTAACGGCAGTGCTACAGGTAACTCAGCGGGAACGCTGTCCCCCTTTGCATTATTAATTAAAAGAATTCTTACATTGTGCGAGCAGGAAAAGGAAGTGATGGCAGTTTAAACACTCAAAAACAGCTTCCTGGTAGATCAGAGCCCATCTGTTCTGCCCCCCCTCCCACCCCCATCCCCCACCTCAATAATCTTTTAAATATTTATAGTGTGCAAGTAATTTGGGAAGACTTAAGGGCTGGCACTCAGTCATTCAGCATGCAGTGTCCTCTTCTCTCAAGGACCTACAGGGGCTTACTCTAGGCTCTGGGAGGCCTAGGGCTTTGCTGCAGAATCATGTGGCTGTTACACTGAGTCTGTAATAATTTGTGAGATTAACCAGCTCTTAATGCATCAAATCCCCAGCCCTTCCTGGTCACCCTTACTGATCAGTCTAATTTTTGTTGCTTGCTTCTCTGCAAAGCATAAAAACATTTCTCAAGCAATATCCTGAAGAAGTGTTCGCTTTTTTGTTATTTTTAAGGACTTCCTGAACTGTCTGTTTTGGTTGTGTGATACTTTGTGATATGGATTGCTTGGCATGTTCAAAGGTTGCTGAGGAGGGCTGGCAGGTCAGGAGGGGCCAGAAATTGCAGAACAACTGATAACAGCACAGCAGCAGTGTTCCTCCTGTGGTTATGTCAATATTTTCCTCCTCTGATCACTGCACAAACATAGTTTTATCCCACTAAAGCTGAGGCTGTTACAGTAGGATTACATGGAAAATGTCAAGTGCATGGCAGGAGCTTGTGAGTTGCTCACTGTGCTCACTGTAGAATTATTCTAATTAGAGCATGGGATTAAAACATTTTGTGTGCAGTATATTAGAAATATGGAGTGCCACTATGTGCAGTTTATGCAAAACAATGAGTGTTTTTTAAAGGCTAGTGAAAGTTGAATTAAGTCTTTGGAATTACTATTATCTGTTGATGATTTAAGATTAAATTTACCAATGTTGTTAAATCTTGAGGTTGCTGAAATAAGATATTTCTATGCCTTTTTATATAATTAGAAGTATATTCTTTAAGATAGAAACCAGATCCTTTTGTAAGCTTCAGTAATCCCTTTGAGAAGGTGGACTGCAAAACCTCTGGTGTGTGACTTAACTGTAGCTGTTTGCTACCTAAACCCCCCATGTAACTTGACTTTTATTTGTAATACGCCTTTAACTTAAGTCATGTGGAAAAATTTCTTCTGCTTACAAGGAAAGAAAAATTGTGCATGGAGTGTTGCTGATTGCTTTACTAATCTTTTTGCTCCCTGCAGTAGAATTGTCTATCGAAAAAGTTGGTGGGCAGATGTGTAAGTCTAAAAGCAGCTAAATGCTTGTACTGTTATTGCAAGATGAAGTTTTAGTTTCAGGATTGTTATGCAAACAAGGCTTCTTGCAGGATAAAGCTGTTTGTTCCCTTATTCGTAGAAAGACGCTGTAATAAATTACAAGTATTTAATTCAGAACTAAATTGGACAACATTTTGCAGATACTGTCAGGACTTGTTGGCTTTGCAAACCCTTGAGGACGGTGTTCTGACATGCAGCTATGTATGCCCGTGTCTCCAAATCCTCAGCAGTTCATAACAGACAAAATATTGGGTGGCAAATACCTGTGATTTGTTGTGCTGCTGTGCTGCCTGGGAGAGATTGCTTTTGGATGAGCAAGAACTGATCTGGGCGTTGGAGGTACTGAAGCAAGTTTCTTAATTGCATGGAGCTCCACAAGTGGAAAGACAAACTTCAGGGGTGGTGTTTTCTGCGCCCTCTGAATCAATCAGCAGCAGGAAAAAGAACTAGAAAGACTTGTTAGGGACTACTAAGCCTCATTTATGTTACTTGAATATTTTGGCAAGTCTGACCACATGTTCAGCTTCATTCAAGTATGAAGTGACTAAGAAGCAAGCAGTGGTTTGCTTTGGTTAACTCGAGAATGTGAGTACTTGCACTATCAAATAATTATGCCTATGTGCCATTTTGTTAATTTTTTTTCAGCGTACAAGCCTATATGGACTACTGCTGCTGCAGATGAGATCTGTAGAGGAATGCTTGAATTTGGAACTTGTTTCCGGGAAAGGATCTAGCTATTTTGCATTTGTATAGAGATTTTTTTAAAAGGGATATTTATGGGAAGTTGATTTGCTGTAAATATTTTAGTGAGTATGTACAGGAGATAAACTACAAAGCAAGTGATGACTTTATCATGAAAGCACCTATCATAAGTTTCTCTGTCTCTTGCCTATCTCAGTAAAGACATTAACCTTAAATGTGGTGAATAAATGACAGAGACTGTGATTTATGCTTCAGTACTGTTTGTCAATAGTTTTGTTTGCTGCTGACTTCAAAATTTTATCACTCTGTTAACAATCTCATTGCACAGGGGTCTTGTAGTGAACTGTATTTCTTTGGGCTGCAAGCTTATTTGTTCTTTTTTTATCCAATTTGGAAGTTCTTGTGACTTCTTACTGATTTTGGACTAGGCTGTCAAAGCTGTGCTGTCTGCTCAGAAAAAAGCTGAATAAATTGGTGCTTGCAGAAAAATTTGCTATATTTTATGAGTTGCTGGATCGTGTTTAGTTATAGGTACTGGCTAACTGTTTAGAGTCTTCCCTGGTGGCATGTCAGCTCACTGCTCAGTCCAGTAAACTCACCAGGGTTAAGGAGTGCAGTGCAAGTCCAGAGCATGCTGTGCAGTCATCCAAGAAGCTGCCTTAGGAGCTGGGAAATACCCTTGAGAGTCTGTAGTTGGTTTGGTACACGATACAAATTAATTTCTCTTTGCATAGTACAAGAAAAAATAAATGAGGTGATTGTTTCTCTAAATAGTATTAGTGTCTCCATTAACTGCTGGGTGAAACTTCCAGTAATTGTTAGCTTCTGTGCTTGCTAGGACTGATGCATAATTCATCTATTTAATGAGGCTCTGCTAACATTTCTGTAGTGATATTTGTAGAAATGTCTCCCAGTCAGATACAAAAAGCACAATGCATGAGCAGAAAACTTACAGGGCAGTTTGGAAATAGCTCTGGGTGGATTTTCATTCCTTTCACTAACAACCTCTTTGTGAAAACTTTCTTTTCAAAACACACATTCTGAAAGGCATTCCATGGAATAGGCTTCCAGTCTAATTCTATTTATTATGATGTGGAAAACAAGGAAGCAGCAAAACAAACATAGGATTTAGATTTAGAAAAGACAAAGGATTAAAAGCTGATTTTGTCAATAACCATGATAAAAAAACATGTTTTATTTGACTTCCCTAAGCACCTCATTCTCTATATCCAGAGACTGGAGAATTGTTAGTCATTTCTTGACAGACATAAAAAGGCATTTCCAGTTTCCTTGAGTGGGATGGGCTGCAGGGGTCAGTATAGCAAGGCTGTTGCACAAACACTTTCTTTACTTATGCTGTAAAGCAAATGCATATTATTTTCTGTATGTAGGGTCAGAGATTTCCCTGCTCTTTTCTCTTTCCCCCCTTTTGTCTCTGCCTTCTCCTCAGTCTAGTGTATGGATTTATGTTTCCATGCCTTCCCACTCTGTTTTTCACATGCTTCTCTACATACAGAAGCACAGCGTCCTGTAATTCTGTATGTAGAGAAGCATGTTAAAAACAGTTAAAAACATTCATCTGAACTGTTTACATGCATGTTTAAGTCTGCTCCATGCTTTAGATTCCTGCACAATTCTTAAAGCAGTGGCATTGTAGCACCTGAATATCATTTTCACTGTTAGTCTCCTTGCCCCTGTAAGGCAAGGAACTGCTGCTGTGATAGCCAGTCTGCAGCTGTCAAGTGTCTTTGCTTCCAGTGTACTCTTTTCACTTGCAGCTGTTCTGGGCATCCACCTCCATTCCTTGCAGCAAGCCAGGGCTGTGGGACCACAGGTGCTTTGATGAGAGATACAAATCATATCTGGACTGCTGTTTCCTTTGCAGCAGCCTGGCATCCTCTAGTTATCTTATATGTGCACAGTTACACTGGAGCACCCTGTAGGCTTTTGGTCAGATTTTCTTTGTATCTGAGCAGTTTTCTTAACTCCTACATGAAGTTATAAGTATTCACCAGTTAGTCAGAGAATGAGGCCATTACGAAAAGCTGCTGCCTGAATTAATTTTGTTTGAGATACTAACGTCAGCATGAGTCAAAGACCAAATGTTTAATAAATGTGTTTTCCATCTGCTGGTATATAAACGCTTAAGCAACTGTTGAAAAGTATTATGAAAACCCCAGTTAACTTATTAACCCTTTTAAATGAGGCCAGGAAATAGAACATTTACTTAGAGCAAATGTTTTTATCACGCACATCCTCTGCATTGATTTGTAACAACTCTTTCCAAAGATTTGTAGACACCAAAGATTTTTCTTTCAGTTACTGTATTATTTGACTTACAGTCTCTCCTTTGATCCCATTTTCCTCGTTCACTTTACGTAATATGCACAGAATTTTGCATTATTTCTAGCCTCATGATGTAAATATAGTCTAAGCAGAAAGTGTGCACCAGAACGTTACCACTGTTACTAACTTAAGCAGAATATCCAGCATTCTTTATTACAGACCATCCATCTGGGAACTCACAGACCTAAATGAGATAGCAGTTGAAAGTGTTTGATTGCCAGGCAGTAGTCCATCTGCTGGAGCCTTTCCTCCTGAGTAGTGCAGGTGCCTGCCCTGGGAGCCCAGCTGCCAGCCACTCTCACTGCTTCCTGCACTGTGGCTTGGCTGCAGTGCCACTGGCACACCAAGCTCTGCACTCAGCAGCCTCTGAGTTTACTTCATTTAGCAGATGCAAGTGAGAAGGATCCAGGAGAGTTTGTCTTTTTACCTAATCAGTCTTGCAAGGGCAATTTGTTTGAGTCAGGACTGTGTGATGACAGACTATTTAAACCTATTCCTCCCCTACCATGCTGCCTGCTCCAAGCCTGTTTCCAATAATTTTCAGAATTACTGGAGATGGGTGTATGCCCAAGTGCATGTTTTAGTAGCTGGTAAAAGGTTCTTGCCATCAGGAGAGCCTGCTCCATTGGCCTGCAGTCTTGAGCTTTTGGGATGGGCAGATAGCTGTCACTGGGATCCAGCTCCTGCCTCACCCACAAGTGATCCTGTGAGTCACTCTGGTGGTGCCCAGTATTTAAAAACAAGCTAGGGTGGGACCCTGAAATCTGTGGGGAGAAGGGTGGGTGAGCCTCCAGTGATTTCACATAGTCTCTATCACAAGTCATATCAAAATTTTCATCAGTGTGCTGTAGTACATTCACTGATGCAAGATCTGCCTTAAGGACAGATGGCTGGAGCTGAAGCACGTGACCTCACAGTGAATGGCATCTTTTTACTTGAATTAATAATTGCTTCTGCAACTGCTAGTTGATGACTGCAATCCAAGGGTGCATTTCCCTCTTCAGCAGAAAGCTTAAAAATTCACTGACTTGCATTTGTCCAACTTAAAGGCCTTTATGAGACTGCAGAGGGCCGAGGACCACGCATCTTCTTTTACTCAGACCTTGTTGCCCAAAGAAGGTGCTACAGGATTCTGGATTTTGGATTCTGGTGGAAAGGTAGAGATCAGGAATAAGTTAAAAAGGATACGTTAAATACAGTGTCATTGGAAGTTGGGGACACAGGAGTCTGCTCTGGATAGCCCAGTCCTTAGAAGTGGAGATAGCATGTGGCAGGAAAGAGATGGCCCAAGATACAAAACAATGATATGCAGATGCTGATGCTCTGCAGTAGGACAAAGTGTCCTTGAGAAAAAGAACAGGTTTAATTGATTTGTCTTTTAGTCAGAGATTACTGCAGTTGTGTCTTGTTCAGGACTACCTTCTGGAGCTGCCCAGATTCTTACGTCTCTCCTAGGCAGAGGACTGTGTTCATTCTCTCTGATGGAAGCTTGCTCATGGAGCAATGCAGGCTTTCCTTCTCTGGGATGTTGTGATGCACTTGTGTGGGCAGCACCTGGACGTTCTCATGTGGCCTGCTGCTGCTCCCTCTGGAAATACATGTCCTTTACACCCTGGGAGGCAGCTAAGGCTGCTCATCTTGTATTTTAAAGTTTTCTAAGGACTCATCAGGCGTGTATTGCTGTTTGTGGTACCATGCAGCCTTACTGAACTGGAGATTAAGAGAACACCCAGCTTCTTGTGTCACTGCCTTGTACTGTCTGGTGGAAGCTGGGATGAGAGTAAGGAGCAAGCACCAGAAACAGGACAGGCACATGTCACAGGAAAACCACAAAGAATAAACTTTTCCCAGACTTGAAAAATTATTCTCTCTTCATTGTCTGCCTTTCTCCACTTACAAGACACACAGCTCAGTAGATTTTCCCCCAAACTGTTCTACAGTATTCCTCACTTCCCAGATTCTTCTGCAGAAAGCAGTTAATGAATAATGCGTATGAATCTCCTCCCGTGGGAAGGGAAGATATTTTGTTCCCTTTAAAAGTATATGGTCCCTCAGGAAAATTACTTGGATTAAAATAGCCTGATGACAGTTGCTTGTCCTTCTGTTTGTAAACACGTGAGTGCCTGCATTTAGAGATGTTCCTTACAAAAGGGTTACTACTGGAGCAGAAGTCCTTGAGAAGCTTCTTGTAGTGGCCACCTCTCTCCTCCTCCTCTTTTGAGCCATTGGAAGACTTTGTATTAGAGATGACAGAAGGGCAGCCCTTCCTGTATCATATTTTCACAGCACCTTTTAGGGGCTGAGGGAGCACTTGGACTTCACACGTTGGCATTGCTGCTGTATCTCCATTTCCTTCCTCTGGTAACATGACTCCCTGTGGTAGCAGAGTACTATTCCTGCCAGGATGTCTCAGTGTAACCAGCTCTGAGCTTTGGGACAGCAGCATGCTTGTGACCATCCTCCTCTTTTTATTTCTGCCATTCCCTCCTCTGATTTCATCCAGAAATTACACTTACCACATTGGCAGAAAGCAGTGGTTGACCTCTGCTGTGGGATATAGGTTGGGGTGTCTGGGGGGAATTAGCAGATCAGCCAGGTACAAAAAGGGCTCTCCTGCTCCCTAACTCTCTAAAACTCTTTAGAGCATATTCTCAGTCTCTTGAGAATTTTCTTCTTCTGACTCATCACACAGACTTTGACAAAACTAAATGCTCAGAAGCTTGGAGAGGTGAGTGTGCAATCTAGTCATACTCTTTCATGTTTTCTGTCTGTCCTTCCCTACCTTTTGCAAAACCTTCTGACCTGTAGAAGTAAGTAATGTGACCCTTATCTCTTCTCACAGTCCATCCCTTTATTTTGCCCAATGTCTCCTCCCTTGTTATCTTGCACGGTAATTAATGTTTTATGAACTGTTTCCTCTTTTTAAAATTAATATATTCCAGTATATTTTTTTCTTTATAACAGTATGTTGATTTCCTTCAACATATAAGGGCCTGTCTGTGATATTTTTGCCCTTCTGTATTTATTTGAAAGTTGGGGGGGCAGGGGGGGAAGACAGGGGACACAGACTTTTTAATATCTGGGTCTGAAGGTTTGGTCAGACGAGGATGAGGATCAAATAACCTGATAATTGGGAGGAGACTGTACTCCCTATGTAAACCAGACATCCCTTGTCTGGAGCAGTCTCTTACTGCTGAGGGGCATGTTGGTGTACTCCTAGCCCCTTCCCTACCCTTGCTTCACACCACCAACCTCTCTGCCTGGAGCACTGTCATATGGTTTGCAGATGAAGCAGTAGAAAGGAAACACTTGTGCAACTCTGCTGCTGTTACTGGAATTTCAGGTCTAATACTAGCAAATAGGTCAATTTTTAACACTTCACGTACACTGCTTCATAAATCTAAAATGTGCAGCTTTCAAAAAATACCAGCACAGTGCAAGAAAACAAAGTGAAGCGCATGGCCATGGTTGAAAAAAGTGGGCTAATATTTGCATATGATACAAGCATAAAGGCAAGATCAGGGCAGTCAGGTTTCAAGGACTCACAAATATCTCTCGGGTTTTTTTACTTCAGTTAGTACATGGCTAAGTCCTTTCTCCCCCTTTCCTCTTCTCCGCTCCCTTCAGCAGAACTGTGATTCTTTAATTTTAGATATCTTTTTCCATATCTTAAGTTATAAAGGTAAAAAAAGGTATTCCTGTCTAGAATCATTCTCTTCTCTTCTGCTCCTGTTGTCTGTTTTTGTGTATGTGGAGACAGAGAACTTTTAAGATTGTCAGGACCCGAGTGTGCTTACACGGCTGCGCATCCACTGCATCACCCTCTAGACTTTCACCATTCTCCCTCCTCATCATTAGTTACAGTTCTATTCCCTTCCTCTCTCTCAGACACTGCTATCCAGGACTCTTGTCCTTCCCTTTTTGCTCCCTAATACTCAATGCCTTTTTCCAGTGCTTGGTTTCTCCCCAGGGATGCAAAGGGACTTCTCCAAGTCTGTACCCTGAAGAATGCAGACTGATACCCAACTTTCCTCTGCCTCTGCTTCCTCACAACCCGCTCTCAGTGCTGTGGAAAATGCAATGTTGATAATTTTGAGAAAATTACTTATCGGTCCCTTAACAGAGAAAAGGTGTAAGACTACAACTCTGCAAACCTAAATGTGGCTCAGCCACCCCATTTCAGCCCACAGAACAAGTCACACCACAGCAGCAGGAGAGACATCTCTCTGTGAAACTGTGTGTAGCATCTCCTCATCCAGTCCAGCTTTACTGTCCATTGTGAATTCTGCTACTGTGTGATGTCCTGGTAAACTGACCTGAACTCCTTCTCTGACTAGGTGACTTGCTTAGTGGATGAGGGAAAGGTTGTGGAAGTTTCTGTCTGGACTAAGGCTTTTGACACTGTTTCCCACAACATTCTCCTGGAGAAATGGGCTGCTTATAGCTCAGTGGCTTTACCACTGCTTACTGGGTAAAAGACCATCTGGATGGCCAGGCCTCAAGTTGGAGGATGCTGATGGATGGAGATACATCCAGCTGGTGGCCAGTCACCAGTGGTATTCCCCAGGGCTCAGTACTGGTGCCAGTTCTGTTTAAGGTCTTTATGCCCTCTTATGGATGAGGGCATATCAAGGGCACTCTCACACAGTTTAGAGACAACATCAGCTCCAGCAGGAGTGCAGATCTGCTGGAGGGCAGGAAGGCTCTGCAGAGGGATCTGGACAGGCTGGATCATGGGCCAAGGCCAGTGCTGTGAGGTCCAACAAGGCCCAGTGCTGGGTCCTGCCCTTGGGTCACAGCAGCCCCAGGCAGTGCCACAGGCTGGGGCAGAGTGGCTGCAAAGCTGCCCACAGGAAAAGGACCTGGGGGTGCTGGTGACAGCAGCTGAACATGAGCCAGCAGTGCCCAGGTGGCCAAGAAGGCCAATGGCATCCTGGCCTGTACCAGCAACAGTGTGGCCAGCAGGAGCAGGGCAGGGATTGTCCTCCTGTACTCAGCACTGGTGAGGTGACACCTCAAATCCTGTGCTCAGTTCTGGGTCAAATCCTGTGGTCAGTTCTGGGCCACACACTCCAAGCAGGATACAGCGGTGCTGGAGGGAGACCAGAGAAGGGCAATGGAGCTGGGGAAGGGTCTGGAACACAAGTCATTTAAGGAGCAGCTGAGGGAGCTGGGGTTGTTCAGCCTGAAGAAAAGGAGGCTCAGGGGGACCGTATATCACTCTCTACAACTGCCAGAGAGGAGTGTGTATCCGGGGGCGGGGGTCAGCCTCCTTTCCCAGGAACAAGCAAAGGCCTCAAGTTGTGCTACGGAATATTGGATAGGAAAAATTTCTTCATCAAAATGGTTGCCAAGTTTGGAACAGACTTCTTAGGGAAGTGGTGGAAACACCATCCCTGAAGGTGTTTGAAAGATGTGTACGTGCGGTGCTTGGGAACAGACATATTCTAGTGGTGCACATGGAAGTGTTGAGTTAATAGTTGCTGATCTTAAAGGTCTTTTCCAATCTAAAAATTTCTGTGATTCTATGATTCTAAGAAAAAAAATATATTTCACCAGATATGATGGCTTCAATTGTCTACTTGCTCCCACAACAAATCTTCTTACCATAAGCTTTCCCAAGCAATCACATGGGTGTTACTAACCTGAGCATACATAAAATACCATGTAGTTGAAGTTCATTCTGTGTGATTCCAAACTAGATGGACACTTAACAATAATATGGGGGGCATTTATCAGTCGCACCTGAAAACATATATTTGACACTGTGACTTAAAACCCATCCTGGATCACCCCAGCTTGGCAAGTCTCTGAGTTGCAGGTTTCTGTACACCAAGGGAAGAAGTATGTTTGCCTGCTTCTTATGCCCTTCCAGAGGAATCTGCTAGAGAGGAGATGGCTGGGCATGTGTGACCTCAATGGCTAGTAGGTTTCAAATCATTCTGTGGAAACCAGCTGCCAAATTCTGGAAGGCTGTAAAGAAAAAAACCAGAATAGCACATGCCCATTCTCTCACCAATTAAAATCTAGAACACCACCATATCCAATCTGCATCAAAATGCAGCAGCTGTTTTTGGGGATAGGAACATAAACCTGACAGTAGTGGGTATGGCCAAGCTCTGTGCTCCCCTGAACTGGATCTCTGTAATCAGGCAGATTAGTTCACTCTTTCCAAGCAGAGCCACACCATTGCTGAGGAAATGGTCTGTTGGAGGCATGTGTTTTAAAGAGCTGTGTTTCATCCATCGCCTTTCACAGATCCATTGTGCTCTCTCTGCCTTTTGTTTTCAAAAGGGGTGTGAAATAATCTGCTTTTTAGATAAGAATTTATCAGCTGGATAGCTGCCCATGCACCAAACCTCACATTCTCTCTGCTGCAGACCAAGTCAGGTTTTTTGGTCGCTGGGGAGCTGTGCCCTGACCTCAGTTTTGTTTCTACTGCAAACAGTAGCTGAATGAGTTTATTTGACATTTTAATGGTCTCAAAGGCCAAGAAAATAATTATGTATATGCTCTTTGCCTTTAGGTTTAACTGGTGCCTCCATATTTGAATTGCTGGACAAGGGCTGATGTGCTAATACTCACTTTGGGTTATTATATGGACTCATGAGGTCTTTTTCAACCTGCTGAGTTAACAGGGTTTTGAGGACAGTCCACTCAAGGTGCATGACTTGATGAAGTGCCTGTTCAAATGTCGAGCCCTCAAAACCGCAGAGTAATGATAAACAGATGGAGCATGTGTAGACAGCTGCTGAAATCTGTTCTTCTCTAAACAGGATATCATCCTGTCTTTTTTTAGAAAAACGAAACCATATAATGTTAAGATTTTTTTTTTCTCTCTGAGCAGAATCCTAACTCTTGAGAAGAATGTTCTGGCCATTCTCTTCTCTTTGCTTCCTACTCCAAGTGTCATGTTTGTTTACACAACAGAAAACTACATGGCTGTTTTAATGATCTCCCCTGCTGATGGAGCTAGAGATGCCCACCACTAACACACAGTCCTGCTTTGCACTGTTTATTCTCACCTGCTGGTTGAAAGATAGGGCTTAAAAAGCAGCAAGCACAAAGTGGTGGCTGCAGGCCAGGCAATGTTTCAAGGGCTGAATTTTTGGTTTTTTTCCTGAATTGAAAACATGGGTTGAGTGTCAGCTGCCCAAGAGTTTTTCTGTCTTCTGGCAGAAGCTTCAAACCATGGTTAGGAATTGTTCCCAAATAATATTTTCTGGAGAGCTGCTTTTCTTCATGCGTGGGGCTGTTAGAAAACAGACCAAACCCAGTTCATTTAAAATTCAATATCTTTGTGGTCCACAGATGAAACAAGTTGAGTTCTTCAGACTTATTTTGGATACATCATTGACTTGTAATTCAAGGAAATAATTTAAAATTACCTAGAGGGTAGAACCTACTTTATAGTCCAAAAGCTGATGCCTGGAAGTATTGTATATTACTTTGCTTCATATTAAATGCCACTGAAACGATCAAGACATTCAGGAAACACTTTTATTGGAAGTCTGCAATTTTAGCTGAAGGTATTGCAGAGGACTTGGACTTTGCTCCTGCCAATTCAGCACAAGATCCTGCTTCTGTTTGAAGCACAGCTCTGCCAGTCTGCAACAAACTTGGAAATTGTTCTGAGAATTCATGTTTCCCCCTCCTTTTTACTTTTAACTGTTCCTGAGGATCTGCACAGAAAACATGAAAATAAAGTTATTTTCCTTCAGTCCTGTGAAGTCTTAGGACCTTTGCCCTGGTTAAATGAGTCTGTCACCTTTTAAGAGCAACCATTGAAAGCAGAGGTGATGAGAGATGGAGCTGAGGGCTTTGAGGCTCTTTTTATGGTGCTGAGAAGTAGGTCTTCTTGCATCTAGAATTCCAATTATCCTTCCTTGAGTTAATACTTGGTGTTACATGGAAGCAAGATAATTGAATATGGAAAAATAGTGCATTGTTTTCAAAGTGCTTTTACTAACATGAAGAATATCTTGTATATTTTGGATGTGTTTCAGAAAAAAAAAGAAAACATATACTAAAAGTTATATTTTTATCCCTCAAATTATAGCTTGCATATGAGAAGCATAAATAAAACAAGATTGAATGTAACACAGACAAAATTGCTGGCAGTGGTAGTTACAACAAGGGTAATTGTTCTGCCCAAATTATATCAATGAACCTTTCTGTGCTCTCAGTCCACATGTGGGAGTGAGAAATGAGAGGTGGGTGGGAGTGAAAGGCTTGGGGAGAAAGGGAGAGCACAGGGTGGAAGAGAAGTGACCTGAAATGAAATTCCCTTTTGGGAGTTACATCTGTCTTCATCAGGGAAAAAAAACCCCAAAACCCAAAAAAACAACACTGAAAAAAAAAAAAAAAAAAAACAAAAAACACCCCCCCCCCCCCACCCCCCCCCCAAAAAAAAAGCCCAGAAACCCAACATCATTTTAGTGTGTTACTTGGTACAGTTCCTTTTGTCCTGCTACCGATTTCATGTATTTTAACCCTTGGGGAACCAGAGGCATTGCACAGCATGTGAAGTGCTGCAAAGGAAACCGCTGGCGCTGGGCTGGGCTGGCTGCCGGGCTGGGACTGTCTCAGGAAATTCCAAATGAGTATAAATAAATGCTCTGTAGCAACCACTGGGCTCCCTGCCTGCTGATGTGTCAGGACTATGCAGTCCCTTTAAGGCAAAGGAAAGTGTGCTTCAGCCTTAATTTGCTGAAAAACGGAGCACGGTAACATCCAGGGGTTTGCTTCTCATGGATCGGTGAGTGAGGCCCTGGAATGGGCCCGGGTGAGGGGCTGCCTCTGCTAAAACCAACCCTTGCTGTTCTGACAGCATTTTAAGTTGGGATGGGTAGAGGGGTTTTTTCATGTTTTTAGTGGTGCTGGGTTAGTCGGGCTGTCTCGCAAGTGCTGCCATCTGAAGGGAGTTTGCACTTGGGGTTTCAGGCACCTCTGGTAGCCTCTGTGTTTTCGTCCTTATATACACAGTAGTTTGTTTCCTTCAACAAGCTCTGGTTTTCTCATGGAAGATCAGTGTTGTGAAAGCTCTAGAGAAGGGAGTGGGACTGTGCACCTATTTGCTGCAAAGCATCACTTCAAAAGCTGTTGCCCTCTAAGTTGGTAATTTTGAGTATTTTTCATAGACTTTCAATTATAAACCACTGGGTTTAGTTATTTTTAAACTTTTTTCAGAAAATCAGTTTGTTGTTCTGAACTAGTTTAAATGCAGAGGAAAAGCTTACAATTGTTTTTTGGCAAATGCAAATTGCTTAGGCTTCTGGAGCTGGAAAAGCAATACACATCTCATAGAAGGAATCAGTACTAGATTAATATAAAGAAGGGGAGGAGGGAACAATTCCCAGTATTTGAAATATCATACTGATTATGCAGCATAAACCATATTTCTTATGGAGGCAAGCATGTGACAAAATAATGTCCTTCCAGGCCTCATAAAAACAAATATTTGTTGAATCATTCTTGCAGAAGACAATTCTTCCATTTTTTCCACTCTCTGCACAGCTGTAAGACAAAACTGAAACTGTAAATCAGTTTTAATACTCCACAGCAGGTTTATATCCCAGGAGTCCAGGTTCTTTCCTGATGGTTATTCCTGTTACAATAGTCCTATGTATCTGTTCTCCACTTCTCACCTCTTCAGAGATTTATAAGCACAGAAGGGCAATGATATTATAAATCTAAATATTTTGGGTTTGTGATTCAGTTGTTCTTGGATAGAAAGTGAATACAGCCTTCTTTGCTTGTGCTTCAGCAGGTAACACTCTTGCACCTTTGTGTTAAAAAGCATTTTCAGGCAAACACCCTGCTTACATCCATGACTTCTTTGGGAGATGATTTGGATAAGTAAGAAAGAAAGAGAAGAATTTGGGCATTTGCTTCTCTTTTGCTTTACCAGCCTTTTACCTCTGTATCGTGAAGCTCATCGTACTATGTGGATTCAAGTCCTGGACTTAGTAACTACTTTTTTCCTTTATCACTTATATTGTGATAATGAAGCAACAGGGGATGATGTAGTGTTGGAAGAGTGGGGCAGGTGTGCCACATTTTCAAGGGTTGGCAAGGGAGGTGGGGGAGCTGTGGGTTTCTCCTGTGTCTCAGAGGACAGCAAGGTGCTTCACCAACACTGGGAGTCAACCTGGTGTTCATCATTTGCTTTCAGTGTTTCAGACAAGGTGTTTCTTTCTCAGTTACATTGTTTGACATGGGCATTAATAGGGCATTGGTGGAGGATGATGTGGGAAGCACATCGGTGAAACGCAACTAAGGCGGTTTCGGACTTGCCTGACAGTGTACCTGCTGGTCATGCCCAAAGCCACAGCTCGCCCCACAGGTGGACTTGCAACAGCAATTAGCCAAAGTAGCCACTGTTTTCAGTTGTTTCTGTCCAGAGGCGGCAGGGCTGTTGGTAACAGGAGCAGTCACAACCATGGTTTCTGCTCTGCTCTTGCATGCTGCTGGTGGGGCACTCAGCAGACTGAGCTAATGACTGCGTCCCTTCCTAGCCATGCCCTGCTTCCTGCCACTCACTGCCCTTGGGACCTCTGAGTCAGAAACTGGGATGGAGACAGAACAACCTAGCCTCTTAGCTTTTGTGGTTAATGGCCTTAAGGTGGTGCACACACAAGATGTTCCAACACAAAACTGACAGATATTGAGTTATTACAAATATGTTAAAAAGTCGTTTCATTATCAGCCTCAAATAACGGAGTCGTCAATAATATAAAGCAGATTTTGTGAATTTCGATAGGGGGGCATTTTCCAGTCACTCTTAAGATGATTGTGCTTTTTACTTCCCCAGGAATATATTTCTCTTAAAAAATATTATCTCTTCATTCAGGATTAATTAATTTGCACAATTTTTTTATAGTCTGTATTTTCTAGTTTAAATTAACTTCTGTTTGAGCTGCAATTTTTCAGTTCACAGATTCTAGAAGTAAAAGTTTTAGACATTAAAAGGTCTAGAGAGGGTTAAGAGGTGTGTTTTTGGAAGGTGGTTTTTGCTTTCAGCTCACAGAAATAACTTAGTTGTGGGTATATGATGTTCAGATATAAATTCTGTAGGTAAGTTTTTTGTACCATGTGAAAGAAAACACTTAACTGTAAAAAGAGGTTAACACTTAAGTGTTAAATAGGTTTAACACTTAAGTGTAAAAATAGGTAATGTGACCTTGAAAGACCCTGTTCTAACACTAAAAGGGCTATTCACTACATATGTACTCCTTTGATTAGCTGGCTGGTAAGCATTCTGAGCATTTTCTATGTGACACCAAAATTCTCTGTCATAGCTGGCAAACATGTACCAAAGAGAAGAATAAAAGCTACAGTCTCTTCTTAACCTCTTCAAGGTAAAGAAATAGTTCTGTGGTTGAGGAACTGACCCCTGAGGAGGAGGTGATGGTGGCACATCCAGACTAGTGCACCCATCTGATCACCAGTACCAAAGCGAGAGCGGGCCAGTCAGTCCCACTTCAGTGCCAGGAAGGATCATGGAGGAAATCCTCCTGAAAATTATGTATGTGAAAAATAAGGAGGTGTTTGCTGACAGCCAACATGGCTTCACTAAGGGCACACCATGCCCAACAAATGTGGGGGCCTTCCATGGTGGAGCTACAGTGGATAATAGGATGAGGGAAGATTAAAGATCCAGTATTATCTACCTGGATTCATGCAACGTATTTGAAACTGTCTCACACAACATCCTTGTCTCTAAACCACAGACACATAGAGTTGATGGATGTGTAAAGAATAGACTGGATGTCTGCACTCAAAGAGTTGGACTCAACAACTCAATGTCCAAATGAAGATCAGCGACACCCCCTCCAGGGTCAGGTATTGGGACTGGCGCTGTTTAATGTCTTTATTGGAGACAGGATCAGTGGTAGCACCCTCAGCACATTTGCCAGGGATACCACGTCATGTGGTGTGGTCAACACTCCAGGGAGCAGGGATGCCGTCCAGAAGGACTGACAGGCTTGAGAGGTGGGCCTGTGTCCTCAAGCACAGCAAGGCCAAGTGTAAGGTTCTGGATCAGGGCAATCCTGAGCACAAATAGAGGCTGAGCAGAGAATGGACTGAGAGCAGCCTGGGGGAGAAGGACTTGGGGATTTTGTTAGAGACGAAGCTTTAAATAACCCAGCAATGTGTATTTGCAGCCCAGAAAGCCAACTGCATCTTGGGCTGCAGCCACAGAAGTGTGACCAACAGGTCAAGGGAGGTCATTCTCCACCTCTTCTCCACTCTTGTGAGACCCCACCTGGAATAATGTGTCCAAGTCTGGATCCCACAGCATAAGAGGGATGTGGACCTGCTGGAGTGAGTTCAGAGGGTCCATTAAGATGATCAGAGGGTTGGAGCATCTCTCCTCTGAAGACAGGCTGAGAGAGTGTGAGCTGTTCAGCCTGGAGAAGTGAAGCTTCCAGGGAGATTTTCCAGCAACATTCTTACCACATATGGGGGTCCTGCAAGAAAGCTGGAGGGTCACTTTCTGTGAGGGCATGCATGATGCTTTTAATGTTATTTGCATTGTGGTTGTGATTGTTTATTCTCCTGTTGCTGTAATCATCCTATTTCTAGAAACAGCATGGTATTGAAAGAGCAGATAAATTCTTTAAATTCCTTCTTTTACCAGTGTTGCATGGTAAATGGACCATCTTAGCCCTGGTGTTTGCTCCCAGAGCAAGCAAAACACAGCAGCCATCTGAACCATCTCTCTTAAACTATGCTCATTGACTTAAGGTACATCTCTGTACCTTAAGAATTGACTGTACTCTGAATTGACTTAATTCACATCTCTGCAGCTTAACCCTGCAAATACCTGAGCTGGAGCATCTACATTATGAAATAAACCCCATGTAAATACTAAATAGTGGTGTAGCTTCATCCCTTCTCGGTTATTATCAGGGAAATTGCTATCCTCCATTTCCTGGTTACAACCCCCACCCTAAGCACTGAGTATTTAGAAGTCAGATTTAAAAGTCAGCTCTCCTGCTGGGGTATTGACACATAAATTCTGAAAAGTAATCTAAAAACCATATATAAGTGTTTTCCCAGTTTTCTCCTTCTCTTTTTTTTTTTTTAATTAAATTTGCAGCAAACATTTTACACTGGAGAGTTATTTGTTTGGTAAAATGTGCAGTCAGTGCTCCTCTGTAACAGGAGAATCCTCCATCCCTGTAAGTGTGGCTTTGGTAGCAGGGTCTGTTCTGGTTGGGGAGTTCTGGTTTGGACTGCAGTGCCCCATACTCAACAGTATCAGGTGCATCAGGTGTTAAATCACATCTGCATAGAGCATGACTGTAGCTGAGTATGAGCAAAACAGACTGCCTTCCTTACAAGGCAGTATTTATTGGTTAGTTTTCCATGGCAGAAGAAGAGAGGAAGGTGTTATCAGCCACATCCACAGTGCAGTGTAGCATTCTGGACAGCTGTGCAGTTGTGCAGTGTTCTTGTACAAGCTGAGCTGGGCCATCCCAGCACCACAGCCTGTGCTGCAGGAAGGGTGGCTGAGGCCAGCATCCAGCCCCAGGGTATGATCATGAGCAGCTTGCTGGCCTGACTGCTGTGCTGTAGTGCCTTTCCTCCTTGAAGGAAGATGAGCAGCCTGCTGGGGCAGTGTGTACTCCACACCAGTGGTGTGCTTCATATTGCCACTTTGTGCTTTAACTGCAAAGAGAAAATAAAACACTTGATGCTCCTGCTGTGTCTGGAAAAGTAGAGAAATTATTTACTGTTTCTGTAAATTTTTCTCTGCAGGTTCTTGGGGAAAAAAAAATCTTTTAGGTCAACTGTTTAGTTTTTGGACTTTTCCCCACCAGCACTTTTAAAAACAATAGAGACTGAGGTTGAACTGTTAGGGAGCAAGTAGTTTCATGGCATCTCCTGTATGGTACTAGCCAAGAGAAAACTGATAAAATGATGTGAAAGGTTAAGATCTATTTTACAAGAGGTTTTATTGTGATTGTTTTTAACTTATATTCAAATCCCAACACTTGAAAAGGAGAATGAAAGAAAAATGGTCAAATATTCAGTTTTGCTTTTTTTTAAAAAAAAAAAACAAAAGTGCTTGGCCTCATGAGTGTTGGATCTTTTCAGAAGGTGAGACTGATGTTTACATATAGTAAAGTGAAGAAAAATGAAAGAACAAAAGTAGTATTTTAGAGGTGGGGGGAGAAGGGGAAAATTCTCCATTTTATTCTCTGTTGTAGTAAGGAATCAAAAAGTCAGAACTTTTCTTTTTAAATTCTTTTTCCTGGCCCAGAAGAGCTTTTAAATTGAAGTTGAGCATATAAAAATACTGATTGATTCCATTTATGACAATTATTGCTTCTGCATTTTTTTCCATTGCAATATTCTTTATGAATTTTCTTATGCCATAACTCTGGATGGAGACTGTTATTCATAACAATATTTCAATGAAAAAATACTACTTTAGTAGTAGTCAAATCCATCAAAAAATGCATTAGAGGAGATATCATAACCAGATGGGGAGAACAGGCTCAACATATGATATCTGTATTTTTCAAGGCACCTCAGACCTTCACCTCAGTGTTGGAAATAATCTTCAGTTGCTTCTCTTTGCTCTTCTTGGACCCTCCAAGGCAGCTCTACAATAAAGGTTTTCTGGCATGCAGAACCAAAACTCAATGTGTTCCCACATTTCCCTTGCTTTTCTCTTCCTGAGAAGTCTTGTAGCACAGAAACTAAATATTCTATTCTTTTTCCAGTTCTCCTGGTCTGAAAGCTGCCATGATTAGTGCGGACTCACTAGATCTGACTCAATATTTTAATATACTGATGTTCTTGTGTAGTGCATGGGATAGGATATAATTTAATAGAAGTTGGCAAGACTAGAATGTTTGGACAGAGCCAGTCTCAGTGGTACAGAAAGTGAGGAGTACATTTTTTAAATGCTACTTGTGTCCTGCCGATGGTTATCCTGTTGCAGGGAGAGGGAAATGAAGTCTTTGTGTACTTCTGGAGAAATGCATTAATAATGACAGTACCACAACGAGGTCTCTGTGCTTCACAGAGTGTTCTTCTTCACTGGTACTGGCTTTAAAACATGATGTGTTTGTGTCTCATTGCATTTGGACTTACGATCTTTTCCAACCTTCCTTTCTATGAAGAGTGTTTGCAGCATTTGTACAGCCAAAAGTGTATGTGTTTGTGCATCTGCACCTGTGATTAATACTTGCCTCATACACTACAGAGGCTAGGGAATAGTTCTAACTTCACCAGTGTCCATGATCAACTGGCCAAGGATGAGACAAGGAGCCTAACAAGAGTGTTTGTACTGTGTGGTGTTTGCTGCAATACTTCTTTGTGTGTGGGCACAGGAATCTTTGGCTCACTTGAGGTCTTTGGGCATGAAGGGACACTGCTTCCTCTGAGGTTAATCTGGGGTACCTGCTGGTGTAGCATCTGGTACTCACCCACCACAGCTAGGAAGTGAGTGTATCCATGGTTCATCCGCGACCTAAGGGCTGAAAAGGCTGCACCCTTACCAGGTGTTTATGGATTTCATTTTTATTAGATTTTTTCCCCCTTTTGGAACGAACAAAACCAATCATTTTATTGCTTCAAAACAGCCATCCATTTTGTTTTGTTTCATGTTTAGCAGGAACACCCATTTTGACTTTTCTCGGAGACAACAAAATGCACAAAGGCTTGGCACAGCTCCTGCAAGCTGCATCAGTGTTGTGTTGGGGGTGGATTGCATGCCTGATCCCCTTTTGTCTTAATGTATCAAGAAGTTCTCCAGGGGTCAGCTGACAATTCTGGGATCGCATAGGTGGAATGCTCACTGTGCTGTTTTAAGGAGAAGCAGCAGGCACTCAGCTCCAGGCACGTCTTGTGCTTGTACCACAAACAAACTGTGTCCTGGCAGTGCTGCCAGCTTAAGCTGAGGACCAGAGGGATTCCACTGTGAAGACACTGAGCTGTCTGCATGTATTGTAGAGAAGTTTAGTGAGGGATTCAGTGTCAGTGTGGTTGTTTCTTTCTGACTATTTATTTTTTATAGGTTTCTGTTTAGCAATCTTAATTCCATGAAGAACAAAATACATAAGAGATCCCATGATCTCTTTGACTCCCATGACTGAACATGAGATTTGCATGTCTTTTTAGAGGTTTTATGAATATTTTTCCAAAGATGCATTAATTCTTAAGTCCTAGGCCCTTCACAGAGGAATAGTCTGTTTCTCCTTCCCCCATCCAACACTTACTCATTGTGCCTGAGGACAGTTTAGAGAAACTGTTTGACTTCACTGGTGTAGTGATGAGAAAATCAGAGATTATGCTGGGTAGGAGGACAATGACCAAGACAAGCAAAGGAAAGGAGCTGGGAAAAATGGGACAACAGGTAAAACTGATGGAGCTTGAATTTACACAAGCTGGGTAAAATAACTAGAGCCAAAAGTGAGATGAGGGGTGAGAGTATAACCAGATTTTGGTCGATAATGGGTGGTGCAAGCAAATGGATGTAAGAAATACAGGGAGAAAATGGTTGAGAAATACAAAGTATGAGGAGAAGGCAAAAAGAATCCAGGAGGGTACAGGGAATGAGGGCCAAGGAGAGAGTGGGCACAAACCTAGGGTACAGGCAGGACCAACCTAGGCTGTAGATCTGTTGGGGTGTGGAAAGGAGAATTTGTCTGCAGGGAGAATGGAGCCAGCATGAGAATCTGGGAACAGAGTACTGACTTCAGGGAGGAAGAGGAGTAATTTAGAGAATATGCTTTCATTCTCTCCCTGGCAGGGGGAGTCCTGAAGATTGTTCCCCTGCCTGACATTGAAGCAGTCTTACTGGACAGCACTGAGCTGTGTGTCCTCATGTGTCTGAAGTGTTTTTGTATGTACGTATTTTTGCTTCCAGTGGTATTTAGATGGCTATTTTGGGTGTATCTGTAAGTAAATACCACGCCACACTGACACTCTGGTCTTTCAGCAGAAACATGTGGTCGGGGGAGGAGGTGGGGGTGAGGTTGTTTGTGTCTGTCGAACCGCCAGTCTACACTGCAGAACCGAGGTACTAAGGTGACCTGCTCGGCCCCACTGCTGTGGCTCTGACATGTGCGTGCCTGTGCTTCCGTGCTGTTCTCTTCCCGAACCGTGGATGGTAAGCTCTTTTGAGGAGCGTCCTCCTCCCAGCTATTGCTCGGGATGTCCTGTGGTAGCCAAAAACATGATGGGTCGCCATGAAAGCAGTTACACTGTTTGCAATCAAAGCTTTTCGTAAGCATGGCAAGGAGACTGGAAAAACAGGAGCTCCCCCGCCCTCCACCCCCCCCGCCGAAAACCTTTTCAGTACAACATTAGGTCACTTCCTGTAGTTGCCGTAAGTCTAGAGCTTCTTTTATCCCCCTCCTCTCTGCCCCCTACCTCCTCCTTCCCTGAAGCTTGTATTCCTATGCGAAGACGCGGCTCCCGAGCGTCTCCTTTCAGGAGCGGGAGGGAGCGCGCCCTGCGCGCCCGGCGGGGCGGAGCGCGGGGAGGACGGCTCTGCCGTGGGGGGGTGAAGCTGGAGCAAGCCCGAGGGAGGCCGGGCTCTGGCGTGTGACACATGAAGCTGGGACAGCCATACGTGGCCGGAAAATTTGCAGTGTGGGGGCAGAGACATGTGGCTAAGTCAGGTAACCGGAAAGCTGGTTTTTATTATTCCTCCAGCGCATAACTTGCAATAGTTGTTTTTCCGTTCTGGTTTTTTTTTTTTTTTTTTTCTTCCCTTTATTGGTATTTTTCCTCCTGCCAAGTATGAGGCCAGGAGGAGCAGGTTGTAAGGCAGTGCTGTATATAAATACGCAGCCTGAGAAAACCCAGCCGATGTACTGAACTTTTTATTTAGATTGCTTCAGGAACAGGTGAGTTCTGCGGCTAGAGGGCAGGTGGGTTCACCTCTTGTATGACGCTTGTCCCTGAGCAGTGGGGTTCAGGACCCTGCTGGAAGGGGATCTTGCTGCCTGTCGTGGTTTTGGGAGCTTCACGGAGTTTAAAATGAAAGAAGCAGAGGTGCTGGTGGAAGTAATACGAGCTGAGGTGAGGGCAAATTGGCGGTGCTGCTGTTGCAGCAGCGCTTCCCAGAGCCATAAAACAGCGCTGCAGAGCTGTGTAAAGTCCAGTGGCATCAATTGCATAAGGAGCAGGGTCAGAGTTCCCATCGCCTGCTTGAATGCACTCTTTAGAGAAGTTGGTCTGCAGATGATTCGTGTGGTACATTGTAATCCTGTGGTCTTAACATGATAACATAGCATGTGGGAAAGCTTGGTGGGGCGTAGGAAGACTGGAAGGATTTGAGATACTGGCTGTGCCCCTTCATTAACAGACACTATCTCTGTGTATGCATGTGTTCACATTTATGTGGGTATGCACTTCTCAGCATTTGAAAACCCACTGATTAACTTTTAAAAAGTTAATCAGGAGTTAGTGTTAAGGGTCAGTCAGCGGAAAGTCGTTCTGTTCACTGAGCTGCAGCAGCAGTTCCTGCCTCAGGCATGCAGTGAACACCCGTCTTTCTACGCTTGTGTGTGAGTATATAGTTTACTGAATGCTGATTCTGTTCCTTCTTTTCCAGAAAAAGAGGAAGTTAATATAAATGGAGAAGATGAAAAAGAACGGAAAGACCCCTATTTTGTGGAAACACCTTATGGCTACCAGCTAGACTTGGATTTTCTGAAGTATGTGGATGACATACAAAAGGGGAATACCATTAAGAAACTAAATATAAGAAAGAGGAGGAAAGTTGTACCAGCCTCAGTGGGTACCAAGAACTCTGGTGGCCAGTGCAGTGGCTGGACCTCCACAGAGTCTCTCTCTTCATCAAACAGTGATGAGAACAAGCAGTCTTTGGCAGCGAGGTGTCAAGTAACCTTGCCTGTCCCTGCCAAACCCTCAGTTTCCTTTGAAGTGTCTCCTACCTACTTAACTGTCCCAGAGAATAAACAGCTTCCTCCTCCCTCCCCCCAGCCTCCTCGGCACAACCTCCTTGTAACAAAAACCCTCATGGAAACACGGAGGCGACTGGAGCAGGAGAGGATGATGCAGGTCACGCCTGGAGATGTCCGCAGGCCTCGACTTTCCAGCTTTGGAGGCATGGGCTCCACAAGCTCCCTCCCCTCTTTTGTGGGATCCAGTGGGTACAGTCACGTGTCTCAGCACCTGCAGAATGGGTACCAGGGGAACAGCGACTACGGTGCTTGTTTCAGCTCCTCCTTGGGCAGTTCCATTCGTCACAGCCCCATGAGCTCGGGAATATCCACACCAGTCACCAACGTGAGCCCGGTGCATCTGCAGCACATCAGGGAGCAAATGGCAGTTGCCCTCAAGCGTCTCAAGGAGCTTGAGGAGCAAGTCAAGACTATTCCTGTGCTGCAGGTCAAAATTTCAGTGTTGCAGGAGGAGAAGAGGCACATGATGGCTGAACTTAAAAACCACAGGAAAGCCACGCAAAATGACACATACGGTTTCAGAAAGCGATCCTATAGTGCGGGAAATGCAGAGCAGTGGGAACACATGTCTCAGGTGAGAAGAGGTGGAGAACTGTATATAGATTGTGAGGAAGAGATGGAGAGTGTGGAGCAGAGCTCTCAGAGGATAGAAGAGTTCAGGCAGCTGACTGCTGAGATGCAAGCCTTGGAGAAAAAAATCCAAGATAGCAACTACGAAAGTCCAGCAAACCTTCGAGTGAACAGAGAAAGCCTGACAAAAGAAGCCCGATCTGTTGCTGTGGGTGCTGATGAGAACATGAACGATGTCGTTATATACAACAGATCTGCAAGGCAACACAAAGAAATAGCTGTGGGAACAGAGAAAGAAGTGAGGGAGTGTGGAGTTGGGGTGACAGAGGCCATGCTTGGATTGTCTACAGAGGTTGAGAAGGAGATAGAGCTTCAGCAGCAGACCATCGAAGCCCTTAAGGAGAAGATATATAGGCTAGAGGTTCAGTTAAAGGAAACCACCCATGACAGGGAAATGACCAAATTAAAACAGGAGTTGCAGGCAGCTGGGTCTAGAAAGAAGGTGGATAAAGCCATGATGGCTCAGCCCCATGTTGTCAGTAGGATGGTGGAGGCTGTCATACAAACGAGAGACCAAATGGTGGGAGACCACGTGGATGTTGCTGATTCGTCAGTGGGAAACCATCTGCAGACGAGCAGCATCGGCACCTCCTGCAGACCTGCCATGCGGAGCACAGCTGCGGGCCCCGAGCTCCTGATGAGCCGATGGCTGGTGAGGGAGAGGACAGAGGTGCAAGATCAGGGTACAGGGAGGTCCATGGAGCTGCATGATAAGTCAGTGGGCACAGAGACAAGCATCTGTGAGACAGGCGTCAACACAGAGGTGCCGAGCCCTTCCCAGATGGCACAGGCAGTCGGAGCAGTGAGGTCTGTGGGCTGTGGGGACTGCTCGGTAAACGTGGTGGTTTGTGTGCCCAAGGAGCACGTGTCCCGTGAAACAGCCACAGAGGCTGTACCCAGGGCAGAGGCAATGGTGATGGCTGTGCCTTCCACAGCTAGCCAGCAAACCAGCACTGCTTTGGAGATGGTGAGCCAGTGCACCAGCACAGAGGTGGCCTGCCTGGCAGACTGTGGGACTAACACAACTCTGAGCAGCTGTGATAAGCAGACCAGCACGGACGGCGTGGAGTTGCGGAGTGTGGCAGTAGGGGATGGCCGGGTGAAGGACATACATGCGTCTGCTAAGATGCGTTCAGTTGGAGTGGGCACCATGCTCTCTAGCCACCCTGGCTTTGAAAAGCCTTCTGCAATAAAAACCAAAGACTGCGGCACTGGACAGATAAGTGTTTATGAGAACTATCTGGTTGGTCTGAAAATGAGGAGCATTGCCTGTGGACCCCCTCCATTGCCGGTTGTCCCAACTGGCACCAGGAGCATAGGCGTTGGGGGAGAGTCTGTGTGCGACCCAGTCAGTGGTCAGTCCGAGAGCCCTCTGCCTCCGTCTGAGCTGAGGACAGGCTTGGATCACTACATTGAACGTGTGCAGAAGCTGCTGCAGGAACAGCAGATGCTGCTTGCTGAAAATTACAGTGAATTGGCAGAAGCCTTTGGGGAGCCCCACTCCCAGATTGGATCTCTCAATTCACAGCTCCTCAGCACCCTCACCTCCATCAACTCTGTCATGAAATACGCCAGTACAGAGGAGCTGCGTAGCCTGGACCTTCAGAAGCAGTGCATGGAGAGAAGCACCCCATCAGGTAAGCCCAGCATCGGGGCACACATCTGGTGCATTGTTCGGCTTTTTCCCAGGGCTGCAGATCAGTTGCCTCCTAGGCTCTCTTTTTAGTCTGGAAGCCACTGTGTAGCCCTCCCCAAAGAAGCACAGAGCATAGCGTTCTTGTTGAATGGCCATTGAGTATTCTGTCCAGCCCATCGCTAGTAGCTGAAAAAGCAGAGTTCTATCTCTCCCAGTCCAGCAGGCTCTGAAGGTCCTGTTGATGATGGTGCCATGGCTCTGACCTTGCAAGAGGTGTCTAAAATTTTGAAAGGTTTAACCGCTGTGCAGCATGCTGACTTAATGTTACAGCTTTAGGAGTTTTGAGGTTAATGCCCACGGTTTTGGAATTTTAAACTTGGCATGCATGTTTTTAAAAACAACAGTGTCAGATTTGACAGAGCCAAAAGTCACAGTGTTGGTATCAAACTGACTTGTTTCCACAGACATTTGCCTAGATTTTGTAGTATTTCTTCCAAAGGCGAATTGCCTTTGTTCCTTGTGCTGCTCAGACAGAGAGCTGTGGGGTGCTTTCCCTATTCCAGCAGGGCTGATTGCTTTATAATAGGCAACTCCAGAGCACTTCACAGAAACCACATCTTGGGCTTTCTCTGTTCTGGCAAGTGTTTGTTGTAATCCCTAGTTACAACCTCGTGTTTGAAAGGCATAACTACTGCTGGAGGTTTTGGTGACACCCAGGAAAGGCAAGAATTTTAATTTAAACACTCCTTGCCTTTTATTTATTAATTAAAAAAATATAGACAATTATTTTGAGGGATTTTTTTATTCCCCAGGGTAGAGTTGAGTACTTTTAATTTTTTTTTAATGTGTCTGACAGTCTAGTTTAAAACTTAGCCATTTTTTTTTAATATCAGTGAATTCAACCACATTACTATTAAGTTTATAAATGGTGGCTTCCTGGAAACCAGTATGTAATGCCTGGTGGTGACTGTTAGATACCTTCTTCTTGCTCCTGCCATACAGTAATTGAAAGAAGAAGTTAGGGAATGCGTGTCATGTAGATGCTGAATAGGGGGAAAAACCCTGAGTATGTACTATATAATGTCGGCATAATGTTATTGGCTAATCCAGATAGTTATATAAATTTCTTCCAGCTTGCCTAATGTCTTAAAATTTACCTATTTTTGTAAAAATGCAGCTTGGGAAATCTGTTTTTCTAGAACATCTGTTGATTTTTTAAATAGAACCATCCACGTAATAAGCTGAGTTTAAAAACCTAAAGGGTTTAGGTTCTCATGGTGAAGGAATAAGCAACATTTATGTAGCGGTAAGGAAAACATGATATTCTGTCTGCATACATGCAATATGATACTGTATAAGCAATATTATTATATTTCTGATTTGCACTTTATATTCCAGTCTTCTTAGAAATAGTGATAGAATAATAACAATAATAAGGGCATCTAGCAGACATCAGAAATGTCTGTAAAACAGTGAACCAGTTATCACTAGCTATAGATGCTTAATTCCTTTCCCAGCTTTTACTGCACTGTATTAAATGTGTAGTCAAGAGGTTTGAAAGCATTTAGACACAGATGGAGCAACAGATCGTATTTACTAAAAATGTTAATACGTGGATTCAGATTTCACATTCCTGATAAAATTATTTTGGAATAATTTTATTTTAACTTGTAATGCCATTATCTTTAGCTGTGGATGATGAGTGTAAAATTTCTTTATTTTTAGTCTCTGGTGAGGGATGCTTGGACAGTATACATAAATCAAGCTGTGGTCTATAACAGTTTAGACCCGTGGAGAATTGGAGTGGAAAAGAGGTCTTAAGCCTGAAATGTTACCCTATCTCTTTCTATTAATCCTTAAAATATTGCGTTTAATACATTTACATGCTGGTCCTGCTGCCCTTTCCTATGGTATTACAGATCATGTGTTACACGTAGAGGGATTATTTGCTGAATGAAGCACTAACTTGAATAATTCTGCAATCATTGGAACTAATAGAGCCTTTCTGTCAGTATTTCATTACAGCTTGTGAGCTCTTAATAAGTCTTTTTCCTCACAGTTCGATCTCTAAGATGTAACTTTTCAGGTGTGTGTGTGTGAACTCAGCCAGTGCCCTTCTCCCTGGGCCTGGCATCTCAGACTTATTTCTGTAAAGCTTGTATAAACACAAAAAGCCTTCAGAGCACTGAGTCTCTATTCAACTTCAGTTCAAATAAGCAACTGAGTTGAAGCTATTGAGAGAAGCATGACGGCACACACCTTGGTTTTTTTTTAGAAAAACAGGCTGAAGTATCAGTTTCCAATTAGCATTGGTAGCATCATATTTAATGCTTTATTCAAAGAGCATCCTTAGGAAGTATCTCTTAGAGGCCAGTTTCTTTTAGGGCAAAAATATCTGAGCTAGCTTGGAGGCATATGCCAGCTGTTGGTTGATTGCTTTTTGGGAATCAGGCTAGCTCTGGACCCTGGCGAACCCGACAAGGACAAAAGCAAAACTCGAGAGGCACTCTCTCTTCTCCCGGATGCCATTACCTCTCCTGGGCTCCCTCTTTTCCCCTCCTGGACTATTTCCTCTCCTGGAGTTGTTCTGCATAAAAGCTGTGGGACTTTGGTCATGAGAAGAAAGAGGAGCTCTCTTTTGCTTTTGTCCTTGTCAGTTTTGCCATATGATTTGCTTACCAGTTTGCCATACTAATGGATCAGTGGTCTGTGCTGCTTCTGAGGTAGCACATCAGTCGAGTTCTCAGCTTTACAGATTTATCCCCCTGCTATTGCTGGGGAGACAGGATGTGTGCAGGGGCCTCTGCCATCTCACCTTCCCAGTCACAGTTTGTGGCAGGTGATGGAGACACAGGCAGGAGAGCTGGAGCCTGCTGAGCAGGACACAGGCTGGCAGTTTTCATCTCTAGACACCTTAGACCACTGAGATAATCTCTGAGCCAAGTCTATTAGCAATTGGTATTTTGCCTGTTGCAAAATAATCACCTTTCCTACTGTAACTTGGCAACTCCTATTAACATTTACATATGTACTGTCTTTCAGAAGCCCTAGTGACCTTACGGAATTCAAACCCGCTGGCCAGACGAGCACATTCCCACTCTGCAAAGTCATGTTAGCTGGCCTTGGCAGCCTGTGTGTCCAGCTTATCCATATGGATGTGGGTCACAAAGCTAGATGCTAACTGATCCATTTTCTTAGACTAGACAGCATATAGGAAGCCTAAAGGGAGGCAAGTGGATTAATCTCCTGTTTGTTGCACTAGATTTTTAAAGAATTTTCAGGATGTTATATTTGGATGCTCATATGATGTGTTTTGCGAGATACCAGCCAGAAGCCTAATGTCATTTGTACAGGTTCTAATTACATGGACTTTTCACAAGTCTTTTCACAAGTCTTTCACTGTCAGGGTGTTTTCAACAATGGCATTTAAGAACACCGGATCTGTCATTGCCCTGAAAAATTTCCTGAGCATACTTGACCCAAAAATGCATTGCTGTTTTGCCTCAGTGATCTTCAGATATCTGTTTTATTGTCAGATTTTAGAACAATCCTGACTGAGTGTCCCAGTAGAAGCATTACCCTACATAGTCATCATGAGGAGGGAAGCAGCTTCTTGAGTTAAAACTTAAGGGAGTTAAAGAAAATAGGAAGCATGTGGTGTCAGAATGTCTAGAGGGTTTGGAAATCTTGATGTGCCATCTGGTGGAAAATCTTCCAAGGTTTTCAGCTTTAAGTTTTAACCAGAGCTGAGGAAGCAGGCTGAGGGGCAATGGAAAGACCAAAAGAATGATGGTGATGTGAGAAGGCCCTGGTTCCCAAAAATTGGTGTGTAGGACTAATGAGGCAGTGTGAACGTGGTCGTCTTCTGTGCTGTCAGCTGTAATGCAGGCAATTGGAGAAAGCTGTTTTTCTTTGCAGCTCTTGTGTTTGAGACACCTTTCTCTTGAAGAGTGTGTTGTTTGACAGGTTAGTAACTTCTCTCCTGGTGGCACAAACCATGCCACTGCAGCTGAAGACTTAGGGCTTGCTTGAGGCTCAGAAGCCTGTGCTGATGTGACGCAGGCATGGTGGTGATCCTGTAAAGCTGGGGGTTGCTACAAATCACAGTGGGTGTGCCTGTGTCTCAGCAGGTGAAGGAAGTCCTCAGCTCCAGCTGCCACAGATGCATGCCTTAATCACCAGGTTAAGTTTCTGTACAGATGTTCTCACTGTAACAAACAGGATACATCCATCAGTCTGCTGGGAAGATGTGGAGCATTTTCCACATTCCCTGGAATTTTGTGCATGATGCAAAACAGCCAAGCAGATGGTCCCACCTAGGTGCTGTATGAGTACTGTTTATTTACATGTGTCTGGCTGATGTCTCAGAGAATACAGTGCCTCCTCTGCACGTTTACTGTGGCAGGTGGTTTCTGCTAGTTGTGACAGCATGGGAAGCTCAAATGGAATGCCACTCCTCAAACCTCTTCTAAGATGTCAAATGTTAACACAAGTTTATTGCTGTTGTCATTATTAGCGTTGTAATATTTGCTGGTTTGACTCAATGGTAGCCCTATGTGTAGTGTTTGACTCTAAAAGCTGCTCTATCTTCTGGCTTCTGCTTCAGTTAGCAGAGAGCATAATTTTCCACAGTATAGATTATTTTTCCCTTCAAATTTGTTGCTACTTTATCAACCTGCAGCCTGCTAAGCTCTCTGTTAGATAGAGCCCCAGTTCTCTTCCTGTGATATGGCACAGGGATGTAATGTTCAGGCACTGAGCGCTGTTTGGAGTTCACTCCCATGGTAACAGGCACAGCTATGAATATTTAATAGCAAGAGATTCCCATTTTTCCAAGGAACTGTTGTCATATTTCAGCAACAATAAAACGTCGGCTGATAAAATCAAATCCACATGAATGAAAAAGAAAGTATTCCAAGCTGACCTTCCTACTGTGCCCAGCATCATGAGATGCTTTGATCCACCACTCTCAGTGAGATGAAGCTTCACGCACAATTGTCTTGGAAAAGAGAGCGTTTCATAAATAAGATGATTAGCTGCTTCAAAGATATGTGATCTTTTGGGGTCAGTCATGTTTAATGAAAATAATTGTTTTTTACTTCCAGTTTCAACAAGCTGGATTCGCAATCTAATTTGGGGATAGAAAACAGCTTCTCAGCACAGAGAAAATGGTTAAAGTGAGAGTGAAAATGAGATTATTCTTGTAGTTCTCTTACTAGAGCCTTCATCCTATTAGAAGGAGTGTTTTCCCTGGAGTTGAATGATAGCTCAACATCTGCCTATGCTCAGGCCCCAAGAGAATCTGCCTTCTGTCGGTTTATTGTATAAAAAGCTCATGTGTGGCAATTTTTTGTTTTGAAACTATGAGTTCACTAACTTTTGACCTGGAATGGCTCAAAAGTACCTTTTATAATGAAACTACTGTCTAGTCTTGTGAAGATACTGCATTCATCAGTTGGATGGGTTACTATCAATTGTTGTAAATGTTTAAATATAATATGTTTGCTCATTACTGCCTTTTAATGCACCTTAGTAGAATGGGTTTTATTCTTTAACAATTCTGATAAGTAGACCAAATTGAAAGTGGATTAAAATAATTTATATTTTAAAAACCCACTTTTTAGACGTGAAGATTTAAAAATACTGGAGGAGAGTACTTCAGTTAAAATAATTTTGTAATGAGCCTATTGTTTCTCTTAAGAAATCATGCAGTGTGGAAGAGAAGTATTTCCTTGCTATATATGCTCCAGACAGTATTTGTGCTCTGTCTTTAGTGGGGAATGTATAGCTTGTATCACTGACCGTTATAAACGTATTGTGCAAATAAATGCTTGCACTGACCAAAAGGTTAAAAATAAAATCTTTGTGCAGCTAGCACATAAAAAAAAGATTGTGCACTTTTTTAAGCTAGAAGCCTATGATGTTCCAGCCAGAGAGCTGCGTTCTCATCCTCATGGTATTTAATCCCCCGGCCTTGCTTGCACTTCTCTTGATTTCCAGTGGGATAAAAGTATTGTCAAGCTAAATTGTTTTTATGATAATACTTAGGTTTGCTTCCATCAAACTAAATGGAAATTTTCAAAAGCGGTGAAGGCCAGACTTCTGTTCCCATGAGTTCATCACAAATTCAAAACAATCTGTTGAGTTCCCTGAACCAGCTAACTGCATGACTACTTGTGCTGTCATAAATGTGAGGGAAAGTCTGCAATTAGGAAGGAAAATTGCATCCTAATAACATTGTATTATAGGTGCCAGAAATGGCATGGGTAATCTGTTGTTCCTCTGTAGCAACTTTGCTGTCACCCTGGTTTAAATTAGTGAGATTTTCAAAAGAAGCACAAGTGATTTGTGAGAGGAGATTCCTTCTAAAATATTAAAAATATTTTTTAAATATTTTAATAAATATATATTTAAAAATATTTTTAAAAATAGGTGTTCTCATTCCTTTAAACCATGGGAGCTAAACCCCTGAAGATGGTCCAATCACTTGTTTCCCTGTTGAACTGATGAGAGCAGCTTTCTGCATAAGTGTTCATGTACAGATGAAGTTAGCAAGTTTTTTTGTTTCTTGTGTCATACTTTTGCCTCTAAATTACTCCTGAACTTTTCCGAAATCCTCTACTGTGTTGAAAAATACCTTAGAAGTTTTGGACAGGTCCCTTCTCTAGTTTGCTATTCTATATCAATACTTGGAAACGTATGTCAAGTTTGCAGTGTTTGCCTGGAACAGTAAGCTAAGAAGTATCATCAAGGCAAGTCTCTGTCTGGAGGGTCTCTGAGGGTCCCGAGGGTCTCTGTCTGGAGGCAGTGCCTGACTAAGAACTGACCTGTTGGCAGATTTGCTGTCAGTGCTGTGCACTGCAGCCTGGAGAAGGATTCTGCACAAGCATACTTGAGATCTCTGTGAAGTGAGAGGAACAGTCTGTTTTAAGATCTGTGCAGAGTGGTGGTGATCCTCAGCCAGGGTTTCATTTCCACGCTGGAGAGGTGTGCGCTGCCTCCAGCCATAAGAGTGGCCCTGCAGTTCTGTTGGAGGAAGAAGGAACTCAGTTCATTTGGCTTTTTGGTTTGCACGGCAGTAGATTCATCTAATAAATCATAGTAATGTTGGGTGGTACAGCTCCTTCCTTTGTTTTTCTCAGTGATTGGACTCAGTGCTATCCAAGTGTTTTTATGTTTGCTGTCTTGAAAAGGGGAAGGCCTGGGAACTGATATTAAATGATAATTAATGGCTCTTAGCATTTATACTGAGTTGGACCCAAAGCTCTCTTTCCCTCATCATTGGGTACTGTGCATGCAGTAACTGTAGACATCTAAGAGCTTTGCAGGGAGAATGAGTGCACTGACTGGTTCACCTAATGCACATTAATTGTCTCCTTGCCCTCAAGTCTTGATGTCACCCTCTTTTGTCAGGTGCCAGGAGCCGGCTGAGCAGAACCCTTTTCTTTTTCATTGGAAGGCAGGGACATCATGCCCTAGATCCTGAATTCATTGTGGTGCTTCTCAGCCAGTGATGCATGTACCAGAAGAGGGAACCTATTGAAATCATGTTGCATTGGTGGCAGGTTCAGGAGAGGCTCTGAGTCAGGGTAGAGAAGCCTACTACTGTCCTTATTTCTGTCTGTCTTACCCTGCAGCTCCCTCCCCTGCCTGTCCCGGGGCAGGAGGGAGACACCCGAGGAAATTTAGGCACAGGCTTTGGGGACATGACAGGGGTCCACCAGGTGCTGCTGTTGGTTCACCTCAGGCTGGAGCCCCACTTTGCCCTGACAGAGTCCTGCCTTCAGCTCTGGCATGCACCAGCCCACCTGTGCCTCCAGACACACCGTGGTTGTCACAGCTGCTTCTGCAGGAGAACCATGCTGTCTGGCAGACAGTTCTGCTGAAAGCAAACCAGGGCATCTTTGGAACTTTGCATGTCCCTGGATGCTTCAGAGCAGGTTTTCTTCACTCCTTTTCAGGTCCTCAGAGGCCAGTCTGGAGCAGAAGGGGTGACCTGGTAAAACCAGCCCAGGCAGCCACCACCAGCTGCAGCTGGAAGTGGTTACTGTGCTTAGTACTCTTTAATTGTACCTGTCACAGCTCCAAGCTAGCCAAGAGACAGTTCCCTTGTTTTTCAGCTAAGGGAGTTTAAAAATCATGGGTTTTACCTTGGAGTTCTACCACCTTTGCAGCCCTCTTCTCAGCTGTTGGATGAGGGATGATGCTTGCTGTTGGGAAGAGACCTGGCCAAAGTCAGTCAGTGCTGCAAAGTGGGTAGTGGTGGGGGAGCAAGAGCAGGACTTTTCCTGTCACCTTCACAGGCACACATGCGTGCACACACACACACACATACACACACACACACACACACTTTTCACTCTTAAGAAAAAGCTTTTTTGCCATGCTTGTAGTGACATGATGGTCACCCCGCTGCGTGCCTTTTCCTGCAGACAGCTTATATGTTGGAGGAGCTATAAGCTGAAGAAAGTGGGCAATAGGCCTCACTGCTGGAGAAGGGTGCTTTGGGAAATGCATGCAGGGTGAGACTTGGTTGGAAGTTTGGAGACTTGGATGGGAATGGGAGAAAAAAGGAGGAAGCTGCTGGGAAATGACAATGTTTGGAAAAATCAGCTTTATTATGTCCTGTTGTAGGAAAAATTCACTGAGGTGAAGTAGCAAGAAGGAAAGGCAGTCTAACAAGAACAGCTTGCTAGACAGAGATGTACCTGTGTGTCTAAAAATTAATGTTGGGAATTTACCTTACTGCAGAGTGTAAGCATCCTGTGCAGTGCCACATATTTGAATGAGAAGGCTGTGCCTTAGTTCTTGATAAATACAAAGTAAAAAAATAATTTAGAGGCACACATCATTGAAAGCAAGAAAAGAGTGGGAAACAAAAGTAGTAGTGTTAAAAGCAAGTTAAACTACAGCTTTTTTTCCTTGAATGCTAACAAGATCACTAGGGAGGCATATGTGTGCAAAAAAACACTCAGTGTGTTTCACAAACAAAAGCATTTGTGCAGATTTGTAGAGAAGTTGTAATAGCACAGCTGGAGTAACTCCAGGGGAATCTGTAAAAGTCTGTGCATAATTAGCACTGCCTTTTGAATACACAATGGGAAAAAGTGAGTGAACGCCAGCAAATCAGCAAGGGGAAAAAAGTATAACCCAAAGATTTGGAATTTGGTTTAAATACAACTACTAGCTCAGTACAATCCTGACCAAAAAAAAAAGAAATGTAGTGTGTGGGAGTTCATTGCAGTTCTCTCAGTAACTGGGCAAAGCACATAGCTTTAAGAATTACTTTCAGTACTGGAAAAAAATTAAAATTTCCTGAAAATTTTCTGCTTTCATGGAAAATGACATTTCTTAAAAAGCAAGTACAATGAAAAGGTTACTGTTTTTGCAGAAAGAACTTTAGGAGCCTGTGAACATGCTGTGCTCCTCAGGCATGTTATCAAGGAGCAGCTCAGTGAGCCCACCCTGACCAGGTGCCAGGAGATGAGGTCACTGCTCATACTGAAAGAGAGGAAAAAGAAGGACTGTTCCTTTCATGCATTTTAAAGCCAGTATCTTTATAGCTTGTCCTTGTATTGTATATATTTATCAAAAGAAAAACTCACAGCCATTTTTTTTGCGTTTTCTGAAAATGATCACAGTCTTTTTCCGATTAGGTCCTCAGAAAAGAGTATTTTAAAGGACAAGCTTTTTTTTTCTAGTTTGTTTTGTTTTGTTTGTTTTTTTTCTTGTGGATCACAGTATTGATGGAGATATTATCATTTGACTCGTCCGTGACGCCTGCTGTCTTCTTTGGCAGGTGCTACTTTGGAGTACATCCCTCATGGCCAACTTGCAAACACACACTTAACTTCAAATTTGCGAACCCTGAAATTGGAGCAGGACGCTGTGCCCGCTCAGGAGGAGAGGAAGACTCCCCTGGTGGAAGCTGCTCGGGGAAGGAAGTCTTTTTCTTCTCAGGATAAAGCTCTCACTCCGATTAATCTGACGGATGATCAGCTTGCCTCAGGTCTCTATGGTAATAACTGGCTCACATTCACCTTTCATCGTGCTGGTGGAGTCTGAATATGAAATACAGTTAAAGAAGGTTTTCAATATTCTCAAAAATGCAAAAGCAGGAAAAGATGCAGCTGAGGGGAAATGCAGAGTGTGACACCATGTGTCTGCAGGTAGTGGTTAGGTTTCAAATGGCAGACTGTAGCACGTCAGTGAAATGCCATTTAGTGTCTTCCTGAGAAAAATCTACTGGAAGATAAATTTTAAAATACTTACATTTTTAGGCATCTTTTACCTGTCCTTTGTATAGAGACTGGTTTAAAAGCTTTTTCAGCAAATACTAAATCTAAAAGACCGTCTTTATTTTGAACCTACCTCTTGAACAGTTTGTTAAATATGCTGCATTTATTGTTAAACATGCTGTCTGTATTAATGTGTTCATTTTGGCAAGGAGCTGCTGCTCTCTGACACTAAGATTTTGTTAACAGAATAACAGATATCAGTGTTAAAAGATTTTCGCTAATAGCAAAGAAAAACAAAAAGCTTGTGTCTTTTCTTTAAGTCTTCTAAAACATCATGAAGATTAATAGCATGTTGTAAGATAGAGAAATTAGTCTTAATTAGTTTCCAGAGCTGATTTTGAAGCTGTTCTTCTGTATTTCCAATGTGCATGTCAAACCATGACTGTATATATATATTAGAAAATCCAGCTTCAGATGGTAAATTACAGAGAGAGCTGTTGAAAAATATAGAGTTGTTTTGAAAAATCAGCTAAAATGCTGCTGCATTCAAAGCTGGCTACAGATTTATACTGATATGTATGCTTTATCTCCCATTCTAACAGTATGTGCTAACAATGAGAACACACTTAAATCTATCATGAAGAAAAGAGATGGGAAGAAGGATTTGAGCAACACCAAGAAGAACCTGCAGTTTGTTGGCATTAATGGCGGGTAAGAGACCTGTCTCCAAAACATCTGTTACTGTAGCATTTTTCACGGTGGGAAGAAGAGAAAGAACCCAGGACCACATGCATAGGTTTGGCCTGTCCTTCAGGCTGAGGTGCAACTGCTGAGTGTAAGGATCGGAAGGAAGAATTGAGTAGTTGAGCTACAATTAATCCTCTTGTGCTTGCAAGTCATATATATATATATATCAGTCTCAAATACCTGTACATTAGATTGCTGCCAGATTTATCACAGGAAAGTGAAACAATCTCAGCCATGAGGACATTTCTCAGGCAATGCTGTAGTAAGAAAAACTTTTTTATATATATATATATATATATATATATATATATATATATATCTTTGGTAGTTGACAAGCATAGCATTATACTTTTAAAAAATACAGCAAGAGATGCCATTGCCCTAGAATTAATTTTTATGGCATTGTGTTAAATATATACAGAGACCTTCCTATACAAATACAGAAGATAGTATGGAAAATTGTCTTCTTTTAAAATATTACTTACCCTCCCAGAATGTTTTCCACACCTTTAAAATGGTTTCATCCAATTGTTTTTAGGTAGCTTTTCTAGCCCTTTCGTCAGATTAGTTTTTCTTTGGTACGAATGCTTTGTGCAGTATATAGCCTAAATATCTCACTCACCTAATTTCCTACATATTAGCTAAAAGTATCATTACGTATAGCAAGGGAAGGTTATCATAGGTTTGTTAGCTTCCCTGCTTCTATCTGCCTAGTAAGGCAGTACAATTTACTCTGAACAAAGTAATTTCATTTTGGGGATAAGGCAAGGTCTGATAAAATGTTAAGACTTACATTTAAAAGAGATTGTTCTTCTTTCATTACGCTCTGTGTACATAATACTGACAGTGTCATTTGCCAGTAACACTGAGTTCAGTGAGTGGAAGAGGTCTCTGGGGGAAAACAGGAGGACAAAGCTTTTAAAGGACTTTTTTCTACTTGTGGCAGTGCGAGCAGGTACTGACTGCTGCTGAATGGCACTGAGCAAGCACCTCTGCCCCTGCCCCTTCTCCCTGTAGGTATGAGACCACATCCAGCGATGACTCCAGCTCCGAGGAGAGCTCCTCCTCAGATTCGGAGGAGGAGGAGTGCGAGAGCCACGAGTACTCCTGTGACCAGCACACAGAAGAGAAGCAGCCCACCCACCGTGCTGCAGAGGTCTGCGCCGTGGGGGCAGAGAAGGACAGTCCCCTCCCAGAGTGTGAGGCCGAGGAGGTGGAAATCAGAGAGAGGTAGGCTGCCCAGCCTCTCCAGAGTGCGCCTCTGAGGCATGTCCCTCTGCCTCGTGTCATGGGGCAAGCTGTGTGGGCTGTGCTTGAGGAGAAAGCATCAGCCCCAGCACTGCCCAGCTGCTGCCCACTTCCCTCCTCCTCAAGTGGGTAGCCAGAGGCAGTTTCATGGTAAAATGACTGTGTATGAGCAGGAAGAAGGTGTCAGAGGGTATCCTTTCCAGCAGCTGACCCCACTGACTTTAAATGATTCATTAACAGCAAGACCCTGGCGCCTCCCCTTGCAGAGGCTCTCCCAGGTCACAATTGGCACTTGCTTGGGAACGGGTAATGCCTTGTTAACGTCCTGGTGTATAAGCAAACAAATTAATCTTGAGCCATGCACACCAGGTCAGCTGGCTGCTCGGAGTGCATCTTGCATTTGCACCTCCCACAGCATCTCGGGCATGGCGCAGTAAGGTGATGGGGTACAGCCCTAAGGACACTGAGCTCATGTGCTTCATAAGATATGAGATTATATACTGTAACACACTTCCAAGGCTGCCATCACACACTTGTTCAGCATGTCATGTCTTAGGGTACTTTTCAAATTGCTGTCTAAGGTAGAATTTGACAGACAAGGCTGTGCTTTTACACATACAGAAAGAATAAAGTGGTGAGTTTTTACTGATTCTTCATTAGCAAACAGCAAAAGGAAGGATGAACCAAGACAGTGAAAGGATATCTTACAGATAATGGGTTTGCCAGTGTGCTAATTTGGAAAATTAGGTAGGTAGAATAACAACAGTAAAAGAGCTAAAATAAAATTCATGTCATGTTTCACTGGAGATGTAGCTTAGCATCAAGTTATCTGTAATTGTCAGGTGTTAAATAAAAGAGATGCAGAAATTAATAATTAAGAGCTTGGAGGCCCTGAAGCTGTGTGTATTTTGAAGAGCCCTGAGCTTACTTTATACAGTACTGTAGGATAGCCTGTTGTTTGACAGGTGGCATAAAAAGATGGGCAGTCTCTCAAAAGACCTCTCTAATTTTTATTTACAGTGGCAAAGGGAAGAAGAGCAGCAGAACAGCTTAGATAGCCATCCTACTTAAGGAGCATGTTCCTTGCAAACTGAGTGCTCTGGCGATGCCCTCTGAGGGGAACAGTGATGTATGGCCATGGTCTGTGCAATGGTGGAGAATTTCATTGCTCTGTTAGCACTAGCAGCTGTCTTGTAATCCATGAGGGCTAAAATGCCCATTTTGCACACATGAGTGTGTTAGCTTCTCTGCTTTTTGGGAGAATTTTCTGGAAAAATTGCCATTATCCTCTGGGCAGATTTTAGGCAAAGATGCTTGGCCACAGCATGGTACAGGCCTTCTTGACCTTTTTTTTTTGGCCTACCATGAGTTTAGAAATTTGTAATGACAAGGGAGTAAAAATTAAAGAGGGCTGGAGAAAGCGAGTAAATTTCCAGAGTGGGTGTGATGAGAAAGGCTAGTTCCAGTGAATGGGAGCTGGCAGGGAGGCACCTCTTGAGCTGTTTCCCACTGCTTAATTCTGTTTTCATCACAACTATTGGCATTTCTCCTTGTCGATCAAGTAATCAAAGCACACAGCAGCTGAAGTGTGCTCTGCAGTCATACAGCAGTAGGTGAGAATTTCCACCAGAGGGGTTGTCAAGTCTTATAGCACTAAATGTGTTTCCCACTCTCCATTCCTGTTGCTCTTCCCACACTCATCTCCATTCAGTGTGGAGGGAGTGTCTGTGAGAAGAGCTGCCAGAGCAGCTTCTGCATGATAGGAGCAGATGGCTTGCCTGGAAACTTTCATCCTCAGAGAGCTTTCAGAAAAACAAATGTTTCTACAGTGAAACACTAAGATAAAAATTGAAACATGCCATGTATTTTGTGTCTCCCTCATCAGGTACGAGCTAAGTGAAAAGATGCTTTCTGCCTGTAACCTGCTGAGAAACAACATTGATGACCCCAAGGCCTTAACCAACAAAGATGTGGTAAGCAATACAGGTGAAAATTTTCTCTTGAGATGCAGTAGAAAAAAATTAGGGAGAGGTAACTTCTGATTTTACGGGACCAGCACTGCAGTGGCTAGGTAGAAGAGGATTTCATCTTTCCTGCAAGAGTCACAAAGCTCTCTCTACTGGGACACTTTCATCCAGAGAATATACTTGTGCTTTGTGTGCTTCAGTGTTGTTGTCCCAAGGCACACACATAAAAACAGTAACGTGAAAACACAGTTTCAACACACCTGTGCATTCCTTTTTAATTCCTGTGGTTTTATTTTGGTTTAGCACTGGTGTGGGTAGCTGTCAGGCCCCACATTAGGAAGCTGCAGTGGGTGAAGACTCTGTTGCATCCTATGAAAAAACCTCGGAGTCTGTTCTGAAACACTAGGTGATGTGCAGAGATGCTGTTCGTCTTGTTTACTGCACTGATGGTTTTTATCAGTGCTGCAGAGAATAAGGAGGATTTATTGTTAAAACTTAACAAATACTCAAGTCCCGGGACATAAAATTGTATTTGCCTTATTGGAAATTCCTCAGATAGGGATTGCCTGCTCTACTCTATGAGGGCAATCTGAAATCAAAGGAACACTGCTTAATGATATGAAATTGAATTTTGCATTTGTTACACTTGTGCAGTGATATAAAAGGCAACAAAATAGTGTCATTCTCTTCTACTGTAGACCATCTGCAGCTTCTTAGAGACAATAATGTTGTCTGTATGACATAGTAATACTGTTTGTGTCCAGTGCTGACATCTGTGGTCCAGGGAATGTTTTGAAAGGTTGCTTCATACAGTTGTGACACATAGTTTTTAATTCTGTGTTTGTCCTTCAGGAGTAGTTTAGGCATTCAAACAACAAATGCTTTAAGCCCTCTTGGAGTTGAAAGTGTCAAAAATGGCAAAACCAGATTTTGATCTCTGCCTTGGAAGTGTAATTTGAATTTATATTTTTCTTTCTTGTGCTTAAAGTGTTTTCCCGTACAAGTAGTGCTTTGTAGATGGAAGCTGCAGACGGATCAGCTGTTGTCCCCTGTCTGCTGATAAAGAAGTCTTGCCCAAACAGCTTACATGTCACTATAGCTAAGGAGCTGTATGAGTTGTCCCAACCTCTTCCAGCATGCTCAGCTCTTGTAGCTGCTGTTTATACCAGAAAGAGCTGTGGACTGCATCTTTTTGAATGTGATGGATTAAATGAATTTTAAAAGTGTATTGTGTATTTAATAATGTGTGTGATGCTGTGACTAAAAATAGTTTCTTCGTGGTATTTTGCACTCAGTAGTGCCTGAAATAAATAAAAAATTTTATTGTGTCAGTTTACGGCCACATTTGCATTTCAACTCTTTATGTTCACAAAATACATACATCACACTATAGCAGCACTGATGTAAAATATTCTGTTAATGTGTTTATGTAGTACAGATGCATAGGTAGCCCTGGTCTGTGTAGAATATTTTCTCTTTACCAGACACAGACCACCTCTAAAACTACTGGTATGTTTTCACTAGAGGCTATATAAACTTTCTGGATGTCCTTTTTGCAAAATTGCCCCTGAATTTACTAGCTGCCTTGCCAGGCAAGGGTTTATGAGAGATATGGTAGTCCTTCCAGGTTAGAGAAAGTGTCTCAAAGTCAGAGCTGGTGGTGAATGTGGAAGCCTTCTTAGCTCACAGTGAGATCTGATCTACCTGCCTTGTGACAACAGACAAGTCACCTGGCCCTAAGAGGCTCCTACTCCCCCACTCACAGTCCATACCCATGGGAAAGTTTATCCTGAATGTGTAGCCTGCATCTTCTCACTGCAACTAAAATGTCTTAATACTAAAGCCAGCCAGCCTTCAGGTGAAGAACAGGTTCTTCCTTTTTTTCCTCTTTTCTGCAACAAAAGTTACACGGTTTCTTTCCCCAGCGGTTCTTTTCAGTGGAGCATCTCCAGTCCTTCCTGTCTGCCCAGTAAGTCAGATTTCCTTGACTTCTGTTCATTTTTGCTGCTTATCTTTGAAACTGTTTCAACCAAATATTTTGTGTCATTCGGTGATCAGATAAGACAAAGTAGTCTCCAGGTGTTGTCCTCACAGTACTAGGCAGAAAGAAGGGACTTCATCACATGCCATGCAAGCTATAAATCTGTCTGTTGACCCCAAAAGAGTATTTACCTTTTACATTACAATAGGATGTTGGGTTCAGTTTGTAATCATCTGTGATGATCAGTTCTTCTTCTTCAGAACTGCTGTGTAGCCAGTTCTCATATACTTTGTGCATTTGATAATTTGTGCCTCAGAACTGGGCCTGTCTGACTTAGCATGCTGTTGTTTTAAGTCCAGTGAGAAAGTCTTGAGTTTATCAGTGATTTATAAACACAGTTAAGTATTTGATGAAAATCATTAAGCAAGTCTTTTTTTTTCCGTTCACCAGTATTTGATGACTGTTAATTCTGGGAGTATTCTCATCCTGAAATTCTGTGCTGTCGGAGGTGAAAGTCAGGTGAAGTGAGAGGAAGTAAATGGTGTTTTAAAGCAGACTTTAGTCAGAGGGGATGCTTCAGTCTCTACATCTTTTTTGTGAGCTGAATACTTTCTTCCCACATTGGACTAAAAAAGATTTGACCTGCATTGCTGACTTACAGGATGGAAAATCTTTTAAAAGGTTGTCCATATGTAAATTTTTCTGTCTTGGTTTTGGCAGAGGTTTTGTTTAAATACCATCCAGCATGAATGGTTTCGTGTCTCAAGTCAGAAGTCAGCTCTCCCTGAAATGGTTGGAGACTATATAACCGCTTTTGAAGAGATTTCTCCTGCTGTCCTCAGACATATCATCAACATGGCAGATGGAAATGGAAACACAGCTCTGCATTACAGTGTCTCACATTCTAACTTTGAAATTGTAAAGCTTCTTCTGGATGCAAGTAAGTTTGCTATATGGGGGTTTTTTTAATTATTCTTGGGTTTGCAGTTCTCATGGGTGAAATTCTTGATGGACTAGAGGCCAAGTTCGGTCTTCTTCCAGCAGGTGTTTTTAACTGTTAACAGTTATATGGTGGCTCACCTAGGTAGTCTAGAATCTTTATTTCTAGTACTAGCTTTGGAGGTTCTTGAAGAAGTTAAAAAAACACTTAAGTAAATTATGTACAGAGTTGAGATAGATAGTTAGATTTTTGACTCTTGCCCTGTAGTCCCAAGTTCTGCAGCACCAGTCTCCAGCAGTTTTCTCTGGAGGCAGCACAGCTGCTGCTCAGCACTCTGTAGGAGAAGGATGAATTGAGGTATGAATACCATCTTAAACACGCAAGCTGGTCTAGCTTTGTCTAGAGCAGTGAAGAAGTTTTTTCTGGCCATCACATTGACTCATCTATGCTACTTTCCTGAGAAACTGGAGCAATATGGCATTCTGTCACAGAGACCTTGCCTTATCCCCAGAATGAAATTACTTTGTTCCTAGTCCATAAGTAATCTGATTCTGCTTTATGTGGTTGCTTTTGTTGCCTCATTTTCTTGATCCTCTTGCAAACACATGTGCAGAAAGGGTAGTGGCAAAGGGGAGACTCTGGAGTATCTGCTCCCCACATTCAGTGTGCCAGATGGTATCCAGTGGAAGTGTTATCACACATTGGAATTGGTCCCAGGCAGGATGTTTAATCTGTTTAATCCTAGTTTTGCTCTCTGAGTGCAGTTTGCTTTTCTAAACTAATTAAAAAACCTGTCACAGTTGATTGTGAAAGCTTAACTAGGCCAATGGCACGTCTGGAGTGTAAGCCAAGCAATACTCAAAAATCCAGAAGGGTAGCATCAGATAAACAAGGATATGAATGATACAAATCTCAGCTTTGATAACCTAGCACATGTGTCACACATGCAGAGACTTCCTCAAGAGGAAAGAGAGCACTTTGAAATCTCTGGTCCTTTTGAAGGCAGTCTGTGTTTGGGAAGAGTGAGTCACAGCAGGGGAATGCAGGGAATGTCAGGTGCCTGGTGAAATGGGGCAGGCTGGCTCTGCAGCACAGTGTGGTGGGAGGAAACTGCCCCTCTGCTTCCCTAGGTGTCTCAGAGGAGCAGGAACATGCTCATCCCTTGCTGGAAATCAGGACTCCTGTAGGTTATGGCAGCTAGTGCATGCCCATGAACACCAAGGGTGTTACCTGTATACCATGTAATAATCATGACTAGTCCCACATAGTTCTCTCTGAAAGAGAACTGCTCCTGCCAGCATTGGAAAATGTTTGCAAATAGGCAGATTCCTTCAGGTTTCAACAGTCTTCTTCTGGACTGTGTCTGAATGGTCACTGTGGTCAGCTTTGCAGTGTGGTGATATCACAGGTAGATTCTTAGACCAAGAACTCTGTGTTTGTGTTTGGTGAGAAGAGTGGACAAGATGAGATGAGAGAATCCTCCAATAGCATGAAGCAGAGTCACCAAGAGGACAAACAGGAGAACAATTTCCCTCAGCCAGATGGAAAAGGAGCTAAATGTGACCTCAGAAGACACACTCTGCTGAAGTGTCAAGTCAGAGTAGGAGCACACCACTTCTAAGTTATTCATTACTCAGGATGTAATGCATTTAGCAGAGTGTTGTGTTCTCTGGCTTCAGTGGCTTCACAGAAGTGATGTCTGAAAGAAGTATTGGTCTACTGGTTATAAGGTATCATCACCAATGTCTATTTAACATGAAAAAAATTTGCAATATCTTACATCTACGCTCAAATTGCTTCTGAAATGTTCTTTTGACTGAAAAAAAAAATCCTTTGCCCATAAAGCTGAATAATTTCCTAAACCTTTTTTGCTTGTTAAGATATCTGTGGTGCAGTTTAACCTCTAGTCTGCAGACAATATTTATTTAAATCTGAGTCCCTGCTTTCCAATATGAGGAGCATACTGAAAACCATGCTGCCCAGAAAACCAACAAGCACTGCTGAATTTCTGCAGAATTTTAGGAATAGAGACAGACTGGAGGCCAGGTTTGAACAAAAAGGAGAACTCTTGTCGGTTGCTGGCACTGTTGAGAAGACTTGCCTGTATTTGTTCCCAGAGCAGTTTTGTTCGTTGTCAAATACACTGTAGAACTGGCAGCACTCTTTAATTTAAAGGGGTGGGTTTTTTGGCAGCTCCAAAACACGCTGAAGTACACTTACAGATTTTTAAAGTAACACCAATTGCAGGAAAATTGTGCTGGAGACACAGACTTTGTGCTGAAGAGAAATATCTTTTCCATTGACCATGTTGCTGGACCACTTTTATTCTGCAGTATGCATGCCCTTGGGAGAAAAGCTTAAGGACTATTCTGACAGTGTTTCTGCATATCATGCTAAATTTCAGACCATTTGCTTTTACAAAAGGAAAAAATAATGCACAAATAAAGCCCTAAATGATAACACATAAAATGTCTTTGTGCTCTCTCTTGTGTTGTACACATTGTACAAAAGAATTCTTTTTTTTGTTTGGCTCAAGAGCTCCTCTGTTAATTTTTTTCTTCTCCACCTTCCCTTGAATTGCATCCATTATGAAGACAGTTGCTACTTTTTCTTTTTATAGGCTGCTCTACTGACAGTTTATTCACTTGATTAGCACAATTACTGCTTTTTGGGTTCTTGCTTTCTGAAGAAATTATGTCATCCCTCTGCAGATGTCTGTAATGTAAATCATCAGAACAAGGCTGGTTATACCCCCATCATGCTTGCTGCGCTTGCAGCTGTGGAAGCGGAGAAGGACATGAGGATAGTGGAGGAACTGTTCAGCTGTGGGGATGTGAATGCTAAAGCCAGCCAGGTCAGTCAAATGGTTCACAAGGCACAGTTCTTACTGCTGTACTCCTGTGCCTTTTTATTGTTCCTTCCATGCTCCCATCCCTGCTCTTATCAGTTTAAATGTTGCTCTCATTTGCTTTCACCATTTGTGGGTTTTTTATGTATGTTTTTGATTGCTATATGGAGCAATGGAACAACAGTTCCAGAATGGAGCTGTGGAACAACAGTTGAACCTCAGGTCTGGATCTCTTCTAAAAATGAAGGTTGATCATTGCGTGAAAGAACTATTACTGAATTTTGGGCGGCATTTACAAATTCTGCAGCATTTAGCTCCTTTGAATAAACTACAGGTGTCTGAAAATAGATTGGATATCTTCCATTAATTCAATAAATACCTATGTGAATGTGGGATATATGATACATTAAAAGTATTTAAATAATGGCAATCAAAGCCTTGAGAGTACCATTTAAAATAACAATTTTTTTCCCCCCTCAGAAGAAACACAGTGTCTCAAAAAATTAAAAGTGTTTGTGCTTTGTCACTGATTGCCTTTATAGTTATTGGGGTTTTTCTCTTCTCTCCTTGCAGGCTGGTCAGACTGCACTGATGCTAGCTGTGAGTCATGGCCGGATAGACATGGTTAAAGCTTTACTGGCCTGTGGTGCAGATGTCAATATCCAGGATGATGAGGGCTCTACAGCTCTGATGTGTGCTAGTGAGCATGGACATGTGGAGATTGTTAAGCTTCTGCTGGCTCAGCCTGGGTGTAACAGCACCCTGGAGGACAATGTGAGATGCCTTTCAATGCTTTTGAAATCTTCTTGGGTGAATGTCTGACTTAGAGTGCCAGAGAACCAACCACAATGAATCTTCTGCTTAATTGGTAGCAAGTGCTGTGATTATTTGACTAGTATTTTTACTTTTCTAACAGACACACCTGGTAGCAATTTCTGTGGTTAGCTGTAGGTGTTTAGTGGCCAGAACTGAAAAAAACATTGTTAGCTCAACACCTTTCCATCTCACATTCCTTTCCCCTTTCAAAGGAGTTTTCTAGTTTTCAGATTGGACCTTATCTGGTGACTTAGGGCCTCACTGTGTTGCTTTTCTGTGCCCATGGCAAACATCAGCCCTACAATTCTCTTGAAACGATGTTCACACTGCTCCTACACCATGACTTTTGAGACTGTAGGTTCAGTCTTAGTCATGAAGCTACACTGTCCTGACAATAAACAGATATGGACTGTGACTTCAGTGCCAAGTGAGACACCAGCATATTTCTTGTCTGCAGGGACCATTGCAGCCTACACTGTCAGCAGACAATTTGATCTATAGATTTCTCAAGCTTGAAAACATTGACTTAGCTCGTTTCTTGCTGTGTTCTTGTTTACAATATTTTTTGCATACACTTCCTTTCTTCCTGTTGCTTTACCCACTGAACACTGAAATGGAGCTGGGTTTGGGATTTGGGTGGTTATTTGTTGAAGCTGTTGCAGAGAGGCAAGGACATAATTTCTCTTCATTCACCTAACTGCTACAGCAGGCAGCTCAGTTCCTTGTGGTTCCATGTGGAACTTCTGGCCAGAGAGGAAAATGTAAGAAGACCTCAGTCTAACAAACACTTTCAGGAGCAGTCTAGATTATTGCTGCTTGGATGCTGGTAGCACAAAATCAATAATTACAGTCTTTATGGGGACATGGTAACTTAACTATTCCTGCAGCCAGTTTGATAGTTACCCAAGCACAGTTTGCTGCTATTCACAGATTTGTCTGTGCTGTGGGATTGAGATTTTTAGCATTCCCGAAGCTATTCTGAGTGTCACAGTGATGCTTTTCCAGTCTGTGTGATCAGTAGTAAGCTGAGCATCATTCTACTAAGGCGTGCCACAGTGATTCAGCACCTCTCTTTAAGATCTTCTGTTGACTGGAGAGTGTTAGCTGTGCATTTGTCATGCATTATATTGCACTGTAGTAGACAGCTCTTCTAGCTCCCTGTCTGTTCAGGACAATTAGACTTATGTCTAATTGCTGCCTTTAGTCTCATAAGAAGACTTTCCATGTGGATGCTGTCCATTGTGTCCCATGCTGGACATTTAAAAACTGGTGCCAACCGTTCCAATACCAGTGCTACAGCGGTGGCTGGAATGTGTGCTCCATCCCTGTGAGACATTTCAAATACTGGCATTATTGTAGAGACTTCTGTGTGCAAGAGCCAAAAGCCAGGCAGTGAACCCAGCACCAAGTTCATATCACAGGTTGCCTGACATCCATGTCTTCCTGGACCAAACATGGTCCAAAGGAAAATTAATAAAACACTCTTACTAGTAAGTAAAATCAGATTAAAATACTCTTTCAGCTCTAGCACTTTTGTTTCTGCCCTCAACAGCTGTGGTTTATGAAAGCAGTGGTATCTTCTGAGAAACTAAGGTGACAGTATTTGACTAGGAAAGTCCATTTGTTTGTATTTAGACTTCCATCAAGGACCATTTGGAATTATGAGTGCAATTTCTCTTAGTGCTGATGGGAGCTATACCACAACAATTATCATTTTAACACAGCAATTATCATTATATCTGACCAGCATTTTTCCCTCCCTTACCATCTCTTCTACTTGTTACTGACATTGTGGTTTCTCTGAGACAGCCCAATCTTCTGGCCTTGCACAGCACTACATGTAACATTACTGTGATAATAGTGTGCTCATTCTTCCACAGCAATAATCGAGACTCCTCGTTTAGAGAAATTATGAGGCTTTGACAATTGGACTGCCTCATAAAACAGCAGTGCAAGGCTTAAAACAAAAAAAATTAAACAAGACTCTAAATTAACCTGTCTATATGAGCAGTAGGGCCTCCACTTAATAACTTCACTTCTCTGTGGGCTGATGAGGCTTTTAAGAGATCTGTTAAAACATACAAGCACTAATTCTCTTGTTTCTTCCTTTCTTCTCTCAGGATGGCAGCACAGCACTTTCAATAGCCCTGGAAGCTGGACATAAGGACATAGCAGTTCTCCTCTATGCCCATGTCAACTTTTCTAAAACCCAGTCACCGGTTAGTACACAACCTCCTGTAGGTTATGTTTTAACTTGCTGCTGTTGAACATAATAGTGAAATGTAAACAAGAAATTTACTCCCTGACAGCTGTACAGCAGTACAGCACATGAAGTTTGGCTTTTATTCGTATGACAATTTCTGTGCTGGTAAGTGTAATGTACTTTTTAAAATATGTATTGACTGCAGAAGATTGTAGCCTGGCTGAGGGATAGTTCCTGCTTCTCCTCCTAATTACCATGGGGTACAGATAGCTCACTAGCAAGGTTCACTGATTCTGGCTAGTGTGCAGAGGTGCTGTTGTATTATTTTAATGGTAATTATTGACCTGGAAATTGAAACATAGCTGTTCATGGTGTTTTGGCAGCTATCCACCTCTCCTCTAGCCCTGACTCACTCTCCTGATAAACTGCTGCTAAGCACCTCACTGTCTAAACAATATGCACTTGCAGTCAGTAGGCTGTATGATAGCTGGCACTTTTCATTCTAAAATTAAAAAAAAAATAAAATACCTGTACAATTAAAGGTAAGGAATTGAACACAGTAATTCTGTGTTGAGTTTTCCATCTGCTAGCTGGAATAATTTATCTTTGATTAACTGTTCTTTATTCTCTTTTAGGGCACTCCCAGGCTTAGCAGAAGGACATCTCCTGGTCCCACCCACAGAGCCACATTTGAGTAGTAGTGTATAAATATCTGTAAAAAATCTCTATGCCATCTTTAAGCTGCTAATTGTTACTGTTTTACTGAGACAGATACTGAATGTAATTGTCTTGTGCCTGAACTCACCAGCAAAGTGAAAGCAGAGATCTACTCCTAAAGGTAGAAAACTGTAAACTTGAAGCAAGCATATAGTTAAGTAGTGCTCTGTGGAGAACCTTAGCCAGAACTGTTATTTTGCTCACATACTCATCTTTCTGTACACTGGCATAAATCCTGTTTTATTTTGTTGTAGATTGTCCTTCCTTATGTTATGTGCAAATTAAGACTTCTAAAGCTATCCATGCAGGGGTTTCCCAGTGACTTATTTTTAGTCATTCTAAAATATATTTACTGTGCCTAGACTTCATCACAGTAAACTTTTCATAAATTTCATTCCAACATGATTTTCATGTTTTTAATTACTTTGAAATTCAGAAGTTGCAGTTGCTTATGTAGTCAGTTCCGTGGATCCTGAGCTGGTGGGTGAGCGGGTAGGTATTGGGGATAGAGCCTCTTGTCAGGTCTGAAGTTCACTAAATAAGTTGTTGCTAATTGGGGATAATGTATAACTTTTTATATAAAAGATACTAGTATCTATAAAATTAACTCACACAGTATTTTCAACATTTTATATTCCATAATAATTAAAACCTACATGAAGAATTACATGTCCTGTTACCGTATTTTTATTACTGTTTCAGTCTATAAGCTCCATACATGTTTATTGGAGAATAAAATTAGAGGTACCAGCTGTATATTCTCCTTGAGTGTAATTGAGTGTACATCTTGGTGCATATTTATGGAATGCTATTACCTTGTCACATTCACTTTAGTCAAGTGTATTGAAATGTTTGAAGTGCCTTAGACTCTTGCCATATTTTCAGAATAAAATTTCATTATGCTGTTTTACTCCTCTCCTGTTTTACTTGTGATTTGCCATCATCCAGAAAGGCTGCACATTACAACTGCAGCAAGAAAACAAGCTAAATTGGTAAATCAAGGCAGGGAGGACTGGACAGTCTCCACATGAGGTTTTTCCTTTGCCCAAGATGATCTGCCTTTGCTTGTCTTGCACAGGCTGTGCCCTTTGCTGTTTGGTTAAGAAGTGACCTCTCTCAGCCATGTGAAGCATCTTTGAGAGGTGTTGAAGGACTGTGTTCAAGCAGTTCACTTGAACTGAAAAGTAGCTACCTGAAATAAAAGCCTTTGATCTTTATCTTACAAGCCACCCTGGCAACTTGGTGAAGGGGATGCTTTTTAGATGGCATGGAACCAAGCTCTAAGCTAGTGCCTGTGTATCCTTGTCAGTTCTGACCTGCCTGATTAGGCAGAAATACACCTCAGTGCCTTCCTTCAAGGGATCTGAACAGTTCTGTTACTCTCTGTCCTTTGTCCTTCTCTCCCTAAGTCCTTATCAAACAGCTTTTCCTACATAGCCCCTTTGAATAGGGACCCACTGAAGCCATTCTCACTTGGCCTACCTTGACTTGGTGACTTGGCATGCCAAGAAGTCTCTGTGGGCCAGACGTGGTTTGCCCCAGCACTGCAGGTACAGTGAGATAACCTATGCCAGACTAGTACCCCAGTGCTTGGGATGTCTTGTGAGCAAAGGGCAGCTGAAGTGTCTCTGATAGGAGGGGAGACAGCATAGTTGTTCCAAATAAGCCCCCCTGCCCCTTGATGTCAGTCAGTTTTTACTCTTGCACCTCTCTGGCCAACTTTTCTTCTCACTCTTCACTTAGCATCTGTTAATGTGTGGATGCGCTCTCACCTGGATCCTGCATGTTAGGTATAGAGGCACATCACCCAGCAAGCCAAATTACTGTGAAAATAAGGTCTTCCCTCTGACACAAGACTAACAGCAAAGAGCAGCAGCAGCTGCCAAAAATAACAAACAAACAACAAAAACAAAACGCAAAAAGAAAAAAACCCACCACAAAACAAAACAACGAAAAAACCACCCCACACCACCAGAAAAATGCCCCTCACTTTGCCATCTGTCAAGAGCCAGTGGGTGCAGGCTGTCCTGCATAGCAAGGTGCTGCACATAGGGATCCACCCAATAACCTGAGGTCGTGTCACACATACTACACAACAGCAGTGCAAGCTTCCCAGTGAATTCCTCATTCACTTAGGATCTGGGTGATTTTATCATTAAACAGAATTAGTGCAAGTTGGATCTCCCTGGCTTGGGCAAGGCAAGAGTTTCTTCTGAGTCTTTTTCAGATCTGTTGAACTGACATCTCCTGCCCCAGTTTGAACAACTGTCTGGAAGGCAAAGTCAAGATAATCTGTTCTTGTTTTCATGAATTTAAAATACACATGGGGCTAGAGATAAACAAATCAAGCTGAAGAAGTGAAGAAAATGGATGACTGCTTTAATCCTTCTCCAGAACTTAATCTAATTTTACAGAAAATCCAGTTCACTTACTTAATACATGCTTGCCTGTATCTCATGGATTAAATTCTTGTCTAGCAGAGAGACATGCTGCCAGGACAGGATTTGGAGAACAAAAAGGTTTTTAATTCCAGTTTTGCCAAGAATATAATTTTTATTTAGCACTGGGTTGACCAAAACTAGACTACTTGTGCTTTTTTAAGGGAGTTAGTGATCATACATGACAGTAGATTTAGGTAATCTGTAGAGGAGCAGGGTCTCCACATAAAGTTGGACTTCATGTGTCTGCTCTAACTTGAGATATGCTGTGATTCTGTGACACTGTGATGGCAGCTTTAAAGCATGTAGATTATGCTCCAAAGTCTGACTTTGATAAAGAGTATGCTGAGCCACCCAATAATGTCCTCTTCAGTAGTGCCTCTGTATTGCTGTAGGAAATAGGTTAATTAGTAACATGTATAATAGGTCTTTGCCCCAAAATTAGTTTTTAAACTATGATCTCTGTTGCTGTGCTACTGAGCTTCATTTGCACATGATATTTGTACATACTGTAGCCTAAGCCCCTCTTTGTACATAATGGAGCTAAAAAAATAATATGCCCATGAATAATGGCTTTCCACAGCAGAGGGCCATGACTGTTATTTTCCATGTCAGAACATATTTCTGACTCTCCCTCCACAAATCAGTGGGAGTCCTGGGCATGATGGGGTTCCTGGATGTGCAGCTATTATAGAAGGGTTTAAAACAATTAGTCCAGTAGTTTATGTGAGTAATGACACAGGGAGAATCACTAAATGTACTTAAATACTTTTTTTTAACCTGCAACAAAAACATAAGGAGAGTAATGTGGAATAAACATTCCTTCCTTTTTTTCTTTTGTTTTCTTCCCCCAACTCTGAATATAATTGGTATATCAAAAATTAAAACATTTTCTAAGTGACAGAAATCTGTGGAGGAATCTGACCACCATAACACCATACAATTGTCAGACTATGTAACTTGGAGTGCCTGGATTTATTTAGGTGCCATTTTCCTGGTAAGCAAAAGAAACTGACTGCCTAGAGCTTCAGAAAATGTTAGGTGAAGCTGTGGGCTCTGCATTTCTGTGCAATGTTCAGTTTCTCCCCAAAACCTCATCTTCCTGGGCTAAAATGCCTAGTTAAATAAAAGTGACCCCAGTTTTAGTTGTATGGTGAACTAGGCTATTGTGGTATGCCAGGATATCAGGAAGATTGCCAAAAAGAACCAAAATTTTGGATGTGTTAGTAAATACAGGTGAAAAGTACAAAATTAACTTGACTATTTTTCTAAAGTCAGTGAATGTCATTTCTGGTTTAAAATCCTATTAGGGTAGACTTAATGAATTAAGCACCTAAAAAAAAAGAAGTACAAAATAAGAATAATTACTTCCTTTCAAATTTTGTTCTCTTAAATAGTTCTGCCAGCTCCAAGAGGTGACACCTGAAGCAGTTCATACTGTGGAGGTTGGGCCCTTCCCCAGGAAATAGTTAAGAGGTTCCCAAAAGTGTTTGTATCCACTGATGCCCTCTGCAAGCCAAGTTTAATTCCACCCACTAATGCCGGATGGCTTTTATCACCAGTGCTGGGATTAAGGGGTTTATCATGCATACCAGCTCTGACCTGAGCTCCCCCTACACACTCTCACTGGCATTTGTTTTTCAGGTTAGATGATGATTGACTCCCAGTATATCCAAGCATGATGTTGTCATCACCTTTGAACTCTGACTGTCAGTGAATATAGAAAAGATTGGCACTTTTTCAAGATTGTAAAATATGTCACTGTCTTTTTCCAGTTACATTGTCATACATTAGGTGAGTCATTCACTTGAAAGGTGAGAGTTACTGGTGTGGAGTTCTACATTATGGAAAAGAGCCAACAACATATTCATCTAAAATCAACAACTGAGGAAAACATTTTTTGCAAGACATACTTTCAGAGGTTTTATCTTCTTGATACGGCTGGAAGAACTCAAATTATTCTAGAAATAGCTTTTTAGTCCATTTCTCCTGGTGTCTCATACTTTTGGCTGAGATGTCTGTCTGTAGAAGTCCAGTTCAACCATGGTGTGAATTAATGCAAGCCTTGGCATCAATCCCTGACACACAGGACTAGCTGTTTCCTGGAATGGAAGCAGCCCAAACATTACAGGCATCTTCCTGCCTTTGAAAGGCATCAGCAAAGCTGGCCAAAACAGCATTCATGCTCTTACTGCAGCTGCAGACAACTCTCCTCAGTGGACTCAGTGCCTGCACACAGGCCTGTAAACTTCATCCCTTCCTGCTCTTCTGTGGGCACCCAGGTGTGTTAACTACAAACATTTCCTCAGCAAAAAGAGATGCTTTCAGCTGTTCACCTCATAGGGTGATACTTGGGCCTGTCTCTGAAGGCCTGATGCAGGACAGAGGACAGAAGTAAGGGGCCAAGGAGCAGTGTTGGAAGACCTGCAAGGAGGATTTTGCATTAAATGTTTTTAGAAATGGCTACAGTGAGATCAGAAGAAAGGGCTACCCAGTTTCAGGTTTGTTTTGTATTTCAGTTTGGAATTGTGAAGGTACTAGCTGTTACTACTCACAACTTAATGCAATGCCTGGGGAAGTCAATTTAAAAATTCCTGCCTTACTTCACTTTGGCTGTAGGATCTTTGTGCACACATACACTGAACAGAAGTGCCTGGTTAAAGCTGAGCCACCTGGTTGGTTTTAGTTCCTGTAACATCATCCAGTGTATCAGTACCTTGAGTACCACTGGACAGTAAAGTGCTGTCAAAGGAGCTGAAGAATTGCATGCTACCTGCACAAATATTTGGGAACTTCTCTCCAAGAAACTCATCAGGAAATGCTAAGAAGATTTTGTTGTGGTATTTTGTTTTTCAAAGATGATTCTAACTTAAAGTTGTTTGTAAGAGAGTACTTCTGTTTTCCTGCCAGGTTGTTCAGCCATGAAAACAAGGCACATAAGTAAGTTATGCTCAAAATGGTATTGTCTTACAGGTGTATGCATCTGTGGTGGCTTGGTCCTGGCTGAACACCAGATGCCCACCAAAACAACTCAGTCACTCCCCTCCTCTGATGGTCAGGGAGAGAGAGAAAAGTCTGGTGGGTTGAGATAAGGACAGGGAAAGATCACTCACCAGTTACTGTCACAGGCAAAACAGACTCAGAGAGATTAGTTTAATTTACTGCCAATCAAATCAGAGTTGAATAACAAGGAAATAACCTCCAAAATATTTAAACACCTTCCCTCTCCCCTCCCTTCTTCCCAGGCCAAAGTTTAATACTGAATTCTCTGCCTCCTCCCCACCAGTGGCACAGGAGGACTGGAATGAGGTTTGTAGTTATTCCATTGCTTCCGCTGCTTCTCCTTCTGCTTACCTTGCTCCAGCATGGGATCTGTCCCATGGGAGTCCCCCACAAATTCTACACCATTAATCCTTCCAATAGGCTGCAGTTCTTCACTCCAGTGGGGGTTTCTCACAGGGTCACAAGTTCTGCCAACAAACCTGCTCTTGGGCAGAAGAGCATGGGCTCTTCTCTCCATGATTCACAGGTCCTGCCAAGAGACCGCTCTATAGTGGGCTTCCAACAGGTTCCACAGCTTCCACTATATATCCACCTACTCTGCCATGGATTCCTGCACAGACGGGAGGTGGATCTTGGCTCCACCATTGACCTCCATGGGCTGCAGGGGCATAGCTGCCTCACCATGGTCTGCACCAGGGGCTGCAGGGGAATCTCAGCTCCAGTACCTTTAGCATCTCCTCCCTGTCCTTCTCCACCAACTTTGGTGTTTGCAGAGCTGTTTCTCTCAAATGTTCTCACTCAACTCTTCCAGCTGCTGTTGCTGAGCAACTTTTACCCCTTCTTATACATATTATGCTCGAACAGCTATCACTGTTACTGATGTGCTTGACCTTCACCAGCAGTAGGTCTGTCTTAGAGCCAGCTGGCACTGGCTCAGCTGGATGCAGGAGAAGAGTCTGGCATCTTCTCACCCTGCCAGCACCCTGCTAGCAGCCTGCTACCAAAACCTGGCCACATAAACCCAGTACAACAAACCTTTGTCAATATATCAGATGGTTCCTTACTATAGGTGATTAATTAATTCTCAAAACTTCTGTTGTAAGTGTTCTATTTCCTTAACTATTTTAAATTCTTCCCGTTGAAAAAAAAAAAAGCATGTTTCCACACACCAAAACCCCCATCCTGTTTGTCAGCCCTGAAGAGGTCTCAGGAATGAGAGGGTCATTAGGGAAAACAGGAGTATTTAAGTAGTTGGTACCTGCTGTGAGAACTTCACCTAGGGCCTTAAAGCACATGGAGCACTGCAGGCAAGCTTGATTCACATTTCTTTATCATTTTATCTGCCGGTGCTTTGCTGCTTCACCCTGTGCCACTGAGCAAGTGGTACCCTTTCCTCTTGAGAACCATGTCTGTGCATGTTTGGTTAGCCAACACCAGAAAAAATAAACTGCCTTTTTAAATATTTCTTGCAATACAAAACTGCCCTTCAAGGACTTCTATGCAGAGACCTGTAAATAAGGGCCTCATTATACTTAAGCAGAGTATGATTAAATACATTTCAGCTATGAATGACAAACCTCAATGTCCATGTACTCCAAACAACTTCACACTCATTTGCAGTACTACTATTTAGATAACAGAAGGGGTAACATTTTTTTCAAAGCTGTGTATGTGCTTAGAAATCTCTAAGAGCTGATCTGAATGTGAGTAGCAAAGAGGTATTTCTAAGAGATGTACTGGTAATTTTTTTTTTCAGCCTTTCATTTAATGGTTTTAGCACTGCTGCAAAAACAGCCCTTGCTGTGTTCTCTAGAGCTTTGTCTAACTGCAGAGCTGGAAGGATAGCTCATGCCCCCCCTCCCCCCCCCCAGTAACACTGTCCTTTGTCACTGAGCCACACAATCTTCACCAAGATGAAGACATGAGATTTCATTTGCATGGCAGAACAGGCAGACTAGGAAAGATCCTCCTCTACTTCGTAGCTACGGTATCACACCTTTCTTTGAGGCATGAAAAGGCACCTGCTGCGTCTGGCAGCCATCCTGCAGCACCCCTGCATTGCTCTTGGGCATTTTCTGGGGCTGGAAAGGCAACTTTTCTCCAGTCCCAAGCGTGAGTGAGACTTGGAGTCAGACAGTTACAATTCCTTGGTACTGAGCAGGCAGGGGCTGGCCCTGGAAATGGCTTGCCCTCACTCCATCACCATACACACATTCTTGCAAATTTATCATGAGAATATTCCAGTCCAACCAGATACATCTGTTCAGAGGCCCTTTATTGTGGTGGCTTAATCTGCACCACCAGCCTAGCAGGAGGAGCAAGAAGCATGAAATGTCTTCTGCAGTGGAAGCTGATTTGGGAGATCTGTGAGCAGAACAGCTGTACAAAGAGATTGGGAGAGATTAGAAACACAGTATGACAAAATGAGGCTCATTTTAGCAAAACCAGATTGAAGCAACTGAGGAAAAAGATTATGAATTTGTGGGCACAAAAGAAAGTTGGAAATCTGTAATGCCGAAAGAGAACTTAAGCAGCTAGAGAGCTGCTTAAACAAGAACTGGCAGTGTGATGAGAATAAAAAAAAATGGTCTGTCCATTTTTAGTCCATTTCAGATGGAGCAGAGGCACCTGACACTGGAAGATGTAATTCAACCTGACACCATTTACAGTCACAGTGTTCCAGCAAACAGGTCCAAAGTCTGCCACCCTCAACAGAACAAACAACAGCTGCTAGCAAGCTGGAAGCTGAAAAAAAAAGGAAGAAGTTTAAAATGGTAGTTTTGTTTTGTTAAGAGATAAATCCTGTGAATAAGGAATTTAGAACATCTCACATTATATGAATGCTGAAATAATAAGCCATGTGGATGGTTTGCAAAGAGACAGGCAAGAAATACAAAAAATTCTCTACATTAGTTCTGCAAAACCAGGTTTTAGTTCTTGGTAAATTTGGGTGAGTTTTTAAATTAATATTGATTTTGTTTCCATTTTTGTCTCATATAGTAGCTGCCTTTTCTGTCCTTCACACAACTCATATTTGGTCAGAATATGGTCAAGAATTGAAAACAAAGAAGAGATATATTCATATGAAAATGGGTATGCGTGTGAGTTTCTGGAAGCATGCTGTAGATATGACTGTGAATGCCTCCTTTAAGCTGGGTGGACAAAATCCAATGCCTTCCCACTGGGCCCTGTAGATCTGATGGACAGCCCAGCTGCAACCTATCAGATGCTGGCTGTTCTCGCTCCCTCGTCTGCCGCAGCCTCCCCTGTGACTTTTCTGTGGAGTGGGGAGACCTCTGCAGACAGGATAAATCCAACATTGTTGCAGGCGTGCAGAGGGAGACAACTGGATTCTCTGACAGAGCAGTTAGTTACAGAGGTTTGTTGGGGTTTGGGGTTTTGTTTATGTGTTTCTTCTTGGGGTTGGGTTGGGGTTTTCTCATTGGTTGAGTTGGGGTTTTGTTTGTTTGTTTTATTATTCTGGTATTATTTAATTCATTCTTTTTCTTTTGAAAATCGCCTTTCAACTGCAGACATATCAGCGCTGCATATGTGACCTGACATAGGCAAATCTTGGTCTGAACTGTTTTCTAATTTAACGCTGAATTAGTAGCCCACTGTTTTCTACCCAAATTTTGTGCAAAGAGACCAAACAGTATTCTCCTAAGATCTGGTGTCACGAGATGGAAAACTGCTGTGCCCTGTAGCCCAGAACTACCTTTGGAAAGAGGGATGAGCATTGTAACACAACTGCTAACAGAAATGTAAGCTCCACAGACAGAGAAAGAAACTTTGCCCTACAACCTAAACCACAAGATTTCTACAGCTCTTCTCCCAAGTGCTGGGCTAAACCACAAGATTTCTACAGCTCTTCTCCCAAGTCAACATGGAAGAAGTTCAGGAAGGAGCCTGACTTTACCTTCTGAGAAATCTCTGGTTTCTCTTGTACGGAACTAGTCTGCCCAAGAGGTATAGGATGGCTACGCAGGCTCTGAGATCTATCTCTGCTCTAGAAATTAAAGTTGTCTTCAAATGACAGGATGATTTTCTTGAGGATGCTAACAAAATCACCTGCCATGGAATCTGGTGCAGGAGACATATTTCACACAAACAGGTCATCCCCTTCTCCCACCTCACCAGAGCGCAGATCAAAAGGGCCTAACTTACAGTAGCGAAGATGATGTCTGAAACTCTTTCCACAGGCAGAAAGGTTTGTGTATTATTCTGTCTTGCAAGCCTGCAAGAAAATAGGTTCTTCAAAGGCAGGAACAAACCTGAAAAACAGGCTGTCATCTACCATGGACCTGAACGGGGCTTCCAACAGTCTGCTGCTGGCATGCAGAAACATGAAAATAAGCTGAGATGGGTACACTTTTCCAACACATAAATACTTGAGCTGAGGAACTAGCTATTCCAAACAATTCATCCTGAAATATAATACAGACTGCTGGAAAGTACCTGAAGTAAGGAAACTAATGAGTCTCACATCATAATGAGGTTGTGTTTCCTTCTACTTCAATAGCATACAAACATAACTAAGTGTGCAGAAGTCGTTCCTTCTGTCCATTGCTAAGAAAAGAGTTGTATTAACCAGTATTTTAAGGCCATTCCTGAATTTCAGTGTTCCGCTGTCACCCTTTACCACCATCACTGGTCCACTCCTAAAGTATGATTAACAGTGCAATCTCACATGACTTGGTTTGGGACATCAGTTATTTTGACCATCTTAGGAAGTTTATCGGTGCCCCCTAGAAGTTAATATGGATAATAACAGTTATTTTAGTTATCTTTTTGAATAGGAATAAAAGATAAGTACAAGATACTCTTTGTTAATAACATTGCCACCCTTGACAACAGCTCCTACTTTAACAATATCATTATTATAACTGAGTATTCTTTTTGGAAAAAAAAAGTTTAAAAAAGTATATGTGTGTCTGTATGGGTAATTTTCACTTTGTTCCTCAAATTTGTTCTGAAAAAAGACAGGAGGGTCTCACTGCAGCACACAAGAATAAACAGCTACTCAAAGTTGGCATGTGTTCTTCACCCAGAGGAAAAAAACATCAGTAGGCTTATGGGCCATAAAGCAAAGTGAGTATCCAGGCAGGTATTTAAGGTATGTATCATTCAGACAATAGAACACAGTGAGTCCTGCAGAGAGGAATTATGGCCTATTATGTTTATAATAGAGACTCAGGCAGTAGTAGAGTTGTACCCTACTTATGTTAGGTGCCTAATGAAAAATCTTCTTAGATGTCATTAATGTGAATTCATAGAAACTGCCTTCCAGTTTAAAGGCAATCTCCATGCCTTAGTTTCTTGAAAACAGGTAAGAGAAAATATTGGCTTAAACAACCATGCAGAGAAGATACTCTTGTTCTCAGCCTCTTCATGTGCTATCTGTTACAATTTCAAACTCAGGATATTTAACAATATTTTACTCAGACAATGTGAATATTTTCATGCACTTGGCTGGATGACTGAACTGGGCTTTAGTCACCTTTATTCTGGCATCTGCAAATGGCCCTGTTTGCATATGAATGACAGAAAATTAAGGTGTCTAGTTAGTTTTTAGGCAATGTTTCCTTCATCTTTCAAGGTACCTCTGTGTCAAGACAAGGCCAGCCTAATTAAAATTAATAGCTTGAAATAATTTGTAACAGTGTGTCATCTCCCTTACCAGCTTCTCACCAATAGTATAAGAGGAACTCACTCTTAATTACTAAATGTGCATATATGTTGTACAGAGATGATCAACCCCAACACTGCTGACCGACACACAAGTGACAGAAGAAAACTGTTGCCTAAGGAAGCCAACTAAGTGCTCTGATTATCTGTACCTTGATAGCACTAAGTAAAGCTTTACTTGATAGTCATATGTTTCCTGAGACCCAGATCTCCCCAGTCCTTTCTCTGAACTGCATTCCCAGCATGGAGGTGGGCCGGACACGCAAACCTTTGAAGGGGGAAAGAACCGATGCACTGCCGTAGCATTTGGAGACCACCGCTGAACTGCCCAATTGCTCTGGGGGCTCTGGGGCTTGGAGGCTGGAATGGGAGAGGCTGTAGGGGAAGAGAGGCTGTCTGACAGCAAAGAAGAAAGCCTCTTTCCCATGCTAGGAGACCCAAAAGGTCAGCAGCTCACATCAAATAATTTCACAGCATGGCTGATTAAGTAACAGTCATTTGACTTTGATTAAAATATTTGGAAGAGCTCAGCTGTTTCTGGAAGCAATTCTGACACCCCTGCCCCACTCAGTGGATCTGAAAGGCTTTCTACAGGAAACAGCAAGAAATGGAGAAAGAGCAGCACAATATTTTGCTCTCAAGCATGCGTGCTACACTCACTGATTTTAATGGGAAGTCTTATAGAATGCTCCCCTGAGAGCAGTATATCATGTGAAAAATATATTTATTTAGGCTTAAGGAAAAAAGATGAAAATAAATCAGAAGGAGATATTGTAGCAGTAACTTTGCTTCTACTGAGCATCAGAATTAGGAGCAACAAATAATAATAACAAAAAACTGGATGGATAGTAAATTGACATAGCAAAACCTACCCCTTCCTTTACCGCAGCTGTAACCATCCTTCAGGATTACAGAGTTTCAACAGTTTCAAGTTTATGAAGATCAAGAATGCAAAATAATAAAAACTTGCGAGAGAAGATTTAGAGAAGGCATAGATAATAAAGCAAGTGCTTTATAATTTGCAATGATCTATTTCTCCCTTTACATACAAATTAGTTTTCTCAGTGAAGTGGAAATTTAACTATATCCATTTAAACATTAAAGACCATAAATTAAAAAATAGCAATTAATTGTGTTCCCTATTTTTAAGACGTTGGAGCTTAGTTTTTCATATTCTGGCAGTCTATCAAACTCAGCTCCATTACAGATGTCTTAGAGCTGAATTGATGATGATATTCAGAAGTAAGGGCATTCTCTTCAGGAATCCTACCCTGATGAAGGAGCTCAAATGTATAGATGGCTTATGCGATACTATCATTCTTACTGTGTGAATTAGGAATGTTAGCAATGTCAGCTTAATGAGTCATGCAACAGTCTTCAATGTTCTAAGTCACTGGATCCAATTAATTTTCAAGTGTGCCTAAAATGAACAATGAATACTGAGAAGAAGCAGTTCAGTGGTTTGCTCCACACTCACTTTTTAACTTCTATTTTATACGTTGGACCTAATAATGGTTTCAAATAGCTATCCAAGTCAATTATTAACAATGATTGAAATTTCCAAGGAGCTGACAGTGTTTTTTCTTCAGCCTTTACGTCTGCAATGAAATTATTTCAATTTGCATGAACAAATGAGGAAAGGAAGAATGTAGGTGTTAGTGTAAAAAGAGTAATTTTTCCCCCCTTCTTTATGCATATAATTAGTAAAACTAGCCAGAGTGGAAACATGATGAACATAAAAACATTTTTAAAATATCTCCATTGTATTTGCTTCACTGAACTTGAAAACTGCTTTGGTTTTGTATTATAGTTGGCATAATGTAACAACATGAATTTTGTTTCCACTGAATCCTGTTTTTATTGAGCAGTGTGGGCCAATCTCATTGGCTGGGTTCCCAGCCATGAAGGGGAAGAGCCGTTTGTTGTAACAGGCAGGGTTTTCTTTATTTTTACATAAGTAATTATTACCATAGCCCTGACATACGGACCATTAAACTCTAGATTCTGATTAGTGTGTATTTTGCAACAAACATTTCTGCTTAGGCACCAGTTGCTGGTGGCTCTTCTCAGTTGTGGCTCATCTGAAGTTATTGATGTGAAGGTTCTCTTTCCCTGTGCTTATTGGGAGAATACCAATAAGCAGAGTGTGAATAAACACACAGCTTCAGAGGCCATTAAGGCATGTCACCTCCTATGGCAGGCCTGTTCTCCACCTTGGGATACACATGATGCTGTTCCCTGGCCCCTGCCAACATTCCTTCTTGCAGAAGACTCTTTGTAGAAGGGTCCCCTTCTACACCTTATCTTCCCAGTGGGTATGGATTTGTACCACGAGGAAAGAATGTGAGCTGAGGATGCTGAAGAGTGTAGACAATTTGTCCCGCCTTGCTAACAACCAGTGGTCTTTGTAAGCGGAGACAGGCACAGCAGCTTTTTTACTGTAGGCAAGCTGTGGACCACCACCTCAAGTACTCTCCTTACTCTCACTGAGGAAAGGCAGCAAATAGCCAAATGGTGGCAGCACTATAAATTATTTTAGTTCTTCACTCAGTGAGAGTGGAGCCCTGGGCACCAGAGGGAAAAAAAAAAAAACCAAACAAATGCCAAAAAAAACCCCCAAACAAAAAAACCAAAACAAACAAAAAACCCCCCACAACAACAACATAAAATAAAATAAAACAAAACAACCAGACAAAAAACAACCCCAAAGGAAAAAGGAGTTTGAGGAAAAGAGAGCCAAGCAGCACACTGAAACTCCAGATCCCTAAATGCCCATGCCATAGAAGTATTTTTGGACCAAGGAAGACCGAAGTACTTCAAATCTTAAGTCTGAATGAAAGATTCAGCTTGACTGAAATGACTTTTAGCAAAAGCCATCCGATTTCACTGATCTGGAGTAATATTCCTGTGCCAATACTCTATATATCATCAGAGAAGTGTCTGAGAGAGCAACTGTAAGGACAGCTTTAAAATCTTGTAAATACTGAGCATTTCAAGGCAAGGTTTGGGTTCAGATATATGCCCAGTAAGAAAACCTTTCCTTTTGTTGTGGTGCTGTCAGTTCAAGGCCTGCAGGTAGTATAACCTGAAAATAGAAACTGTTAGAAACATAAATATAGAGGTGGGGAGGAAAAAACAACCCAAGAAACCTATATGGAGCCAGAAAGCATCAAGAAAATCCTCTGCTTCAAATACAAAACTTTGTCTGGGGGATTGTGTTTTAAGAGCCAAGTGACAAAACTTCAGCTTCTCTGTAAGTTAAAGGAGAATTAAAATAAAGAATGAATGAAGAACGGCACACATGTACAAATGAAAGGAAAAAAAAAAAAAAGCACAGCTTCTTTATGCCACCTACTGGATTTTTCTTGAAGTATCTTTTCAAGTGTTTTAGTTGTGATGATGTCTGTCACTCCAGCAAATACACTTGCACGGGAGACTACTCGCTCAAGCAAACCAGCTGAAATCCAGCTGATGACACATGAGTAAATGCATGTGCAGACTGACATAGATAGAGGAGTAGAGAGGACGGTAGCTCTACACCTGTTTACTCTGCTAAGCTGATGGCTCTAGGGCAGCGCAGACACCCAAAGCTACAAGCAAGCAGTAAAGTTCAACACTGAGGAGCTTCCCAGCTCTTATCGGTGTCAGGGAATGTGCTGGCATTGTTTCCCTCCTTTGCTTGACTCCCTCTGGCTGTCTTTGATATTTTGTTCAGAATGTCCAGAGTGTGTTTATGGACATGTTGATGTTTTCAAACAATGCAGACTGGCAGTGTGCATGCTTAACTTCTATCCCTCACCATTCCTTCAGCTGAGGCTCTTTGAGGAATCCACAACCAGCCCTGGAGATACAGTCTATAAAATGATCTGTCAGAGTCGAAAATATCTCAAAAACTCTCTGATTTGACCCACTGACAGAAAAAAAAAACCAAACCCACAAAACAAAAATTATACAGAACCAGGTCGAACAGATCTCTAAAATGAAATGCATTCAACTGCACTGACTTCTGGGAAACTAAAGCTCTTAACTTTCCAGGCACCAGTGTTAGAATTAAACCCTTTTTTATTTGTCATCTGTCCACTAGTTTGCTGAGTCATACCAAATGTGACAGTAGAATCAGGTCTTGCTTTCATCTGTCATCAAAATTATAATCTTATTAGCAAATAAAATATTTTTGCCAGGTTCAAGGGATCAGCCAAAGGCATACAAAGGACGGACCATCACAAACAGATGACATTAGGGACTTGAAAGAAAAAGGTCCTTTAAAGGACAACTATCATATATCTATTAAGACAAAAGAAAAAAAGAAAAGAAAAAATGGTTTTGATTGTTATTTTTCTCATCAGAAATATTAATTACAGTTATTTTCAAAGGTGATGGCAAACTGCATCAATCTTAGGTCACTGACATCATCACTAGACAGACTTGAACCAGAGATGCCCAGACATTAATTAAATGAATGACAAAATTTCCTGAAGACTTGCAGTGAACTTACTATGATTTGTCTTAGAACTAATGGCAGTTTATGACCATCTCCTATTGCTTCATTACTCCACAGAGGACAAATCCTGCAGTGTGTTGTCAACCTCACCATACACACATTAAAAAAAATTGGAGAAAAACATTGCACTCTAAACCATACTCAAAGTGTGACTTGAGCTAGCAAAACTAAAGCAATTCATTTTTAAATGACTGCTCATGTACTTGTATTCATCAGGCATCTAGATGTTTTGGTGATATTCGTCCAGAACACAAAATACCATAGAGGTACTAACAACATTAATATTTTGTTCTGTATGGTAGGTTCTGTAACATTATGGATAATACAGATCTGTGCAGTTAACCTGAAAGGCAGTAGTAAAAATACTAATTATGTGAAAGAGTGATGAATAAATGTTCTTTTTGGAACTCTTGCATTTTTTGCATCCTGTACTTCATCTCTGAGGTTAGCTATCCCACTTAGTTTCTAGTGAAAAGTCAGACATATAAGCACATGGTGACTGCTATTATTTTTCCTTTATCTGTTTTTGCCTGCTTTATGCGCTGTCCTTCTCTTATCTTTTCTACTTTTTCACCCCTGCTGTCATTTCTGATTTTCTTCTCCTACCTCTGTTGGGTTTATTTTATTTTGCCTTTCTTGGTCTTTTGATTTAGCCTCCTTTCATCTACTTTTTAATCTGCATTTTCAATTGATTTAAGATAATTTGTAGGGGAGCACCTGAAAACATTTCTATGCAATGAACCTCACCATGCAATGAACTTCACAAACTGGATATTCAAGGCTTGCTCCTAGACAAAATTTTGGAAACTGATCAATGCCCATATGACTTGAGAAGATCTCAACTGGTTTCATTCAGGGAGGAATTTTATATTTTGATACCCAAAGGTAAGTATGCTTACATTTACTCCTTAAATATTAGTGATATGCACCACTACATGTAAAGGCAAATCCTCATTTTGTTCGTCTAAAGATCACGTTCATCTTCTTCTGTCTTGCGGGAAAATGTACAGATACTGACATCAGAAATGTCAACCCTAGAAAAATGATGCAAGGGAAAAGTTTCCGTTTCTGTGAGCTGAATGATGGTCATACCAAGTCCAGACAGCTTGTGCTCAGCCTTCGCTTGTGGACCATCTGACTGCCTGCAACTGGGGCTTAACAGGAGTGTTTGAATCAGGTATCTCCCTAGAGGATGGAAAGTGCCATAAATGTCCCCAGTGTTGTACCAGGAAGAAACAAGTTCTTTAAATGTAATTTATTAAAAGCTAATGCAAAGCATCAAACAGCAAGGATCTGGGGCTTTCTTCAGGTTAAGATAGGCACTCACTGTTTCCAGCATGGAGGCTCAGTCTGAGCAGAATTAGCTTGGAGTTAGCTGATCACAAAGAGAGAGATGCCTTTCTTGGCTTCTTCTAGCAGAAATAAATTTCTACCTACTGTAACTTACTGCCATCTGATATGCTGAGTCATGAAGCTGGGGTTATAGAAATCTTTATGCAATCTTTATAAATCAGCCTCACATAATCTCAGGTGCTTTCTGCTTCATCTCTGTTGAGTCACTCATTTGACAGTTGTCATTCATCTTAGATTGAGATGTAATTTAATAGTTTCATTTCAGCATGAAGATAGCGTCATCTAAAGTTGAGCCCAGAAAGATTTAAAGGTGTAACAGAGGAAATATTAATACTGTAAATAATATCTGTAGAGCTGCATGTGTTTATAAATCACATAGTGCCAAGTCGGAAGGGCGGCCTATGTAAAGAAGAAAAAAGCATCTTTGCTTGTCTTCCCCTGCAGAGTTCAGCCACTCTGTCACCCACACAGCTCCAGAGGTGATGGCTACCAAGTTACCGCTGTGCTTTCACTCGCCCTTATACCTGCTGGTATCACCTGCCCACGCAGATATTGACCAAGGTGTCTTTATACACATTGCACGATACAAGTGCGAGGTAACGCGTTAAGGGAGGATGGAGACCAGCAAGACGCCAGCAACCCCACGACAGAGCAGCTGAGCTGCGGCCACTGGGGTGTTTTATTCGGGCGTCACACCCTGGGCCAGACCATGTTAATTGCCTGCCCAAACCTGACCGGCCCAACCCAGGGACCACTGGGTTTAAACATGGCCTCTCCGGATCGATTCCTCCTTGCGGTCGCAGACCTCGTCCAGCATCACCAGCATGCACACGGCTGCGCTGGCAGCGGCGGGGCACGGAGGGTGGGCAGAGGCCGCAGGACAGCCGCGGAGCAGCCCCCGACCGGGGGCCTGGGCATCCCGTTGTGCGGGACCTGCGGGCAGCACGACTGAGCCGAGCCCCGCAGCACCTCCGGCCGCCAGGCCGCTCCGGGCCCACGCCGTGCATCCGACGGCGACTGGCCTGGACGGGGCCCGCCTTTCCCGCCGCAGGCCGGCCCGGTGGGGGAGGGAGGAGCGCGAAGGAAAGGGTGGCCGCTCCCTCGGGGTATCAAGGATTTAGCGGCCACGGACCCCCCGGAGCAGGAGTGGGGGAGGCGTTGCAGGAGGGGCGCCGCCCGCCTGGTGCTGCCCGCCAAAACGAGCAGGGTGGCGGGACGGGACGGGGCAGAAGCGCGCAGACTGCTCTCCCGGCTGTCCGCCGCCTGCCGCGATGCCCAGTGACACCCCGGCCTTCAGCAAGCCCCCGGACGTCGCGGGCCCGGGGGACAAGGCGAACAGCTTCGGGAAGGCGGCGGCCCCCATGGCGGCCGCCCCGGCGGATAGGGGCGCCGCTGCAGCGGGGAAGAAGCGGCCGCGACTGCCCAAGTGTGCACGCTGCCGCAACCACGGCTACTCGTCGCCGCTGAAGGGGCACAAACGCTTCTGCATGTGGCGGGACTGCCAGTGCAACAAGTGCAGCCTAATCGCCGAGCGGCAGCGAGTCATGGCAGCGCAGGTGAGCTGTGTCCGAGCGGGGTGTGCTCCGCGCCCGGGGGGGTCGGGGCCGAGCGGCCGCGCCGGGATGCGGTAGGCTGCGAGACTGCAGCCGCGGGTGGCCTCGCCCCGGACAGGAGCCAGGAGTTACACCGCTGTCTTCCTATGTTAGTGAGACTTGTCGCTGTATTTCTCGCAAGTTACTTAATTTTTGGTTTTCCATAAAAAACGGGAGATGCCCCAAAGGCGCGGAGGATTGCAGCCGGTGGAGCGGCAGCGGTGAGCGGTCAGCTGCACCTGCGGGGCACGGCCGAGCGCCGCTGCCCCGGGCCGGGTACAGTCCGGCCCTGTGGACAGCTCCCGGGGGACTGTAGAACCTGCACGGAGCAGGACCTCAGTTACCCTCAGTGGCCGTTTTCCCGCTTACTTTTAACTAGAAAATTAGTAATCTAGCCAACAAATTGCTTATCGAGAATATTTTGTGCTGATGGTTTCAGACTCGGTGTAAACTGCGTTTCCTGATGCTGGTGGCTTCAGCTGAGCGCATTTCTAACTTTTTCGGGGATTTTTTTAACGGAGCTGTTCGAAATTTGGTGTGTAGCAGTCCTTCACATAGTTGTGTAGGTGGGTCATCTTAAATCTCAACGAGGGCTCAGTATTCTGAGGGCTAAGAAAAACGGTATCCAGTTCAGGGTCGTAATAACGTTTTCTTTGGGTCGTCTCTCTGAAGTCACAGTTCTGGCGTTGTAAATACAGGGCTCTTGTGATCTTTATCTTGCAAACTTTATTAAAGGGGGTCCTGGGTGTGTAGTGGAGCGGCTGCTGGAGTAGTTGAGCTCTGCGAGGGGCATTTTACGCCCTCATTAGTGCAAATGATCACATTTCAGCACATAATTGACGAGGCTTTAGAGCTCCTGGTGCGAGTGCAGGTGCATCAAGGTGATACCAGACCCACCCATCAGTTTGCAATTGCTGTCTGCTCAGAGCTGCGTGATCCCGGATAAAATACGCGTCGGGCTGACAGGTTTTAAAAACCTTAGCAGCTCTAGATTAAATATCAGCTGCTTTTTGCTTTTGTTTGTTTATTTGTGTTTGTTTGGGGGGTTTTGTTTGTTTGTTTTTGTTATTCAGTGCAGGTATATAAAACGTCCTCAGAACTCAATGGGAGTAAATTTTCGTTCATTTAAACAATCCCTCCTTATTGGTAGTATGGCAGTCCAGAAATTGTTATGCCCAAGTTACATGCACTTTCTCTGCCTGGTGTAAACCTTGGAAAAATAAACGTGAATGGCTTTGCTGTCTGCCTCGGGGAAGGGAGCACAAAGTGTCCCTGTGCAAAGTGTCCCCGTCGGCCCAGAATCTTGCTGCTCAGCTGCTTCTGTCAGGCAGTGGGTGCCTCCTGCTAGCAGGCTCCGGTGATGATCCTCCTGGGGGTATTCTCTTCCCTGCCTAGTATTTGAAAGTAGCTTTGAAAGCCTCCCTAGCTAAACCTTATCTGCGTAGGAGTTACACATTGAAAGTCTGTCTTTCCCCGTTTTGATATATTTCTTCAGTAAGTCCCTTGATGCTGGTGGAATTTTACAGGTCAAGGTTACTGGCTTGTGAAGTTGAAATTACAGTGGTGTTTGCAAGTCTGCACCTTCTGTATGGGATATTTCTTATTGCAAGGGCTAATACTGACTAACAGATTTATAAATCTGTATTAGGAAAAAGTGTGGCTGTTGCACATGAAAATGTAGGGAAGTCCTGTCCCAGACACCCAGGAGAATTTCCAGCAAGTAATGTCCATGATCCCAGTCTGTAAACTGGAACAAATTTCTGAGGTTCAAGTAAAGATGGAAATCAGTCACCTCACAAAGTAGCAGGGTATGTACCTGTAGCAGTGTCATGTATACTCCCCAGACACATATGGCATGGGTGTTAAATTGATCTGCTAGTTCGGATGAGGCAGAAGGGGCTGTCTGCAAGCAATAAATATGGTTTGTTTGCACCCATGTCCAGACTGTGTAGTGCCCATAGGTTTGGCCAGTGCCAGTTAGGCTTTGGAACACTGTCAGTATTAGAAAAGAAATGGGAAGCTCCAGCTTCTCCAGACTTGCCCAGCACTCTTCAATGTGTGTGATGCTGAGATTCTTGCAGGATGGTACCCTACATTTGCCGTGCTTCTTCCATAATGGTTCTCTCTGAACAGTGTACTGTATGCTGAAATTTCCTTGAAGGACAACACTTCCAGCAAAGAGCCAGCAGGGAACCTAGCAGGTCTGGATAGAGCAGCAGATTACAGGTACAAGCCCTCATGAAAAGCTGCTTGATATTGATAAGAGGCACAGCAGAACCCTGCAAGCAGACTAACTTCATAACCCCAGCAGCTGTGTATCGGCAGAGAGGAGGGTAGTGACTACACTTTCCACAGTGTGCTTGTCCCAAGAGCAGCTGTGTTGGGGGAGTTTAGTCAGCTGCAACACGTATTAATCTGGCCTCAGTGGAGGAAGATGTGTATGTCACCAGCATTTCATAGGTTTGTTCGTTTGTGCTTGTACACAAAATGGAGTTGGTTTTTGCTTACATACTTCTCTGCCCATTGGCTGGATTGTGTGAAGGGCCTAGAGAGTAAGCCAGGTGAGGAGTGGCTGAGAGAGCTGGCTTTGTCTAGCCTGGAGAAAAGGGGGCTCAGGAGGGACTTTCTGCAACTGTGTGAAAGGAGGTTGTGGGTTGGCCTCTTCTTCCAGGCAGCCACTAGTGACAGGCTGAGAGGAAATGTGCTCAAGTTAGGCCAGGGGATGTTTGGGTTGACATCAGGAAGAATAGAAAGAATTGTCAAGTACTGAAAACATGAACCATCCCTGGAGGTGTTAAAGAAGCAACTGGACCTGGAATTTAGTGCTGTAGTTTAGTTGATATGGTGTTTACTTGAAAACTGGACTCAGTGGTCTCGGAGGTCTTTTCCAGACTTAGTGATTATATGATCAGCACTACTCTACAGTATGAATAGTAAAAAACCAGCTTTGAGTCGTTCACTGCTGCCAGTATAAATTGTGCTCAAAATCACAGAGCATACCCTATGTCTTCTCTTTTGTTCCTAGGTTGCCCTAAGAAGACAGCAAGCTCAGGAAGAGGAACTGGGAATCAGCCACCCAGTGCCCCTGCCCAGTGTCCCTGAGACATTTGTTAAGAAGAACAGTGGTGGCAACTCTTGCCTCTCACTGGAAAGCAGCAGCCCAATGCACTCGACCATGACAGCAGCTAGTACACCACCAGGTAAGATGCTGGGAAAGTGGTGTTCATGGCTGAAGGCCATGGCCAACACTGCTGATGCCCGCTGATCACACCTGTTCCCTCTTTGTAGTGACAGGGTTACAGAGAGTCCTCTCCCCAACAACTTTTGGTACAGTTAGCGGAAGGGAAGGATCCGGTATCAGTCTTTAATATTTTATTTGATTATTTTTACTTGAAAATCGAAAATTTCTTTTGCACAGACTGGTGCTGTAATAAAATTCGATAGGGTGTGTGATTGCAAGTAGAGAATTATGGGAAGCTTTTGTCCTTTTTCCCCAAAAATGTGCTCCTGCTACAGTCATAGTAAGTGGGCTTTGACTGCCTGTCTAGCTTCTTCAAAATTCAGAACTGTAGAGAAGCCAAGTACGTAGGTAATGTTACTCACCCCTGCCAGCCTTAGAAAACTCGATGTTGTGGCACATTGGTTCTTTTGTGGCATGGTGTGATGAACTATGAAAGAGTGATGTAGTCCTTCTCTTTTACTACAATTCCTGTATTGCATTTAACACTTGCAAAACAAAACCCCAAAAAAACCAACAACAAGAAACAGCATTTGTCTGTATATTCAGTGAAAGCATGGCTAAGTAAAGATGGGATTTGAATATGCTAGGCAAGTGAAGACTCTAGGCAAAATGTTTTTTCCTATGCAAATTGCTTTTTCCATTTTCTAACTGTGCCTGACAGATACAGTGATTGAACATCTAGAAGAAAGAAGAAAGGAGCTGGTGTAATTGATTCCTTGTGGATAGACAGAAAAAAGCAAACAAATACAGATAAAAGGAAAAGGAAGTTTCATTCATTTTTAATAATCTATGCCCATGCCAGTTACACAGGTGAATATACCTGCCAGATAGAAAGGTGATTCTAAAGTGGGCAATGCCTTGCATTAATTAATAAAAGGAAAATGCATGTGTGTGTCTGTCAAGTGACGCTATTCTGTTTTGCAGGCCATTAAAAGTATGTCAGATGGATTTGTTGGATCTAGTGCAGACAGGCAGTTTCAGAGCATTGTAGAGGAATTTTGTTGGGAAGCTTTTAAAAGAACTGCTTAATAAAGCAATAAATAGCTTTTTATTAGCTTTTTTTGTTTTCATTATGTTAGTGTCACCTTTGAATTGATGCAGTTACTCCTTTCACATTTGCATTACTGCATGCTTTGTCTGTAGACTTGGAAAAAGCTGGCTAAAGATTAAAGTAGTATATTCAGTAATATATAGAGATTGTGTGTAACTCAGGGGAACAAGAAGATCCTTGCTTGTACAGAAGGGCCAAAGAACGAAAACATTTTACTATAGGCAAAGCTGTCATAAGCTTTGATCTTAATATTTTTTAAATGACTGTATTTAGTTTATTAATCCCCTTTTAATAATTGCCAGTTAATTTAATTAAATTATGGTCTTTTAATGAAAAGCGTTGACCAAACAGGCTTAAGGCAATTCACATGCTTGAAAAAGTACTTGAAAACATAAAAATGCCTAATTTAAAGTATTTGGAATTATTTCACTGTTTTTGGTCAGAGCAGTCATCTTTCTTACAATGGAATTTGAGCAATTTAAATACATTGTTTCTCAAGCATTTTACTAAATAACTAACTGTTATTATTTGTGTCCAAATAAATAACTGTTTGCGAGTGACAACATTTGAAATACACAGCTTCATCTCCAGAAAGAAGATGTGATTCAAGTCAAGAGTCAAGACAGTATTTCTGGTCAACCTTGTTCACCAGAAATGGAAGCATCTGTGAATGAATAGGAAATCAGGTCCATAGTTTTGCTTTTGGGCACCGAAGTAGCAACAGACATTGTGCTTAGCTCAGAGGTGACTACACTGTATAAATGAAGTTACATCCCTAATAGTTTTGGTAGGTTCAACTGCTGAAAGCAGTGTAAGTACTCATGGGACTTGGCTTTATACCAGTGACTGTCTGCTGGCTCTGAAGCTGGAGAGAGTGCTGTGCATTTATCCAGATCTGTAGGGTTGCTTTGTTAGGTGTCTCAGTACAGGCTTTGGTGAGGAACATAGCCTAAATATCCCCATGTTTTAATTTTTACCATATAGTGATTTTTTTTTCAGATAAAAAATTGCCATGTGGCACAAGTTCTGGCTTTAGATGTTGGGTTGTTTCAGGACCAGGTACTTGACGGATTCTTGTATTGCTGTTTAATGATTGTATTACTACCCTAAACTGCAAGCAGAATGAGAGACCCCATTGGGGCAAGTGTCATTGTCTCAGGTTGGTAGGCTGAGGTGCTGTTTTTTCAAGAACTTAGAGTAATTATTAAAGGAAGCAGGGAAAGTGAAACCTTTCATTGCAAGGGGAATCAGCAGTTCCCTGCAAGCCCCAGGGGAAGCAGTGACTTCTGGGAGTACAGTATGTCTTGTATGATTCACATTAGATTGGGCAAGAGGTGATTCTGGCAGCGGTAATTCTATTCCTCCTCTAAGGTTTTTGGCTTATGAGGGCAGTTCTACTTTCAGACTCCCATCACATGGAGCACTGTTTTCCAGCAGAGGAGTGATGTGTGAAGGAGTCACACAAATCAGACATAGTGCCAGAGAGAGAGTCATTGCTTGCTGTATCCATTTTATTAGCAGATCAGAAATAGTATGACGCCTGGATACCAGAGGCAGTTTTTCAGATCCCATTGCGACATCCCTGTTTTTGAAGAGGGAAAAAATGAATTATCATGGTCATAGCACAGATGTTTGAACATTAGCCATGTCAAGCATGTTTACTTTGGATGGAGTGTATGTTCCCACTCAAAAGCAAACAGGGAATCTGCAGGATAGTTGGAAGGGAACAGACCATGGTCTTAGGGCATCAGTAGAGTGTCTTAAAGACTGAATTTGTCATTCTTGTGCATTTCTCCTTAAAAAGTTGTAGGTTGCTGAAAGAAAAGGCCATTTAATTGTACAAACCAGCAAAAGTCTTTATCCCAGGGCATTTGATGTAATTGTCCTTCCTTCTGTAGGATAGGTATGTCTTGTTGGGTTAACAGATATGCAAAGTTTAGGAAAGATTATGGTGAAGCATATAGAATGTGCTTTTCAGACATTCTCATTTTATAATATCTGTGTTCTTCACTGGTTTGTGTCAATTTAGAGCGTCTGCCATTTTGATATTTAGCAGTCATGGGGGTCAGCGAGGGGAGGCATATGAGGTCACTAAAGACCTTAGAGTTTACTTGAAACAAGAAAGCTGCTCATACTGAATGAAAGAGAATGCATTTCACCTTTGCTTCATTATATTTGATCGTTGGGACTACTGTGTGATGCAAAATGCCAGCTCCTGGTCCTATGTTCTGTTGTGGTAGTTTCCCTGTTATATTTGCAATGGCAGCAGCGTTCAGGTGCCTTCCTAGTATCACTGGTTGACAAACGTCATTTTCAACAATTGTGAATAGTAAGCTTGTATTTGTTATTTCCCTTTGTTACATTTATTAGGTTTGACAGAAACAAAATAGTATTCTTTTTTTCTATAAGTAGCTGCTGTCTTCACTTTGAAACTCTTTGACATATAGAAGGGGTTTTATCTACTCATAAATAGAGACCATAGTGGGGTCAGCAGTAGTAGAATGCCTGATGTACGGTGGTACTGAGATCCCTTTGAACTTGCAGTGCCCTAGCTATCTGAAAAAACCCTACCATGTCTTCTTTACTCTTTCTTTACTTTCTTGATCCCTGTATTGTGATGTCAAAAATTGATGCCAGATCTTGTAGCTGTTGTGCTGCATAGGTGATGAGTGTAAAAAACCCTAGTTTTTATAATGGAAAAAAATCATAGCCTGGTTTAAAAAAGTGAGACATTTTATTTTTGAAAGAAAGCTCTTTAACAGTATTTATAGTGTAGTGTCATGTGCTGTCAAAATTTCATTTTCTTGGAAGAAGCCTCATTTTAGTCAACTGATCGTGTGGAAGCTGCTGTGGTCATTTCACTGTGAGAGTGCTTGTGGTTGAAACAGGTTATCCAGAGCGGTTCTGGAGTCTCCATGTTTGGGAAGGCTCAGAACTTGGCTGGATGGTGCATAAGCAACATGATCCAACTGGGAAGCTGGTTCTGCTTTGAGTAAAGTTTGAGCCAGCTGGTCTCCGAAGATCGTTTCCAAACTAGACTGTTCTGTGAATTTCTGAAATTTCTAATTGCTTTCATTGACAGTAAGTCAACATAATTATACTTGAAGTTCAGTCAGCCTCAGTACTGGTAAGCAGTTGCAAGCCTGTGAAAGAAATCTTAAATCTTTTGACCTATTATTACTCAATGGTAGTTATTTTTTTTAAACAAAGAGTTAGCATTGTGGGGATTGACAAGTGGTGGAGGGGATTGATGGTTCAGGTGGCAGCAGCCTCAACAAGGCTGGCAGTATGAAGGCAGCATTAGCTGCTTTGCCTGCCTGTGCCAGGACTAACATAATGGCTGCATGCCCTCAGATCTGGTGGCTCTGCAGTGGTTATCTGTCCATCCTCCTGCTCTTCACTTTTCTCTTAGTCTCCTCACTACTTTCTAAGGATGATTTTCTCCTGCTGCACCCATGGCTGCTTCTTTACCAGTTTTAGTTGCTGGCTGCCTCCTGGTTCTGCCATCCCCCTTCCATTGCTTCCTGGTGCTTTCCCCTGGCTTCTCCCAGAGTCAACAAACCTCTCTTAGAAAGTGAGGAGTACAGTTAAACATGACCTGTCTTTACTGGATTGTAACAGCAAGCAAAGAGGGAAGTTTTGTGTCCTTCACCTGTGAATAACTAATACATCATCGTCATCATATCTGGTTTTCTACAATTCATTGCATTTAAGATGAGAGAAAAAGAATTACATTTGCATATGTCTCTTGTAAAAGTTTGTGATCTTCTTGGGCCTCTTGGATTGACATGATTTCCACAGCACAAGTTAGATATTGTCTTGGGAAGTAGTTGCTGGGAGTGGTCTGCCTGTATAGCAGTTTTCTTAGTTACTAAATCTCTTTCAAGCTGGACTAAGTAAATATTACAGGAGCTTTGAACAATCTACCCTTGATTTAGGATAAAATTTATCCTGAGTAGGCTTTTTTAATCCCAGACTGATACAAGTATGCATTGAACAATGCCCTTCGCAGTGTGGTGGCCATGGCTTTCTAATTTTCAATTCCTTTTAAAATAATGTGTTTCGCTCAGAGTTATGTAAGAAGGCGTTGGTTGTGAAACAAGAAGGGGTGGGCATTTCAGCTTCTCTGTGCTGCTTTGGGTTCACTGTATTTGGGAAAATGGTGGAGGAGTTCTGAGTATCTCATTATAAAAGGACATAGATAAATCTGAAAGGATAGAGGGAAGGGTGACAAAAATGATGTATTGCTTGTAGAAAAGGAGACTAAGGGTGGATATAAACAGTCTATAAATATTTGAGAGGTAATAATGTGGAGGAGGGGGAGGGATTATTTACAGTGCTTGAGACAGCATAACAAGGAGCAACGGCTTGAAACTAAAAAAGGCAAAATTAAATTAGACACTAGACACTTTTTTTCCTAACAAGTAGTGCAATTAGCAACGGAGTGACCTGCATAAGGACAAGGGGGTAAGTGAAGCGTAATCAGGAGAGGTGTTTAAGAGTGTGTTAGATTATGATCTCTAGTGATTAATATGGGGGTAAACTCTGATCAATGTGCAGGTTAAAGTAGATGACGGAAATCTCCTACAGCTTTGTCATCTCTTATATGATTCATTGCCTCTAGCCATTCCTTGACTGTGTTAAGTAAATCATAACGTTACAGGGTTCTGCATCCCTGATTAGATGTTTCCAGTCAGTTCTCCAGTTCTCTTGCAAAGCTTGCAGTTTTCCTGCTCCTTTTTTCAAGCAGTATTCGTTCCTGCAGCTTTGCATGCGCGCATTTGTGTAGGTGCCTCTGTTTTAACTGAGCTCATATTTGAAGTGCTGTGCATATCCATTCAGTGAAGCACTGACTCTGGTCAAAGGGCTGGTATTTCAGTTGTATTGGTGAAACAAGGTAGAGCGAACAGCAGTTCTCAAAGTGTCTGAATGAAGAAGTTTTTATTTTCCTTTCAGACTTTCAGTCCTGTATGATGATTCACTGGAAGTGTAAAAACAAATAGAATTATAAACATATTTGGAAAATTCTCAGAGAAGATTGATTTTCTTGTTCTGTGCAAGTGGTATTCAGAACATTGTCTAGGGCTGTCTTCACCAGAGGCAGGGGCTGGGGAGAGGTTTCTGCAGTGTGCCAGGAAAGCAAAGGTGTTGGGGACTAAGTCATGACCTACCCGTACTCCCTTACTTTGAGAGAGAAAGGCTGCTCAGCCCTGAAACAGAGGGAAAGCACAGGAGCCTCAGCAGTTACTTCTGTCCTTTCACATTTTGGAAGGGATTTTTTTCCCCCAAAGGATTTTCAGTAGACCTTTTTTTTAGGGTTTTTTTTTTTCTTCATTTTCAAAAATACTTCACCATAGGGCTTTCTGTGTTTTCAGCATCTTTCTGTCCAAGTTTTTTCACACCACATGAAGATTAAAGACATATATCTGTGGTTAGAACAGGATAGCTGTCAAGTAGAGTTTGCTGTGTGCTGGACAGACTTTGCTGTGTACAGTGTCCTAGCACCAGATTTTCTTCCCACCTAAGGTAACAGGACTGGTCAGCACATCCGATTGTTCTTTTTGCCTTGGGAGCTCTTCCTCTGTGGCATTTGCATATGTGCATTCAGATTTAGAGAGTTATCTGTGCCAGATTGTACTTTCCATTTGTAATTGTGAACACTGAGATAAGGAATGGAGCAGAAGCAGAAAATGTGCTAGGAATTTCTAAGAATTTACTATCCATGGGCACATTATTCACTATCTGCAGCTAACCTCTTGTTCCTTTCTGTGTCCTTGAAACAGTTATTGTAACTTCTCTGAATGTGTGGGGCTCTTTGTTTTAAATAAAAGATATAAGTGAGGAGTGAAAGAGTACTGCACGCTTCCCTAACTGAACACTGATTTGATTTCTTGCTTTTTCTTTTGTTTCACATGCTTTCTTGCACCTTGAAGACTGCTTTCATTTGCTTAATTTATCAAATAACTTCCTGTTTCAGCCTGTTCAACCATTTTCCATTTACAGTAGATTTGTCACTTAACATGAGAAGTATAATGCAGTTTTGAAGGTGTCTTTTGTAGGAATGCCTTTTCATGTGCTTCTTCTCATTCCTCTGTTTTATTGAAGTTTACTGAACTTTCTTCTGAGTTTGAGTATTTGCTAATCTTAATCAGGATTGTGAACAGCTCCTTTATTTAAATAACAAACACTGTTCATACACATCTCTCCTGTGTTTTCTTGAAGAGCTGGCAAAGAGTTACTTAAATACTGAATTTGACTTCCTTTGCAGTGAGATTGGATGTCTGATTTTTTGTTTTTTAGTTCCTGCCTCCAGTCTTTATTCGAACTATTTTTATTGCGTACAGGAGAAGCCAGTATTTGGTTATTTGGATGTCTGCAGTAATGGACACAACTGAACCTCAGCAGATGCTAAGCCACTGTACTTCCAGTCACTGTGCATTTCTGTCAGTTATGCATGAACACCATTCATTATGATCAGTTTGCATTTTCATTGAAGCCAATTTTGTGAGTGCAAATGTTGTTGCACCTATGCAACGCTGGCAATCATGCACAAAAGTTATGCACATCTGTGTGATTCTTGTTCTCTCGGTCAGGTCTGCTTTATGTCTGCGGTGTTTTATCACTACTCCTGCTTTTATTTTTTGCATCACATATTAGGTAGAGTTAAAAAGCCCTCCTGTTATTTCCAGTTGGTCTGTTGTAGAAACTTTTGGGTTTCTGTCATGATAATAGCTTATAACCAAGCATGGGCTCCAGCAAATTCCAACCATCATCCTACTCCCTTTATTATTTTTAGTGTGAGGCATAGTGATTTTAACCTAGTCATAATTCCTCCAAGGTCTCCTATCTCAGACACTTGTGAAGCTTTCCCTCCCTTGTAATGTTTTCTTTGATCTCTCATTAATGACTTAAATCCCTTTAGATTTAATCCACACCGAGTTTCTTTCTCCTCCTCTGAATTTGCTTCTTTGCCCCTGCAGGTGTCTGGGCTGTTTTCCATCATTGTCTGGAAATCTGTTTTTCTTCCCTAATTTCCTATCATTTTTAATTTCTTTCTCTGTTTTTTTAAAAATTGTGGCTTTACTTTTGTCTCCATTACTCGCTTCAGCAGCATGTTTTATTTGGTAGCAAGAACGCAAAGAGTTAACCATTTTTAAATTTCCTTCTCAAGTCTGATATCTCAAGGTGAATAATAACATGTATACGTAGATATGCACAAACAGTAGTCATACTCCCAGCTTTTATACTGAGGATTGAAAATGGTCCTTGTTTCTCATGCCCTTAATTTTCTGAAGCACTGATTTTATTGGTCCTGATCCCATTAGCTGTCACACATGCTAATAAATTGAGATATGTAAATAATGCTGTTGTTTCCGTTTAGTGTGGACAAACATATGCTAAAGCATTAAAATAGTGCCTACCACCTTCACGGAGTTGAAGCCATATTCAAAGATTTTGAATGTATTTTCTTTACCAAAGCCATTCATATTTTTTCCACTTAAGATTAGAATATGATCACTATAGCTGTGTTATAATGACCAAAAGTGCAAGAAAAAGGCCAAGCATTACACCTCAGCTCATGTAAAAAGGTTGACTACTCCGCTATAGTCAGTGACAGAGACATTGAAAGGTGAATTTGCTGCCATAGATATCTTATTGAAGGCCTGGAGCTTAAATTAATTGTGGAAATAAAATATTATTTTCTGTAGTTTTTATTTCTACTGCTGTATTAGGAGGATTGTTATGTTGCATGCTAAATGTTTGCAGCAGATCATTTTTATTAAGTGTACACTAAATGTGAACAAAATGTTCCTTCTCCAGTTCTACTGAAATCAGGCATATTTCAGCTTCTCTTAGCTGGATCTGGACTGCGGCTCTGTGTGGGACTGAGAAATTTACTATGCCAGGCTGCAGTCTTCTGGATGAAATCGCTCTCTCCTTGTTCTTTTTTTTTCTTTGCACAAATCACATTTTCTTTAAAAAAATAATACAGATTTGTGTGAAGATTAAAATTAATCAAAAATCTTGAAATTGAAAGGGTTTTTGAAATGTGTTAGAAACACGCAAACAATTATTTCACCCATTATGGAATAATAACTCTACAATGGAAGATGGGAATAAACGCTCAGTAATTTTTTTCTGGTCCTTGCTTTACAAAAAGATGTGTAGTATTATAGCTTTATATGGAGATGGTGACATTCCAGTTCCAACAGGAACTGAAATCAGCAGGACTGGACAACTCATATGCAATATTAGGAAGAAAAAAGAAAAAAACCCAACAACTTGGTTGAGGATATGGGAAGTCTCCCTTCCTGGAAATACTCCAGAACTGCCTGGACACAGTGCTGTACAATGTCTTGTAGGATGACCCTGCTTGAGTAGTGTGTTTGGGCCAGATGACCCCCTGCCATCCCTTTCAGCTTGACCACTCTGTGATTTCCAGTGAGCCTTTTAACACTGAGGAAGTTCCTAAATCTTGAAAGAAAGATGATGTCATGCCAGTGTTTCAAGAAAAGCGGGTGTGGTAGGGTACATGGCTGCAAATCTATCAGCCTATCAGTTTGACATCACTTTTTTGAACATAGTGGAACAATCCACAGCAAAATGAAATATGCAAGAAAGGGAGAAATGCAGCTATCAAATGATGTTCAAACAGCATGAATTAACAGAAGTTTATGGGTAAAAATTCTGTCAAGTTGGTAATCTTATATTGTTACAAAATTGTTTGGTGAAGTGCCATACTGATGTGATCACAAATCCTGCAAGGCACTTGATTTTTGTATCCCCTGGAATCTTGTTTAGGAACCTGAACTGACAGAAAATTGGTAGTGTACGTGTTACCTGGTTTTAAGGAAAATTATCCTATTCGTTTGTAGGTCTGAGTGGGAAATTTTAACACAGTAGTGTTTCTGGAGGTGTCTCACAGGGACATGGTCTTTGCTGTAATAATCCCATTGGAAAGAAATCTGGCGTTATCACAGGTTGTGCTGGTATGAGATGGAAAGATACCTGTACTGGTAAGCACTGCAGGAGACAAAAGTGCACTGCAGGGAGGCTTGGTTAGATGATGGTAACATGAAAGCAAAAGCTGTTTTAACCCATATGAGAAGTGAAAAATTAAGAAATTCATCCCAGAGAAATACTGTTGCTTCACAGCTGATGATCCTGGGGGATACTGTGCTGAATGCTAGTGGTTTCTGGTGAAAGAGGATGAACTGGCACAGTCCTTCTAGGCAGGTATGTGGTTGGGGAAGCTGGTGGGGTGGCTATGGAACTAATACGAGTGGGACTCCTGCCCTGGGAGCATGTACATACCAGAAAGTCGGCTCAGAATGAATATTGAAAGGGAGGGCATCACTGAACCAAAACCAATGTCAGGTTAGGAGGGAAGTAGATCTGTTTCCCTGTTCATACTGTTCCCTAGGTTTCTCTTTGTAGCTAATGGTAGGGATGTAGCAGTGGTCTGGACCCACACACCTGGACTTTAAGTTGGAAGAGCTCAGGCAGGAGACAAAGAAATGATTAAAAGACCAGAGAACATGTACTGGAGTGAAAGCAGTTTATTTTACACATTAGTGATCTCCTTAGCTAACCTTTGTTTGATCTGCAATATGATTGTTCTGATTGCTTATGCCTTTGCCAGACTATTCCAGTTTCAGGTAAAGTTTTCTGTGTTATTTCATGGTGTAAGTTTGGTGTTGTGAACAGCAGCAGCATTGGGGATGGAAAATCCTGTGAATTCACCATAAGGCTCAAGAAGGCCTATAGGAAGTAACCTGAGTTCTGAGGTCTCCCAGCTTTCCCTGAAATGTGTTGTCCCCTTTGCATAATGTTTGTCCTAGAGTGTTTCTTTCTGGCAAGTTTTGTTCTTGTTAAAATCTGTTGTCCCACTTAGAACTGGTTTAGCCCTTCAGAAGAAGAACTAGGTAAATGCCATTTTGCTCAAAGACCTCTCTGGAGTTATTCCTGGAGGAGAGAAAAAAAATAATACCGATTCCTTCCAGGTGAAATTGAATTCTTCCAGTCAAGTAGCCCTTGAGAAGCATGCCCTTTACCCATAGACATTGCTGCCATTATGCCAGCTCCTCGCTGATAATACTGGCTGAACTCAACGGTCCAGCAGCTGCACCTAGCAAGGAATTTTTCATGACACCCATACAGCCCTAGTTTTCAGACCCACTGCAGGAAAGCTGCAATGACTGGTTGTTTTGTCTTGCTGTGGTGGGAGTAGGTGAAAAGCAAATGGTAGGAGTTGGCTGGTGATACGACATAGCTGCGTTAAAGAGATGGAATAGATTGATCCTTGTACACTTCAGTTTCAGGGAAGAGGCCAGAGGCCTACAAGAGGCTCAGAAGTGTTACACCACATACTTTGGGATTTGTTTGTCTGTTTTCAATGTGTATTCCTGCTATGAGAAGAATTATATATAATTCTTCTATATAATTTCTAGTTTGCATTGGAGAGGTACTGTGGTGTCAGTAAGGTGTTTTGGCTGTTCTTGACCTGGAGGCATAGCTGCTGTTAGCCTTCATGTCTCAAATCTCATTACTTGGTACTTTCCTGTCTCTAACAGGTGTTAGAGCACAGCTCCATACCCAGGGCTGTCTGGGAAGGTAATCTGAACAGAAAGAAGGGAGAATCACCAGATTTCATGTTTGAGCTCAACATAGCCATAACAGTTGCCATAACATTGGCAGTTGATAGAGGGAGAAAGACACAGTTTTCTGAAAAGCTTTCTGGTCAAGATAATTGGGAGTGCTGCAAATCTGGCTTTCAAAAGGAGAATGAGAGTAAAAGAGCTTGTATATCTCAGAAATCAGGTTCCAGGACAGGGGTACAAGCACGATCTCCCCTTCTGCTCTGTGGACCCTGCTTGTTGCTTATGTTTGCTGGCTCATCTTGGTTACAGAGTGGTTTCCATCTCCCCACTGCCTGAGAGGCAGCACAGATTGAGGGGCCAGAGATCTGCAAACTGCAGAGAAACACTTAGAAGAGTTTTATTTTCACAGCAGTGTCTTGAGTAGCTACCTCTTAGCATTTGAATACAGGGTTACTTTTAGGAATCCAGGGTCTCCTGGTTCAGTCTTCTTTTAAAGGGAGAAGGCTTTCACTGACAGATTTGAAAGGCATGATTCTGCATTCCTTGTGCTACAGCAATTCATACTGTTCACTTTTGGTCCAAAGTAAATACCTGATCCTTGATGTTTCCTTCTATTTGTCATGACAGAAAAGTGTCTGAGATTTTCTGATTCCTGGGAAGTTTGTTTATTTAACAATGCAGTTCAAAAGCACCAAAACCTCTTTTTTGTACTACAATTTCCTAAGTCATAATTTCATCAATATGTCTTTGCAGTTAGGGATGTGAGTTGAGAGTTTTATACATGCAAGCACCTAAATGAGAGGTTTTAAGATAAAGCACTCTCTGGAGTTTATTGATAAATAGGGAACTAAGGGGAAAACAAAAGTCAGGATAACAGGGCATTATCTCTCCTGTTTTCTTGAGTGCCCTGCTTCTCTGTCACCTGCAGTTCTAGTGCCCTTAGAAAGAAGAGGGGCGTAGTACATGGACTTACAGTGCAGTGAAGCTCTTGGCCGAGGCAGGTAGTGCTGGGATGTTGATCACTGCCTGGTCCTTTTCTGGGAGCTTTGAGAGTAATGAAGACAAAATCCTGGTTCTTTGCACATTCACATCAGTATACATAAAGGACAATCCCTGTGAATGTCATACTGGACCAAATTTGTCTGTCAAGAACCTATACTGCGTTAACCAAAGCTCCAAGTGGCGGGGGGGTGGTTTATATTCTGCATAGTGAAGGAACAGTAAATGGACTTCGTATGAAAGAGCAGGGATCAGCAGGTTCCAAAGCCGTGAAAACAAGATTAAATAGTCTCTCTGGAGAAAGAGGAGAAAGACAAAAGGTGGCACTGGAGAAGAGAGTAGCTGGGGTTGTCTTCAGAGCCTTGTGTTCTGGTTTCGCTGCTTGTTAGTGTCATGCTTCTTAAATTTCCACTGAGAGACTCCAGCCTTTTCCTGTTCCCTTCCTTCTGTTACTGGAGGGGTTTCCTTTCCTTTTCTTACTTGGTCTAAAGCAGGGAGTGGGAATAGGGAAGGTGTTCATGTGTAATATTTTGTACGGTATCACTATTCAGGGTACAAATAATAAATCACACAGTACATGCTTAGACAATTTAATGCTGGCTTTTGTATATGCTGTGACAAGTGATCAAAAGGTCAAAAAAGCTTCCTTAACAAATTTGATAAGATAATGCAGTGAGCTGTAACATCATGAAGTCCTGGGGGCCATAGACCAGAATAGAAGAAATAATTATGCATGGTAATGGGTAATTACAGATAATGGCCTTTTTTGGGGGTGGCAGAAAATTACACAACCCCACAGCCTTTCCTGAAATGAACATTGTCTAGCACATTAACTTTATATCAAGTTAAAAGTTCAGTGCTGGATCCAAAGATAATCCACAACTTCTAATAGGAAGGGAATAGAAATACTCCTCTCAAAGACAGAGCACGCGTATGGGTTTTGTTCCTTGGGAGGCAGCATTTCTCAGCAGAAAGTAGTAGTGCCAGCTTTCTTTGACATCTGAAATAGCTCTGTCATGATTGTCTGGTGGGAGAAACACATTGTACCAGAGTTTCTGATTATGATGTTAGGGAGTGATTTCACACTGGCCTTGTTCAAGGCTACTGTCCAACCTCAAAGCCAGATACGAATTGAACTAAACTAATGCATTGCAAGACTTAATATTGCTAAACCAGCTAATAGGAGCATGTCAATGCTTTATGTAGTGAGCAAGGAGAAATTGTCAGATACAAGATTGTTTTGAGGTATGAAGGCAGGTTTTTCCTGTCTGAATAATTTTTTGTGTGTGTTTTAATGGTGTAGCTGTCCCTCTGCAGAAGCTGGGTTGCAGGAAGTATTAAAACTGGTGAAAACAGTCACTCTAAATTGAAAACTGCAGGAAATGTAAACTTGCCAGTAGTTGAGCTTGCTTACTGGGCAGTGCTTACCTGCTTGTGGAGTCACTGTGTTACTTGAGTAGTCACAGTTCTGTATTTTCAACAGCAGAGCTGTGTATGTGCAGAGTCTCTGTAGGCAAAGAAAAAAAACCCAAAACTGTGAACCATTGGTTTATATAAGAACACATGCCAGTAAATGGGGGCAGTGAAATTCTCATAATTGCCACAATGCATATACCAATCCCTTTTCTGAAATGCCCAATCAGCTGGAGACTAATCCAGTCTAATGCCACATGACTAAATTGAACCATGCTGCAGCATGCTCCCAGACACAGAAATGTGGCTCTGCTATCCTGATTTATAAAACAGTTACTGGTGTGCATCTGTCACAAGTAAGATGATTAATAATCTCCCCCAGATTTCTGTGTGGTTCAGTAACCATTCCCAGTAGGCACTTCGGTGCTACCACCCTGTTTTACATGCTAAGAAAGTCTGTTAGTATGGACTCCATGTCATTTGACCTCATATCAGAGGCTTACCCACACATACTTAAATTACCGTTGCCAAAATACTCCATGCTTTTATGCGGCCTTCAGATTTCAGTGTTTTTACTTCTCAGTATATAACCTGAAAAACACATTTGCATCTGTGAGATGGAGATGATGATGGAAATTCCTGTAAATTACCTGGCCTTTCTCCTTTCTTCTCCCAAATGATCTATATACTGGCTTCTGCGTTGATTTTGCCATGCATATCCGTAATTTGTGTAAATCACCATAGCTTTATTGAAGTAAATGGTCTGAGACTGGTTTACATTACCTAAGGACTGGACCAGTGTTTTTCACTGTGCTCTGCTAAGCAAAGGCAGGAGCCCATCACAGGTTACTGAATGTAAAAGACATATATGTGTAACTGACCCCTAGTACTCACCTTCTTTAAAAGAAAATACCAGCCACCCTGAAATGAATTACTGGTTAACTACTATTAATATGCCATAGAGTCGGAGAGTCGTCTACAACACTGAAAGATCAATACCAGTATTTATTGTGCATCATATTGATCTTCTATGAAAGAGTGGACCATATTTCACACTGTGTACATAGTGCAAAAAAAGTAGCATCGGTTCTCTATGGGACTTAGTAAAGACATAGAAAATAACTTAAGAGATCCAAGGGCACAGCTGCATGAAGAAGTACTGTTGTCTTTGCTGTAAAAGTGTTGCTCAGGGATGAAGAGCCTGTGATGACCCTACATAGTAGATTTGGCATTCCAAAATCTTAGTGAGAATTTAAATTGCTTTATTTTTTGTTACTTTTACTCTATTTACTGTAACTCCTTGTACAGGCTCAGTCCCATTTTTGGTCATGTTGTATTTGCAACTTCTGAAATATTAAATTTGTGTGTAATAGCAAGGGAAAGGCCCAGGTGCCCTTCCTACTCTTTCTGTCTGGAGAGTGAAGATAGCCAAGGCATAAGCCCAGCTCCTGCAGCAGATCTCATCTTTTTAAGTGCAGGTGGAGGGGCACAATGGAAGCTTGACAGAGCAGTAGAGGTTACCTTCTTGAGAGCTTAATAACTCTCAAAAATTTCCCCCTGATATGCAGGTGTTGTAATGTTGCAAGCTTTAAGGCAGGGGAGGACCCTCTTCTTACCAGAAGAGCCATTCAGCTGTCTTGAATTTGGAAGACAGAAAGAAATCAGCGGAAAGCTGCTTCCTTATCCTTGGTGTTCTCTACTTGCTGGCAGAAGATAGTCACAGGCTGACAGCCTCCCTCGAGAAGAACACTTACTTGGTTGAGTGGCTGGAGGCATGGCTGTAGGAAGGATCAGCCAGTAGGCTGGAGTCTACCCTTACAGATATGGGCCAAGGGCCAACCAGAGGAACCCCAGATAGATAGTTACAGATGTTGGTTCCTACAGATCTGTCCTTCCACATTTAGAAGTGTGGTGTCTCATGGAATTTAGGGAAAACTAACTCTTCTGGCTGTATTTCCTGTGGTGTCACAGGAGTCCTAGTTCTTCAAGGAGCTGGATGTGTCTTTCCCTTCATTTGAACTTTTGCCTTTCCCTTTGCTTGTATTTTTAGTTGCTAATCTGCTGGGGCACATCTCTGTGGTGTGGCCCTGCGGCTCAGAATGGTTGTGTGCTGGAGATGGACCATGGATTTCGTAACTCTGGGTTTATAGGGGAAAAATGCCCTGGGCTGCTGATACTTGGGGATTTATGGATATGGGTGCCTGAGTCACTGAATGAGCCAGCTCTGCAGACCAGCTTTGGAGATAGTAGTGTAAAGATTTGGACCATGGAGCGACAGCCGAAAGAAAGCAGAGAACGCTTCTAGTAGGTTTTAACAGCCCTGAACTCTGAACCACTGGTGGGTGTTCTGCAGCTGCCTTTTGCACTGCTGGTGCCAAATGATGGTAGCCCAAACCACAGATAGAAGATAGAAGGAGAAAAGAAGGATCAAAAAGCTTATTTTTTTCCCTCCTCCTTAACGCAGCCAAATACTGCCACTGCTGCTCTTCAGGAGGGAGCTGTAGCGCTAACAGCCACTGGAATGTCACAGAAGCATCAGGAATATCAGGAAAGGTTGTGTGATTTGGCAGATAGCTATGGGTAGATTTCTGTTCTAGCCTAGCCCATCTTGTCCCATGTTAGGAAGTGTAGTGTATAAGACCTTTCCAAAAGTTGCAACAAAAGCTGTTACTTTCTCCCCCTCTTCCTTTTAGCTGCTGGCGCCTAGGATGGCTGATCTCTCCTGTGTATTAGAAAATCAGAATCACAGAATCATTTAGATTGGAAAAGACTTGTTAAAATTGTTGAGTCCAGCCTTTGACCCATCACCACCTTGTCAACTTGACCATAACACCTAGTGTCACATCCAGTCATTCCTTGTTACCCTCCAGGAATGGTGATTCTGCCAAACTCCCTGGGCAGCCCATTCCAATGCTTAACAACCCTTTCCATATAGTTATTTCTGATGTCCAGCCTGAACCTTCAATGGCACAGCTTGATGCTATCTCCTGACATTCTGCCGCTTTGTGCCTGGGAAGAGTCCAAACCCCACCTGGCTACAACCTACTTTCAGGCAGTTGTAGAGAGCAATAAGGAAGCCTCCTTTACTCTAGCCTAAATAACCCCAGTCGCTCCTCATAGAACAGGTGTTCCAGAACCTTCCCCTGCTCCATTGCCCTTCTCTGGACATGCTTCAGTACCTCAATGTCTTTCTTGAAGTGAGGGGCCCAGCTGAATATAGTACTCAAGGTGTGGCCTCACCAGTGCCGAGTACAGAGGAACAATCCCTGCCCTGCTCCCGCTGGCCACGCTGTTGCTGGTACAGGCCAGGATGCCATTGGCCTTCTTGGCCACCTGGGCATGCCCTGGCTCATGTTCAGCTGCTGGCTCATGTTCACCCCCAGGTCCTTTCCAGCCGTTCTGCCCCAGCCTGTGGCACTGCCTGGGGTTGCTGTGACCCAAGGACAGGACCCAGCACTGGGCCTTGTTGGACCTCACAGCACTGGCCTCCAGCCTGTCCAGATCCCTCTGCAGAGCCTTCCTGCCCTCCAGCAGATCAGCACTCCTGCCTGACTTAGTGTTGTCTGTGAACTGACTGAGGATAATCTTGATCCCCTCATCCAGATCATGCAGATGTAAAAAGACCTCATCTTCCTGGTGCTAGTATTTTTAATGGGGAGTAGTAGCCCTTCTAATAATGCATTGTAAATTGAAAGACACTGGAGATTTTAGAAGAAATTGCACATGTGTGTAGTATAATATAGCCTTGTGAGCAGTTCAGCATGTCTCTGTCATGTGAAATCTGTATCCCAGCAAGGAATGTGTTGGAGGATTTTACTTTTGACTTCTATTTTGCAACATTTAAAGCAGAGCAGTTGGAATGCAGCTTTATTTGAGAGGTAGATTTAGGGAAGGGAGTCAAGCTTGTGCTGTGTCTGTGGTCTAAGTTCTGATTTTATCAGATGCAGACAAAAAGATCTAAGAGTCTTGCCTAGAAGCAGGATAATAACAATTTAAAAAATTATAAAAATGAAAAAGAAACTCTGAAAAGTCTTCTGTGGCATTTCAGGCACTTCTGTTTTATGTGCAAATTTGAGAAATACTCCAGATAAACAAGGCCAGCTGACATGGTTCTCCAGAAAAATCAGGTGCAGGAAGCATAAAACAGTCTTTGCTAATAAATAGTTCATTGATGTCAACAGAATGGCAGCAAGAACTGAATGGGGGCACTGTGTAATTTAGTGACCTGGAAGGAGATGATCCATGATTGCAGAAAGCTTTCATTATAGCTGAAGAAGTGAAACACAATTGCATTGTAAATAGCAATAATGGGTAAAACAGATTATTTGATCTAATATACAGCTAATACACATGGCTGTGGATGTTGTTGTCATGACTCTGAGAGGCTGGTATGCCACCATATTCCTTCCACAGGTAAGTAACCAAGATACAGGTACACCAAGAGAAGGATCCAGAACAAGCTGGACCTGCCCGAAATGTCTCCTAGGGCTGTTATTTCCTGTGTGCGTGTTGCCCATGCTGCTTCATGTCCATACTAATATCTCTTGGGAGCTATTAGTATGGACATGAAGCAGGTCCCGCATGCTTTAAACCACAGTGTTGTCTTCTCTACAAAACAATTGGACAACATCATGGGGAAAAGAGGAGCTCCTTACAGAGAGCTGGTACAAGGCAGGGTCAGTGACATGCAAACTAGAGTCAGAGCTACAGATATGGAGGGATCTGGATGTTTGATGTTTTTTTTTTCCCTTGTAAATGTATGTATAAGATTGTGGCAGTTTTTTGTTTGGCTTGGCAATGTAATTGATGCCAAGTATGAGAGAGAGCTTGGGTGTGCAATAGTACCAGCAAGCACCTTCTATTTTTCATGCTTGCAAATATTGCAAAGCCCTGGTTGACAGTAGGGTGGGGAAATCATGGCTTCTCGTTGTCTGAGAAGCATCCCCATCTTAGGGAAAGACAGGGAGGCAGATCTTGCCTGTGGGATGTGCAGCCAGCTAACCCCTGATCTGGAGGCAGTCCAGAATGGATGCAGCAAGTCACAAGCAGTACCTTTCTCCTCATCCTCTTTTGCTAGTGGAGGGGGATCTTGTTCTGCTCTGTGATTTTCTGGGTATGGGAGCTAAATTTGGGTATGAAGTCTTGGCAAGGATTGAGGACCATACTGCTCACAGGTAGCTTGTGGGTTTCTGGGACACCTTGGCTGCTCCTGTGGTATTTTGCCCACTACAGCTTCTCTTGCCTTGTGGCTGTTTGCCCTTCCTAGAGGCATGTTCAGAAGATGTCCTCTCACCTTCAGGACACTGGCTGGGAGGAGTCATTCTGCAGCTAGATCCTTTCTGCTACTAGAGAGTTACAAGAGACTTGGCACACTGTTCCAGGTTAAATAGTAGTAGGGGACTGCAAAGTTGGGTGATGTAAATCATTATGCCCATCTGTTAATACTGATTGAGGATTCAGAGCATTGTCTTAACCTGCAGTTGGTTTTGTCTGTTTTGCAGTCTGTGGTTTGTGTAGGTGGCAGTCTTGGACTATGAGTGGTTCTTGGTCCACTTGAGTTTCCATCAAACACTCAGCCATGTTTAGCCTTCAGCTCCTATTTCTTATTTACCACTCTCTGTCCAGCCTTTGGGAGGAGTGGTAGCTCATTAGAACGTGAAAGATAATGGTCTTTTTTTTTTTCTTTTCCAGAGGGACGGATGCTCATTCAGGACATCCCTTCCATCCCCAGCAGAGGGCACTTGGAGAGCACATCTGAGTTGGTTGTGGACTCCGCCTACTACAGCAGTTTTTACCAGCCATCTCTGTATCCTTGTTATAACAACCTGTACAACTATTCCCAGTACCAGATGGCAGTGGCCAGTGAGCCTTCCTCAAGTGAGACAGGGAGTACAATTGTAGGGTCGGCCATGAAGAACAGCCTTCGAAGTCTCCCAACGACATACATGCCGAGCCAGTCAGGAAAACAGTGGCAGGTATGATCTCCTCTTTGCTGGTTTCATGGCAGTGCAAAGCCAGAATCATATCCCAGGGTAGCATTAGGACCCATTCTGAGAAAGTTAGACAAAATGGGTGGTTGCAAAAAGTAATTACACAGTTGAATAGTGATAATGTATGGATAAAATGCCACAAGTGCAAAGGGCACTAACTTGATTTTATCTTCTGAATTATGTGACAGTAGATTATTAATTGTTTTCCAGAAAAAAAGAGTCCAATTCAGTTGCCCAGCATAACATCCTGAGAGACTAAGGTGTAATTTCTGGGAGGCTTTACTCTTTAGATGCATGGGTTTTTTCCATGTTTCACATCCAAGGCGCTGAGATGACCCAGGAGACCATGTTGTTGTGCAGCAGTTTGGTTGCAGTCAGTTGAATGTGAATATTGCTAGTTGTGTGTTCTGGTAATGTCAGCTCCAGAGCTCGTGATTTTTACTCATGTAGTTCAGGTTACAGGCAGTACCTGAGAGGTTCAAACCAGAGCTCTATGTACTTGGTTAGGATATAAAGCAAATCAAGCCCTTGCACTCTAGGACTTGATAATTGTAACCTCCAACTCAGTACCAGTCAGAAACTGGAAAAAGGGAAAATCTGCCAATATGGGGGATTCTTGGCAAAGTAGAAACATTTCAGTAACTCTGGGACTGTTTGGTTTTGGACTGCAGAGACTGAACTGATAAGGCTGTACCCTCTGAGTCTGTGTATGCCTGTGTCCCTTGTGTAAGGACAGGAGAGGGCAGACCTCTTCTGTAGAGCATCAAGACAGCGCAGGCTGCTTCTGCAAAGGCTGTGTTGTGAAACCACTCAACAGTGAAATGTCCACCAAAACCTCCTTGTGTAAGTGAACAGATAGGTCATCCTGTTTGCTGACAGAGAGTTTCTCTGGCCAGGTTTCTCTGGCACAGAGACCAGCTCCAAAAGGGCATTTTAATTTTTTATACCAAGGAGCTGAAACTAATGCCAGGGTGATTGCAGTTACTGTAGCACTTATCACTATTCCACGTCCCTTTTTCTGCCATGAGCACAGCTGTATGGGATAAGGAGCTATCTCTCTTCCTTCTGCGGTGCAAGCCCATGCCATGAGAGCTTTCTTCTCTCAGTGTTTGATACATGAAGGTACACCTTTCCAGTTGATGGTGTCCTCTCCAGCTGATGAGTTTAATCACCAGGCCAAGGGGAAAATTAATCAAGGTGAATTATATTTTGTGCATGGTAATGGGGTGAGGTGCCAGGTGCTTTTTCAACTTTTTCATTTTGGGTGATTGGGTTAGCCTGGTATAGCAGAGTATTTCAGATAGAAGGTTACCCTCAGGCATCTGCAGCACTCAGGTTGCTGATGCATGGAGACACCATCACAAGACAAACAAAGAGTGGCAACATTTGCCTTGAGAAAATAATGTTCTTGCAGGCTGCTGGTCCCTCATTTCACCTAGCACATAGTGTTTGAGGAAGAGTTGCATGAGTATGTTTAACCTTGGAATGAAGATGTGGTATCCTCACGGTTCTGTTGTCATGTACTGTAATGCATATAGAAAGTCATGGCTTAGAGAGCCTCTGTCTCACTTGTGAGATCACCTGTTACTTGTTGCCGTGGAACCTTTGACACCCCTTAAAGAAATAAAAACAACTGTGTGGTTGCCGAAATTCTTCTCTTCAGGCCCTGCAGAAACTAACTTCTGCTTAAATGCCATTCAAATTAGTGAGATCTTGAAGGGGAAAGTAAGGAAAAAAACTACATGGTTGTTGTCAAAAAGAACAGTTTTCTTTCCCCCACCAGGCTCAAAGCTGTGGATGTCCCTTGTGGGATATACCACAGTATTCCATTCACCTTTATGTGAGTTTAATTGTCTGCCGCATCTAAGATTTTAATTTCTCCAGAGCAAACTTTATGGAATCCCTCAGTACTGTTCAGGTGTTTTGGATGTCCAAGCAGAGAGAATGCCCTTTGCTGTTTTGGATGTCCAAGCAGAGAGAATAAAGGTGCTGCTTTTTGCCTGCAGAAGTGATGTCTCCCCAGCTTCTAAATGTCCTGAAAGCAGGATCAACTTCTCCTCTGATGCAGGGCAGGGTGTAGTTCAGGGTCAATGTTTTGAACTTACACAGTGTTTCTCAGCCTGGTCTACATGTAAGATAGTTTTTTGCTGGAAGAGTTCTGAGCCATAGGGTTTGCATACTCTTACAACAGCGTAAGATTGCACAAATAATGATAAAAAGTTTTAGTAAGAGGCTAGAAAACATTTGATGGCAGTGGGTACAGTGATGCTGAGGTTGTGAAACCCTGTGTGGTGCTGAAGATGGTTTATTGTAAGGGGAACAAGGTCTCAGTTGCTGCACGTGGTTTTACATCGATTATGCACATCTGGGTTACCATCAAGGGAAGATCACAGAAATAGCAATAAATGGAGGATGAATAACTAATGAGTCTTTCTGTCAAGCACAGGAAGGAATTAAAGGAGAGTTTCATTCAAAGCATGATCCTCAAAGAGGAATCAGACCTTGCTTACACTCAGGAGGTTTTGCTGGCAAACCTGTGCATGCTTAGCCTCCTCAGAGGAAACATGTAGCTGTTACCTACACTGGGACTTCTGCTGGGCAGCTTGTACTGACTGCATTTATTTTTTACATGTACAGGCTTTATTAAACCAGACTCCAATAGAAATCCATTTTCTTTTCTGACTTGTATTCCTGTTAACTTTTTGATCAAAGTTTTTGATCTTTGTTTCTTTGCCAGGACCATAGCTAGGCAGTGCCTGCTGTAACCAAATTAGGGCAGCTTGCTAAGCTTGCTCACAGAAGGTATTCTTTTATGGTAGAAGTCACCACTGTGCTCACTGGAAGGCATTCTAATTTAAGCTGGGTAGACAAGACACCTGGCTTTTACAGGCTCAGTTGGTGAAGGCTCACAGATCCTAGATTAACTTCACACAGGGAGAATTACATATTTAACTTCTGGATGCAGACAAGGCCTTGAGCAGCCCAGCTGTCTCCTGTTTCAGAATTTAGGGAGCAAGAGAGAATAGCCGGGGAGGAAACATGTGAGTGTGTGTGGGATGAGATGAGGATTAATGCATCATTGAGCATTGGCAAATAAACTGAATCTTTAATGTAGATTAATGTCAGATTTCATTAGTCTTTGTTCTTTGCAGAGGCTGGCATGCTCGAGTGGATTCATAAAGGTGCAAATATTTTATGTATTTCTCTGTAGGTTTTCCTCATCTATATACAGTCACACCAGAAGTTGTATCCATCATGATTTGATAAGCGTAGTGAAGATTATTGTTTTGGTTGAGGCTCCTTTGGTCATTTATATTCTGCTCCTCCTTCCAGCTCTAATGCAGATAATCACATATGTCTGGTGTTGCACCTGAGGAAGAGACAAGCCTAGGTTGGTAGGAAATGTAGCAGATTTGGTGGTTACTGTACCTCTCTTTTCCCTTCGGTCCTTTGTGGACATCTGGAGTCTTCCTTGAAGCTCTTGTAATTGCTCATTACAATGGGAATTTGTGTGCAGTCCATCCAATTCCATCCAATTAACAGTAAAATCAGTTTGCCAACATAAGTAGTGCATGTCAGAGTGGGTTGGTGTACTTGAAAGTTGGTGCTTCTGAAAGTGGTCTCACTACAGTGGGAGAATATGGGGTGATTGTAGCCTCTTCTATCACAGCAAAAGTAAAGCCTTGTTGGACATGTCTGAATCTAATCAGACTTGATTTTCAAAGCTGACAAACTGCTGGCATGTGATCCACACTACAAGTCTAATCTGAACTCATTGTGAGTCAGCATCATCTCCCAAAAATGTTAAAACTGCTGGTTCATACAGCTAAACCATTAAAAATTGGCAAGATGCAGAATGTGCCCCCACATCTCAGGACCGCTGGCTGCTTTTTCTTTGGTATTCTGATAACTCCAGGTATCCTGCTCCTGGGAAAGGTTAAGGCTGGTGTGGACATTTTAGACACATTTAAGAACTTCAGCTTTCCTTTCCCTTTCCCTTTCCCTTTCCCTTTCCCTTTCCCTTTCCCTTTCCCTTTCCCTTTCCCTTTCCCTTTCCCTTTCCCTTTCCCTTTCCCTTTCCCTTTCCCTTTCCGTTCCTCCCCTTTCCTCTTTTCCCAGAACTTCCCATTCTTGGCAAACCAGTGTTCTCTTTTTCAGAACCTCAACTTTTTTGTTCTTTCCTTACACCGGTTTAGAGCAGAAATAACTTGTGAGAAATTTTGACTTGCTTTCTAGTGTGGGATTTACATTTACCGTCTGTAAAGTATTTAGTATTGCTGATGTAGGAATCTGCTTTATAAGGATTTCCTAGAAGTACCAAAGATTTCTTAGAAGTACCAAACTTGGAAAAATTCCTTTTTTACTAAATCCAAAAGAATGTGGCTGTGACAGGACAGCTAGGAGGTTGAAGAATAGCCACTTGCTAGTAAATAAAGTGTCTCTTTTCAACTTCTTCCACCTGCTTCTGCTTTCTGACCCAGTTTTTCCTCCAAAAAGCCTGTCTCTCTTATAGAAATTTCAGTCTTACTCTCCAGAAGTCAGTATAAAATGTGTGCATGTGTGTGTAAATATATACACATTGTGCAAGTCACCCAAGACAGTCCCAATTTTATGTGTAAGCAGTGAATTATATACTGTATTCATAACATACCCTTCACACTACAGATTTATGCTAAAAGTATCCTAATGTTTCTGACAGCTCATGTGTGACATGAATGCAATCCATATTTCTTGGAGGAGCTAATCTAAGTGGTTTATTTTCCAATACTGCTGATAGGGCTATATCTCTAGGTGTCACTGCAGTTGAGATTCTGATGGTAACATATTGTTTATGGGTCACTGCCTTTGTCTAAAAGAATAGGTTGGAACAGAATAGCAAAGGTTAATTAAGTTTGTCTATCAAGAAGGGACAGATATAGATGTGTCTTGTATTTTCTGTGCTAGAATCAAAGTAAGTCAAGGCAGGGTATCATAGACTCATTTTTTCTTTTTTCTGGAAAACATGCTTAGCTGGTTTTAGGAATGAAACACCTTGGGCAGTGTCAGCGCAAGAGTAGTTGAGAGTGGTCAGCACATGAGCAGTAACATTGCAAGATGGGAGAGCAGCAACAAACCTGGTTTATAACTGCAGAAACTGAGGCAAGGAAGTGTCAAATAACTTGCCACAGCCACACAGCTCACAAATGACAGAGGGGAGATTACTGATGCCTGTATTCCCATTTCATTGCCCAGTGCTGCCTTCTTGCCCATGCCAAAAACCAACCTGTGAATTCTGTTGTTTGCAAGCAATGACACAAATGCAATTTTATGCCCCCTAAAATTGACTTAAAGATCAAGACAGAAGGAGAAGGCTGTGTTAAACTTTCAAGTTTCTTTGGTGTTTCCATGATTACTGAGTTTGGTACATTTGTTGCTGAGTCATGGGTGAAATAAAAGGATGGAAATCCTGGGCAAAGTAATTTGGCCAAGATCATATGGCACACCAGTGGGAGAGCTGAAGGATTGCACTTTGATCTCCTGTGTTGCTTATAAATTTTTGCAGCCCTTTTCACCCAGGAATAGTATTCATGACCTCCTTCTGTTTGTCTTTCTTGGAAACAAGCCCCATAGTTGGGATCAGCTGGAAAGTGTGAAGATAGCACTGGCAGGCTCACAAAGAGATTGTGTCTGGCAGCTTCTGCAAATAAAAGAATTACACAGGTGATGTTTTGGCTAAACAAATATCTGGGAAGGGCAGGATCATTTTCTAATCTCTGAGGCCAGAGAAGTGAGTCACCACTTGGTGCTTGTTTGATACCTTCCTGTTTCTGGTTTGGCCACCTTCTCTCCTCGGCTCTTTTTCCGTGAAGAAGATAGGTAGCGATAATGCTGCATAGATGCTGCCAGCTTGGGAAGAGGCACTGGGCTTTATGTGCTCTTCCACCAGCCATTGAGAAAGGCTTTTTACAGGAATGGTCTGATGCAAGAGCATTTTCCTCACATTTTCCCTGGATTTTGCTATGTATGCTGTCATGTTGGACATAGCTGGAGGGCTGCGCTGACCATTTTGCTCAGTGATGAACAAGTGCTGTTTCCAGCTTACCTGTGCAAGGGCAAACTGTAGCTGCCTCTCATTTCCTCACAGTGGCTTTTCAAGGCACAGGAAAAGAATTTCCAGTGCACTCATGGCCTTCCAATCAGGCCATATTTATTTGTTCATGAATTGTAAGCATCTCACCATTGCTTGCAGTACATCTTTTAAAACGTTACTGAGTATGTGCTGTGTTGTACAATTTAGGGGAACCTGTAAATGTTGCATAGGCCAACTGCTGCTGTGATGATATGTGTCTCCCACTAAAGTCTGTGAGGTTCTTGGTGAATCCTGCAGCTGGAGCAGGGCATTGTGTGGGCACTGTGTGGCTGGAAGAGAAGCAACTTGGGAGTTCAGGATGCCCTCTGCAAAGACTAATGCCTGGCTTTCCCTTCCACAGCTCTTGTTCACCTAAAATATGCTTTGTTCTTTTGGCATGTTGCCTGCAGTGATACAAACCAGAGTGGTTTGTGGGACTGTCCCAGCTCATGCATGTCTCAGCTTTGTTGTAGGGGTGGAAGGGGCAAGGGGGGCAGGAGACACCAGAAGGCCAGGCATTCTCCTGTGGACAGACGTAGCACAGGATCCCAAACCTGGTACCTGACTGTAGCATTTGGAAAGCTGAACTGCCCCAGGTTGAAAATAATCTGAATATTTGTGGGCCTCCCCAAGGCTGTCTTGATCTCCCTTTTTGGCACCCAAAAACCTGCAAGGATTCCACAGAGTTGCAGGAGTTAATACAGACCAAATGTCCCTTCTCATGAGGTAGTGGTCTCCTAAGCCCCCTTTTAATACAGCACAAAGGTCAAGAATTTTTACAACTGGTTGGTTTTTTTATTGTTACTGTAAAATAGGATTGCTAAGCACATAAAAAGGAAAGCTTATGGTTCAAATTTACTGTGGTGTAGATTCTAAATAGTTTAATAAAAGAAAACCAGAAGCTTTTAGATTTTCTTCAGTGGTTAATGCACAGCATATTTGCAGAGCCAAGCCTCTTTCTGTTGGTCAGACTGTGGTTCATAGACTTGGTGTGGATAATAAGATTATAAAACACATCTCTTTCTAGCCAGCTACCACACACTAATAATAATAGTAGCAATAATTCATTGCATCTAGGGATTTTAGGTGTGTTAGTTTTTTAAGAAAGGGAGAAAACCCTTAAAAAAGGCGTTGAAAGGAGGTGGATCACTGCATCCACTCTGCAGGGAGAGGAAACATGCGTGTGATCGAGTTCGTGCCAGGGAGGGATCCGTCCATTTTGCTACAGCTGAAATAATCTGTCTCCTGCAGGCAGCCTTTTCTTGGTTGTACGTGTGCACATGTGGCCTTGCACAAGGGAGAAGTGGAGATGTGAGGTCTGTGGATGCTGTCCTGCCCCACCAAGGGAGCTATGTGCAACACAGCAGACAAAGAACAGTTGGCTAACTTTTTTTTCCCAGTACTTCCAGAGCTGTTGAGCTTTGCCAATGTGCAGATTCAAAATGCCCTTTGGTCTGTGCTTTTGGGCGATGTTTTGTTGAGGGAGTCTTGTTTCCAAAAGGGAGAGTTCACTTTGTCAGACTTCCTCAGGATGACTCATTAAATTTTTGAAGAGCAGTTTACTATTTACTCTGGATGAAACTTCAGTGCTTGTTGAACTTTTTCTGCATATGAAGGTAGAGAAACAAAAAATTTAAGTATTGCTTTAATTTCTAGGAGAAAAACTCTTAACTTTCACAGGCTAAAAGCAAGTCCCTCAGTACATGTGTAAGTATATGCAACTATGCTGCTGTCAGAAGTCAGGCAGAAGTGCACTTTGCTTCCTGTAAACTTCCAGCCACTCTGTGCACCTAATCTCACTGAAAACATGCCTCAGAGAGCACCAACAGGATTTTGTGTGGCTTGGGGCACATTAGCTAAGCATATGAAAATGAACATGGAATCCTTACAGGGAATTCCCCTTGGAAAACAAGGGGTGACTGCATTGTGAAGTGGTTCTGGGAAGTGCTGGTGGCTCCTACTGCCAGGACCAGACCCTGTAGGTGTGCTGGCATGGGTCAGCTGTCTGGGACAGCAGGTGTGTGCCCAGCCTCCCCTGCTCCCTGGCTCTGAGCTTTGCAGCTTGGGAAGGGCTATGGGGCAGGGCTCCAGGGACCACAATGGAGCAGGCAGACCTGAGGTGGGACCTAGCTGAAAAAGCTGTCAGGCATGTCTGCTTACAGACATTGTGTAATGGCATAGCTGGATGTGCATTACTGTTGGCACTACTACTATCATAACTGGTACAAAACAGAAGCAGTTTGTCTCTGCCCAGAAACTTTCTGTCTTTCAGTCATTCACTTCCCAGCATACTTAGAGAAACCAGCTAGTCTTATCTTTCCTGTTACGGCTGCATTTTTGGAGCACGGAGGCCATGTTGCATTGGGCTTTGTTGCAGTGGGCTTTGTAAAAAATAATGTTAAGTTGTTAGTTCTTTCATAAAACACAAATCTAAGAAATCATTACCACTCCTCTGAGGAGGTCAGTTTGGATGATATCAGGGCACTGGAGTAGAAAAAGCTTGGATTTCTGAGTGTTGCCACTTTGCTGCAATCTGTGGAAGGGAAAAGGGATATCCAGTTGATGCTGTGCTGACATGGCAGACCTGCTCACTAGTGTCCAGTTGTGGCTTCACAACCAGCTTCTTGTGTAGTCTAAACACAACTTGCTTTTTTTTCAGTAACTCAAGAAAATATTTTTCCCATCTTATGCTATTGTAAGAAAAACAGTGTGCTTGTGTTTGGGCACAGCACTGCTCAGCGCCATGGAGCAGATCCTGTGAGAGTTGGTCAATAGGACTGTCCTCCTTAGCCACCCAGCAGGTCCCTGGCAGAGCAGTTACCAGCAGTCTGAGATGGGTTAGCCTTTGGGGAGGTGTAGAAGCTGGATGGACACTTCACCTCTGACGCTGGTCACTTCACCTCACTACTGGTCAGGTGTATACACTTGAGTGTGCCATACGCTGGGGACTTGGCAGGAAGCTGCTTGCCATGAAGGGTACTTTCTTGTGTTCCAGATGCATCTCCATCTGCAGTAAGGTAAAACAGCCATAGGTCTGCTGCTGCTGCTGGGTCACATCTCACACCACACCACCTGTAACTGGTCAATGTGGGCAGTTACAGGTGGTGTGGTGTGAGATGTGACTCAGCAGCAGGCAGTTTGGTGGCTTCACAGCCACCAAATCAAAAATCCAAGGCTAGCATGTCAGAATTTTACTTCCCATGTGCCCACTGTGACCTCGTTCAAAGCCATGGAGGGGTGGGGGCGAGGAGTAGCAGGGTACCCCCATGGCACTGAGGCTTCACTTTCACAGGCTGCTGTTGCATTTCTCTGTCCTGACAGGTGAAGGGCATGGAGAGACACCACGCCGTCAGCTCCCAGTACCGCATGTGTTCCTACTACCCACCTGCTTCCTACCTGGGACAGGGGGTTGGCGCTCCCATGTGCCTCCCCCAAATCCTGACCTCTGAGGACAACCCCTCCTCCTCAGAGTCAAAAATGAGAGGTAAGTGCACCCAATGGGCATGTGTCAACACCTTGCCTTGGACCTACACCCAGGAGGCGTGGATTACTGCTGGGAAGGAAGCTAAGCATCATCAAGCAGCTGTTTTAAAGATAGTGGCTGACTTCAGCAAGGCTTGTAGTGATGGTGTACAGTCATGTAGTCTTGCACTTTAGAAGCCTCATTGTTCAGGAGTCAAATCAGTTGTACCTTCTGCACTTAGGTATGTCTCTTAAAGTTGTACAGCATTTGAGATGCTTCTTTGGTGCTTACCACCTGGCTCCCTCACAGGAGTAAATAACAATTTATGCTCCAGCCTCAGAATTACCTTTCTTCTCAGAAATGCTGTGATTTTTTTTCACAGGCCTCCCACAGAGCCTTTGCTGTCATTTCTGAGCAGCAGGTGGGAACTACTCCTGCGTCCCAACCATATAATGAAGCTCCTTGCAGACTTGCTTCTGGGTTTTGTGTTTCAAACTCATCATACAATGTTACTTAATTTAAAACTACTGCAGATAAATCTTTCCATATTGTGTTACAGGCTCTCCTAAGGATTACTGTAATCCGCAGTAATTTCCAGTGCTGGTGAATTTACCCCGTGGTTTTGACAGTATTTCTTGCGCTTCCTTGTCCCTTACTCCCGTAGCAGACTGTGCTAACACAGGTGTTAAAACATGGCTTTGCTGGAGTAATCCAACTCCACTGAGCTGCCTCTCCATCACTGAATCAGGTCAGTAATTGATGCTGGAGAAATAAGAGAAACAGAGAACAAAATCTTGACACTCTCCAGCATTCAAAGGTATACTGAGCCAGGACAATAAGCTTTTCACACATTTTGTTTCTCCGTACCAATCAGTGAACTTGGCAGTTTAATTTTATATGCTCTGTGGGAAGTTTTTTTCAGTCACTTTACACCTGCCAAGTTTTAGTGGGTTGTTTTTGTTTGGCTTTTTTATTTCACTGAGTCACAGCACTTATAACATCCATCCTCATTTGCTTCTCTTTCCTACTACATTGAAATTAGTCTTATCTTTCTGTCTGGTGGAGGGATGTATGTTGTGTAGGTTCTATAATTGTTCTTAGTCTTTCTGAGGCTGAAGTCCTGGTGTCTCTTTCAGTTGCGTCATGTGGTTATGTCAGGACAGGACCTTAGGAATCCAAGTGATGTTTTGGAAGGTGAAGTGTGTATAAAGTCATACCTGTGGCTTGTGTAAGTCAGCACTGAGCCCTTGTATTCACTAACTCCAGAATCGTTTCTGTTGAGGAGGTGGCTGTTCTTTCATAGTGGCTGTTTCTCAAAGTCTTCCAACTAACTGTGGCATGTTAGATAGATGAAGAAACAACATATGGTGTGATGAAACCTTAGACTTTTCCTCCTTCTCCAGTAGTTTTAAATGGCTTAGAGAAATCAGTGATCCTTGGTTCATTTTCCTTCTCTTTTCTTCAACTTTATTTTATTCCCTCTTTTCTAACCACCAGTCAACAGTGACGTCTTCCTTTATGCCCATTGGCTGGAGAAGCAGTTGGTTTTATGCTCAACTGCGGTTGACACTTTTTCTTGCATCCATCACTACTAACTCACTAAGAGGTCTTACCAGCCAAGTGTTTTTAAAAATAGACAAAAGACCTTATACCCTTTGTTCCCAAATGTACTTCAGTAATTTTTCATCACTCTAGAAAAAAATTATACGTAATGTTCCACTGATTTTTAAACTGCATAAATACTGTATTTTCAATAATCCCTGACTGCTTCTCCAGACACTATTCCACACACAGATATTGTTCCCTAAGTTACACCATCAATCAGAAACCGACAAGCAGTGAGATGTAATTTACTGAGATCAAACAGCATTTTCCAGACTCTGAAGAAGTGTTTTTCCATAGCAGGGAGCTAGTGGGTGAAAGAGGCACCAATGTTTTTGGAAGAAATTTGAACCCGTGAGCAGGATCATAGCCAACAGGTTTCTTAGAAGCATCTTCTTTTTTCTTAGGCATGTTCTTGGAGGAGATGTTTTTACTTTTTCTGTCTCCAGACAAAAGAATATCCTCAGCAAAATATATTATTTACTCTTCCATGACATTTTTCTTCTGGTGCTTTTCACAGACCTGAGAGGGTTAGAGGTTTGTTGCCTCTTTATTGTCACCTGTGTGAGTGCTGGGTGGATTGTGTGTATTAAAGAGGGTGGGTCATTTCCCCAAAGTGTTGACCTGCACATGTTGCAGTTGCTGTCTCCTACAAAAGATACATTCTTAAGTATTTCTCTGGTGATCCTTGGCTGAGCTTTCTGTCCTGTCCTTGCAGTGCCTGACTCCTTTGTTATGAAGCCTAAGTGACATGTTTCTGCAGGGTTAGTCGTTGCTACTTGCTGAAGACAGCTCTAGTGCGTTTTTAAAAAAGCAAATCATACTTTATTCATTCCTTTTATACGTTTGAAGTGGTAATCATGCTCAGAGTCTTCCTTTCTTTTTAAAAATATGTATTGATGGATTTTAGATCCAGAAGGGAACATTAGGATCATCTATTTTAATTTGTTATATAATATAGACTGTAAAACTTCACCTAAACTCCTGCAGCAAACCTGTTATTATATTTTTAAGACTACTGTGAAGATTTATGTATTGCCAGAAATTTTGCAGAAGGGTGACAGTGTGCTTGGAAGAGCTGCAAGTCAAAATAAAAAACTGAGGTTTTAGCCACATTTTCAAAACATCTGAAATGTGCATCATTATCAAAAATGGCTGTTAAATTCCCAGGCACAAAATATGCAGTGGTCTTATACACACACATACAGCCTGTTGCTTGCATTTCAGCTGCAGCTTCAGCATTTTAGAGGCTTTGACAGTTCATGTGTTGTCATGGTGTTTGAGTGAGACCATTAACTAATTTTGTTCTGGTAAGTTAACTGCCTGCTTAGACCAGTTACTGTAAAAGGGATGAGAAATGGAACTGGCTACACTTTCTTTCTTTCAATGAAGTGAAGATCTCTGGAAGCTTCTGGCACTTGTACAGGACCATCATGGCACGTTACAGTGTCTTGCACATAGTAATGGGCTGATGTTTTCTGAGTGGCAAAATACCATCAAGTCAGTCTCCTTGCAGTCTGAAGTGTTTCTAAGTAGCATGTTTTGCTTCCAGCTAAGCACAGCTGCTGCCGTTTCAGCAGAAACTGGGAAAAAAGGGGAGAAAAAGTTGATAAACCAGTGTCAGACAGCAAAAGGATGTTTTTAGAGGGCTTCCTTGGGTCACCAAGTTTTAAGTTTTAGGCAGTAATTTCTAGGTGGGAGGGGGATTTCATACTCAGTACTGCAAAATATTTCTTTCTCTTTTTTTCTGCAAAAGCAATAGGAGGAAAATACATATGAGAAGGTTGTCAAATCTTATGCATGTACGTGGAAAAGGATAGTTTTGGAAGACAAGTTGAGAAGTGGGGAAGTGAGAGTGGGACACAACAGGGTGTTTAATCTCCAAAAGCCAAATACTTTGTTCCCATTGATTCCTGTAGGACTGCATGCTTTTTTGTTTGTTTGTTTTGGTTGGTTGTTTTGGTTTTGTTTTTTTTTTTTTTGTTGGTTTTTTTTGGTGGGGTTTTTTGGGGTTTTTTTGTTGGTTTGTTGTTTTTTTTTTAATGTGGCTTCTTAGGTTTGGCGCACTACCCAGAATAGTCTGACTCCTTCCACTGATTTTCAGTAAGCCTCTCCAGCATTTATGAAATAAACTGTGCAAAACCTTGGTTTGAGAGAGCAAGAAAGCACATGCAAGGCATGTGCCTCACTCTGGGTCCTGTTTACACTGCATGAAAGTGCAGCATTTGCTTATCTGTATGAAAGTGTTTACCAGGTTTGGGACAGTGGCAGAAAAAATTTTCATTCAAATAGAAAGATGCAAAGGATAAAAATCCCTGTATCTGCAGACACTTCAGATTTTAGAGCAGTTACCTGGTCTTAAGTTTGGCATGGAGGGAAACCTCCTCTCTGTCGTCATTGTGTGAAATGTTGAGATAATTAACACCATAATTATGGTGTAATTATCTATGATGAAAAAAATGTCTTGCATTTAAAATTATGTTCCAGCTGCTGGACAGTTTTGAATTTTTTATTTTCATGTCCTAAGTGTCATGAGTGTTGGAAATACGAGGAATGAAGCACTGGAGCAGTGCAGTGTTTGCAGCCTAAACATGAAGCAGGAGTCTGAGAGTTGTCCTAAAAACATGTAAGAAAAGACTGTTTTGATGCAGAAAATATCAGCAGTTTTGTGTAAATAAGCAAACATCATTTTCTGAAGAAGAACATTTCTGGTAATGGGTTTTCTGTGTCAGCATAACTACTTCCAGCACTAAAACACCTTTTCACAGTCTTTTCTAGAATTCACCTAGCAGGTATGCCCAGTTTTACAGTTGTGGAAATGAAAGCAACGCAGACACTTCCGGAATCTGCATTTAGAGACTCAGTCTTGCTTCTGTGCCTGGATGCTGTATCAGCAACAGTACTGACCATGGGAGAAGCCCGGCCAATCTGGAGCAGCTCTTATGTAAAGAGCCTCTTCCAGTAGTTCCGCAAAAAAGGGTGTGTTAGAAGTCATCTCCCTGCTTAAGATAAAAAGTTTCCCTTTGACAAAAGCATTTCTGGAATGCTATGTGTCCCAGAAACATGCTTGAGAGATGCAAAGATCAGATGTTTTCTTTCCAGCTGGGTTTTTGTGTACCAAAACTTTTTGCAGCCTCCTACATATCTTAATTTTGCCTGAATATATGTCCTAGAAGTTAATGCCATGACAAACAAGTAAGTAACTTCAGAGCCACAGGTGGCACCTGGCTGTAGGTTCAGAGAGGTCAAGAAGTCCTGGTAAGCAAAAGGTCACTGAGACCATTTCCCTGAATCTAAACTGCTTTCTGCAAGCATTGAAGTTGCAAAGATGGAAATGCAAACAAAGCAGGCTGGTTTGATATGGCAGAGAAATTACCCCAAATAACAGCAAAAAGCCTTGCCTCTGTCCACTCTTTAATTTGCAGCCTGCTGGGAAGATGCACTGACATAGCTATACTAATAAAGTGCTTAGGAAGTGGGAAACAACCATAGCAAATAGCCCAAATTATCTTTTGTCAGTGGGCTAGCCAAGTTGACCAAGTTGAAGAGTAGCTCTTCCAGTCCCAGGCGGTCCAGGTGTTATCAGGTGTGAGACAGACTTCTATTCCTTTTCTGCTCACCTCTTTGCAGAGCATCACCAGAAATCATCTTGAGTTTGGAAGGCTTTCAGCAGCAAAGTGTATGGGGAGGATAAAATTTTGGTCCCAGAAATTCATCAGTATTTGTGTGTTATGTGTGTGTGACTGTTTTCAAGAATATCTGTCCTTAATGATGAAGGAGCAAGCAGTTTGCTGAAAACTCAAGACTAGTTTCCACTATCATTTTACATCAAACTCTTAGCAATAGATTTTGAGGTGACACCAAATAAGAGGAAAGGGATAAGGATCTAAATCTGTAGATGTTCAATATTTTCTTCACGTTTCTTCTTGAACTTGGGGCAGCTGTTTATTTTTTTGTGCATTCTCGTTTCTGCTTCTTACAGTCTTCAGTGGCTATGCTGCATGCAGCTTCCCTTTGGCACTGATGACAGTGATGGTGAGCAGATTTTCTATTATATTTCTGCATGCCTTAATTATGTTGCATGCACATTGCAATGTTTTATAGATCTCTTTAGGCAGATGACTTTTTAACATGTCATTTTCATTAAAAATTGGAATTTTGGGTGTAGCTGAACAGACAGTTGTTGTGCATGGCCTTTTTTTATCTTCTAAACTAATGGGGTTCCTAACCCTGATTCATGACGGTATTAATCATACTTGATAATTTCAATAATTGTAACGGCAGCTGTCAAAATATATTTGATAATATAAGACATATTCAGTATAAGCTCATTTTTCTGTGTATAGAAGTCTTCTTATAAATTACTGGTCTGTGTTATAAATGAGGTTGTATTAATGAAGATTTGAGCAATATTAAAATCAGTTTATAAGGTCTGATGGGAATTCCTAGAAATAAAGTAATAACAACTTTTTTTTTGCATTCTTCTTTAATTCAGTCCTGATTAAAAGGCTCATTTTAGTAGTTTCTTCTGTAAATGCAACATTTATATTATGCTGACTCAAAAGCACACAGAGCAGCTTTGCATTGGATGGCTGCAGGCTTGTTTCATTACTTTTTCTGATTCGCAGGTTTTGCTGATTCATGTGGGGGCGACTGACAAACTCTTGCTGTTTGATTTGGGAGCAGCCACTGGTCCCACCTCCTGAGTAGTAGGAAAAAACTGTATTTTTGAAGGCTTTTCGCCCGTTTTTGTGAAAACATAGGGATTTCTGGACTGAGGCTTTAGCATCCCCTAGCAGGAATTTTAAACTCTCGTGGAAACTGTGTGGGAATGCCTTCATTTTTCATCATCCTAGCAAGAGAGAGTGGGACAGCCTGAACCCTCAGCAGCTGCCAGTGGTATCCTGTCCCCCCACACCTGCAAAACCACATGCACATGCATAGTTGTCAGAGAAACTGAGTGTTTCTTCATTGGTTGTATTTTTCCATTGTTTAGTATGTTGTGTGGAACAAAGGATGCAGCATTTTTTAAATTGAAGCCTGCATTTTGTTACAAGTTTCAGGCTTTGAGTTGGTAAAACAAGGGTTTGAAGAAAGTCCTTCTATTCTGAAGAAACTTAAATCAGTGGTACACTTGGCCCAGGCAGGTGCCAGATCCAAAGCATACATTTATGTGTACTGCCAAAATCTCTACTTCTTCAGTTTCCTTCTATGAAAAGTTTGCAGTGTCCTATCAATTCCCATTGGAAAAGCCTTGCTGAGCGGGCAGCAGGGAGCCAGCAGTGGGAGTGTGGTGCCACCCTGGTAGCACTGGATCCCGCACAGTGCGTCAGCATCTCTCTGTGCACCTGCCAGGGTGCTATCCTGGAATACATAATGGCTCTGTTAGCTTTCCTTGGACACCTTCCCTCTTCTGCTTCACATTCTCTTAGCAGAGGAAGGTTTCTCAATGCATTCTGCAGTTGCAAGCATTTTAGAGCCATATGTTGTGAGACCAGTGGCTTATACCCACTGCACCCCTGGACTTAACTTTGTGCATGTATGAGCTGCTCTGTATGTCAGATGGGGCATGTAACTATAGCTGATGAGGCTGTGTGGGATTTTTTTTCATGCTTTAAAGGGTGTTGGGTCCTTCGCTGAAAAAAATCAACACTGTCAGTTGAGCTGCTTTCTTTTACAGCTGGTATGGCTTTGATGCTCTAAATTTATTACCTCTGGATACAGAATTTTTCCCACTGTGACAGAAATTGGTAGAAATCAACTATCAGACTTTTCCATAAAGTGATAGAAGAAATGAAGATGTCTTGTCAGAACAGTAGTGATTATCTAGGCATGATTTGTAATTGTAACAGTGATACCATGCACCTCTTTGCTTTGCTTTAATGTGCAGTTGCGTCCTTGTAATTTGTCTGGTTAAGAGAAGAGAGAACTCCGTATTTAGCCATAATTTTTCAGTGTGGGAGAGCCTCTCAAGAGCACCTTGCAGTTCATGCCTATTTTGCAGCTCAGGTGAGAGTCTCCATCTGAGCTAGTTCTGCAGCTTTTTCTGCTTATAAATTAGCCATGTGCAGATTGTGAGAGACTCTAGCAGAAGAGCTCTAAAGGAAAAGGGAAAAGAAAAGGAATTACTAAGGCTCTGTAGTGTAGACTGGGCTTTCCTCTTGCAGGGAGCTGAACTGTGACTCTTGGCAAGTGGTTGTTGTAGTCCATGGTGCTGCTCCCTGAATGATCTTAGAGGAACAAAGAAGGGTTGCATGTTCCCATTGCCATGCTTGCGTGCTATGAGTAGTTTTCTGTCTTTTCCTTTCCCCTGTCACTTCTGACAGAGGAGAATTAGCTTTCCTACAAGCAGAGAGCAAAGTTGCTGGGGGATGTTGGAGTGCGATGTGTAACTGCACAGGCTAACAGGGAATCATCACGTGGGAGCAAGACCAGACAGCCCATAATTAATTCTGCCTGTTTATAAATATGCATATTTATATTGCATGTGTAAATAATACTGATGTACATTCCCTGCACTTGATGCATGTAATGCTGCGGGGCAGGGTAGGGGACAGATACCAAGGCTACTTAACGGGCTTTCTTAATTTGGCAACCGTCAGTGAGTCTGCTCATCAGACGTTTTTAATTCTATGATTCAGTGTAGCCAACGAGTTTATTTCCATTGCTCCTCACAGGCATAGCTCAGGCCAAGTACAAGTTGAATAACCTTCAGGAAAGCTGTGCTGTCCTTCTGTCGGCCGCTGTCTTTGAAAATTGCCTGCAGAGTTAGTGAGCAGGAACAGTTAAGATTTACAAACAATGATGAAGCTTGTCATGCATCTTTCACCATTCATCATCTGGGTGCCGTGGCTGGGCGGTGAAGTGTTCTTCATAAAAACCAGCTCAGTGTGAAATACACCTCGCAGCAATGTTTACTGCTCTGAAACTCGTCAGCAGCCCTTTATAGTAAATCCAGATTGCGATGTGACATTACAGTATATCATTGCAGAGCGCGCTGGGGTTTACACTAGGAATGAGTGCAGTTCACACCAGATGAGATGTCGAAATTGAGTTATGTAGGAATTTGGCTGTTATATGGGGATAGCTTTTGTTTTCTGAGGACTGAAAGTTAGCTTTATATATATAATATATATAATCTACACATACCTGCACTTGTGTGTGGGTGCCTAGATCGATATACATGGGTATGTAGATACACATATGCTATGCACATATTCTGTGTGCAAAGACTGCATATGCTCACAGATTTCTCTGACAGCACCCTGTCTTATGTTTATGCTGTTTCTTACTAAGTACTTTAGTATTTTGTTAAAGTGCTGCATTTTAGTGTTACCTCTTCAGTGAAGTAGCCATTTCCTTTCAAGAAATTATTTTTTCAAAGAGTTTTCTATCCACAGTAGAGATGATGCAGTTGGCTGGTAACCACTGAACAGAGCTGAAGAGGTTTGGGTTTTGTGGGTTTTTTATTTGTGAATGTCTCCTAGAGCTTGGAAGGTGAAGCTTTGAGCAGAAGATTTGGGGAAAACTTAGGCAGAAGCTTTAAAATACAAGAACTACAGAAGTTGCTGTACACCTGACCGTGTGCTTGGATTGGTCATTTTCTCTTGCTTGTTAGTCCTTTCAGTTGCAGTGTGGACACCAGGTCATTGAGAGTAGGATAAAATAGTAGGTGCCTTTGTCTAATTACATACGTGGGAAGTCAGTGCAAAATACAACCAAGATACTTTATGTATCAGTAAGTTGAGACTGAGTCTTTGGAGATAAATGTGCTGTCTTGGGCAGCTGGTGGTTTGAGAAACACCTCTGGAGTTAAGCAGTAATAACTGTTTAAAGTAGAAAGCATGCTGTGCTGGTTGGCCTTACAGACAAGGGTAATAACTTGCTTCAGTAAAAGGTACTTTGGTGGTAGTTGATGGATTAAAAAGAAAGAAAATACTTGAGACAGATAGTGAAGTTTTTAAATGCTTCCTGTGATTTTGTGTGGGTTTATTTCAGTGCTGTTCTGCAAAGCCTGTGAATTAAATTATATTTCACTGTCTTCAGTGCTGTGACTGCTTTATCTTCTGAGGTTGAAACAAAGCTGTCATTTTCTGGAATCTTCACTGAAGTCTTTTGGTTTTATTATTGCCTGACTTTTTCAACTAGAGGGGGAGATATATCTGAAGTACTGTTGTATTTAATTTTAGATTTCTGAGACCTGTGCTCAGGTATTAAATGTAGTTCAGAAGTGGAGAAAGGAGTGGGACTGCAGTTCTTACTACCAGATAGGAGAGACAGCTTCACTTAATTTGTCCTCACCTATTTTCAGTTCCTACACTTGTTTTTTATTTAAGTGCTAATACTGCAGTGAAACTGTACTTTTCTAGCTCAGAACAGTTTTCACAAGTGTGTTTATCAGTTCTAATTTTATTTCATTGATTTGTTGCATTTATCTGAAAAGCCAACACTGTGAAATTGATCTTCTAGTCTGCTACAGCCAAAATAAAGGTAAAGTTTCAGATTCACTGATCATGTTAAGCATAGAGGCTTCCAAGTTTACCAGCAGCATTCTAGTCTTATTTGTATTCATAATTAGCTCAATGATACAATATTAATCCCACCTACTTCTTTATCAGAGGCTTTAACAAATCTGGTGAGGTTTCTTAGGGAGGAGGGAGTGTAGAGGATAGGGAGGAGGTGACAGCAGTGGTGGTAAAAGTGTTAAGTATTATTTATGTAGGTTTTTTTACTCCTTTTGTTTTGAGAGGGGAAAGTTTGGACACCATTACTTTTGTGGCTTGAATTAGTGGGATAGATAGTAAAGCTGTCATTTATATCATAGTGGTTTCAGGCAGCACAATGTTGCATCTAAAATCAAAGGGGTGTATTTCTTCACAACCTTGAGTGCTTTATGTATCTGCTCAGTTTCTAGTAACTTTACTAAGTGGCAGCCTTCAGATAGTAGTAAGTAGTGCCCTCTCATAGGGGTGCTGTAATGGCCTCAGGAAGCTTGAGGTCTTTATGAGTATGTACTCAGAACACTTCTGTAGGGCTTATAATTTAATTTCCCATTCTGCCAGGTGATTCCTTCCTCTTGCAGTGTCTGTTTACATAGACCATAGAGATCTCCAAGACTTAGGGTAGGAATTAGAAAAAATATTCTAGATGCCACATTAACAGTATTTACTGCAGTGTTAACATCCAATTGTTGCTGTCCAGACATCTCCAAATTTGAGTTAAATGGGTAAGTGTGAGCCAGGACTAAGAGAAAAAAATGTTGTATTGTAGACCAGGTCAAGTCACTTAATTTTATATTATTTTGTCGAATGAAGGACTCATGGTGGCAATGGCCTTTTATTATGGTGACCCTACAAAAAGCCAAAGCAGATGTTATCTATAGGGCACTATAGAAATAGTCCAAGAGAAATGGCTCAGGATAGGGGGAAAAAAACTGTGCTACAAATTAGCTAACAGTACGCTGGGTGATTATAATGACTACCTTACAGCATCCAAGAATTGTCAATCATACCTTAATGTTTATAGAAGTGAAAAGTCAATGTGTAGTTTAATTTGACATGACTCTCAGTCTGAGCGAGTGTAATCGCTGGAGGGGACAGTTAAGTAGCTGTGCTCCGTGTCAGCCTGTCTCGCTCCGACTACTGCACTAAACGCTTTCCTGATGAGCGATAGATTTGTTTAAATACCAGGATAATTGCTAGCTACAGCATCCAACACTCTTAATGCCTTGTACTACATCTGTATTGGCTCTTGCCTGAGGCTGTTTGAGGTTTCTGCAGGGAAGAAGGCATGTACCTTCAATTACATTGTTCTCCTTCGGGTTTTGAAGGGTAATTGTTGCAGACATAAATAGGCTATAATATATTACATTTCATTTCTTCCAAACTTGTTGAAGTAGATCAGACATGCCAGTGTTACAGCTTCTTTCTGCTTGTGACATCTTGGTAGTCTGCAGTACTGAGAACACACAAAGAACAAAACAAAATGTTCCTGCACTAGAAAAATGGAAAAATACCAGACTTGTAATGCTATACTTGTGCAAAGCCAGTGAACTTGTTTTGTGCGCATAAAAGTATTTACTTCCCCTTGCTGCTTCCACATGTGTATATATATTATCCACATGATAATATATAAATATTAATGCTGATTGTGAATAATCAGAATAGGAGAGAGACTCAGCTCTACCCTCTGTACTTAGGAGAGTGACCATGTTTTACCTGTTCAATGCTGTTGGTGTTCTAAGGAGAAGACCAAAGAGACCTGGTGGTTTCCGCTAGGGTGGTTGTCCCCTGATTGCCTTTTGCTGAGCACATTTCCTGTTGTGTCACGGCACCCACACAGTGGTGCAGCAGCAGCAAATGCCAGCAGCTCCCTACCCTTCCCTACAGTGTGCCCCCACCTCTGCTACTAAAGGTTCTGCACTTGGTACCCACAGGCTGATGGAAGAAAAGCTGACGGCCTCTGTGTGTGGATTACAGCTCCCTTAAAAATTTTTTGACAGGGCTGGAGGGAGTGTTTATTTTTGAAATACACTTTTCTTTAAAGTGTGACGAAATCTTGAGATTGGTTTTGAATTATGTTGGGAATTGAAGACTTGATTCATGGGGATTCGTTTTACTAAGTGATGAGGAAAAAATGGGAGCCAGGTTATAGAGTATTCACTGTAGTTCATATTGAAAAAAACCAAACAATTTTAATTTTCTTTCTTCTGTAACATTAACATTTTCATATTTGCACTTACTCCCTGCTTTTTTGTAATTTTACAGTGCCAGTTTCAAAGCTCTGTGTCTGATGTTTATCTCACAGTATCTGTTAAATCAATTAGATTTCTCAAGTTGAAGATTTGTCTGAGGTCTAAATCACACCCTCTAGGCTGTGTGTAGGTTGGTTATTTATTCCAAGCATAGTATTAATCATGTATTAGACTGCTGAAAGTAAAAAAACGTTCCAAGTCCAGTTGGCCAGTAGTTTTGTTTCCTTTCTGGACATAAAAGGAAAAGAAAAATCAATGAGAGCTCTCTCCCATTTGTTTATAAATCATTTGGCCTTTCAAGTTCTGTCTCCAAGCAATTGCAGTCACTGCCAGGAGGGTTCTGTTTTCCCACCCTGGAACAACTGTTTATACTGTTTTAGTGACTGTTTTTGTATTGGCTTTTATGTTTATGAAACACATTTTGATAAATTTCAGTTTTGAGGCAGATTTGAGATAGCTGTGTATCTGTAACTATAGTATAAATTTTTCTGATTATTCTAAATACAACACTTCACTCATGTTAGTTTTTGCTGTTTCCTCCCTTGGATAAATATGAACTTCTAGTTTGTAAAGCTGTCTTTACCAACACATCTTGCCTCAGTGCTTCCCTGAATCACAAATGCTTTGGGATCTTTAATTTTGTGGATTGAGTATCTTAATTTTTCCAAGGGCATAAGCGCTGCCTGCAGGTTTGTGCAAACAGAGTCTACATTGGAGTGAAGTAACTCTGGCTTGTTAAGAGGCGTCTGGTGTGTTCCTGTTAGGTGGGTACATTAGTTCCCTGGGACTACCCGAAATGAATATGCAACTGCCTAATTGTAGTTTAAAAGGCTCACGAAAGGGTTGGCCTGTAGTTTGAAAATAACTGCCCCTTCTCAGCTGTGGAGCTGACCTCTGTAACTGTGACTCTTAACTTTCCAACTTGGGCCATTTCCTTTGCTTTTCTTTCTGCCTTCAACTGCTGTGTGTGTGGGAGTAGTGCCGGGGTCTCTCTTTCTTGCTGGTCAGAGTGACCCCGACTAAAGTTCGAAAGTTTCTTTTCCCAGCCCGGTACTTGAAGAAGAAGTCAGGGCTCTTCATTTTTTCGGTCTCAAGATTGTTTATTGCATCTTATCTATAAAGTTCTTTCTCCCTGTCCAGCCGAGATCCGTTTGGCAGGACAGCCAGAGGCACTCCCCCCTCCTCCAGGGCGGTGTTATCTTTATATACTACAAACTACGTGTACAATATTTACAGTTATTTTCCAATACCTATCATCTATATTAGACAGTGAGTTTCTACTTTAGACCAATCTAAAAGTGCCAACATCACCAGACAAGATGGAGGTAGAGAAGAAAAAGAAAGGCTAGACACGCCCAAATCCCTCCATCTTGTCACCAGAAACCCCTATACCAAAAATCTTAAAACCTACATTTAGACTCTGTAATTATTTATTCTTACACTATTTACACTATTGTGGCTTTTATCTCTTTCTATAAAGGTGACAAGTTATTCCGTGGTTCATAATCGAACCCACTGGTGTTCTGGGCTGTGTGCCAGGGTCTCCGAGCCCCCTGGCAAGGGTCCCAGGAAACTCCGGACTCCCAAAGGAATGTCCTGAGTTCCGACAGAGTAGGACTGCCTTCCCTGTCTTTCAGGAGAGGGAAAAACCGCTGCTTTGACCCTGAACAGCCCCATGTATGAGTTACTGTGTTGTGCAAGCTCCTTGCAGCCCGTGCTCTTGACTCCCTTCACCGCCCCGTGTCCGTGGTGGGTTGCCGCAGGGCTGTATGATGCAGGAGAGAATGAGCTCCAGTTTTCACTTACCTTCATCCTCCCTTGCTCTTAGAGTGTCAAATGACCTTCTTACTGACCAGACCTACATTGAGCACTATTGAAATCAACTGAGATGGAGTGTTGGAGTGATTTCCTTGGAGGTGGGCACTCTTTGATGCAGCCACCAGGGTCTGGATTGGGCCCAGAGGCCTGTCTTAAAATTTTCTCTACAGCAGATGACAACAATAAAATTATGAATTTCTGTTTATCTATTTAAGTTATTTTAGGACTTTCCTGCCACTATCACTCTCTGGACTTCAGTGAGTGCCACGCAAGGGCAGGGAAGTACACGTTGAAACTTGTTGGCTAGACTTGCTCCCATTCCAATGTTAGTAAGGAAAGCTGGCACAAGAGGACCTAGTACGCTTGAAGGAAGCTAATGCAACCAAGGCTTTTGGGCCTTACTGGCAGGCTCTACAGCATGTAGACTGTAGCCAGTGTGATCTCAGAGGAGTTTTGGTCCTCTTAGCAGGGCTGCTGCTGTCAGGATCTGGAAGAAAATGCTGGCTACTGGTGGGTTGACCTTCCCACCAGGTGGGCATCACTAGGTGAGCTGTAGGAACATCACTGGGTCTGTGGAGATGCAGCTGGCAGCACCAGTAGCATCATTAGACATGGCCTGTGCCCTGCAGCTGATGGCACACAACTCAGCATTACTTGTATTGTGTTCATGGAACTGAATATAAATACAACACAACAGATCTATCTTAAGCCTAATGTTGTGTGAAACTTCATTTAACTTACTTGACTACCTCAAAAATGTTTTGTGTTATGTTTTTGTCCCTATTTACTCAAGTATTGTGACTTACTGCAGCAAGGTTCCTAAACTTTGGGGGGGAATAAATCTCACTTTAAAACAAGTAGCAACATTTTCACTCTGCACATACCCATCTTGTGCTGTGTATTTCATCAATACTTGTTGAACCGTTTTACTGCAGATCTGCTGAACTTGTATCCAGATTAAAGTTAATATTTAAAATGGTAATGCCATGGTAATGCTAGGTCACTTTAAGCCTTCTGGGCTTTTTAAATTGAAGATTCATTTAAATTGTAAGTGATAAGGCTTTTACTTTCCTCTCACTCAATTTTGGGCACAGTCAAAGGTAAATATAGTGTTGCTCATGCTGAAGTCAGTGACAAACCTCCTGTTCTTTTGCAAGTGTGTTACAAGTTGCAGATCTTTGTCTTCTCCCTTCCCAGCAGAGACTGTTGAATTATAGGAGAATTTTAAAAGTAAATGAACCTATTTGCAAGTTGAAAATATATTGTATTTACCATAACAGATCACTTGCATTAGACCTAGTATTTTTGACAGATTGTTTAGTAACCTTTTGACTTCCAAAAGCTTGCAAGTTGTGTCCAAAAATAGTTTTTAAGCTGTATAATATAGCGTTGCACTGAGACAGGGCTCTTTAAAATTAAATTGTTAAACCAGAAAGAGCTGAGTTTATAGTTACTAACTATGTGATTATGCTTTGAGCATTTGAAGTGATGATCCTGGGCATAGATTTCATCCTTGTTTTATAAATTGACATTGGCAACGATGATATATGAAGAAAAGTGACCAGAATTAACATTTACATTTATGTTTACATGGCGAGTCTTGGTGTGGTGCAAACTATATTTTTGTTCCTGATACACTAGGGAAGATTAACAGCCTTTCTGACCCAAGAGTGGAGAGACATTCAGCCAAAATAATGTTGTATTTGGAGTTCTGTGCTGAATGGTTTTATGTCATTATTAAAGCTTTTGGAATCGTGTTTCTTTCGTTTAGCACAGCTACACTCAGGAGAAACTTTGTGCCTTTTGTGTCTCCACATACTCTGCTACTTGGTAACATTATCTTGAGCCTTGAGTGTATTCTTTCCTTTAAAATTAACCATGTTTTTCAAAAAACTTTTTGTTGCCTCAGCTATTGCAAATGGCTGTGCATTTTTAGGTAGGACAAGTGATGCTTCTAAGGTAATTATTTACAACGAACTTCTTGTGTAGACAGGTTTGAAATAAATGTATCTTAAAAAACAAAGGCCGCTCTACTGTAGTGATGCCCAGATGCATATGCCCCAGGAGTTGGGACTCCCTGGTTGTCTCCTGTCTTGGTCCATGAGACAGATGTAGAAGGGAACATCTGAGGTCTTCCCTTGAAACAGGAAGCAGTTTCTATTTCCATCTGCACCCTCAGTGTCAGGAGTCATCCCACAAAAAAGCCTTTTGCCTGTTCAGTCACCTCAGTGTTGCAATATTTGCTTTTTAGGTGGGGTTTGGGATGAATGGAAAAGCCTGTGTCATCATCATAGGAGAAGATGCAGAACCCAGAGGAGATGGACCGTATTCAGTCTCCACAAAATTTTTCACCTAACTGTGCCTGAGGGAACTCAAGGTTGCCAAGAGAAAATACCATATTCTCTTCTTTAGAGCTGGCAGGAAATTGTTCTGATAGAAACTTGCTTGGGAAAAATCTAGCCCACTTACTGGTTTTGCGGAAATCAAGTACTTCTGCAGACTTAGAAGAGAACAAACAGGATTCAGCTGGCTTTCTTTCCTCAACAGTCTCCCAAGGGTGATGAGTCTATTTTGAGCCTGGAGAAGAGACTCCAGGGAGACATTACTGGGGACTTTCAGTAGTTAGAGGGGGCTGATAAGGACATGACTAACTTTTTAGTAGATAGGAGAAGGAATGATGATTTTAAACTAAAGGAGGGCAAGTTCAGACTAGATAGATACTGGGAGAAATTTTTACAGTGATGGTAGTAAAATACTGGCACATGTTGTCCAGAGAGTTCACAAGTGGGAACATTCCCGGGAACATTCAAGGTCAGGTTGAATGGACTCTGAGCTACCTGATCTGGTTTGAGATGGCTCTTCTCACTGCGAGGGAGTTGAACTGGATAGCATAAAGATCCCCTCCAACCAAACCATTTTATGATTCCTGTCTAATATTTGGAGTTATAGGCAGTCTGTTGCAGTTCTTGCCTTGCTTTCAAAGGTTGCTGGCCGTTCACATGGTTGTGTGGCCTCTTGTGGCTCTGATTTGTGGAATGGTTTGTTTTCATTTCATGGATCTGGGTTCAGAAAGTCACCACACAGGAGAGGCATATGGGGTGCCTAGACCTGCCTTGCTACTGTGCCCAGTAGTGAGACGGTCTAGGGATTTCCAAAACTCTGGCCCCCATAGCACAGCAATTTCATGCAAAACCAGTCCTGGCAGGATAAAATGCTCAAAATAGAAACTTAGGCCTGTGCACCAACAGCTGATAAGATAGTTATATATTTCTAATGAGAAATTATTGATATGTTTGTATTCTAATCTTGTTGTTAGAATTTGTTTACGATAAGAGTAAGAAAAGCAAAAAAGCAATCCAGAGGGTGGATTTGAAGCTCATTTTTTTCTCAGTGCTGCCTGTCTTTTGTCAGTCTTCTGAGTATAACACAACAGGAACATCTTTTTTTGCTGGAGAATCAGTCTCCAGTGTTGTGTGTGGAATAGAGAAGTAGTGTCTGACTTCCAGGAATAGAGAGATTGAAGGTCCCAGCTTTGTCACAGTCTTGTTACATGATGAAGCAAATGACTTCATTCCTCTGAGATTCCTTGCTGCTCCTCAGTTAGTGACAGATGTCCAAATACCCCCTATATTTCACAGCCACTTTTTAAATCTTCCTTTGCTGGAAATCAGTGCAGCCTCCCATGTTTCTGTGGCTGTTCTCTAACCTTGAGTCTTTAAATGGTTTGTTAGTGGCCTGGTTTCTGTTTTTCAGAAATTCCTGTTGGACTCTGATGCAGAGTACAGCAGTGCAAACCATTGGGTTCTCTGCTGGACCCTGAATCTGAGGGAAGTAAGGATCTCCAAAAGTAGGACTGCTAGTCAAGAGTTACAGCCTGAAGGAGAAGCATGTGTATCTCTGCAGTACTGGCAATGCAACACCTATTCTTCATTATTATTCCCTGTGTTGCTGCCCAGCATTTTGCCCAGGACAACACAGGGGATGAAATAAGGCACTGGAGAAGGCTAGGGAGGGAAAAGGGGGATACTTTCTGCATTAAATCATGATGCCTGTCTTTGTAGTTTTACTACCAGGGTGAAAATAGGTCAAGTCTGTGACTTCATCCCAGCTCTTCTGTGGCTGAGGTTGTCATGCTTTATGTGTAATCGTACAGAATGTTTTCATGTACAGATGACTCAATCTACAGAAATGCCTGTTTTACCTTGTTACCCAACAGTGGGAGATGCCTGCTTTATGTTGAGATGCTGGAGAACATTTTGCTTCATGTCTTCCAGCAAGAAATCTTTTTGAAATTTTTAAAATAATGCTTTCTTTTTGAGAGGACTAGCCATTAGGGTTCCTGGCAGTGGAATGTAAACTGGGGAGGTTTCTGTGGAGGTGTACCTGGCTGGGAGCTGACTCAGCAGAGTGAGCACTTGAGGTCAGTACATCCACAAGAGGCAAGTAGCCATTCATGTCTGCCAAACAAAGAGAGCTTCTATCAGCTGAATTCTGCGTGTCACCTTTCAGTCATTCAGAGCAAGGGTACTCACCTCAGCACACCTGAAGTTTTCTGAGATTGTTCATCCTAGGCCTTTCCTAGCCTGCTGCAGTGGCTTAATGGCATCAAGTTAGCCACCATCACAGTTAGCTGGTGATGAGAGAGAGTGTTGGTCCATCAGTACTGCTCTGCTCCAGTGTGTGCATGCAAGCATGAAGGGCAGTTGCTTTACAGAAGTTTGGTATGGTTTCAGGCTGTGTTTTGGAATCTGAGTAAAAAGCCTAAGCTTCCCAAGTTCCATTTTAGCAACCTGTTTGTCTAGCTGGTAGAGGGTGAGAAGTGGAAATTCTTATTTGATTGTTTCACATATTACTGTAAGAGAATTTGAAACCAGAGGTGAGGGAGTCAACAGGAGAATATTTTCTCTGGCTTCTGGTTTCTAATTACATCAGTTATAGCTGTACATTCTTAGTTCCTAAAACTGCAAGCATGAACTGGAAAAGAATTGAGATAATCCATGGTAAAGCATACTGAATAAAGATCTCTATTCAGATCTTTACCTTTTATCCTGAGTTCCTAATGCCAAAAATTAATGCTAAATGAAAATACACAATAAATATGTCCTACTGTGGGCATCCAGGATAATCCTAATTGCCTTAAATGTTAGTGATGAGAGTAGGTGTTTAAGAAGGGGAGAAGGGCAGTGCAGTGGAATACTACACCTGTGTTAAGAGACACAGATGGAGTTTGCATTTGTTTCAAGATCCTTAGGCTTGTTTTTTATTTTTGCATCAAAAAGCAGCTCTGTTTGTTGCTCTTGTAACTTCTTTTCAGCAGAAAAGTATCCACAGACATATATTTTTAGAACTGGACAAGTTTCCATAGTGTTAATAGTTTGCAAAGCAGAAAAGGATCATCACTCCTGTGTTCTTGCAAGTCAATTTGCATTGTGGTCAGCACAGAAGAATCCATTACAGATTGATCACAGGAACAGTCACAAAGTCATTTCAGCTGATCAAAGTAATATGTGGAGTTTATTTTTAAGAAAACCATAGCTGAGTTTTCTTATTCCCCTTGTAAACTGCTTAGTATCAGCCTCCTCATCTTACACATTGGTGTGCATCATACTGCTGCAAAGAAGTCTGCACTCACACTATGTTGTGGTGACCAGCTGCAGCAAGCAGAAGCCCTTGGCTTCAAGTAGGCTTCCAGGATTTATCCTCATGGAAGCTATCCCCTGGTTCTCCTGTGGTGAGGCCTGAAGCACAGAGGAGAAGGACAGTCAATGCAGAAATGCATAGTGCATTTATGCACTTGTGGATGTTGGCAGGAATTTTCAGTAAGAGCCATTTAATCCTGGCGGTCCTGAGCAAGAGAGATGTAATGAAGAAGATAACAATTTGGTGGTGTTTTAACTTTAGTTCATACAGAGTAGAAGCAAAAGAAATAATATATATTTGGGATTCACCAAGTGTAAACATTCTTCAGGAGCATGCATTGCTGAGGCTTTACAAAATTGGAATCTTTGTGTTCAAAGAAAATTTTGAAAACACAGCTGATTCAAGTTCATCTCTTCTTGAAGCTTCACTGTGGCCTAATGGGAACCCACAGAGCCATAGACTCTTGTCTGTTGGTGTCATAGATCTGCACAGGGCCAAATACCAGGATATGAGCCTGAACACATTGCATGGCTGGCTTATGAGCAGTTTTTGCACCCTGGTGTAAGTCAGTAGTCCTCCATCTTTTTAAATGGAGCGTTCACACAGGAATAGATCACATGAGCAGTATCACCAAGGTAGGTTTTCATTTTGACCATTTGTTAATTAACTCTGCTTAAGGAGTTGAGCCCTTGTTCAAGAATATAGGGTTAAGTACTCGCAAAGGTGAGAGGCAGCTGTTAGGAGAATTTACTTGACCTTCCTGCATGTGTTTACTTGGAGGCTGCTTCATGCCCTCTTATCATCTACAGCGATGTGAGGACAGACCTTGACACTCTTGCTGCCATTCTAATGTTTTCTCCGTAACAGGAAAATTGTACTTTCTCCCATTCTCTTTTGTTTGTATGTCTTCTCAGTTGCTGAGACAGCAGCTGAGGATTCTGATAGTTCTCTGGTTCCTAGTGGCTGATTTTGCATCACTGAACTGTTTTGGGGGTTTGTTTGGTTGATTTGAGGCTTTTGACCTAATGCTTTGTCAGGCAGTATCCATAGTGTTGCCTTAGTTGCTATAGCCTGGCAGTCTGATGCTGGGAAGTAAAGTCAGCCCTTTTGGCAACAATCTGAGCAGGAGACTAAAAGGGTACCTTTGACTTGGGTGGAAACGGGACACTGTTTTCAAACTGAATTTGACCGGTGGTTATTTCCAAGCCACCAAGTCGGCCAGCATGGCCAGCCATCCTTTCTGTCTTCTAGTGGTGTGAATTGGCATCCTGAGGAGATGCCAGTTTGCTCTTATTCTGCCAGTGCCATTTTCTCTTATTCTGCCCTGTGTGCTGTATCATTTCTTGCTTCTTGGCTTGACTTCCAGTGGTTTCCCAAGCCAGTCTTATTTTCAGGAGCCTTTATGTGGGATCTGTGTAGCCTGGAGTGGAAGTTGATGCTTGCAACAGCAGTAGTATTTGCAGAAGGAAAGTGTTTTGGAGGAGAAGGTAGTACAAAGAGCAGTTCCTGTCCACTCTCGTGCCAAAAACTTAGTCATGCTTTAGTGATGTTCCCATGCCATCAAACTGCCAATGTCATCTAGTTCTCCATCCTACGTGTGTGGCTGTGCTGATGCACAGGTGTGCACACCAGGAAGAAGTGAATGACCCTTAGCAGTCTGTGGGCCTGACATGCTTACTCACTTTCCTTTCCCTAAGAAAGGTGAAAGAGTTCTAAAAAATTAATTGTACCACTCAATTTTAAATTCTTACAAATTAATCCTTATTTAGAGTTTGATCATTTTTTAAATGTATACTCAAGAAAATATATACTTTCCAAGCATGAATGTCCTTCTGATTTCTCGCATCATTGAAAGTGTATTAGTCTTTTCAGTCCACTGAATTTTGGGGATCACTCAAGTTAAAAGTTCACTCAAGTTAAAAGTCAGTGCAGTGTCAGAAGACATAAGGTTTTGTGTCTGTGGTTGGGATCCCTTCTCAGTACTTTTCCTGTGTGATATTAGCTGATTTTTTTTCAGATTCATATGGCTCAAAAGTATTCAGGTGCTTTCCCAAGGGTAAAAGTTAATTAGATTAAGGAATGGTCTTTAAAAACTGTCATAGACCCAATTCCAGTACTGTTATTTACACAGATAAGGGCTGTGTAACAACTGTGGGAGGATCAGCCACAAGCCTCAAACAGATGAAACTCATATACTTAAGTCAAAAAGAACATGGCTTTTGTTTCTTTGAACTTGGAATTTCTACATTTTATTGCTGTATGATTAAAACACTGGAACAGAATGGCTTATTTCCTCTTTGCTGCCTTTTTATAGCTACAAGTCCCAGTCTGAGTATCTTGTACTTTATATCAGCATTGCACCTACTCACTACACCTTGCTTGACTGCAATGACTTGTTGACTTCAGTGGAGGTCTGTTCAATAAAGCAGTCCAGGTCTGGATACAGAAGTAGCAGTCTTACCTGCTCAACATAAATCTTGGTAATGCCAGATAGTTTTTAAAGCCTTTGTGGCTCTTACTACATACACTCATGCATATTGAGAGAGCAGGGTATATAGCCCAAATTGCCTAATAAGCAAAATTTTGATTAATTTGGAAGTGAGTGGAAAAACTGGTGGAGCTTCACTTGCCCAGGACACTTAGGAGCCACCACTTGAGATGCTAAGAAACAGATTTGGTTGTCTGTCTGCCAAAAAAAGTTGTCCTCTGTGTTATTCCACAGAACTATACTGTACTGTAGCATGTTAAATCTGTTGGATTTTTAGTGTTTGTAAAATTTAAAAAAAAAAAAAAAAACCAAAAAACCCAACACTTTCTGAAACTTTGTCACAGAGATCAAAGATTTATAGAGCTCAGTATTTAAAAGTGAGCTTTTAAATATCACTTTTGCTTTTACATCACTTCAGGTACATGCATGCTTAGAAATATTAACAAATCCTTTAAAGTAAATAAACCTCTTGCCCATTGGCTACTTGGGATTAAACAAAAAGTTATCCCCTCTTAACCTCAGTCATTTCCCTCATATTTTTGTCCTGGAGTCCAGGAACAGACAAGATCTTTACAGCATGTCCTAATCCTTCACACACCTTGGGCTTTGCTAAATCAGAGCAGAATGAGGTTCTGAGAGTTTGAGAGCTGAGCCCTTGAGTCAGCAGCCCTGTTGAGGTGATGCCAGCTGCAGTACTGCATAATGCAAGGCACCTTATGGAGAAGGAGATGATTCCTGGTGCTAGACCTGGCCATATCCTACCAAAGCTGCAATTGTTGGCAGGCACAACCTAAAGCTGTGAATTACCATTGAGGAGCAAGTCTGTAGGTCAGATCAGGAGAGGTGATAATTCTGCATTTTCTGTTAGTGATTTCCCCTTAGGCATTGACATGAAGACCTACAGAGCTCTCTACTCTGTCACTGCGAAATAGTCAAAGCATGAACCACTCCAACAAGATACTCAACAAGAAATAGTGCATGATGTGTGTTTCAGATCATGAGAGTGTGGTGCAGACTGGGCCATACAGTGAGTATGTTTGTGCTGCTTCCCTTACAGAGGAGCAAGAAGTGTTTCTCTGTTCTGCTTGCTTCCTGTAATCTGCGTGTTTACACTTGTTTCAAGTCCTTGGAGCTCTTGGGCCGTGATGAAATGATTTAATAGAGGAAGTGAAGTGGAAAGACAAGTGGTATCCTCATCCATACACTGAGGAGATGTGACTTCTCCTTGGAGTCTGATACCAACCCTGCTTAAACACTTGAAAGGTAACCATTAGGAATCTCCTGGCTTGTTCTTATGGCAGAAGAGAGTTTTGCTCTTGGAAACCATAAGGATCATTTCTGACGCTGCAACATTTACTGGTTTCGGGGTTGGTGGGCTAGAAAAATTAAAAATCTAAACAGTTGTTCCCAGCTGCAGGTTATGTAAATGCAGTTCCAGCCTGTTCTAAGTGCAGATCAGTGCGCTGGTTATTTCAGTCCTGGAGGAGTTGGAGACCTGTTTGGCAGTTCTGTGCATTTGACCACATAGCAAAGGAATACATGATGCTGCAGACCAGATTCTTCTTTCCAGATTCCAATTAGCATTTGCAGAATATATAAAAAACTGTTGGAAGCTGTCTTGACTACCTTGTCACTCCCTCATGTCTAAGCACTGTGTTCTTTTCTTTGTATTTTAGCTGGGAAAAAAATGTAATATAGGGTTAATATCCCATTTCCTGGAGTTAAAAAATTTATGTCAGCTCTAAAAGACAATAATAGGGTCTGCTTTGGCAGAGTGATGTTAGAGCCTTAGTCAATCCCTTATATGCATCAAAAGAGACACTTGCCTTAAATCAATGAGTCAGGTTCTGCAATATCAAAAGTGGTCAAAACTCCCTGAAAGGAATAGAAATGGCTATTTTGTCTGCTCATGGGTTAAGTAAGTGAAAATGGTGTGAATGATGTCAACTTCATGATGTCTTTTCCATCTCTTCGTAACCAGTGTTTAAAAACAGGACAAATTTGGAAGCTGAGCTGCAAATAGAAGTTACTGCAGAAACACAGAACACTACAGAAATTGAATGTTTTTTTAAGAGTGTATTTCTAATTTTCTCGTGAAAAAGTGGGCTAAACCCAGATGGTGCAGTTTACTTTCCTTGAATCCTGTTGAACTTGACTGGCTATCAAAGTCAAGCCTGACTTCATCTTTTTCATTGAACTTCAGGACTACTGGAAGTCCCCAGTCTAAAAGCACCCAGGGCTCAAGTGGGGAGGAGCAGCTCACTTAGGCACAGCAGTGTGATTTCAGGACAGAGTTTAAGCCTCAACTCCATATTTCTTGTTTTTGTGCAGTTGTACTAGATTCATCATGGCTTCTAAGAAACAAGCAATGGCTGTAAACAATATTCTCTTTTAAAAGACCACAGGCTGGTAATACTTTCCACTGAACAGTAAAATCCAGAACATAGTATTGATGATTAAGGTGT